>NC_133557.1:48518937-49128225 GCF_048773025.1 Camelus bactrianus | reverse complement strand
CTTTGTGTGAGGTCTGAGCAACTGGCTTATCTTCTAGAACAATTGGTGGTTCCAAAATCAGGAGATCATCTTCCCCAAAGGAAGAGTTATGGTCCGTGTTGATGAAGTTGGGGTTGTCACATTTCATGGGACCGTTCGGCTCCTCCTCTGGCCACCTGCTGCATCTGATGGCTTCCTGGAGCTGAACATCCCTGTCAAGGGCTATGGTTGGGATAGCAGATTTGGCCTTGTCCAAGTGGCCCACTTCATTGACGTAGCTGTGAAAGAGGGACCTAGATTCGTCATTGCCCTATCAGAGAACACCTTGGGCACCAGCGGTCTTCCAAAGTCTGACACAAAGCTGTTCAGTCTGAATCTGTTCTCGGGAGACTCTGCATTGCTATAAAGAAAACCAAAATAAAAGATCGCTCACGCTCTAGCTCGGTGACCTGAAGAATCATAGTTTTTGCCATCTACTGAGTGCAAGTCCCTGCACAGAGCATGCTGACAAGCCCTGGAAGTGAGAGACATCACTTCTGAACACATACAATTAAACCCAAGGCAAAAGTTTAAAGTGAGGGACCTTGGACCATCCTGAAAAGACATCGTTCACTGAGAATCCTCAGTATTGCTGAATCGCACACCAGTGTTTCTCATTGGGACACTCAGATCATCTTCATCAGAATTAGTTAAAGTGCTTCTTAAAATGCAGAATTCTGGGGTGCAGACCCTCAGCGTCTCCAGAGGTAGGGACCTGTAGTCTGTATATTTAGAGCAGCCGAGATCACTGAACACGCTCAGGTTTAGCACCGCGGTCTACATCGGGTCACCTGAGCATCGACAATGCTGTCTCACATGGCGGGCGGGTTGCCATGTGTGTCAGGGTGCTGTCCCACCCACGAGACTCCCCTGATTCTCAGAACTGACAGTGCAGTCCCATTGGGCAAAAAATACCACCATTTCACAATGCATATGCAGGGCGCCCGACTGACAGATACAATCAGTGATGGGAGAGGGGACAAAACTCATGTTCCTGATCCCTTGTTTCACTTACTATAGGACAAATGATCAATTCAAGGGTAATAAATCAGTGAATGAGTGAATAACATGACTCTCGTTAGTCCCACGAGTGCCTGGAAGAGCGAGCCTGGGGACACTGAGAACCATAACAGCCCATCTTCTTAATTGCCATCCTTCCCAGATTTGTGTAAAGGTTACTTCCACCCAGGCAGTGACCCCTGAAGGGCAAGAATCATGTCTGAACACACTCTCAAATCCAGAACAGAACCTGACAACAATTAGGCTCTGGAGTCTGTGTTTAGCGAGTGTGGAATCTCAGTGATTCCAGCTCTTAGACCTTGCCTTCCCATCCCACCCCTCACGATATGGCCCTTATGACCAGTTCTCCCGGGGCTGGGGCCACGGAACTCATTTACAGGACTGGAAGAATCTGAGCATGTAAACCACCCCCCAGAATATCATCAAGAGTCACCTGCATTTCAGGGATCAGTAATCCCAGAAGCTTTGCAGTTCAGGCAGCTGAGGGATTTTTATATCAGCTCTGTCTTCTACTGTGACTGCCTGGGTGACATCAGACAAGGAATTCTCAGAAGCCTGAGCTTTTCCTTTCAGGAATAATCTACTTGACAAATCTCATTGACCATTTAACAAATGTGATGTGAAGATCAATGATTTACACAGGAGTACAACATTCATTAGGTCGTGGATTTTGAATCCGAGAAAAATGATTTGAGAAAGATTGACAGAATGTAGCTTTAATGCAAATTTAAGTATTCTTACCTTTCAGCAAATCATCTTCTTCCCCAACTTATCACTTCACCCAAGTTTAAAAGATGTTTGAGAACAGGGATGATTGTGCCAGGAATCTGTGACCCAATAACCTAAAATGTCACCTAGGAAAAAAAGGGGAGTAACACATTTTTAAAAAG
The DNA here is from genome assembly GCF_048773025.1 of Camelus bactrianus. Lineage (NCBI taxonomy): Eukaryota > Metazoa > Chordata > Mammalia > Artiodactyla > Camelidae > Camelus > Camelus bactrianus. The sequence goes on along the minus strand of NC_133557.1, from coordinate 49,126,297 downwards.
TATGGTGAGGACAGCAGGGCCACCCCCCAACTCCACACTAAGGAGCTCTGAGTAATAGCCTTCCTGCCTGCCTTGGGCATCAGGTGATGTGAAAACCCACCTAGAAACCACACTGTCCAGCAGCTCTTCCGTAACACAGGCTACACTTTCTCAGAATTAAGAATTGGGGCCAGTAACCCCTTCGCTGAAGAATAAAGACAAAGGAGAAGAAGAGAGTTCTTCCCCTCCCCAGGGGAGAGCCCAGACCTTGGGCTGCATGCACTGCGCCCACCTCCCAGGAGAAGGAAAAACTGGAGAAGGACGTCCTGCGAAACTAGGGCAGCAAAGGTAGAGATGGGAACAAATAGACTAGCTGGCCAGGAACAGCCCCCTCCGTCGCTGCTTTGGCAGCTGCCTCCGCCCCCTCAGCACATCCTGCCCACCTCAGGTGGCTAAGCTGTCAGGGAAACTGTGCTTTGCGACCTGGGGCAACAGAGGCTGCCCCCAGGCCAAGCTGCTGGGGAGATGGGAGCTAAACCACCAGCTCCCAAGCGGCAGGCTCCATACCTTCGACATCACCCCGCCGCCCCCGCACCTTAACTCACCCCCGGGGCAATATGACCCTGAGAAGTGTGACCTGGGAACGAGGGGCGGCAGAGGCCGCCCCCATGTCAGGCCTCCAGAGAGATGGGAGGTTATCCTCCAGCTCACAATAGGCAGCACCCCTCTCCTCCCCACCCCCTGATCTCACCGCGCCAACCTCCCAGGAGCAACCTGACCTGGTGTTGTGTGTCAGACGAATCTTGGGCGGGAGAGGCCGTCCCCAGGCCAGGTCAGGGGAAAGGAGAAGAAGTGGCCCCATTAGGCAGCTGCGACGGCCGGCTGCCCCTGACCCTCGACCTCATCGCGTCCGCCTCCCAGGAGCAAGCTGACCTGGAGACGGGCATCCGGTTTCTTGGGCAGCAGAGGACACCCCCAGGATTGGCCGCGGGGAAGAGGGGAGCAAATTGACAAGCTCCGCGCTGCAGGTCCTCTACCCCCGCCATCGCGACCCTCGCACCTTAAAGGCACCGCCCAGGGCGACCCTTCCCAGCAGGCTGAATGGGACAGGTGTGTCTGGTGATCTGGGGCAGGAGAGACGACTCTCACACCAGGCCATCGGGGAGACGGGAGCCAATCCACCAGCTACCCAAGGCATCCCCATCCCCCCGCATCAGCCACCGCTCCTGCCCCCTGACCTCACAGTGGCCGCCTCTAGGGAGCAGGCTGACATGGAGATGGACGTCCGGCGAAATTGGGGCAACAGTGACAGCCCCCAGAGCAAACCATGAGGGGAAATGGGAGCAAATGGACCAGCTTCATGGGAAAACCCGCCGCTGCTGCCACCACCCCCAACGTACCACGCCCGCCTCCCGGGGTCAGGCCGACTACGATACACGTGTCCCGTAACCCTGGGCAACAGAGATCACCCCCAGGACAAGCCGCGGGGAAGATGGGAGCAAATGGGCCCACTTCCCCGCTGCAGGCCCCTGACCCCTGCCACCCCTGCACCCTGACTACCCTGCCTCCCGCCCCCAGTTAGCTAAGTGGGACAGGGGTGTCCCGGGACCTGGGGCAGCAGAGGCCGCCTGCAGGCCATGTGGTGCAGACATGGAGCTAATTCACAAGCTACCCCGGGGCAGCCTCCCTATCCCCGCAGCCACCACCTTACCAGCTCCCTGACCGCACCGCACCCATCTCCCAGGAGCAAGCTCACCTGGAGTCGGACCTCAGGCAAATCTCCGGCGGCAGAGGTCGCCCCCAGGCCAGGCCGCGGGGGAGAGAAGAAATGGAGCAGCTCCCTGGAACGGACCCCCTCCCCCTGGCGCCACTGCCCCCGCCTCCCAGGAGCAAGCTCACCTGGAGACCGGCGTCCCGCCTCTAGGGCAGCGGAGGCCGCCCCCAGTCTCCACCGCGGGGGAGAGCGGAGCGAATTGACCGGCTCCCCCGCGGCAGCCCCCCTACCCCTGTGGTCTCCGCACCTTAACGGCACCGCCTCCACTCCCCACTCAGCAAGCTGAGTGGGACAGGTGTGTCCGGCGACCTGGGGCAGCAGAGGCTGCTCCCAGGCCCGGCAGCCGGGAGAAGGCAGCTATTCCACCAGTTCGCCAGGGGCAGCCCCGCTCCGCCCCCCTGCCGCTGCCGCCGCCTGCTGACCTAACCGCGCCACCTCCCAGGAGCAAGCTTACTTGGAGTCCAACATCTGGCGAATCTCCGGCGGCCAAGGCCCCCCAGGCCAGGCTGCAGGGAAGAGAAGAAATCGACCTGCTTGCCCGTGCAGCCTCCCACCCGCCGCCGCCTCCTCCGCCGCCCCAAAGCATTGCACTAGCCTCCCGTGGTCAGGCTGACTGCGAGGATGTGCACTTGCCTGAGCACCTCCCAGCACCCCTACACTCCCTGTACCTCTGCACCCCTGCCACTCTCTGCACTTCTGCACTGCCTGCACCCCCGCATCCCCTGAACTGCCTGCACCCTCCACAGCCGCTGCACCCCTGCCACCACTTACACCTTTGCACTGCATACAGTCCTGCACCCCTGTATGTCCCACACACCACCTCTTGGGCCTGTGGCAGAGTCTCTGCTGTTAGACCAATGCACAGGAACTCACATCTTTGCCAGATAATGATGCATCAGTGGACGTCTGGGGTTGGCTGCAGGAAGGTACATGTTCCCGGTCACTAGCCTGGGCCACTAGGGTGATCTCTGTGAGGTCACCCAGGACGGGCTCTGAGACACTGTTCTCTGGGAAGAGAGGAGTAGAAACCGGTCTTGAGGGCAGAGCTGTGCTCACCAGGCCGTCCACGCTTCATGTTTTACACAGGGCTTCGGAGAAGTGAAATGGATCCGGCCAAGTAAGACCTGCCTGCTGTGCGCCCACCTCAGTCCTGGGCTCTGAGGCAGACCGACTGGCTCCCACCGTCAAGACACCTGAATGGGCACCTGAATAGTCCCTTTGAGGCATCCCATCAGTTCTCAGGAAGAAGTCTGGCTGCTTCCACCCCATGGCCCTCCCTCCCACTGTGCTGGCCTCAGGAAGGTTCCTTATTTGGGGAAGAAGGCAGCCCACCCCCTACCCCACCCCTCAACTTTCCCTAACCCAGGCTGGTGCTTTCTCTGCCCTTCAGAGTCTGGAAAGCCATTCCTCTTCAGTTATGTCCCTTCTGAAATGGACTTGCTTCCACTCAATTCTAGGTGAGGATGCACCATGGAATGCACTGGGTAAGAGAACCAAAATAAATAGTTTTTTTCTGTGAGGTTTTCTGTTTATCTACTGGGATGGGCTGTGTGTAGTTTGCTACAGCCATTGGTGTGAGAGGCTAAAGCTGCCTGTGTGTCCTTGTTTTCATCCCCCCGCTGTCTTTGGGTTTTCCCTAGACACTCCTGAGACATTTACTTCTTTTAATTTTATTCCTGTTATTACACAGAGGCCCTACTGACATGGAGGTAAGGTGTTGGGGTAGCAGAACAGAGCAGGGCATCTATAACCCTGTGATTAGTTCTCATTGAGCCTGTGCCCTGAGCTGTGACCTCCACAAGTGTGTTTCTTCCCCCTCACCCCAATTTGGGTGACACAGAAGGTATTTCCCTTCCCCCAGGCTGGTTAGGCTCTGGTAAGATAATTTCTCATTAAAAACAAAACAAAACAAAACACAAGCCCCCACAATGGAAGAGAATGTTCTGGGTGTATTTCAATAGAGCTATTTTTTCCTTTCCTGGCAGGAACCATGAGGAGTTTTCCTATGATCTTCACTCTGAAAACAGGGTACGGTCCTGGAGTTAAAATGCATGAAAAAGAGCAGGGGGCCCTCTGACTGGCCCCCTGGAGTTGTCACACTCGGACTTCCCCACGCTGAGCCTCCAGCTGGCCTCAGGGACCTGTTAAATCTGCCTGCCCCCGGGGTTCTTACAAAAGCGGGTTCTGCCCTGGGAGCTGTGACTCTCCAAGCCTGCCCGGCTGCCTCTCTGGGTTGGGAGCAGCTTTCCCCCTCAGTTTTCTTGTGGATCTAAGAAGAGCAGTGGGTTTGCAGCTCCCTCAGCTCTGGTGTTGTTTTCAGGACAGAAGGAGCAACTTCTGAGCTCCCCACGAGCTGGACCGGAGGCTGGAAGCCTCCCCTCCTCTACCTCCGTGCAGACAATCAGTGGCTGTGGTTCTAGACGAGTTTCTGAAGATGTGGATTTAAACATACACATCCCAGCCCCCACAGGAGCACACAGTCCCATAAGTCCCTACAACTTCCACTGGTAACTACGGAGCTGATGAGGACACGGGTTTCGGGGCTGCAGAGGCCTGTCTGCACGACTTTCTCCGTGGCCTATTAACGTGGTTGCTCTGGGCCTTGTCTGAAGTGGCTTGCTTACCGCACCTGGTACATGGGAAATATAAAATAAGTACTAGAACCTCCACTTTTTGTCCCTCTTGGGCCTTCCAACCTAAAAAGTAATAAGTGAACTCAGACGGCCTAGTCACCACAATGAGGTCAGACCAGCCTTGCTCTCCTGAGTGATGGGCAATGACTTGCACCTTAACTCGGAACAGTAGGGGAACTGCCTTCCTCTAACTAGGCCTCTCCCCACACCAGGCACGCTCCAAGAGGAGACGGGGCCAACTCCCCCATTGAGGTGTGTGCTGGTGGCTTCAGTGTGACCTGGCCCTGCCAGGACATGAACCTGCAGTGAGGTGGAGGGTCAGGAGGAGGGGGTCCCTGCTGGGGCAGCAGGGGGCCAGGTAGCACCCTGCCCAGCCTGGTGCCTTGGGCTTCCCATAATCTCCTACGGCCCCCGGGTCTGCTCTGGTCCGGGCCACTCCATGCACCCTCCCAGTATATTTTCATTAAGTCCCTTTTTTGCTTTTATCAGCCAGAGGTGTCTTCTGTTGCTTGTTCAGTGAAACAGTGCATCAGGAAACCAGACTATTCCTAAGATCAGTAAAATACCAACTTCGGTCAGCTCGCCGGGCAGACCGTGCAGCACAAATTCCCGCACAGGGCTGTGCAAATGCCTTACGTGAAGGGTCCTCATCATCTGTCTTCAGAGATGCAGAAGCTGGTGGTTCAGGTAAAACCTCAGGGATTGAGGAATCCAAAGCTGGTTGGTTTCAAAAACTAACGGGTCGGATCCGAACCCTGAGCTGTGGTCAGAAGCCTGGCTCAATGTCTCTCAGACTCAGCGCTCTAAGTGTCCGGTGGGGCCGGTTCTGTTCCCTTTACAGGTTCTCATTGGGGAGTCACTGTAGCCCCTTACACTCAGCAGGGAATCCACCCCTCATAGCCCCCACCCTGAGTGTTCCATGACACAAATCTTGGGAGTGTTTAATTTTCATCTTTGTTTAGGAGGATGAAGGTGGGGCAAGAGGAGACATAAATTCACACTTAGTGACACCAAGTCACAGCCAGTACCTCCCCCTCGGAGAGCTATGTGCTCCCACAGTGGTGGCTGGGGGGCTGGGCAGAGCCCCTCCACTGGTCACAGAGGGACTCACTCCTCTGACTGCAACTGATGGGTTGGACAACCAATCCAAAGAGACAGAGCACCTTTCCTGGGAATTTGGAACTGACACACAGAAATTAATTTCACTCATCTGGGGATTGGGAGGAGGGTGGGAATCAAATGAAACCAGAGCAGGAGAGAAAGTTACAAGTGAATGAGAGAGAGACAGAGAGACTGAGCTTGTGAGAGCAAATAGTGGGAAGGAAGGATAACAATCAGGGCACAGAGGAATTCCAGCTCCTGGCTGTCTAGTGTGTTCCAGCCCATCAACGAACCTGCGGGATAGTTAACATCATTCCAGGTTTGCAGATTAGGAAACAGGCTGAAAGAGACGGGGGTTGGCTTCGGGTACACAGTTAATTTAAGTGCCACTGGACCCCTCACTTCCCACTGCCTGAAGGCACCATGATCCTCACAGGGACCCTGCTGTGCTGACAGCCCAGCACCCTGATCAAAGGGACCTTGGGGGAGTGGGAACCGCTCTGAGTGTGGAGAGTTCCCTGCACCGAGATACCTTGCATCAGCCGGCTCCCGCTCACCCTAGGTTAACGTCTCCCCAGCTGTGTAGTCTCCCGACACGCTTCCCTCCCTGCCAGGCACCCCCGTCCTTACCACCGAGTGTACTGCAGGAATTCAGGCACAGGGATGCCCAAAGCAACACGAGCCCACCGGCTGTACAAACAGCAGACTCCCAGCCCCACCTGGGCTCTATGGGGATAGTAGGTGTCCTCACCTTTCATGTATCTAAGGCAATCTGTTTCTTCAGCTGGAGGCTACAGAGAAAAATAAAAGGTCCAAAACATCGTTCAGTGAGGAATTCCTCCAAGGACCTGACTCCAGAGTCTACAACCAGGTGTGCTGGCCGCTCCTACCCCCGGACTTGGGGTGAAGGTGGATTATTGATCAGCACAATCGCCGGTGGCCCAGCTCCTGAGCTTGGCTGCCCAGAGGGGGCTGGGGGAATGGGTAAGGCCAGGGCACTCAGGAAGAGCACAGAGGCCCTGCCCTCACACCTCCGCACTTGTAAACCGTTCCCCAAATCTCAAGGCATCGGACAGAGTGCAGCCACCACAATAATGAGATGCTCCCATCTCTTCACTCACTCCTGTCGGTTCATTTACGTGTTGAGCATCCACTGGGTCACAGGACATGACACACAGAATGGCCGATGGGTCAGGCTTGGTACTTCCCCCTGGATCCTGTTCAATCTGATGGAAGAATTATCACTCATAAACGGTTTCACAAAACGATACATAGACAGAATACAAATTGCAGAGTGAATCAAATTTTAAAATATAAATGAAGATCTCCCAGTCTCCCCGCCTAAGGTTAACAGCATAAAGAAAATAGATCTTGCCTTTGATCACCAAGGAAGTGGTCACCCCCTCTCAGGAGGAAAGGAGAGTTATTCTTTGAGCAGGACACAGAAGTGCTCCATCGGATTGGACCAGGACCTCTGCATTCATTCAGCAAATCTGTATAAGCTCCTACTACACATGGGAATCTAGTAACTATACCCGTTCCCAAGGGTCTTGGGCTTTATTAGTCAACAAAATAGACACGACTCCCCATCACTGGGGGCTCAGAGTTTTAGCAGAGGTAACAGGCAGCATGTTGGGGGTAGCAAGAGCTTGGGGAAAAATAAGAGTGATATGAGCAAACTCAGGTGATGGTGGTGGGGTGGGAGGCAGGCAGGAGGGAATAAGGCAATCCTGGCAGATCTCATGGAGTAATGAACTTGAAGCAGAATAGATCCGGAGGAAGAAGGAAGAGCCGGAGCCAGAGGCCCCCAGAGTGATGGGGAGAGTGTGGGAGGAGAGACAGAGCATGCCTGGTCCTGGAAGACTTTGGGACGACTTTGGTTCCTAAAGGAATGTTGACTCTTTTAGTGAGTTTTGATGGGATGGGTGATGTCCAATTTATGCTTTTGTTTTGTTTTTTGGGGGGGAGGGTAATTTATTTATTTTAGAGAAGGTGCTGTGGTTTGAACCCAGGATCTCATGCATGCTAAGCATGCGCTCTATCACTGAGCTACACCCACCCCCTCAATATATGCTTTTATAGGCTCCCTCTGACTCTGTGTGGATGACATTGTAGAAAAGCAAAGATGGAAGAAGGAGGCTATTTGGTGTCCAACAAGGGGCTGAAGGTGGCTTCTAGGAGGGTGGGGAACAGGGAGTAGGTGGTTAATGAATTCAGAGTAGCCAGAATTTTCTAACAAGCTGGATTTGCTGTGTGTGTGTGTGTAAGAGAAAGAGAGAGAAAGAACATGGTTCCAACATCTGGACCTGGAAAATGGGATGGATGTCCTCTCCATCCACAGGGGATGGGACAAGATGGGGCTGAGCAGGTGGAAAGGGGCTGGAATCAGCTCAGGTCTTCAATGTCATGGTTAAGGAGTCTATTAGATATTGCCACAGAAATGTCTAATAAGTAGAGGAGTTTGGGTTTTTTTTTTCTTTCTTATTAACATTAAAAATATAATTTAAATGTATTGATTTTATTATGTGAATGAATGTGGAATTTTATTTCATGCCAAGGTATATGTTATAATAGCCAAATGGAAAATATATCAGAAAAGGGGAGAAATGAGGGCTTTCACATAAACTGACTGTCCATAACGTAGGTAAAATTTCAATAAAACCTGTCTTCATGCAAAAACCTCATCTTGGTGTTACATAAAGTTAAATGAAAAAGGACCATGTTGATGTATCATTATTTCATGTTACATAATAGCCCCAAACAAACACACTGTTTAACTATGAGGCTTGTAGAAATACTATTCACTTTATTGACATAAATACAGAAATGCAGAAAGGTTCTAAGGTAGAATAAGCATCTTAGTGGAAATAATAGAGATCTGAGCATTTCACATGATATCTATGGACTGATTCAAAATTTGGAAAAGTAATTTACACAGTAGAACATATGTATGAATGTGGAAGCAAGATGAATGAAAGAAAAAGAATATGAGTATCAGGGAGAGAGTTCCAAATGGAAAGGGCAAATCAGGGAGTTTGGACAAATCGAGAAATTAATGGCATGTCAATTTCCAAGTCTGGTTGCTTCCACCAAAAGTATAGCAGAGAGATAGAGGAGAGACCCAGGACCCAACTCCGGGGCACATTCGTAGTAAATGTTTGGAAAAAACAGGAGACGTTGGCAAAAGACCAGCCAGTGGATCGAAAGCAGAGCGATAGGCTGGAGGTCAAGTAAAGCAGGAACACGGGGTAGGAGGGATGGAAGAGCTGGGTCAAATGCTGCCAAAGGTCCATGCATGATGAAGACTAAAAACTGACCACTATATTTAGCAACGTGGGGTCACTGATGGCCTTGACAGAGAAGTTTCCATAGAGCGAGGGATCAGGGGAAAAGCCAGAGTGGGTGCAAAAGAGGATGGCTCAAGAGAATATGTAGACAGTGAGTTTAAACTACTCATTAAAGATTTGCTGCAAAGACATGGGGTGGCAATTGGTGGGGGCGAATTAGGGTCAATGAGTGCTGTTTGTTTCTTTTAAGAGGATGGACTTTTATATACTGATGGGAGCCAACTAGCAGGAGAACAAAATAGATGAGGTAGTGACAGAGAAGATGGATGTGGGAGAGACAGCCCGGAGAAGATTGGATGGATGGGCCCCCTGGCGACTTTTGGATGATCTGGCTTTTGAAGTCACCTGTAATAAGAGGTGGGGAAGCGAGAGTGAGGTCACAGACATCAGAAGGCGAGCAAATGTGCTAGGAGATGCTGGTGAAATTTCTCTTCTGTTGGCTTCAGTTTGCTTGGTCAAAGTAGAAAAGTAAACTTACCAGCTGAGGAAAGAGGAGGAAGAGTTACTGGAGTCATGAGCAGAAGATACGAAAGAGCCTTCAGGGACAATGGGACAGTGAAAAGAGCAGAGGGAGACGGGGGGAGTGTGCTCTCAGAAAGTTACATTTTATCTTTGAGGTCCTCAATTGTTGGATGTGTGATTGTCCTTCCTGCTGTCTATGAAATAAAAATTGATTATGGTTCAGGAAAAATGCTATTTCATTCTAAGAGGCTGCGTGTTTCTCAGGAATGGTCATCTTAAACTGCAAACATTACAAAAATATTGAAAAGAAGAACTTGTGTACCCAATGACCCACTATTTTCTATAAATTTGGTTGCTATTTAGTTCCCCTATCAATACCACAGAACCGATACTGCCTAGGATGGAGATACATCGATGCTTAAATGGAAATGGAATCTGTATCTTTTTCCTAAACTCCATGGCTTCCTTAACATCCCATTCCCCTTGGAATTTAGGGGTGTCTGGTATAGGAAATGAGAAACAGTTTGAGAAAATCCTGGCTCAGAATTACACAGCACAACCTCAGTTCAGTATACAGCCTTAAAAATGTTTAGAAGCAAAACTCCATAACTACTCTTAAAGAATTTTGCAAACCTGGGCCTGCCCAGATGTTTCCAAACTGGAAAGGTACTCCAATCAGTTGACCGGTACGGGAACCAGAGGCTGGTCAGCCTTTTCTGTAAAAGCCAGAGAGTAAATATTTTCAGTTTTGCAGATCATTTTGTTGTAACCATGCAGGTCTGCAATAAGAAAGCGAAGAGCACTGGGAGACACGAAACAAATGGGCATTCCCACACCCTCCCTTCTACTCAGGGCAGCTTCTCTGTGGTGGGGAGCTTTGCCACAATGACTTGTTTCTTTGTTTCCTTTGGTTTCTTTGTTTCCACCTTACTGCTCAAACTCAGAACTTCAAGTGAGCCTGGTCCTTCAGCATCCATGCAGAAAGAAGGCTGAGCGGGTGTGGGGATCCCACCTGACAGAGAAGAGAGATGGCTTGTCACCATGACATGAGACAATCACACCTTCCGTGGTGAAAGGGAACAAAGATAAGGGAGGGGCACAGCAGTGGGACCCCTGGGTCACCGGCCAGGCTTGCTCTCCCTCCACGGCCACCCTGGGGGCCTGGGTGGTGTTGGAACTCAGCTACAGTGAATAGGCTGAGGGGACTCAGGATAAAGGACCCTCCATCTCCACACCGGGTTCCAAACGCAGCCTCTCTAAGTCTACCCTCTGAATTTCTGGAACTCAGCTGGAAGAATACATGATCAGGCCAGACCCAGAGCCCAAGCCAAACACGACAGGGCTCACGTGGGGTTGTAACCCCGTGCTCAGTGGTCAGGGTCTCCTTGCAAATCTGCAGAAATCCCTGTTCTGTCTCATTCCTGGGAGAAACCCCACATCTCTTCCTGCTCTGTCTGTTCTTCTCTTGAGGCTATTGTCCTGGAGGGATGCAGAGTCCTTGAACCTGGCCCTCCAAACGTACATAAGCAGCCTGTTCAATAAAACAAATTATGCACTTTTTCACATTTGCCAATTTTTTGATTCCAGAAAGGCCACGGGACTCTTTCTCACTGTCTCCTGTGCCCCCACCACTTGGTGGCCCTCTCCTCATGGAAACACGATTTCCCACAACTGCGCCCTGCCTCCCAGCTTGTCAGAGGGGAGTGACCCACAAAGACACAGGTGTTTGTGAGGATCCTGTCCCCCAGCAGAAAGCCTACTCCTGGAGCCACGGACGGATCTGGCCTCCTGAGCCGCTCAGCTCTAGTTTAAAGCCTAAACTGGGGACCCTGAACATTGCTGAATGACTTTCTGAGTCACCTGGACTGGAGGGGCCTGATTTTTCTTTCCAGGAATGGATGTAGCGCAGCCTCCATTTTCAGGGCTGACATTCATGATGGATCTAGTTCCCCCAACTGCACCCCAGGAAGGACAGGCCCTTCCATCCCACTGGTTAGAAACCCAGCCCAGGGGAGTTCTGAAGCACCGCATCGCTGTCAGGTCCAGCATCCCTGCAGAGTGGTCCCTGCCCCTGAATGAGCCCCTTACCTGGGCCTTCCCTGCCCCAATATGACCACACACCAGGTGGTGCTGGGGAAGGCAGGGAGTGCAGTGAGGGGAGGGGGGGAGCAGAGCCCCTTGCTCTGGAGTGAGGGTTCTTGTTGAGACCATAGAGCAAGGCACACATCACCCCCACCCTATACCCCAATCTCTTAGCCCCGCCAACACAGGGGCCGCTCTGCGCCCTCTCACCGTGGCTCTCCTGTGAGACTGCACCGAACCCGGCATCTGGCACCCCAGCCCTACCTCCCGTCTTATGACAGATCCCGTCTTCTTGGAAACTGCCTAGCAGCGAGTATTCAAGGCCAGCAGCGGGCCTGGAGGATCTGCACTTCAGGTGTCCTACCTGGCCAGCCATGCGTGCCTGGGCTCAGTCCTCTATTTAGCCCACCGGTAGCCTGGGTCCACGTCTGGTGCAAGCGGAGGCCACGGAGCCCAGGCTGATCCCCACACACTGACAGGTGAGTGTGCCCCCGCCCCGGTGTCCCGCTGCCCCGCTGCCCCGCCCACTGGTGGCAGCACCGCCCCAGCCTCCGGTCGGCGCCACCTGCAGGTCAGGACTTCCGCGCGGCCCCGCCCGCCCCGGCCCCGCCCAGCTGCCCCATAAGCCTCCCCCCACTCCTGTCCTGGCCGCGCCCTGGTTCCCATTGGCTCCGCAAGTTCTGCCCTCGCACATCTAGACTCGGGAAGACACACGACACAAGCGCTAGGGGAGGGCCCCGCGGTGTTGCCATGGTTACAGGCGCCGCTCTCGCGAGTGCCGGCGTGGGCTTCTGGAGCGGGTAGCGGGCTCCGGAAGTGTGCAGCTGCCCGGGACCATGGCGGTGTTTGCTCCTGGGGATGGCGGCTTGCTCGGCCGGGCGACTAGTCTGGCCTGGTCAGTAGGCGGCCGACATCCTGTCTGGGGCGGCGTCTCACAGATGGTAAACGTACGTCCGCACCGTCGGCGGGGCCGGTGGACATGAACCGGGGTGGGATCGGGGTTGGGGCGGTGGCCGGGGAGGGCTGTGGTGCCGGGGAGCGTGTTGGGGCGGGGCGGGCAGGGCTTGGGCACAGCCGCAATCTTTCCTCCCCCTCAGGCCCTGGGGCTGGGGCCGCGAGTCTGGGTCGCCCTTGGTGTCCGCGGCCTCCCAGAACCCACCGGGACGGGCAGGCGGAGGACCCCTCTTAGATGAAGCGTGTCCTTACCCGGGTATCGAAGAGCCCCAGAGTCAGATGTTGGAATGAGGTGGTTTATCAGCCTTGTTTATCTGCAGGGAAATTTCAGTTCCATCCAGATGTTGGTTCCTTCAGTCAACCTCAGGAATAAGACACAAGGGTCAGTGCCGATAAGTAGTTATCTAGGGCTTAAATCAAAATAAACTATGCGGGGTGTAGGGATGGTAGATGGGACCCTCTCTCTTGAAGTTAGCAGTCTTCTGGGATTAGAGGCCCCAGCTGAGGATTACATCCTCATCTGCAGTAATGGAGTTTGTGAGAAACACACAGAGAAGGGAGGGGTGTGGTGGCGGTAACTCATTACAGAATCCAGGACCCTTGCCTGGCTCTTGTGTAGAAGAGTCTCGCCTTGGATAGGGCAGCAGTTATCAAAGTGTATCCAAGGCCCCTGAGGTGCAATACCATTTTCATAGAAACGCCGGGATGTCACCTGCCTTTTGCACACTCTTGCTCTCCCGAGTTCCTGTGGGGCTTTCCAGGGAAAACCTGGCCTGTGATATAACAAAACAGGGAATGCAGAGGCAGATAGGAGAATTCAGCTCTCACCAGTCCAAAAGAGATTTGCAGAAATTAAAATCACTGCTATTCTTCTCACTAATGATTTTTCTTTTGAAAAATAGAATTATATTTTGTTTAAGAGTATTAATGGTAACATACAGTAGATTGTTAATATTTTTAAGTGAATTCATACACTTTTTCTAACTTCTTATTTAACTTCTAACACAGGAAATATTGATAGATTAAACTCACATAAATAGCAGCCTTTTGGAGTTCTCAGTAATTGTTAAGAGTGTATAGGGTTCTGTAGAACAAGAAGTTTGAGAGCCCCTGGAGAACGGGTGCTCAGGTGCTAGTCATGTGCTTGGTGTTAGACGGATGCCAAGATATCTTCCACAACTGCTTCCGGACTTGAAGTAATTGTCCACATGGAGATGGGTGGGCAGTGCCTCCACTTTACAAACCAGAAGCTGCTGAATGTGTCTGGATTGTAGGCCATGGGCTGTGCGGGGATTCCCGATGTATCTGTTCTATCAAAGCCGGGATTCCTGTGCAGAGGCCTGGCCCTGAAGACCCACTCTCCTTTGCTCCCTGCCAGGTACCTTCTGTGTGACTTCAACCCTCCAGAGGGCTTCAGCCTCCGTAGGAACGTCTGCATCCACATTGCCTTCCTCCTGAAGACCCTGCTGAAGATGGAGGAGCCGGTACTGGTGCTATCCCCTTGGGGCCACCTCTACAACTGGCAGAGCCCTGACATCAACCAGGTCTGGATTCCCTGGTCCGACTCCTTTGACCTCCCAAGTCTCAACATAAACATCCCTGACATTGAGTACGAGCAGTTCATTGCAGGTGAGGTGGTCATTTAACTGGGGCCAGGTGGTCGTTGTTCTGGTTCCGATCTGAACAACTGGCCATCTTACTTTGGGTTTGTCGGTCTGCTTAGGGGCCCTGCTAATGTTTCCCACACTGCAGGTGAATTTGGTTTTTCCATAGTTTTCTCGGGAAATCAATTTGAAGTGTATGAGCTCTATGTCCGCTCACCTCTGAAAACCCTGGCCTCCTGGTGAGATGGAGCGGTGACAAGGAGGCCACTGCCACAGAGGCCTTGTCCCAGAAGGACTCACTCCCTGTGCTGTTTTGTTAGTTTCAGGTATACAGCATAGTGATTCAGTTGTACATATACATAGTCTATTCTTTTTCAGGTTATTTTCCATTACAGGTTGCAAGATACTGAATACTGTTCCCTGTGTTCTACAGTGAATCCTTGTCGTTTGTCTGTTTTACATATAGTAATTTGTATCTGTTAATCCCAAACTCCTGTTTGTTTTATAAGTCTGTGTGTCTGTTTTTGTTTTATAGTTAAGTTCATTTGTATCATTTTTTTTAAAAATTCCACATATAAATGATGTCACATGATACTTGTCTTTGTCTGACTTATTTCACTTAGTGAGATAATCTCCAGTTCCATCCATGTTGCTGTAAATGGCCTTATTTCCTTCTTTGTTATGACTGAGTAATATTCTGTTATATCTAAATACCACATCTTTATCCAGTCATCTGTCAGTGAATGTTTAGTTTGCTTCTATATCTTGGCCATTGTAAACAGTGCTCCTGTGAAAATTGGGGTGCAGGTATGTTTTGGAATGAAGGTTCCCTCTGGATATATGCCCAGGAGTGGGATTCCTGGATTAGGTGATAAGTCTTTTGTTTTTTTTTTTTTTTTTTGTCTTTTGAGGAATCTCCATATTGTTTTCCACAGTGGCTGCACCAAACTACATTCCCACCAACAATGTAGGAGGGTTTCCTTTTCTCCACAGCCTCTCCGGCATTTATGGTTTGTGGACTTTTGAATGATGGCCATTCTGACTGGTGTGAGATGATAACATTGTAATTTTGAGCTGCATTTCTCTGATAATTGAACGATATTAAGCATTTTTTATATGCCTATTGGCCATCTGTGTGTCTTCATTGGAGAATTGCTTGTTTAGTTGTTCTGCCCATTTTTGGATTTGGTTGTTTTTTTTTTCTTATTAAGTTGTATGAACTATTTATATAGTCTAGAAATTAAGCCATGGTCAGTCTCATCTTTTGCAAATATTTTCTCCCATTCCATAGGTTGTCTTTTAGTTTTACTTATGGTTTCTATTGCTGTGCAAAAGTTTATAAGTTTAATTAGGTCTCATTTATTTATTTTGGCTTTTATTTCTGTTGCTTGGGTTGCTTAGATTGCCCTACGAAAACATTGCTGAGATGTATGTCAAATAATGTTTTGCCTATGTTTTCTTGTGAGAAGTTTATAGTGTCATGTCTAATATTTAAGTCTTTAAGCCATTTTGAGTTTGTTTCTTTTCGGTTTTTTTGCGACTCTATTGTATGCTTTTGATCTGTGGTTACCTTATTCTTCATATATATCAGCCCATTACTATATCTATTTCCTTTAGACTGATAATCACGTAGGCTCCAACACATCCTAAGAATAACGAAGAAAAAAAGAAAGAAAAAAATCTACACTTTCTTGCTCCCCTCTCCCTTCCCAACTTTTATTATTTTGATGTCCTTTTTCATTTTTACATCTTTATGTTTATTCTCTTGCAACTCGTTATTGCATTTCCAACTATGGTTTTCCTGTTTCTATAGCATCCTGCTTCCTTTCTGTTTAGAATAGAACATTTTAATGTCTCTGTTAGGTTCAATATTGCTGAGTTATCTCACCTCCCCCTCCCCCCTTCCCCCCAGGCCTCTGAATCCTCAGTCCAGGGAAGCTAAACCATTCTAGCCTTCATCGGTTCTGGGAAAGCAATCTTCAGAGTGGGAAAAAACATTGAAAAATAATATTCTTTGAGTTGCTTTCTACCCTAGTCCAGAGATGAGAGACATCTGAAGGTTGAGGAAAAAAGTTGGAGGTGGGAAACACAGTCTTTTCTCCTTTTGCTACTGAAGAAATGATTGCTTTTGTAATTAGTGATGGTGCCCTTTAAATTGGTGAGATCGAGATTCCACAGCTTCAGCGCCTGTGAATAACCAGCTGGGAGAAAGCTCTCTAGGGCCCCTGCAGTGGGAAAGGCAGCCCCTCTGAACACCTGTTGTTCTGTATACTTCCTGCCTCCACACTGGTTTGCTAGGCACCGTGCAGGACAATGCAGTTACCCAAGGTGGAGGACTGGGAGACCCCTGCTGTGTGGCGAGCCACAGGAGCCCACATTTGAAGGACAAAATATAGAGTAGTGGGGCGGTCATATGAACAGAGGATGGTTGAAGCCCAGGATAGTGACCTGGAGTCCAGCAGTCGAGGCTGGCGGGTAGATGGGGCCCTGGGTCATGGGCAGTCCTTGAGGGATCTGAAGCAAATATAGGAACCAAGAGACTGGATTCGTGTGGGGGTACGGCACCCCCTGGAGGCTGCGGGGCAGCTCAGCAAGCCCAGGGGGAGCAGGCACTTCCCCAAAGCTGGGTTGACAGGTCACAACCAACTCACTGGGGACCGAGAGTCACTGAGACATTTTTAACCTTTTGTCCCTCTTCCTGGAAAAGAAACTGCTGCCTGTTAAATAGCCTGTGTCATTAGTGAGAATTAAAGACATGA
Source organism: Camelus bactrianus (assembly GCF_048773025.1). Lineage (NCBI taxonomy): Eukaryota > Metazoa > Chordata > Mammalia > Artiodactyla > Camelidae > Camelus > Camelus bactrianus. Next base: position 49,109,602 of record NC_133557.1, on the reverse strand, counting down.
AGCAAGTGTGCCTCAAAAGTCATCCTTTGTGTAGTTGTTAATAAGTGTCAAATGCAAACTTGAATAGATGAAATGAAGCATTCATCAGAGGATTTGATAATCCTTTAAAATAAAAATTCTTGCTGCCTTTGTTCTTCATTTCAGGGTTCACTTGGTGATAATAATCGGAACCAAAGCAATAGCAAACCCTTACAGAACTCTGTCCTGCTGTTCCATGAACGCTGTGTTCATGACAACCCAATGAGTTCTCACCACTATGAGTTCCACTTTAAAGGTAAGGACATTCATTAATCACACGGCTAATAAATGGCAGAGCTGGGACTTGAACCCAAGATGTCTGGCCACAGAGCCCCCTCTCAGCCCCTTCACTGCAGCTCATCACTTGGCATGCCCGACACAGGCCAGCATTTAAGAGCAGTGTGAACTTGGCCAAGGCTGCTTCACCGCTTGGTCTCTGATTCCTCATCTGTAGAATGGGGGTGTGGGCAGTGAACTCTGTGAGCTCAGTGATCACTTTCTCTGGCTCTGCTATTCTACTGCTTTGAGTTAGTTTGGTAAGTATCCGAGCCCCTACATGGCCCACAAATGGGCTGGCACTTTGCTAGGCTCTGGGTTACGGAGAAAACTAAGATCAGCCTGCTTCTCCGAGGAGCCTGTGTCCCTCCACGGGAAGCAGCTTTGAGGCCCAGGCTCCCTCGCTGGCGGTCGGGGGCTGGGCAGGAAAGTCTGATAAGAGAAGATGGAGGCAGAGCCCCTCCGGGAACATTGATGGCCACACAGCCCTCAGGAGCGGGAGCGTCTGTCCAGGCTGCTGAGAGGGGGGTCCTCATGAAGCCAGTAGTCCCCCCAACCTAAGCCCTCAGGACAAAGATCCAGCCATCCCTGCAGTGTCACTGTAGAGCCAGTCCATCCTCATCACTGTGTCTCTGTGCTCCTTTGTCCTGGGGCCTCTCTTCCGCCTACACCCAGAAGACTCTTCTCCCTCTCTTCTCTGAGTGTCCCCTCACTTCACCCGTGGTCCCTGCTTCCTGGGCCACCATCTCTGGAGTTGACACTTTGCCCCTTCACAACCCAAGTTTGACCAGGAGCCTGGGTTGGCCTCCTTGTGCTCACTTTCCCCCTTCAGATGATTGCTCCTCCCCTCGTGGGAGCACATGGAAAACCCAGATCCTTTCCTATCAGTGCCTGCCACCCTGGCCTCCCTGCTCATCTGCCTCAGTCAGGAGCACCTGGACCACCAGCTCTGTATTGCCTCGCCTCCTACCATCAAGACGTCAAAGTTCATTCTCCCTCCACCACCCAGTATGGTCATTGTAAGGTCTTCTTCTCCGTCAGCCTGAGCCAGCCACCCCCCATTCACCCTACCCCCGGGCTCATACCCGGGCGTGTCTCCACCCCAGGTCCAGCCTCTCTCCTTTAAGTGCCCACCTCTAGCCGTCCAGCTGCTTCTCCACCAGCCTCCCTGGCCCTCCTTCACCCTCACTGGGGCATCATGTGCTGACTCCTCTGCTTTCCTGCCTGTCCACGTTCCTCTTACTTCCATTTCCCCACCTTCCAGCTCTGCATCCACAGTCAGCACTCTCTTTATGACAGACAAAACCCCCTTGAGCCTTGACCTTTTCAGTTCCTCACCAGGCCGACTTCCATCTCAGTTCACCCAGCTCTACTTGTTCTGAGCCTGCAGGCAGCAGGCTCTCCCAGCACAGATTTCCAAGACTACAAATCAATGCCCACCATGTTGCCGCTGCCAGGCAATCCTCCAGGATTTCACTAGAGAGCACATTTCCCCACTTATCACTCAGTGGTGTCAACATTCTCTGCTCTCTGCACACCTCGAAGCTTCCCTCTGTCTCTTCCCTGACTCCCAGCAGATGGCCTTGCCTCCTGCTTCAGAGAGAATGACATGTTACTGGAAAGGAACTCGCTCACCTGCAGCAAATCTGCTCACCTCACCTTTTATCTGTCCCTCTCCCACCTGGACTCTAGCTGTAGTTGTTCTTAATTCAGTGAGTTTAGTTGACATATATATACACAGTTAAAAGCATAGCACACTATCGGCTACCTTCTAGGGCTTACTTTTTCAATTTAACATGGAGTGTGTGATTCATCCACTTCATTGCTTGTACCTGCAGTTCATTTGTTTTAACTGATCTTAAATGTTGTGTGTGTGAAAGTAACCCAAGGCAAGGGTAAGCCAGGATTCAGGATGCTGGTTACTTCCTGTGAGAAGAGGCCAAGAGCAGGATAGGGAAAGAGGACACAGTATGTCACTGTCAATATTCCTGTTATGATGCTGGGTGATAGGTTCATAACTGTGTCTTATAATATTAATTTTAATACATAAATACCTCTGACAGGCACCTAAGATGAGAATGTGTCATGAACCAAGACATACAATGGGTAATATTACATCATTATTGTTATGTAATCTTGTTATATTATATATTAATCATAATCTTACATTATTTGTTATGGGTTATATATTATATAGATGCATGAATTATATATTATGTATATAAACACCTACATATGTATTATATACTATCTGCTAATAAATAAACAGAAGATAATATGCTAGTATATCTTCTATTATGTATTATTTAATAAATAATAACATACTCTATCCTGTTATATGACATGGAACATAATCTTTAATAAAATAAGAAATCTGTCAATATATATTGGTAATTAATAAAATTAAAAAAAACAGCCCGCAGCTTTTAACGCCGACACCGCTCCAGCTGTCACTGTGATTTCTCTTCCCTTTCATGGCCGAGGTCCTCACAGTGCTATCCGTTCCCCCTTTCATCTCCTTATCCTGAACCTTCCTCCTCCCCCCATCCCATGCTGCCTTCTGCCCCGTGGCCCCTCTAGTCACCAGCGGCCTCTGGGGCACTGATCTGCGGGCACGGTCTCAGGCCCCAGCTCACCTGCCTGTCCGCCGCCTCTGCCACCGCTGGTGGGGGCGGGGCGGGGGTCAGAGTGCACCCCTTGTCCTGGAAGAGAACACAGCACAGACTGTGACCAGCAGCAGGAGTGGCCGGGACCTGCAGGACTGGGGGGAGAGCCAGACTGTCTGCATCCAGACCGGGGGCACTTGGAGTGTGAAGAAGCCCCGTCCTCACTGCCCCTGAAGTGAGGAAAACAGCCTCAGGTGAGTTAAAGTGCTTATGACCTAGGTCTGTTGGCTGGAAAGGACAAACGGGCCCCTAAGGGGAGGGTAGTTGATGTCCCAGGCCCCACCAAAGCCCTAAGGGCTGGCGGGGAACCAGGCTGGACGCTCCACTGGACCCAGTGCCCCCTCGGGGGTGGGGCCTTCGGGAACAAGCAGAAAGCCCTCTGTCTCTGGGGGGGAACGGGGCAGTGTGGGAGCATCCCTGCAGCGAGCCAAGTGACGTCAGGGCCTGTGGGATCCGTTTGTATGGCCACATCGAGCCTCAGCAGAAGCCACAGCAGGAGTGGATTCCTGTCTCTCCAGCTGTCATCCTCGTGTCTGAGTGCCAGGCTTCAGACCCGATCCCCTGGGGCGCTAGGACAGTTATAGACAGAGGCGGCTTGGGGAGGCCTCAAGAGGGCGGTACTGGCCTTCCTGCCAACATGATTACATGAAGATCAAACAATCCATTGATGGGAAGAAAATAAGAACCATGGTCACCTCTGGACCCCAAGCTTAGACGTGGTGCATGGGGGACATTTATCGACATTTCAGCGAGGTTGTGGCCAGAGCTAGAGGCCAGGGCAGCAAGCCGGGAGTGACACTGAGGAGCATCATTGTGCAGAGGCTGGACTGGGTGTCTGCAGGCTCCTCCCAGGAGAAGCCTCAGAGTTTGGGAGGTGGCTAACATGCTTCCTTCATGTCACCAGCAAGTGGTGCCACCTGTGGAAAATCAGCTGTGATCCTGAGATGGGTCAGCCCTGGGTGATGTGATAAAGGCTCCTACAAGAGGGTGCCAGTTGGACAGTGAACCAACCAACAGGCTGATGAGATTCCCACCTGTGTTTATCTTGCTTTCGTAGACAAGAATGAGGAGAGAGTTGAATGGCTCACCATGAATATTTTAACAACTTTAGAGAGTTCCATGTCTCAGTGCATTTAAGTGTCACCTGGAAGAATTCAAGCAGTGTCTAGACCCAGGGGAGGCAAACGGCCTCTCGGTTCCTCTTCAACCTGGCAAACCCAGCAGCCCTCTATGGCCAGACCTTGGCAAGTGCATTCCCTTGTTAGAACAAAACCCTTCCCCCGCACGCCTGTGGTAAGCTTTTGTTTTTTTTAATTAATGGGAATGAAGGTACCTTACAGCCTCCACAGACTTTTCCTTAGGGCTTCTCTCCTTAGACCCGGGCCCCCCGCTGCCCTGGGTCCTGGACTGCAGAAGGTTCCCCTGGCCCTGAGACTTCCTCTGGCCACGCCGTCCATCAGGTGGAGTCAGCAAGGCCAAGGGGACATGGTCATTGGCTCCATCCCATGCTCTAGAAACCCAGGACGCTGAATGCCCTGCCTCAGCAGCCCCTGACCCATTTCTAGTGCCTGCACCAGCTCTCCCCGGAGTTCAGATTCCCAGGACTCACAGAGAGGCCAAAGGGCAGCTGTTTGCATGGAGGTTATAGGCAGAGCCCGGACGTCAAATCTGAGTGACCCCTGTGCACATCCAAGGCCACTTATGGCAAGGGATGGACCCAGCATTGGGAAGAAAAGGGTCAGGCTAGTGATCAGAGTCTGGGAATCAGCTCTCCCCACACGCTCACTTTCTTTGCAGGACTCCCCTGAGTCTGGTAGTTCGAATTTTGAACCTGGCCTTCACCTTTATAATGAATGTATATTTGTAAAGGCAGGACTTTAGAACCTACTGCACTTAAAATGTTTAGATATATAGAATGTGAGCTCCCAGGTATGCTCTGGCCCTGCACTTCCAAGGGTCCAGAGCATTTATGTTGGCTCTACTGAGACTGTAAGTGGCAAAGACCATCTCCAGAGAGGAGGGGCTCCTGCTTCACGGTCCGAAGTCAGGAACTTCTGAGCGGATAAAACAATGGACACTGAGACCCTCAATTGTAAATTGATTTAGAATAACGCCAAAGGTGTGTATGACGTGTGTGTGCGCACGCACGCACCTGGGGAATTGTGTGGTACATGACTGTGAGTGTGTGTGTGGCTGTGCGCACGCGCGCCTGGGGATGTGTGTGGTTGTGTGTATGCTATGTGTGTGTGTGGTACATGAGTCCATGTACGTGTGTGTGTAGGGATGTATGTGGGCCAGAGTCAGTGTGTCTGCACATTTGTTTGTGTGTATGTGCATGCATTAGTTTTAACAGTAGAAGCTGTCCTTTAGAATTATGAAGTAGTAAAATTTGTATGATGTCTTTTGCTGTATAATTCAAAATTAAAAAGATCTTCAGTCACTAGAAATTTATTCCCCCCCGATTCTGACTTTATTTTTCCATATTGATATGTCTTCATTTTACTGATGAAGAAACTTAGCTTAGAGATGTTAACTGACTCAACCAAGGACATGGAGCTCACGCACCCAGGGCCAGGACGCAGTCCAAGCCACGCTGCTCCAGAGGCCTGGAGCCCTACTCAAGATCACGCGTTGCCTCTTGGCGGGGGAACAGATTCTGATGGGCTGTGGCCAGCGTGCAGGCTGCCCAAACTGGGGACACGGGAAGCCGGGCAGAGAGTACCAGACAGCAGAGAAGAGTGAAGCCCTGCTCAGAAATTAGATAGGTTCCTAGGTCTTGGATGATTAAGGAGGCTCACTGCTCATCCTTGATCCCTTTGCTGGTGGCCAAAAGGGACCAAGGTCCACGAGAGCACTTCTGGGAGCTGCCTGCCAAAACCTGCAAAAGGACTGCTCAGGACTGGCTCTGCAGTAGGAGCAGAGGAAGGAAATGTCACCTCTTGGTGGACATTATTGGTGATGGCAGTAGGAGGCCTAGCAGCCTCGGTATAGTGGTGGCAGGACAGGGTCCTAGTGGATGATCGTTTTCACCTCTCTTAAAAATCATTGCTTCATATATTGTATCCATTTTGTGGTTTATTTTAGGGTGGTAAATATGGTCTCTGTTACTCCATATAAGCTGGATTGATTAATTTTTTTATTGTTAATTTTCTCTTCAATGATTTGGAAGCTATATTGCCTTTTAATGAAAATTCTCTCTAAATTTTTATAAATCATCTCTAAGTTCATAACTTTATATGTAATTGGACCAGTATTCCTATAACACTATCAAAACTGAAATAACCTATTAGATCCTGTTCCTCGATAATGATAAATTTAGCATATTTTACCTCTCTGCTGTTCCAGATTGTGTGTGTGTGTGTATGTGTCCTCCAGTTACTATGTTTAGACAGTTGCTTCCAGTTTGTTATATTAACAATGAATTATAGCTATAAACTTCTTGGATTTCATTGCTCACTACCACTATTTAATACCATGTCTTTCCCACTTTTGAGTTATTTACTTATCAAGATTTTCAAATCAACTGGACACATGATTGGCTAAGTTTTTTCGAGAAGTGGACTTGGAACACTTTCATGTCTATATGAAGCTTTATGTTCTCCTCCTCAACAACTCTCAGGGTGTTGTTGATGGCCCAAGCCTTGTTTTAAAATATGGCATTGTTTTTCATCACCAAAAAAACAAAAAAGTTTTCTTGATTTAAAGTGCTGTCTTTTTATGACTGGCTACTCTTTTCTGGTGGATAGAGATTTACTTAACCTTCCCCCTTCTTTTCGCCATAACTCGGATTCATTGAGATGCATGTTTTTACCATTTCTCAGATGGGCTTCCGCTTTGACTTCCACTTTAAACCATCACCCCACTCTTTTTCTCCATGCTTATCCCTGAAAAAGTGAGCTCTCTATCGGATTAAAGGTGGTTCCCGTCAGAGATGTGTGGCTCCCTGTCCAAAGGTCCAAATGAAGAGAAAAGGAAAGATTCCTGTTTCTGGTGGTTACATTTTGTCAGCTGAGAGATCTAGTTATCCGTGTGGCTGCGGTGGAATCTGCAATATCTTGGCTCAGAGTTTCCTTTTTCTGGCTTACTAGGGGAGCCGCATTAGCTGGGGTCACAGCGCTGTGGCCGTTTTCAGGATCCCAGGACTGAGGCAGCCCCTCTCCCCCCTTGTTATTTTGATCTTGCAAACTGGGTCCAAGCTATGCGAACCCTGCATCTGGCGGCCAGGATCGCCCCCCACGTGACGTGTCCCCAGTTCCTCGGCGTCCCTCACTGCTATCAGCTAGCTCCAGTAAGGGTGCGAATGGTCTTTCCTCCTTCCTCTCCAGGCAGGCCGTCCTTTCCCACTAGTTGTCCCTATACTTTCTCTCCTGTGCTACATAAGCTGAAGGAATTCCTCAGGGTTTCCAGCAGGTACATGGCGCTCTTCTATGTTTGGACCCCTTCAGTGCTTGTAGTGGAAATTTAGGAGGTGGAAAGGAAGAGCTTGGGGGTTCTCCGTATCTAGGGGCTCCCTATCCAGCAGATTCAACTAACTGTGGTTTGAAAATATTCGTGAAAAAACAGTTTCAAAAAGCAACACTTGAATTTGCCATACATTGACAACTACTTACATAGCATTCATGTTGTATTAGATACAGTGAGTAATCCAGAGATGATATGAAGTTATATATAAAGTACATGGGAGGGTGCACATAAGTTCCATGCAAGTCGTATGCCATTTTATACAAGAGGCTTCAGCATCCATGGATGTTGACTTCAGGGGGGAGTCCTGGAAACAGTGCCCCATGGTTACCAAGGGATGACTGGAATTCCAGGCTCCTTATCCCAGCCTGTCAGGTCCCTATGTGGTCTGAATCCTACCTGTACCACACTTCCCTTGTCACTCTCCTCCAGCCCTGGCAGACTGCCCTCTTATTCTTGAACAGGCCACACTCACTGTGCTTCATGTCTGGCCCCTAGAAATACCCGTTACTTTCTGAGCATGGCTCTGCTTTCACAAAATGGGCTGCATTTTCACTAGAGAAGACAGTGTGGAATTTCCTTTAAAAGCTGAAAATAGACTTAACTCATGATCCAGCCTTCCCACTCCCGGGCATATGTCAGAAGAAAACTCTAATTCAAAAAGTCACATGCACCTCAATGCTCACAGAAGCACTATTTATAATAGCCAGGACATGGCAAAAACGCAAATGTCCATCGACAGCTGACTGGATAAAGATGTAGTAGCATATTTATACAAAGGTATACTATTCAGCCATTAAAAAGAACAAAATAATGCCATTTGCAGCAACATGGATGGACGTAGAGATAGTCATTCTAAGTGAAGTAAGCCAGAAAAAGAGAAAAAAGCCATATGATATCACTTATATGTGGAATCAAAAAAGACACAAATGAACTTAACTACAAAAGAGAAACAGACCCACAGACATAGAGAAACAAACTTACGGTTACCAGGGAGAGAAGGGGATGGGAAGGGATAAATATGGGAATTGGAAAAGTGTCCCTCTTGGGGAGTTATGGAAATGTTAGCTATCTTGATTGTGGTGATGGTTTTCTGGGTGTAGACATCTATCAAATTCATCAAATAGTACATGTGAAATATGTGTAATTTACTATACAGGAATCATACCACAATAAATGTGCCTGTAAAAAAAAAAAACAACAAAAAACAAAAAACAAAAAACAAGAAAAGATTGGCGGCATTGTGTCCTACGTTTTTATGTGTCTTTAGTGAGTGGGTCTTCAATTTTCCGGTCTGTCATATTTTCTGAACCAGAAGTGCCCTCCTTCCCTTTTCTTTGATAAAATGTCAGTAGGTGGCATTTATTCCCGTGGCTTCAACTGCTCTCTGTCCACTGATTAACTGTAAAATCTTTTCCAGCAAGGACATCTCAGTTCAGTCCCAGAAATATACTTCTAATTGACAAGTAGACATTCCCACTTGATTAGCCCATAAAAATCTCAAGCTCTGTGTGTTTGAATTTACACTCGCTCAGAACTAGGTTTACTTCTTCAAACAATGGCATCACTATCCCATCTGTTTTCCGTGACATACATCTGGGAGTTTTCCTTTACTTTTCCACTCCCTCACCCCCGTCAGTACTACAATTCTATTCCTTAATATCCCCCAACTAAGTCCCCGCCCCTCACTCCCCACTGCATTAATTCCCACCCCTTGCTAGTCTCCCCAGTGCTGTTCTTTAGAGTGAACAATCCACTTTGCTCACTTTTAATGGCTAATCTGTGTCACTCTCCTCCTTAAAACCCCAAAGAATTCCCCGCTGCGTATGTGAGGAAGTCCAAGCTCCCTGATTTAACGTCACACCTTCTCATAACCTAGTTGCTGCTTATTTTCAGACTCAGCTTCCGTTAATTCCCCACAGCCTCTAGCCTCACTGACCTTCCTTCCTTAAGTGCAAAGTGTTCTTAGACACGACCAGACCTCTGCACTAGACACGCAAGCTGCCGAGTATCCAGTGCCCAGCATGCACTCTCCTGGTCTACAGATTTCCTGGAATCCTTCACATGTCAGTGCAGAAAGCATTTCCTCTCTGACACCTTCCCTACCTTCTAGAACTCAGCCCCAGGCAGTGCAAGAGCCACTCTGAACATACAGAATACATGATGCCAAGTGACTCTTACCACATTGTTTTGAAAACCTATTTAAATTTGTCTCTTCCACGACACACTGTGACCTCCTTGAGGGATGGGGGGCTGTGTGGTATTTGTCTAGACAGCTAATGTCTGGCACAGACCCCGGGCCATCGGAAACAGTCTGCTGACTCATCAAGAAGAATTGTTGTCTTTGCGACGTAAGAAAGACTACATGATTTCTGATCTTACACAATCCGGCAACGGTCTAAATAATTTCACATAGAGCTACACAGGAAAAATATGTGTATTCTTTTTCTCTTTGTGAGCCCGAGATCATAGGCATCCTGGAACGGAGGTGTCACTCTAAGCTCTCTGTCCCCTAGGCTGTCACGTCCAACTTCAACATATTTTTTAGAAGTTGTAGGGATACGTGTACATCACCCCGTCTTAGAGCAAACAGCGCTTCATCCTGACCCAGTTTAATGTCCATATGAAAATCAGAAATCTTCCAAACTGAAGCCTGAGGAAATATTTCCCGTCTCTCCTTCCAGTCTGTCTGCCATCTTCAACCCACATCCCCACTGCTCACCTGTGTCAGACCACCTTCCATCTATAAACATTTTCATTGGGACACTTGGATGAGAACTGATTACAGCAGTAATGAAAATGGTCCCATGAACGTAGGCTCTGCACAACAAGGATGCTTTGACCGGAGGCCTCAGCTGTGGTCTGCAGGGTCTGTTCACGTTTTCTGCCTGGCTTCCCTGCAGACGTTGTGCAGAAAATCAAGCCTGAAGTCAAAGTCATAGAAGGCCTAAGAAATCCAGAAAAATAGAGTGAGAGTCATCTCCTTGGGAATATTTTTGAAAACAATCCACTAATAGGAAGAAGAGGTTTAAGAGGTTCATTTCAGAGCAGATGATATCCAACTGCAGGTGGGTCAGTTTTGTCATTGTTGCTCGCTAGTTGGCTTTCTGCTGCTTCTAACACGTCTCTGTTTAGAGAAGTGGCCTGAGTCTACCCTAAGAGCAGAAAGGTGAGCTGGGCCTGGCGACAGCCTAGCTCCTGTGCTGTGTAGTACCCCTCTGAGAAGGAAGGGATGTCCCAGGGCTTCCTCTGACTCTCTCCTTCAGCTATAAACTCTCTGAAGGGAAAATGGAGAAAACATTCTTAATTCAGTATGGTATTGTCAAAGTATAAAAATAATTGTCTTTGGAGGGGAGGGTATAGTTCAAGGGGTAGAGTACATGCTGGGTTCAATTCCCAGTACCTCAATGTAAAAAAATAATAAGGAAAATTCTGTTTTAACAAAAGAAAAAGAACAAAGAAGAAAAGAGATCTCAAACAATCCAACTTTAAAAGAAAAAAAAACATTTTTTACATAGTAATCAGCTCAGTCATTTGCTAGATTAGGAGTTTGGGATTAACAGATATACACTACTATGAAAAAAAAAATAACCAACTGCCAGGTCCTTAATAACCTAGTTCAACCTGAATCCTTTATTTTTTCTCCTAAGCAACCCGTGGAAACCTCTTAAATTCTACCTTATAAAAGAATTCACTTAAAGGTGGTATGAAAGTTACTGGTTAAAACAGTTATTTGTGGTTCCATGAATATAAGTCTAGTAAGAAAGATAGACAATAAGCCAGTAAGCAAATAAATATATTATGTACTGCCAGGTGCTAATAATTGCCACAAAGAAACATAAAACTTATTAGGAGAGAAAATGATTGAATAAGAAATATGTGTGTGCTATTTTAAATAATGTGGTCAGATAAGTCCTCTCTGAGGGTAAAATAATTTGAACAAAGTCCTGAATGAAGCAAAAGAATAAGCCACGTAGGTAACAGACAAGAAAAGCCTCCCAGGCCGGGAGAAGTGTAAGTACAAGACTTGGAGTTACAAACACAGTTGTCCCAGTGGGGACCATCTGGGCGGTGAAGATGGGCTGGAGCAGAACGGTGAGAGCTGAGGCTGCAGAGACGGGTGAGGGACCGGATCACACAGGGCCTTGATAGGGACTCCGGATATCCTTCTGAATACAATGGAAAATCACGAGAGTATTTTGCAAAGCGGAACAACTTGATCTGATTCATACTTTAGTAAGACCGCTGTGGGTAACATATGGGGAATAAGCAATGGAAGCAGGGCAAGGTAAGCTGATGGGAAGGCACTGGGAAGAGTGCTGCTGAACTGGAGAGAGACACCGAGGTTGGGCTGGGATGATGGCGGGAGACGGGCTGAAATGGGGACACGATTTGATAGTAACGGTCACAGGCCTTAATGCTCGAGATGGGCACAGACACAGAGTGGTTCAGGGTGATGGGTATGTGCTATTTGGGGCTGAGCCACAGTTTTTGTGCAGAGACCTGACAGGAGAATAAAGTGGGGACGTTGATGTCGGTAAGAAGGGTTGGTGGGTGTTTAATTCCCCCTAGAGCCGCGTCTCTGTTTCTCTGTAGATGAAGTCAGCAGAGCAGGGATGGGTGTTCCTAATTCTGCAGAGAATTGCGTGTCTTCCTCATCGACAAATTCGAGAGGCCTACCTGCCCATCCAATTGCAACATCTTGAATCTGCTTCTTTCTATCCAGGAGGAGATTTCCAACTAAGATGCCTATCAAAAATTCCCGTGTCCACAGTTAGAGCTGTGTGCCTTTGGGATGATCTCAGAGATGCCTCCACAGAGGCTCGTTGTGCTCTTTCTCCCTCAGAGCACACAGTTCCCTTCAGTCAACTGGGTCTCAGCAGAGAAGATTTCACAAGTAGCCCCTCTCAGGCCCTGGGGACCAACCTCCAGCTTGGCCGAGCTCTGAAAATAAGCACGAGTTATGGGCAAAGGGCCTTCTCCAGGGCGCCATCTGGCAGACTACATGAGGACAGTGTACAAAAGAGTGGGAGAGTTGATGGTATAAATGGATTTTAATTTTTGCTCTGAATCTGATTCTGTCCTTCCGTTTTATTAAGGAAGTGTTCTTAGGCCAGACATGATTCTCCTTTTTTCTTTCTATTTGATCATCTAAGAGGTTTAGATAGGGTATTTGTTTTAGGTTAAGAATCTTTAAAAAAAAAAAAAAAAAACCTTGCAAATAGCGTCTTGTTAGGCATTTGGACAAGACAACCAGTAAATTCTCCCAGCAGTATTGAACCCCTTTGTTCCTCCAGGGGGTCTCCAAAGGTATACATGTTCCAAATCTGGCCCAAAACCAATGAGCTTTTCTTTTTTTTTAATCACTTCACCATGGACAAAAGATATCACTAAAGAAGGTGAGAAAAGAGCAGGTCCCCAACATCCAGAGTCCCTCCCAAAGAGCCCACAGAAGTAAAGAGGAGATGAACGAGAGAAACGGTTTATTTATACACACGCAGGAGCCCACCAGAAAAGTAACTACCATGTTAAATGGTGAAAGTTGAAGGCTTTTTTATCAACCTAACTTAATAGGGCAAAGGGAGAGGAGAAAATTGGTTTCCATGACAGGTTTTCTTCTACATCTATTGAATCTCAGGTATCTTCAGCTAAAGTGCTTTTGTATTAACCGTGAGTTCCATCTAACTTTCCATTCCTCGAAATTTGTTCTTATTTTTCAAGATTCACTCGTATTCTGAGCCCCTGGATTTTCCACGTGAATTTTATATTGATTGTCAATTCTTGCAAAACACCACCTGGGATTTGGGTAGGCATACTTTGAATCCTTAGATCTATTCGTGGACTACTGTCATCTTAGTAGAATGAAGCCTTCTGCTCCATGAATATGGGATTATTCTCTGTGAATGTAGGTCTTAATTTCTCTCAACAGAATCTCTCATCTATTGTAGCCTTCAGTGTCCAAGTCTGGTACTTCTTCCTCACCTCTATTGGATGCTGATTCAGAAGAGACACGACCTCCTGGAGAACCTCTACTGCCACGGAGCTGACATGGAACTGAGTCCTGAGAAGGCTTTAAATTCTTTTAAAAATAGGATTAATGTACTTTAATTACTCCATAGATGAGCAATGAATGGGTCACATTAACATAGGATTTTAATCCTTTTAGTATTAGTAGAGTAATACAGACACAGTATGAAAAATTGAAATATTGCCTAAAAGAGAAGAGATTTGTAATTCCCACCCACAGAGGTGACTGTCATGAATGATTTGGTGCTTATGTCTCAGTCTCTGTGTCTCTCAGTATGTCTTTCTCCATCTCTGTCTCTCACACACTCACAATCAGATTAGTTTACATCTATACTGATTTCACACATATGTGGTCTTGCAGATGCGACCCTGGATGCAGACGGTGGGTCTGCATACTTCCACCCTGAGGCCTCCCTTGACATTGGGTTGAGACCAGACACCCACTTTTCCAACTGCACAGCATTCATTCATCCACATGAACCAGAATGAGTGGAACCCATCCCCTCTCCATCAACAATAGTGTTGCTTTAATTCCGACTGTTTCAACCAGTGCTGTGATGATCACCCTTGAAAAGGCATCTTTGAACTGATGTGTAAGGATTTTAGTGGGATGAACTGTAAGGATCAGAACTTCTGGGGAAGAGCTGCATCTGTGGCCCTTTGATGTGTCCTGCACCCTCTTGTCCTGAAGAGGAGCGTCCCTTCTCTCTTCCCTCCAGGGGATCTGCTGGAGCCTCTGCCTGCTTACATTGTCACCAGGGCTGGTTGTCACCTGACTAAAGACCCGCCAGTGTGATGGTGACCGGTGCTCTCTCTGCAGTGTTTCTGTCTGCCTGTGTTCTCACCTGAGAGGTCAAGCATCTCTAACACACACTGGACACCTGCATTGCCTCTCATTGGAACTGCCCATGCCTGTTCTGTTTCTGTTTAGAACACTGCATTTTGAAAGGATTTTGGACTACAGGAATGGGAAACCTTTCTCAAACCTTGGGTTATGAGGAATGCATTTTCCAGGTTGTGGTTTGATTTTCAAGCAGTTTTTCTGGGCTATTGCTAATTTTTTTGATTTGTTTGTGTTTTTTTGTTTTGTTTTGTTTTGTTTTGTTTTGTTTTTTGCCACAGGAAGAGCTAAGCATCTCCCTTATGTCTTCTGGCTGTGGTGTCACAGGGGGAACAGCAGTGTCTACCCTGAGATTATGCTCAGAGTTACTAAAAGGGCTTCATTTTGTACATCACATCTTTAATCCCCCTGGATATACCCTTAAAATGATAAAAATGCTGTTTCAAGTGAAAACAAAACAAAAGAAATTCACCAGCCACAGCTTAAAACATGTGGGCAGGGACCACAAAAACCTTTTTTAAAGTTTCATTGACAGGGAACACCCAGAAGAGGTAAAGACACGCAGAGAGAAAGAGGACTTGTGGTTGTCAGGGGCTGGGTGAGGAGGGAGGGGAGTGCGCGCTCTGGATCCAAGGTTTCACTTTGAGGAAAGAAATAGTGTGAAACTAGATGATAGTGATGGTCGCAGAACATTGTGAATGCCCCTAATGCTCCTGAATTGCTCAATTTAAAAGGGGAAAAGTCTATATTTTATTAATGAAATTCTAAAAAGAAAAATAAAGGATGCCATAAATGATGTGAAACACACAAAGGAAACTAAAGAAAACCAAACAAAAACATCTCCAGTGGAAGGGACGTCGTTTGGGAGGGGAGGAGGGCAGACTGACGGTGCGATTTTGGAGAACGTTTTGGAGAAGAATGTGTGGGTGTGTGCAGAGGGGACTTTGCCCCAGGCGGTGGTGATGCCTGAAATGGTTCTCCGTTGTCCAGCAGTCCAGGTGCAGATGCAGGTTCAGGAGGAGCTGCAGGAGCGGCAGGAGGGAGCTCGGGGTCTCCTGCTGGATCCAGATCGTCCTTTTTTTGGTCTATGACATCTTCCCCTGCTCCTGCCTCCTCTGTAACTATTGGATGTGGAGAGAGTTTTAAGTCTTGTGGAAGAGCTCATGCTGTGTGAGAGGAAAAATTTACCCACCTGCCTCCCTTTCCATGTGCCTCTTCAAGGGCAGAAACCTTCCCAGAGCTTTCCAGACAGCTCCCACCCAGAAAGTGCCCACAGGATGTGTTCTGTGACTGAATTATTCCAGACAGGTGGTCTGAGGCCATTCTTTGCTCTGGTCCCAACAGTAGCCTCTGGGGACACCTCCCTATGTGGCCCAGCCCTCGCCCCTCCCTCACCTACACACATGCACCAGCCCTACCTGTCTGACCTTCAGGCTCTGCTTCGGCGGCACCTGATCCTCCACCTGACTTGCAGCGAGGTGGGCACGGTGCTCCGGGTCAGAGCCGGGTGTGCTGAGCTGCCCGTCAGCCACGGACAAGTCCCTGGGGGGAGCCCTGAGTGATGTCTGTGTCGGAGGCCTGCACCACTGAATTGTGGGCCATGGTGGTGGGGACCCCTCCATATCCAGACTCACCTGGAGCCTGCACTGGCCCTCAGAAGAGTGGCACAACAGCCCTTCTCTTGGGGAGGGGGCGTTGGTGTTCTTATTCATCAGCTTCTGTTCAATATGTGGTATCTGGCTCTGCAATGACAGTGACCAGCAGCTGACCCGGCCTGGAAGTCTCAGAGCCCTGCCCGGCCAGGAACACTCCTGATTCTGTCCACTTGACCCTCTGCTGCCAGATCAGACCGGGACCTTGTTCAGCTCAGACACCCGGGAGGGAAAAGACATACCCAGACAGCATGGGCTCCTCCTCGGGCAGCAGGACAATTCCCCGGCTCTCCACATCCCAGCCAGCCAGCTTTGACCTGGGCTGTGGATGTGACCGGCCCCCCAGGCCTCTGACCTGCTCTTGCTTGAGGCAGAAACCCATCCCCAACATGACTGCTCCATCTCCACCAGCCAGGAAAGGGCCGTGGTTCTACCTGGGTGGGATCTGAGTGGTGGCCCAGCCTGGGCGGGCCTGCCCTAGGCCTCCCTGTGTTACCTTGGGGTCTCTCTGGCCAAAAGGCCAGAGGCGCCTTTAGTGAGACCTGACCCAGCGCCGGAGGCGTTGGTACAGCCCCTCGCTGCGGGCTGCACACTCGGGATAATGCGATGCAGCAGAACATGCCTCTGTCTCCAACCAGGTGAGCTGAGTAGGGACTTATCTACAGAATGGGTGCCTGGTGACTTCGGTTCCAAATTCTGTTGGGCTCTATTGCCAGGGAAGTGAGGTCACTTCCTGGGGTCCACTTATCCAAGCTTCCTCTTGACACAAAGCTCCCCAAGGGCCTTTCTGGGCTGCCGATCTCTCATTTCTCACTTCTTGCAATGTTCACACACAGTGACACCAACTCAGCCTCCCCCATAGCCCTGGGGAGGCCTGGATGCATCCAGTGCTGCAGCTCTGAGGACACAGCTGGGTTCAGACCTGGCTCTCCCACTCAGCAGTGCTGTCACCCTGGACAAGCCACGTGCCTCTCAGGGTCTCCCCAATCCCCCATCGGCACAGTGGGGATCATTCTGGCTCCTGCTTCCTAGAGAAGCCATCCTGTCTCTAGACCTAGAAACACCTACTGCATCTGTCACCCCCACGGGCTGGCATCACAGGGAGCTCGTGCACAATCTCAGCAAAGGAAGGACCCCACAGAGGGCTGGTGGAGCGCAGAGCACATGCCACACCGGCCGGGGTCTGCCCTGGGGTCTGGAGAATGTCACTTTCCTTGCTGCTTGCTTCCAAGCTCCCAGTCATGAGACTGAAATTAAATACAACTCTGATATCGTCCGCTGTGACATGCAACCTCCTAGGTCATTCTGTCATGTTGACATACAGGTCCAGTGTCTCATCTCGGCCTCTGTGGTGGGCTGCACCACAGTGTCTTCCTATTTTTTGCCTTCTGTTCCCACGCCATTGTGTGATCCCCACACCCTCCCCTGGAGGGTGGATGGACTTTTCGACCAGGTTCTGACTTATAGACTGACTTGTGAAAATGTGCGTGAGTTCCACTCATTACCAGCTCCAGTGATCCTTCTCTCTGTCTTGTCTCTCTCTCTGTATCTCTGTCTCCCCTTGCTTTTCTGTGTTTCAGTCTGTCTGTCTCTTTTCCTGTATGTATGTGTATATATATTTATGTGCATATGTGTTTATTTATGTGTGTGTATTTTTCAGGCCCACGGCAGGTCACTTCTGAAAATCCCTTGATGAAATATTGATTATTTTGAATTCATGTTACTGAAGAAAAATTATCTTTGAAAATTGTGCAAGAACGTTGGTGGGATCTGCTCTAAGGACCAGCACTGCTAGGGAAGGGATGCACCTGCGGCACTTTGATGGGTCTTGCCCCTTGTTCGGCCGGAGAGGAGCGTCCATTTGCTCTTCCCTCCAGGGGACCTCCTGGGGTCTCTGCTCACGTTGTCACCAGGGCTGGTTGTCACCGGGCTAAAAACCTGCCAGTGTGATGGTGGCCAATGCGGTCTCTGCAGTCTGTCCGTCTGCCTGTGTCCTCACCTGAGAGGGCGAACATCTCTAGCAGACACCGGCCACCTGCATTGCCTCTCGTTGGAACTGCCAGTGTTTTTTGTTTCTTTTCAGAACACTGGGCTTCAAGAGTTTTTTGGACCACAGGGATGTGAAGCTTTTCTCCGACCTTTGGTCATGAGGAAAGGTTTTTCCAGGCTGTGGTTTGTCTTTCCATCTGTCTTTCTTGGCCTTTGTTTTCTGTTTTTGTTTGGTTTCATTTTGTCACAAGAAGAGCTAAGCATCTCCCTTCTGGCTCTGGTTTCACACTTAGAACAGCAGTGCCTACACCGAGATTATGCCAGAGTTACTAAAAGAGCTTCATATGGTACGTCTCATCTTTAATCCAGCTGGTTTTCCTCTCAAAATACAAAAATGCTAATTAACGTGAAAACAAACAAAAATTCACCCGTCCCTACTTAAGATATGTGGGCAGACAAAAAAAAAACCAAAAAGCCACCTTTTATATGATTTCATTGATAGGGAACCTCCAGGATAGGTAAAGACATAGAGAGAGAAAGGGGATTAGGGCTTGTCATGGGCTGGGGGAGGTAGGATGTGGGGTTCGCTTTGTATACAAGCTTTTACTTTGAGGAAGGAAATAGTCTGAAACCAGTGGTGTTGGTCTCACAGCATTGTGAATGCACTTAATGCTCCTTAAAATTGCGCACTTTAAAATGGGAAAAGGCTAAACTTTATTCTTATAAACTTAAAACAAAAATAGAATATACTATAATAGAAAAGAAAAAAACTGACTCCATAGAAGATCTGTCCTTTTGGCTTTAGCCCTGTGCCCTCTTTTCTAGGCTTAAACTTACTAGCTCGGCACCTTTTGTAAAACAATGTTGCCTTTAGCCTGAAATATACAGGACAGCCTATTTTCAAGGCTCTGATCTTTAAGGATATTACCACTTTTGCACTTATATAAAGACAACAAGTTGCAGAATAGAAAATAACTTTTGTTTTGTTAGAGGTTTTACAGAGGCACTATGACCTGGTCTACGTAGACAGATGCAGACCAAGATAATGGCAGACAAATATCTTGGAGAACCATCTTCCCCAAGTCAGACTTCAGGCTCCTTTTCTACTAAAAAGGGGAGGGGCTGTGGTTGGTTGTTGCAGACTTCTTGGTGTAGAATATCTTTGTTCGTGGAATCCTTTGCAGCTGTCCACGTGGGTCAGGTCATGGTGTTCCTGTAAAACCTGCAACAAAACAAAATTTTTGTATTCTGCAACTTGTTACCTTTATAGGAGTGCAAAAGTGTTAATATCCTTAAAGGTCAGAGTTTTAAGAATAGGCTCTCCTGTTTATTTCAGGCTAAAGGCAACATTGTTTTACAAAAGGTGCAGAGCTAGCAAGACTAAGCCTAGAAAACACAGCAGAGGGTTAAAGGAAAAGGAACAGATCCAATATGGAGTCAGATTTGTTCTTCTCTATTACAGTGACTTTTGGTGAGAGCTAAGATGATGATTCCTGGGTGGGTCCTCTACTGTCCCAGGGTGGAGTTCAGGCAGGATCACTGCCAGATTCCCCATGACTTTGGACATGATCTCCAGCAGAGAAAGTGACAATTATTGGATTAAAAGTACCTGTGAAAATCCCTTCAATTGCCTGTAAACTATACCACAGCAGGGGATGTCTCATTCACCAGTCAACTGCCAGTCTCCCCTGATGCAAGGGACCATCGTCGCGGCGGGATCCATGGTGGCCTGGCCAGTGCACCTTCCTACTTTGCTCTCCAGCCTTGGCTTCCTAAATTTGATGCTTTGAAAGCTCCCGTCCCTCTTCCCTCTGGCCTGGTGTGAATGAACAAGATACCTGCACCCACCTGGGCTGAGCCCAGGCCACGCACACAGCCCCATGCACACAGCCCACCATCTGCTGTCTACCCCTGGGCTCAAGTGCACCCTCTGAACTCCCCCACCCCAAAGGTCTGTGTGCCCAGTGCCTCCGCCCTAGGGGTCCAGATCACCATCAGGACTATCAACCACCCAAGGCCCACAGGCCAGTGGCTGGCAGCCTGGGATCACCCTGACCCATCGGGTCAGATGAGACACAGGGTGCGGGGATCAGGGTGCCAGGGCGGGAATTGGAACCGCTTTCAGCCCAGCCTGCCTCGCCCTGTAGCCTCAGACATTAACTATGAAGGTGCACACTAGGCTGGATCCCCCGCTGGTGGCAGTAGTCATCATTACTGGAGCCCAGATTTCCCCACCCCAACCACAGGGTTAGGGGTGAGGGAGTGAGCTCAGGGTAGGGGTGCACTCAGAGTGAAGGGGATCCCATGGTGAGGGGGTATAAGTTGAGGAGTGTGGGGCCACTCAGATTGGAACTGACCTGGCTGAGAGGTGAGGGGGATAGTTTCAGGATGTTGGGGGTCCTGTGGTGAGGCATGAGGGTGTAGGGGCCATAGGTTAGGACCTAGCAGGACGGAGTGTCAGGGCACAGACCTCGGTGTGAGGAGAAGAAGCCCTGTCTTTAAGATCTGGTGGGAGACTGGGCCTGGCCAGGGGTGGGAGAGTAGTAACAGGGAGGGGAAGGTGAGCAGGGGAAGTGGGGCTGGCGGGGTTTGGCCTGGCCCAGGGCAGTCGTGGTTCTAGTTCAGTGCCAGGACCCAGTCGGTGGCGGGGTGAAGGCTCTGGGGATGGAGACCTGGCGGGACCAGCAGGATGGGCCCCACCTGGCTCCTCCCGGCCCCAGTGGCCAGGTCCGCTAAAGCAGGAGACCTACCCGAGCAGTTTGCGCTGCGGGTGGGAGGAGGAGGGGCACGCACGCGCAGACGGACAGCTGCGCGGACGCGGGAACCCGCCCAGAACGCGTGGAAGCTGGCGGGAGCCGGTTGCTCCTGGAACAGCTCCTGGAAGAGGAACAGGGCCTGGCGTCTGGGCCGCCGCTTGCCTTTGGCTCGGCTGCCGCTGCCGGGCAGTTAAGGGGGCGCTGGTGGGGGCGCGCTGCTCGAACCGGCGGGTGACCCCTGGGCTGTGCAGCTGAGGAGGCGCACAGGAAGGGGTGCGGAAGTGAGGTCCCGGCCGCGCTTCCCGTTAGGACCCTGAGGCCGGTCCCAGCCGACTCTGTGGTTAGTGGTAACCCCGCTATTAGTAGTTCCTGAACCCCGCGTTTTTGCCGCCACTTATACCCGGGTTTAGGAGAGCAGGTACAGCCCCGGGAGGTAGAAGGGCACCGGACGGCTCCGGAGCTTCGCTGACTGGCCCTCAGACCATGGCCTGCTGCCGGGAGGCGTGTGTGGTGTGGTCGCGGGGCCTCGGATGGAATGGGGGCTGCCCCATGAGAGCCCCTGGATCTGCACCCATCTTCCCCGCGGCCTGACCTTGGGGGCGGCCTCTAATTCGCCAGGTTCTTGTGACTCAGGTTACAGGTCAGGCTGCCCCTGGGAGGTGGGCGCAGTGCGATCAGTGTGCTGGGATGGCTGCAGCAACAGCGGGAAATGGTCGCAAAGCCCGCGCTTTCACAGGGCAGCCCCAGTCCCACCATCGCAGCCGCCTTCATTCCCTGACAGCACAACACCCGCCTTCCAGGAGCAGGCTGACCTGTAACCTGAGTTCCACGAACCTGGGGCAGCAGAGGCCAAGCTCAGGCCATGCGCTGGGGAGTTTGAAGCAAAGCCACGGGCTCCCATGGGCAGACCCCATAACCCGCCACTGCCTTTGACCACACCGCGCCCTCCTTCCAGAAGCAGGCTGACCTGCGGACCTTGCCTGGAGCAGCAGAAGCCGAGCCCTGGACAGGCCGTGGGGAAGATGGGGGCAAGTCGACCAGCTTGCCAGGTTGCTGCCCATCTCCCTGCCGCTGCCCCAGGTTCGTGGATCACTTGTTTTCAAGTCAGTGGGTTCCTGAGAGGCAGGCTCGGTGCAGTCAGGAGTCGGGGTCTGCGGGGAGGGGTGCTGCCCCAAGGGGATCAGGTGGACTTGCTCCCATCTCCCCCAGGGCCAGACCTGGGGACGGCCTCTGCTGCCCCAGGTTCGCAGGATGCATGTCATGTCAGCCTGTCCCTGGGAGGAGTGCTCAGTGCACTGGGGGCAGCCTCAGTGGCTGAGAAAGATTTTGGAAGTGGGCTCTAGCCCAGCATAACTAACTCTCCTTTCTTCTCTTGCTTCCTCTGTTGGTGGCTGTATAGGCTTTTTCATTATAGGTTATTGCTGGATAATGAACATAGGTTTCTGTGCTATACAGAAGAAAATTTATTTAAAATCTATTTTTATATATAGTGGCTAACATTTGTAAATCTCAAACTCCCAAATATATCCCTTGCCATGCCCTTTCCCTGGTAACCTTAAGATTGTTTACTAAGTCTGCAAGTCTGTTTCTGTTTTGTGAATGAGTTCACAGTGTCTTTTTCTCTTTTTTTTTAGATTGCATATATGAGTGATATCATTTGTTATTTTTCTGTTTCTGGCTGCTTTCACTTAGAATGACGATCTCTAGCTCCATCCATGTTGCTGCAAATGGTTTTATTTTGTCCTATTCATGGTAGAGTAATATTCCAGTCTATAAATATGCCACAACTTCTTTATCCAGTCATCTGTTGCTACATTTAGCTTGCCTCCATGTCTCCGCTATTGTATACAGTGATGCTATGAATACTGGGGTGCAGGTATCTTTTCACATTGGAGTTCTTTCCAGTTATATACCCAGAAGTGGGATTGCTGGGTCATAGGGTAAGTATACTTTTAGTTTTTTGAGGGATTTCCATGCTTTCCATAATGAGTACACCAAACTGGATTCTCACCAGCAGTGTAAGAGGGTACCCTTCCCTCTACAGCCTCTCTAGCATTTATCATTCATGAACTTCTGAGCGATGGCCATTCTGACTGGTGTGAGCTGATACCTCATTGTAGTTTTGATTTGAATCTCTCTGTTTGTTAGTGATATCGAGCATTTTTTCATGTGCCTATTGGCCATTTGTGTCTTCATTGGAGAAATGCTTGTTTAGGTCTTCTGCCTATTTTTGGATTGAGTTGTTTGTTTTTTTGTTTTTAAGTTGTATGAGCTGTTTATATATTCTGAAAATTAAGGCTTTTTGTTAGTCGTATCATTTGCAAATATTTTCTCCAATTCGTTAGTTGTTGTTTCCTTTTGTTTTACTTATGGTTGCCTATGCTGTGAAGAAATTTATGAGTTTAATTACGTCCCTTTTGGTTTTTTTTCTCTTATTTCCATTGCCTGGGTAGATTGCCCTAGGAGAACGTTGCTAAGATTTATGTCAGATAATGTTTTGCGTATGTTTTCTTTTAGGAGATTTATCATGTCTTGTCCATCTGCATCTTAAGCCTGTACTCTAGATCTGTGCTTCAGTTTTGAATTTTGAGCTTCTTAGAGAACACCTACTCTTAGCTCATATGTCAGATTCAATATGTCTAAAGCTGATTTCATACTCTTTTTTCTTGCAGCGTCTCCACTTATTCAGTGGGATAACCATTCTTCTGGTCTTGAACACCCAAAGGCTTGGAATGGTCCTTGATTTATATTTCTCTCACCACACCCCGCATTTTGTCAGCTTCTGGAACTGTATGTTTTTGGTTTCCAGTGTCTATTCTGATTGCTGATGCTCTGATGAAGAGCTTTCATCCCTGATACATGAATTTTTCCTTCTGCTGAATTCTTGGATATTCTCTCTCCCCCCCCCTTTCAGTCAACCTACAGTTTTGACCCTCCAACATCTAGAGTCAAGTCAAAGACTTACCACAACCAGATCTCAGCCAGGTAGTCTCGACCCTCCATCACTTTGGCCTTACCTTATGTGTTCCAATCATTATGTGACTTAGCCTCCTAGGGTAACCTGTGTCTTATTAAAAACCAGGAGTCACCAGCTTTTTCCTATCCAGTCCTCAGTTAAAACAGCTTAGCATTGCCCTGAGAACTAGTTGGAGCCCCATCCCCTTCATTGAGTCTTCCCTATTTACTCCAAATACTTCTAGCTCCTCTTTGTATTCCTGCATTGTTCATGATCGGTAGCCTGTAATCTAGGCTTTGAGTACTGACTTGGTACCATTCCCGGGTGGTTTCCAATGTGTCTCCTCACTTAGCTGGTAACTGGAGAAGACTCCCTTGTTCAGCCTCCTTTATACCCCTCACCCTGCTTAGCATCGGGCAATAGCAGGCATCCAGGCAGTGCTTACCTACTTTATTTATTCGCAGGGGTGGTGGTGTGGAGTATAGCTAATAACTATTAATTCAGTCTTGCAATTAAAAAAGAAAGCCAAGAAAATCCATAAAACTTTATCTCCATGTTCAGTTTAGCGCTTTACCTCAACAGTTTTCTTAACTCTTTGTTTACATTCACATAGTGTTCAGTGCTTGTACAGTTCCCTGAGGCAAGCAGGTGAGATGTCATTATGTTTGACTTTCACGTTACATTTCATATTGGATATATTTCTGGAATGACAAAACCTTCTTTTATAAGTAAACAGCCGGAAGCTCAGAGAGACTAACAGCCTAACCCAGGGTCACCTGGTTAGTGTTTGGCACAGGCCAGGACCATGGTTCACATCTTCCAGCTGCTCCTTTTCCAGTGCCTTTTCATTCCAGTGCTGGGAAATGTAGCCCCATCAGGCAAACGGCCAAGTCACGTTGCTGCCCCTTTACCTGCCAGTGATGGCAGTGCTACAAAAAGTGGCAAAGGAAAGGTCAGAAATAGGAGTGATAAAAGACATCGAAGTGCTGGAAATGGATCCTCAGTCTCTTCCTCCCTATTTGAGCGCCTCACAAGTGTCCCACTCTGACACTGCTGTTCATTGATTATAACACAGTCTTTAAAATCAGACTGATTTTTTGTAGGACGTGCTTTTATCCTGGTCCCTTTCCTGCTAGTAGTCACCGTCATGGGCAGAAAGTGCCTGACTGCTCTGTTTGTCACGTAGGTGGAAGGGGAAGTGGGAGAGGGAGCGGGTTGAACTGAAGCCGAGATTTTTGCAGCTCTGTTGTTCTAGGACCAGAGCAGTTCCACTCCTGCTTTCATCACCTCTCCACCTCTGAGTCCCAGCCACCCACTCCTGCCTGCTTCCCCACATGCCACGTCCTGGGGGAGGACAGGGTGGTTGGCAATGCCCCCTCTGCCCTCCGCTCCGGGAGGTTCAGGAGTCTGCTTTAACTTTTGAGCTGTTTTGGTAATTGGGCTTTTCCAGCTTTTCTAGACATCTTCTTTCGAGCTCTGATAAATTGGAGATGTAACTTAACCATACAAGTACTATACTAATGTATTCAGTGGCATTAATGTGATGTTGTCTTTAAGGTGTTCTGTGACTGGATGGGAGGTTTTTAACACAGGATGCTTCACATCCAATTCTAAAGGCCTACAGGATGCAGGTGTAATTCAAGTTCTTACATGGCTGTAAGGCAGACATGGACATTATTTGATAATATGACCATATGTTCATAGATTACAGTTAGTCCACCGGCTCTGTATCTAATAAAAGTTTAAATTCCAAACGCTTGAAGAAAATTTGTGGACCATGTCTTTTTGCCTGTAACTAGTTGCAAAAACTGAAATCACGACTCTACCACAAGCCACAGTGTTTCCTAGTAGAGAAAGCCCTCTAATTTTACAACCTCTAAGTAATGCGGTGGTTTTTTGGGTGAGATAAGGGATGCCAGAGTATTTTGTTGGGACACTAAAGTGGCATGACAAGTGTTCTGGGACTGGTTACAGTTGATTCTCTGCTTCCTATATCCTGGACTGATTACAGAGGCAATGTTAGTGCGGTAATCAGCTTCTGAATGCAAGTGTAGCTAGGAAGACAACAGACAAAATAGAAGGGATATAAAGTAATGGAGAGACTTCAGAGCAGTACAAATGGTGACTTTGACACCACCAGCTGCTGACGTGAACTTGGCAGGAATTTGTGAGAAATGGTGGGTGTCACTGCAAGCAGGAGAGTCCTGCAGCTTTTGGGGTGAAGAGGCAAAGGGGAGAGCAGATATGGTGACCACCCGGGGGCTGAGTATTTGTGTCCTGAATGTGAAAATGTCTGGTCTCCTTTTCAATTTTGCAGCCACAACTTCACATGACTCAGGGCATTATTTCCACCAGAAAACCATAAAAACTTAAACAACCTCTGTTTCACAAAGTGTTTGTTCTCGATCTGAGATGATTGTCCTGTGGTGGGAGGTAAGTGGGCGATGGGGCCTATTACATCACCCCCTTTCACTAAAAGTCTACCTCGCTGCTTTTCAACCTACTGCTAGAGGTGCTGCCATGCTGTTACACCTAGACCTATAAGACGGGCTTGCCTGAATCCTCACGTGAAGAGGGATAGTTATGTGCAGTTTTAAATAATTGCTTGGGTCATGGGGTCCTTTGTTCCCTCTATTGGAAATCACTGTTCCAGAGCAAATAGTATGAATCTATATAAACTATATTGTTTGTAAGCTGTCTTCAGAAGTTTTGCAGTAGGTTTAAATATTTGCTTGGTGATGTCTTGATTGTTTGAAGGAGGCAACCCTCACTAGGGGCTTTGTTGGCTTCCTTAGAGTTCCTTTACTGGCAGTAGAGTGTTCGTAGGCAGAGTTAGAAAGTTACCTGGGCTGAGAAGCCGAATTTGCCCGCAGCTGGGAATTGGCAGAAGAGTCAGTTATGGAAGGAAGGCTTTAGGATTATCTGGTAGCAGAGTTCTGGGATCCAAACCCTGGGAAACCTCAGCTTTTGTAGAGTATGTTCTGTAACAATAGGCTATTGGATAATTTTAACACTTGTTATGGGATGTAGAGTTGGGGAAAGATGTAAAAGTGAAAGAACCTTAAAAAAGAATCTCCAAATATTTTAAAGAAGACAGTACTAAGAATGAGAGCCTTTCTGGAAAAGACTAGTTATTCACTTCACAGGGGAAGCAGAGAGAAGTTGTAACTGCACTTACGGTAACTTAAAAGGTAAACCTTACCCTCCCACTTAGCTGTTTCCTGGTGTACGTTCATATTCCACATCTGTAGTTTTAGACATGACGTGTCATTTTCTGGTACTCCATTCTGCTTCTGAGTGAGAGACTGACGCATAGTCACATAGCAATTGAAAAATTGCACAAAAGTCTTTATTGTTAAAAATGTAGATATGTGGCAGGGTGCTGCATTTGCAAATGACTTTCAGTACAGAGAACACTTAAAAGAATGCAGTGTTATTTCTTTTTTTATTCCTTTAAGCCTTTGAATAGAAGGTTTTCTTTGCAGAGTTTCTGGAGTACATCAGAACAAGCAGGAACTAAAAATAGCTTTAAGAAAGCACCAGTATAGATGTTGCTTATAGTATGGTATCTGTCTTAAAGTTAATTCTTTAAAGCAGGAAGTTGTAACTCTCAATTTCTTAAGCAAATAAACATTCTTGACTCTTAATGACATTCTTTGTGGGGTGAAGCCACTTTTGCTTCCATTCTTAGAATTGAAAGGCCTTCTACGATACTTCTACCAGTCCTCAATATTTTATTTTCCCTCTGTTGTGATATTGTTATTAAACTTGAAGCAGATATAAATATCATTAACTTGCTACATATGTAGATATTCAGTGTTACATAGTCAGAAAGTTTGTGTACATCACACGTATCTACATAATTCCCCACTTTCCAACTGTGTTCCTGATGAAAGGATGGTGGGAAATGGCATTATGGGGATATGTCTTACAGTACACAGTGTTTCCCCTATTCCCTCTACCAGATCTGGATGTTCTTTCATCTTTCGGCTTCTAGAATTTCTAGCTCTTTTTCTTAAGACAGGTGTAACTCATCCCCCTGCTCACACATACATGCGTACACACAGACACACAGACACACACACACACACACACACACACACACATTCTGCTGTAGGGAGTAGCGTGCACCATCCCATTCTCCCACTCCAGCTCTGGACCCACCCCCTGGAGGCAGTGTCTTGCACGAATTCATTTGTAAGTTCCTTTTTAAAACTCGAGTGGTCAGGAAATAGGACTGATATCCACACTAGTAGGCAGGCCCTCAAGGATAACTTCTATGGTTAATGCCAGGTTATCTTAATGTTTGAGTACCTGGGTTTCATGTCTTCCTGTACCACCTGTGTGACCCATGATTCCCACAGATCTGTCTCCAGTTAGACTTTTTCTCTCCAACTCTGGACTCTTATAATATTCTGCTGATTTGACATCTTCACTTGGAACTCTGATATCTTAAAACCAACATGTGTAAAAACTGTGCTCTTGGTCCTCCTACCCCCCAAACTGGTTCTTTCTGCAGCCTCCCCCATTCAGTTAGTGGAAACTTAATCCTTCCAGATGCTTGGGTCAAAAATCTTGGAGTTATTCTGACTTTCACTGACATACCACATGAATTCTGTCAATAGATCTGGTTTGACACTGCCTTTAAAACATATCCAGAAACCAGCCACTTCTCACCATGGCTCCTGCCTCCACTGCTGCTTCCCTGCCCTGAGCCACTGTCCTCTCCTCCTGCACAGCCCTTCTCAGTAGCTTCCCACCTTTCATCTCTGACTCGTTTGGACTATTCTCACCCGGCAGTCAAGTGAGCCTTGAAAACCTAAGTTAGATTGTGTCGTCCTTCTGCAGTGCCTCCCCATTTCACTCCGGGTAAAAGCCACAGTCCTTACAACGTCGTCCAAGGCCATACAGGATCTGCACTGACCCTTCTCCGCAGCTCCAGCCGTGCCCCCATTCTGGAACATGTGAGGTCACGCTGGCCTTGGTGATGGTTATTCTGTCCACCTGGGACTTCTCACCTCCTAGTCTTAGTTCTAACCTCAGTTTACAGTGTGCCCTGCTCTGGTATTTAATACAACATCACCCTCATCCTATACCCTCAACTCTCTTTACTTTGCCCTTTTTACTTTTTTCCATGGTTCCTCTTTCCTAACATGCCACCTCCTCTGCTGCTCTGTTGTGTGAATTGTCATCTCCACCCCCCACCCCAGCTAGACTCCAACCAAGCTCCGTGAGGACAGGACTTTTGTTTTGTTTATTGATCTATTCCAAGTGCCTAGAGTAGTCCTGGGTACATAGTAGGCCGTCAAAAATTATTTGCTGAATAAATTAAAAGGCTATTTTAAAAATGAATCATCCTTTCAGGAACAGGTGTGGAAAGGAAGCTGCATGAAGGAAAATGGTGCAGTAAATAATGATATTTGCCTGTTGTACTATGTGTGATACATATATGTGTTTTAGTCTTAATTTGGTATCTCAGTTTCTTAATTTAATAGCTGTATTAAGGTGTAATTTACAGGCCATACAATTCACATATTATAATTGTACAAGTCAGCCATTTTAGCTATTTCTAGAGTTGTGCAACTGTCCTCAAAAAGTCCCCTTGTGTCCGTCCATATGCAGTTCGCCCTCCCCTCAGTGGCACCCTGATATTATTTGTTTTTGTTTTTCTGGCAATCACATCTCAAAAGAATAATTTACACAGCAGTACTAATATAGCTTTGCACTTTTAGAAATTACACTTAAATATGAAATCAGCGGTCATTGCTGAATGTAGGTAGCAGTATCAGACATCGGTGAGAAGAATGGACTTCAGTGTCAGACTGGCTGCAGTCTTACCCAGCTCCACCATTTACCAAGTTACCCAAATTATTTTCTGTCTCAAGCTCTATATCTGTTATATGGGGGTAATAATAGCAGCTTATAGAGTTTTTGTGAGGATTAAGCAAACAGGGAAACAAAATTTAGTATAGTGGCCAGCTTATGTTATTACCTAAAAAATAGCCTTGCAGGTAGAGAGCAATATTCAAATCAGTTTCTAAAGTATGTGTAAAATATGATCCAGTTCCTGCCTGGTTTGTAAACACGTATGCCTACTGCATAATGTAAAAGCAAGCTAGTTTTCAACAGAAAAGATCATTTCTCAGCATTTCTTTCAAAGGTAGTTGCAAAATAATTTTTACTAAATTTTCTGTGCCCATCTCTGACAGAGCTTTGACACCAGGGAAGTAATTATCTACATTTTTGTTAAAATGATGCTGACCATCAGGAAGTGTTCTGAATTATATTTTAGCCTTTATGTTGGGAAATATTGTGAAACTTCTTCTAAATTAATGGGGGGAGGGGCATTCATTGTAGCTCTTGTAGCCTGATAAGGCTTCACTACATTATCTTTTTTTTAATTTTAATTAAAGTAATTATTTAATTTTTTGCAGGGGGGTGGTAATTAGGTTTTTTTTATTTTATTTTTAGAAGAAGTACTGGGGATTGAACCCAGGCCCTTGTGCATGCTAAGAATATGATCTTTCACTTGAGCTATACCCCTCTAAATTATCTTTAATAAGGTCTTTTTCTCTGTTTTCTTATTTTCTTTTATGTACAGATGCACAAAGCAGGGTCATCAGAAGCCTCTCAATTCCAAAGATGATTATAGTGAAAAACATTGCACAGTGACAGTGAATCCTTGGAATATGAAGAAAGATTGTAAAGTCCTGAATGAATTAATAAGGAATTGTTACATTAACTTACATGTAACCATGGCTCTCTTACCTTTATTTTTCACTTTATAATGAAGATACTCCTCACCCGTCAAGGTTGCTTTGTTAGATATAGGGAATATCTAAAGCCTTTTCTGCAAGTTTTTTAAATAAGTAAGAGCAGGTAATTTATCAGAAGTGTGAATGGTGTAATCTGCTCTGTCTAGTATGGTAGCCACCAGCCACATGTGGCTATAGTGAATTGAGATGTTCTATAAGTGGAAAATACATAATAGATTTTCAAGACTTCGTACAACAAAAATAATGTAAAATATTTATTAATAAGTTTTAAAAGTGTTAATCACACTTTTGAAATGATAGTATATTGGATATTTTGGGATAAATATAATTATTACTGGAATTATTTCACTTGTTCCTTTTTATTTTCTAAATGGGATTACTGGAAAATTGTGACTTGCACTATGTTTCTGTTGACAGTGCTGGCTTCTAACTTATTGCAAATAATGTGAAAAAAACTTTGATTAAATATTTTATAATTGAGTAGTTGATTTCCATCATATTATTTTCAGGTGTCCAATACAGAGGCTCAGCATCTTTATAGATTATATTCCATTTAATGTCACCTTAAAATAATGGCTATATTTCCCTGTGCTGTATGATACAGCCCTGTAACCTATCCATTTTATACATAGTAATTTTTAACCTCTCAATCCCTTAACCCCTTCCTGCCTCCCTCTCCTCCTTCTCCCCATTGGTAACCACCAGTCTGTTCTGTGTACCTGTAAGTCTATTTCTGTTTTATTATAGTAATTAATTTGTTTTATTTTTTAGATATACATATAAGTTAATACATAGAATATTTGTTTTTCTTTCTCTGACTTATTTCACTTAGCGTAATACCCTGTAGGTCCATCCATGTTATTGCAAAAGACATTATTTAATTTTTTAATGACTGAGCAGTATTCCATTGTGTGTGTGTGTTCATGTGTATATATGTGTGTGTATATGTGTGTATATATGTAAATTTACATATATATATAATATACCACAACTTCTTTATCCAGTCATCTGCTAGTGAACATTTGGGTTGTTTCAGTGTCTTGGCTATTGTAAATAGTGCTGCTGTGAACACTGGGGTGCATGTGTCTTTTTGAATTATATTTTTCTCCAGACATATACCCATGAATGGGATTGATGGATCACACGGAAGTATATTTTCAGCTTTTTAAGAAAACTCTATACTGTCCTCCATAGTGGCTGCAACATTTACATTCCCACCAACCAAGTAGGAGGGTTCCTTTTTCTCTTAAAAGGTCAAAAATTCTCTACATTTATATACTTTCCTTACAGTTTAGGACACAATTTGGCAAAAGCCAGATAGAATTTAATAGGAGAAAATACAGTATTTTTTCAAATGTCCATGCATTATGGATAGATATGTTATTGATGAGTTGGTTCCCTATTTTTGTAGATGCAGAAGTTTTTATAGCTTCACAGACATTTCAGTCTTGCAGAAAGAAAAATGTCTGCATTTTGCTGAACTTGTCCGGGTGGCTTTATCGAATTTGGTCCAGGCCTCCGGAGGTGAATACACATCCAAACCTGAACCATTTGAATGTCTGCAAGATTTTAAGAGTCTAGAATGTCAGATCTGGACTATAACTCTGGTGAATGACATCAGTGAGTGGACTCAAGAAAACTCCATTTGAGTGCAAGACTTTTCATAAGCCAAAAACGGCTTTGAAATTGTGGCAAAGCCAGAGACTTTTGAGTGCCACATATGGCCACAAACCCATGGGGACAACCACAGGCCTTCTGGAGTGCCAAGGGAATTCCATGTGAGGAGTCCAGCACTCACAGGAATCCAACAAGTCCCTGCCAGCCAGAGTACCTTCATTGCTACTGTGCTGTTTTGAGCAAATGTCTTTTCTTCAGGTTCAAATTGGTTTGTTGTTTTTTTTATAAAAGAAAATCAAACAACTTCTTGTTCCCTTGGTGAAAGTAAAATCCTAACATTTTCTGATTTCTTTTGACAGAGAAAACTTGAGCCTATGAATCTAAACTCATCTGTGATGGTCTGCAGCTGGGAGCAACCAGATCAGTGTCAGTCCCTTTGCAGCCGTTGGCTGGGAGCCTGCATGTTCCCTGGAATGATATTTGAAACATGTCACACTAGCCGTGCCTTCGCTGTGGGCTGGGAGGCGAGTCAGTCAGAATCTGCATTATGGAATGTATGTTTCAGATCTAAAGCTAGGAGATCTTTTTTAATAGCCAGAGAATGTAGTCATAAATATATCTATTAATGTATTTATGCAAGAACAATTTTAAAGTTTTTTTATTATAAAAATTTCCCCCCAAAATTGAAAATGAAAGAACATTGGAATTAAAATCCAATGGAATTAAAAACAGTGGAATTAAAAATCATCTGTACCTTAGTTATACATAAAGAATCTTAAAATCCTTCTAAACATTTTTTTTGTTCAAATGTAGATATTTTCCCTTCCAAAAATGAAAATTATTATTTCACATTTTTTTCTTTTTCCTTTTATTATATATTCCATATCAATAAATATAATTCTTTTAAATCCCTTTTAATGGCTGTTTAACATTATATTGAACAGATATGTAAATAGTCCTAGGTTTAAGAAATTTAAAAAATTGTCATTACAATGCCCCTGCAAAGAATATTTTCGTGTTTCTATTTTTAGTTACTAATTTGGACTAAAAGTTAACAAGTTTACTTTTCTTCATCTAAAACATTGGTTATTTTATGAAAGAACTGTAAGGATTTTAAATAACTTTTCAGAAATTTCAACAAAGAAATTAACTTTAAGGCAAAAATGTATGATGGTTTGCAAATCTATATTTATTATATCTTCACTTTTACCAGTGTCATATCTGTGTGTGTTTGCACAAGTGCTTTAACTACCAGCAATGTAAGAAAAATCTGTGTACTAAAAATGTGAAAATAGTTTCCTGGTTTGTGTTTTCATTCTCCCAATATAGGTTTTGGATGACAAGCTTGTATTTGCAAAAGTACACACCCTGTGGGAGGTGCTCTGTACATACGCTGAGATACTGTACATAAAATTGCCTCTGAATCCCAATCATCTGAAAACCCTGTCCTCAGCCTTTGATAATTTCAGCTGTTTTATGAAAGTCCTCCAAGTGGATGAAAGTATCAACAACCGGAACAAGAATTTTTCATTGCCCTATTTGAGAAAAGCTGTGTGAACGACTTTTATATTCAGGATAGAGATACATTCATCAATCCAACCACCAGGAGCCGCACTGTAAGTCTAAACCGAGTTTAGCTGTTGTCTTGGGGGTGATTTAGAACCTGCTGTTAAATTATCAGTGATTTGGTTTTGTTGGTTTGGTTTGTTTTTTAAAAGCTGCTCATAAAAAGGAAAAAAGAGAAAGAAAATAAATATGCCTACAGATTCCTGTTAGGATAGTAAACAGTGGCTGGTTAGTTATCCTGTATAAAACACACACTCTCTTAGAATTTTTTAGGTTTACTTCATCCTTTCTCAGATCAAGTATCAAGTAAGGGACAGTGTTAAAAACAATTCGGGATTAACAGGCTTGTGAGCTCCGGGATATGCAAGGCAGCTTTCCCTCCCCATGGTGTAAGTCAGATGGCAGAAATGAAATAAAGCACATCATGTATCCTCTGGTGTTAACAGGAAAAGGCTAATCTTCTTGACCTTGTTTCTTCCTGGGTAAAATGAAGATAATATGTCAGGAGGCGACAAGCTCACTTAGGGCAGGAACCATGTTGTCTTGTTCACTGCAGAATCCCAGGCACCAGGAAGGCTGAGTTTAACGAGTGAGTGAATGAATGAACTGTAGTTCCCCCAGAGTTACCATGTGGGGTGGTGCGGATTAGCAGATAAGAGCATAGACTTGAGAGGGGAGGGTACACCTCAAGTGATGGGGTGCATGCTTAGCACGCATACGGCCCTGGGTTCAGGCCCCAACACCTCCTCTAAAATAGACAAATAACCCTAATTACCTCCCCAGCCCCCACCAGAATTACCTTATTATCTCCCTGCCACCAAAAAAAAAAAAAAAAAAAGTAGAAGTGGCCAAGAGCGTAGACTGAGGCTGGAACACTTGTGCTGGTTTCTCGCTGTCTACCTTGTAAAAGTCATTTAGCCTCTGTGTTTATCAAGTTCCTCATCAATAAAATGGGGATAATAATAGTACCCACCTCGTAGAGTTGCTATGGGGATTAATGAATCTGTGTGAATTTTAGAACAGCCCTGGCTAATAGTAAGTACTATGCATCTGTCAGCTCTTTTCATAATTACTGACAGATGTTATTATCAACCAAAGGAGTATTAGTTCTTTGTAAGGGAAATGCATGTTAGACCATTTCATTTATCATTTTCTGTAATTCAGGCTTTTTCCCTCTGAAATACCATTTTTGTCTGTGCACTAGTAAGTCACAGGGCTTTCCAAATTTCATCTGTCTGATTTCTGGTCATGATGACAATACTGCAGAGTTTTGACATTTTTTAGGGACTCCGTCTGAGATGACAGCACCCCCTCAAATTCAGGAGCACTTCTCTAACTGACAACATCTCACATTAAATGAAGTTTGTAAAATGTAAGAGCTTCAGATGCTTAACGATGCCATAAATTCAAGGATATTATATCTAAGCTCTTTAAATAAATCCTGTCATTGAAATAAAGGAAATACTATATTATAGCGCTCTATGACTTTGTTATCTTTGCTATCCGTTTATCTGACTCTCTAAGACCAAAGAAAGCAAAGACTGAGATTGATCATTACTACTGTGTGGTACACGTATTTGTGGATGAAGACAATACTGAAATGCACTGTTTAAGATATTAAAATGGACACTAAACAGCTGCTTGATGCACATGCATGAGCAGAACAGGGAGCTGGGTGCTGGGAGCAGACACTGAGCTTCCTGGATCAGAGACCCAGCATAGCAGTCCAGCCCAGCAGTCCACATGTTTTATATTTATATCCCAGCAAAATTAGCAGTGAGAATCTGAAATGAACTTTGGGGACATTTGCAAACAGCTGTCATGATTACTAATGTGGGACACCAGGATTCTACAGTGTTTAGTTGGCATCTGCACACAACCAGTTCTTTTCCACTAAAGCCTGTTGTAATTGCTGGCCCCACATCCAGGCTGAGGAATCATCTCATGTGGTGTTTGGGAGGGGTAAGTGGAGTCAGGACCCATGTTAAGGCTAGGTGGGTAATAATCTGGTTCTAGTACAGGAGAAATGAAAGTAGGTCAGGTGGGAAGGAGAATGACTGGATTTAAATTTTGTTTCTTGAGTAAGCTAAATATATAACATCATGTCAAGTTTCTTTATTGTTTATATTCCATGTGCTGTCACCGAATAACTACTGAATTGTGGGGACAAAAATCCTGGGTTTTAGAATTGACCCTGCCCCTAAACAGCCAGAGTCCAGGTTCCTCTGGGTGTCCAAGGAGGGGGCTGCTGCCTCCACTGCAG
The DNA here is from genome assembly GCF_048773025.1 of Camelus bactrianus. Taxonomy (NCBI): domain Eukaryota; kingdom Metazoa; phylum Chordata; class Mammalia; order Artiodactyla; family Camelidae; genus Camelus; species Camelus bactrianus. Next base: position 49,073,738 of record NC_133557.1, on the reverse strand, counting down.
CAGTTTGGGCACTTGGGTGGCCTAGTTTTCTTTGCTGTGGAAGACTGGCCCGGTTGTAGGACATTAAGCATCTGCAAGGCCCTCACCAGGTACCCACGGTGGTCCCAGGACTGTAACATCAAAGTGTTCCTTTCCAGCCACGTTTGCAAATGACCCTCAAGGGGTTAGTATTAATCCTTGGTGAGAATTATGAAAAACTATATGGTACCTCCATCCCTTCTGGCAAAGGAGGGCCCCTTATTTACAAATGACCACAAAGTGTTAGCACCACATTTTATTAGCAGAATATGTGAACACGTGGTGACAGTGATGCTCACCAGTTGCTTCTGCTTCCCAGTGCAACTTCAGCCTCCATCAGAGGACCTCAGCTGCCCCAGCGAACAGGGCCTTCTGTACAGGGAATGAGCTCCTCCTCGAAGCATAGACAAGAAGCAGCCCTTAGATCTCATTAGGTGAGATGTTGTGGAGAGCACTCCAGTGGGAAGGGCTCAGGTTTGCCCTCATGGCTTCTGAGTGTGACAGTCCTCCAAGAGTGTTACCAACCAGGAAGCTCACAGGAGCTCTGAGCTTTGTTGCCCCAAGTTTTTACTGGAGGCTTTATTACAAAGACATGATTTATTGGGTCACTACCGACATGGCTACCCCAAACACTAACTGTAAGTCAAACCTTTCCTTAGCCCTAACATTTGAGCCCCTACCTCTGCTGATGGTCAGTCACTTGTCACAAAGCTCAAAGCCCCACACCTCTAATCACATGGTTGGTGTCTCTGGCTGGCCAGTCCCCATCCTGAGTCATCTCATGAACACAAGCCATCCAAGGGTCCATCATGAATAGTAAAGACACTCCTATCTTGGGAAATTTCAAGGCTTTAGGGGTTGCCGTCCAGGACCTGGGAACAAAGACCTACCAAATTCTTCATTAAACAGGAGTAAATGTTAGGTTTCTCTTAAATTATATAATAAGAGAAGAATTCTCACTGCTTAGCTGTATCTGCTGTTCGACACCGTTTCACTACACCACGTGACTGTAATGTCGCGCTCAGCATGTGTATTCTCAGAGCACCAGCGCCGGCTGCTCCCCGGGAGCTTATGCTGTTTGGGCAAGGCTGTTGGGAGGAGGGAGGCCAAGGACAACTGAGCAAACAAAAATAATCGGGCTAATAAGGAAACAATTTCAGATTGAAATGAAGGAAATAATACAGTGTTGAGATGGGAGACTTGGGGGGAAGTGAGTCAAGAAAGCTATCTTTGAGTAGGTTACATGTGAGCTGAGATGGTGATAAGGAGGCTGGACTTTGAGGATCTGGGATAAGTCACCCCAGGAATAGAGGCAGCTTGTCCATTGGCCCCGAGGCACAAATGTGCTCAGCAGGTTTGAGGAGATACTGGAGCCAGCGCTGGTGAGAGTGATGAGACGCGAGGTTTAGAAGGGCATCAGGATCACGGAAAGTAGTGTAGACTCTAAGTGCAGTGAGAAGCAGTCATGATAGTTTAAGGACTAAAGTAATTTTCTCTCATATTTTGCAAAGATAATGTGGAGAATGAATTGCAGGGACCCAGGAAGCAGGGAGGCCTGGTCGGAGGCTCTTGGAGTGGGCCAGATGAGAGATGGTGGGAGCCAGGGAGAATGCGTTTGGGGAGTGGAGCTGACAGGATGCAGTTATGGGCTGGCTGTGGATGGTGAGAAGAGGAGGGTCAAGGTAGCCCCAGGTCAGCCTGGAGCCAGGTGACTGATCTTCCTAATCTCAGTGCCCCATTCAGATGCCCACCTACTTGGGCAAACCTCTTAACCTTCCAAGTGAGGGTTTTAAAACACGGAAGTCTTTTTGTTTGTTTCACATTTTATGGAAAGATTCAAACACGTACAGAAGTAGAGAGAACAGCACAGCCAGCCTGTCTGTATCAGTCACCCAGCTCCAGAATTATCAACTCAGAGTCACTGTTGTTGCATCTTTCATCTCCACCTCCTCCCCTCCCCCACTACGGGATCATTTTGAAGGCAATCCTACATAGCTTAACCTTTCGTTAGAGAAATGACAAGGTCTCTTTCAAATACAATTGGAATATTCTTTTTTTTTTTTACGGTTACAAAATAATTCCCTGATTGTCACAAAAATACACTTTTAAGCAGTTTTTGGGTTGAAATCAGGATCCAGACTAAGTTCACACATTGCAGCTAGCATATCTCTCAAGTGGGTTCTAATCTATAATTTTCCTGTTTCTCATTTTCCTTGAAATTGCTGAGGGGTTTCTCTATTTCCTGTTTGGTTGATTTCATTCTCCCCTGTGGTTAGACTTATTTCTCCATCCTATGTATTGGCTTTAGCTAAGTGATTTGATCCTCCCCTAAAAGCTTGATCTGATTGAGGTTCAACATTTTTCAAGAATATTTGTTATATGAAGTTTTGTACTCCTGTCATAAGGTACATAATGTCCAGTTGACTCTCTTTTTTGTGATGACAGCAGCCAATAATGATTGTCACCCGGGATCATTATTTCATAAGGGATTTTATTTCATGTGGTCATACTCTAATTTCCTCCCTCAATTATCAGCAGGATCACAGTCATGAAGAGGCACTTTCTCATTAACCCGGGTTATCCTGTAAAACAGTTTTAAAAGAGGAAGTTTATATATTTGTAAATATTTAAAGTTGATACATTTTTCTATTTTTTCTAATTTTTTTTCTAATGGAGGTACTGAAGATTGAATCTAGGACCTTATGCATGCTGAGCACACACTCTGCCACTGAGTGTACCCCATCCCCCTTGAGATTCATATTTATATGATATATTCCTTCTGTTATTTTTGTTTTATGTTATACAGAATTTGATGGCAGGGCAGTGGGTTTGATGGCTATTTAATCATTCTTTATGGGCTTTTGGGGTTGGTGTGTGTGTTTGTGTTTGTAAAGAAAACAATTTTCCCACTATTTTAAGTATGTTTTGTAAAGGAAATTATGTTGATCTGTTCCCTGCTCCTGGTCCATGTGTTCCCTTGTTGCTTCCCACTAGTGGCCCCTTGAGCTCTGTGACAAGACTAGCATGTCATTAATCCAGGTTGAAGGAGATCTGAAGAGATTTATTCAAGGAGATGAAATTTGTAGACAATGTATTGGAAAGTATTGAGAAAGTTATTCATTAGGAGAAGGTATGGGGTTGAATTGTTAAGCGCAGAGAAATCTAAGCTATGAACCACCAAGACAATTATTAACTCCAGGAAAAACAAAGTAGGGAAGAAAAAAGTAAGCCTAGCAGACAACTTGCTACAGCTGTGAACAGTCTGTACAGAGTCCTAATAATGTAAAGCAAGGATACTGAGCTGATCAAAATTATAATGTATTTCTATCAAAAGGTTGGAAGAATGAAGGTTTGGGTTTGTAGAGGAGATGTGGTTTGAAAGAGAGCTTAATATTCATTTTCCAAAATAGAAAGTTAAATAGGTGATACATAAAGCTGAAAAAGTCAGTAGGCTGTGTTACAAGGATATTAGTCAGAGATAGGGAGCTTTTATTCCAAGAGTCAGCAGTAGGAGCTGAACATTGTTGCTTCTGACCAGGAAATGTGGCGGTTGTTGGGAACTGCTCCTTTTTGCAATCGGTGTTCGAGAACTGTTTGACTCTTTAATGAATGTATGGTATAAGTTTGATAAAAAGAAATCAAAGCTGAATTTTGAAAAAATTGATGTTAAGAATTGGGGTGTTTTTGACAGAGAGAGATAACAATCAGACAAAACTACATTTGAAGGGATCCTCATTATTTCTAGCCTTTCAGTAAGGACTAGGGGGCAGACATCTGTTTAAGGTTCAAAAATTCTTTCTGACCTTCTTGCCGACATGTAACCTTTGGAAGTAATGAACTCCCCGTCATTGTAAATATGCAGGCAGAGGCTGCCTGACCAGCTCTCTAACTGTAGCAGGGTGTGTTTACCATTGGCCAGTGGAGCAAGCAACTTCTAACATTCTTTCAGTTTTGAATGTGGCATTTTCAGGATGGATAGTTGATAAGAATGTATTACAAGCTTAACAAGAAAGAGTCCAAGACATCTCAAACCCATTGCCAGGGTTTTCTCTGCCAGACACCATCCTGAGCCTGCCATCTGTGAGCCAGGCCACAAAGACCAGTCACATGAGAATGAAAACACTTTGTCCCTCCTATCTGATTTGGCATCGTGCTCAGCCATTTTCCCCATGGAATGGTCCACGCCCAGGTCTCTGACGATGGAGCTGGTCTCACAGCAGCCCTGTGAGCGCTGGTCCAGCCCTAGGGGTTCCTGCATGAAGTTTCTCAGGACTCCAGGCTGTTCTCAGAGCTGAGTCCTGACTAGGCTAAGCCCTCGGAGCTCATCTCAGCTCCAGACTGAGCCGGAAGCCTCCAAGAGAACTCAGAGCTAAGGAAAGCCACAGGTTTTACCCAGCACTGCCGCGTCAGCAGTGCTCCAGCTGAGGGAAGTAGCAGCAGCAGCAACACACCTGAGCCGCCGCCTCATTGTTCCGCCTCATCCCTAAGCCCTCTGTGTCTGCCTGTCTGTGTCTGTCTCCCTTTCAGGACCAGCCTGGCACCGCTTCGTGCCCTGCCTCCTTTCTTCTAATCTTGCCTCCCTGGCCTGTTTCATCTACTCCAGTTTAACTGAGTAACATTGAAGGGTTTTTGAAACCTAAGAACAGCTGACGTGCTAGATACAAAGAATACAGGGCAGTTCCTTACTCAGCCACATCCCTCCTGCCCTCTCCCATTCCCACAATGAATTTTATAAATATTTTGTCACAGAGACATTGCACTCCCAGTTGTTATCATTATCAGCCATTTCCTTATTTTCTGTGGTTTACGATGCATTTGCTCCAGGGAAGTTCCCGAGATAAGGCAGGAGCAGATGACTGAGCCAGTTGTTGAAGTCCACTTGTGTCAAGCCTGTTAAGAATGATCTTTGGCGGGATTTGTTGAATGTGCCAGACTGTCCAGTGAGTGGTGATAATCCTCTGCATCTGCTCTGGAGTCGGCCTCATCCCCTCCTTTGCTCTGTTCTCATTTATCTCTCTTCAGCAGGTGAACCAGTGATCTGTACTTCTATGATACATAAAATACTTCTTATTTCACGGTAGAATTTGGGGGCTGCTGTGAAAACGCATATGTTTTAAGTTTGAATTGAGTCAGAGGTTTAAACTTAAAGCCCCCTTGATTTAGAATCAGAAATTAGTATGATGGGAGGAGGGTATAGCTCAGTGGTAGAGTGAATGCCTAGCATGCATGAGGTCCTGGGTTCAATCCCCAATGCCTCCATTTAAAAAACAAATGAATAAACCTAATTATGCCCCACCAAAAAACAAAGAAAAAAGAAATTAACATGAGGATGAAGCTACAGAGTGAATATGTGTGTCTTCTGAAACTACCTTCTGTCTTTTTGCAGGAAATTCTATGGAGAGAAGGTCGGAATCTACTTTGCTTGGCTGGGCTATTATACTCAGATGCTCCTCCTGGCAGCAGTCGTGGGGGTGACTTGATTTCTGTATGTATATTTTAATCAAAATAAATGTACTTAGAGGTAACTTCTCTTTATTCCTTGTTACGGTGCTCACTTAACTTAGAATGACATTCTCCAGGAGCATCCACGTTGCTGCAAATGGCCCTATATTGTCAGTTTTTATAGCCGAGTAGTTTTCCATTGTATAAATATACCACTTCTTTAGCCAGTCATCCATTGATGGACATTTAGGCTATCTCCATGTCTTGGCTATTGTAAATAGTGCTGCTATGTATATTGGGGTGTAGCTGTCATCTTGAAGTAGGGTTCCTTCAGGATATATGCATAGGAGTGGGATTCCTGTGTCATGTGGCAATTCTATTCCTAGTCTTTTGAGGAAACTCAATACTGTTTCCACAGTGGCTGCACCAAACTGCATTCCCACCAGAAGTGTCGGAGGTTTCCCTTTGTCCACAGCCTCTCTAGCATATGTCATTTGTGGATTTTCGAATGATGGCCATTCTGACTGGTTTGAGGTGAAACCTCATTGTAGTTTTGATTTGCATTTCTCCGATAATTAGTGATATTGAGCATTTTTTCATGTGCCCATTGATCATTTGTATATCTTCCTTGGAAAATTGCTTGTTTAGGTCTTCTGCCCATGTTTGGATTGGGTTATTTGGTTGTTTCTTATTAAGTCATATGAGCTGCTTATATATTCTGGAGATCAAGCCTTTGTTAGTTTCATTTGCAAAAATGTTCTCCCATTATGTAGGTTGTCTTTTTGTTTTACTTAAGGTGTCCTTTGCTGTGCAGAAGCTTGTAAGTTTCATTAGGTCCCATTTGTTTATTCTTGCTTTTATTTCTATTGCTTGGGTAGACTGCCCTAGGGGAATATTTGTGAGATGTATGTTAGATATTTTGCCTGTATTTTCTCCTAGGAGGTTTATTGTATCTTGTCTTATGTTTATCTTGCTGAAGAGACTGTCTTTATTCCATTGCATATTCTTGCCTCCTTTGTCGAAGATTAGTTGACCAAAATTATTTGGGTTCATTTCTGGGCTCTCTATTGTGTTCCATTTGGCTGTATGTCTGTTTTTGTACTAATACCATGCTGTCTTGACGACTGTAACTCTATAGTATTGTCTGAAGTCTGGGAGAGTTATTCCTCCAGCCTCTTTCTTTTTTTCTTCAGTAATGCCCTGGAAATTCTATGTCTTTGATGGTTCCATATAAATTTTATTGTGATTTGTTCTAGTTCTATGGAATATGTCCAGGTTAACTTGGTAGGGATTGCATTAAATCTGTAGATTGCCTTGGGCAGTGTGACCATTTTAACAATATGTATTCTTGCAATCCAAGAGCATGGGACACCTTTCCATTTTTTAAAGTCTTTTTTAATTTCCTTCACCAATGGTTTATAGATTTCTGTGTATAATTCTCTCACCTCTGTGGTAAGATTTATTCCTAGATATTTTATTACTTTGGGTGCTATTTTAAAGGGGATTGTTTCTTTACTTTCTTTTACTGTTGATTCATGATTAGTGTAAAGAAATGCAACTGATTTTTGAACATTAATCTTGTAACCTGCTACCTTGCTAAATTCTTCGATCAGCTCTAGTAGTTTTTGTGTGGATCTTTAAGGGTTTCCTATATATAGTGTCGTGTCATCTGCATATAGTGACACTTTTACTTCTTCTTTTCCAATTTAAACAACTTTTACTTCTCTTACTTGCCTGATTGCTGTGGCCAGGGCTTCCAAGTCTATGTTGAATAGGAGTGGTGATAGTGGGCATCCTTGTCTTGTCCCAGATTTTAGTGGGAAGCTTTTGAGGTTTTCACCGTTGAGTGCTATACTGGCTGTAGGTTTGTCATATATAGCTTTTATGATGTTGAGATATGTTCCCTCAATACCCACTTTGGTGAGAATTTTTATCATAAATGGGTGTTGAATTTTATCAAAAGCTTTTATGCATCTATTGAGATGATCATGTGGTTAGTCCTTTCTCTTGTTGATGTGAAGTATTACATTGATTGATTTGCATATGTTGAACCACAGTTGTGTCCCTGAGATGAACCCTATTTGAGCATGATGTATAATCTTTTTTATGTGCTGTTGGATTCTATTTGCTAGTATTTTGGTAAGGACTTTTGCATCTGTGTTCATGTGTGATATTGGTCTGTAATTCTCTTTTTTGGTGGTGTCTTTGCTTGGTTTTGGTATCAGGGTGATGGTGGCTTCATGGAATGAGTTTGGGAATATTCCTTCTTTTCAATCTTCTGGAAGAGTTTGAGAAAGACTGGTATGAGTTCCTCTTTGTATGTGTGGTAAAATTCCCTGGTGAAGCTGTCCAGTCCTGGACTTTTATTTGTAGGGAGGTTTTTTTTATTGTTAATTTGATTTCATTCCTAGTGATTGGTTTGTTCAAGTGGTCAGTTTCTTTTTGATTCAGTCTTAGTGGATTGTATGTTTCCAGAAACTTGTCCATCTCCTCTAGGTTATCCATTTTTTTCCATGTAGTTTTTCATGATATTCTCATATGATATTCTGTATTTCTATGTTACTTGTTGTAATTTCTCCATTTTCCTTTCTTATTTTGCAAATTTGTGCTCTCTCTTTTTTCTTCTTTGTGAGTTTTCCCAGACTTTTGTCGATTTTATTTACTCTTTCAAAAAAATTGCTTTTGATTTGATTGATTATTTTCTCTATTTCTTTTTAATCTTTATTTTATTTATTTCCTTCCTGATCTTTATTATTTTCTTCCTTTTGCTGACTTTTGGGTGTTTTTGCTCTTCTGTTTCTAGTTCTTTTAACTGGTGAGTTAGATTGTTTATTTGATATTGTTCTTCTTTTTTCAGGAAGGCCTGTATCGCCCTAAACTTTCCTCTTAGCACTGCTTTTGCTGTGTCCCATAAGTTTTGTGTGGTTATGTTTTCATTTTCATTTGTCTCAAGGTATTCCTTAATTTCAACTTTGATTTTATCATTGACCCATTGTTTTTTTAATAGCATATAGTTTAATCTCTATGCTTTCCTTTTTTTCTCCTTTGTTTCTCTGAAGTTGATTTCTAGTTTCAATGACATTGTGGTCAGTAAAGATGCTTGAGATAATTTCTATCTTCTTAAAATTGTTGAGGCTTCTTTTGTGACCAAGTACATGATCAATCCTAGAAAATGTTCCACTTGCACTTGAAAAGAATGTATATCCTATTTTGGGGGGTTGTAATGTTCTGAAAATATCCATTAAAACTAATTTTTCTATTGTATCATTTAATTTCTCTGTTGCCTTATTTAATTTCTGTGTGGAAGATCTGTCTTGTGATGTTAATGTGGTGTTAAAATTTCTGACAATGATTGTATTCCCATCAATTTCCCCCTTTATCTCTGTTAGTAGTTGTTTTATGTACTTAGGTGCTCATGTTGGATGCATATATATTAATGATTGTAATGTCCTCATCTTGTATTGCTCCTTTAATCATTATAAAATGTCTTTATTTATCTTTCTTCATGGCCCTTGTTTTAAAGTCTATTTTGTCTGAAATCAGAACTGCTACACCTGCTTTTTTGGCATTTCCATTTGCATGGAATATCCTTTTCCGCCCATTCACTCTCAATCTATATGTGTCCTTCTCCCTAATGTGTGTCTCTTGTATGCAGTTTATTGAAGATTCTTGCTTTATTATCCAGTCTGCCACTCTGTCTTTTGACAGGAGAACATAGTCCATTATCATTTAGAGTAATTAATGATAGATGAGTGTTTATTGCTATTTTGAACTTATTTTGCAGTTGATTTGGTATTTCTTCTTTGATCCTTTCTTCTTCCTTTTGTGGTATGGTAATTTTCCTTTATATTATCTTGGATTGTATTTAGGTTTTGTGACTCACTTGTAAGTTTTTGGCTTGGGGTTACACTTTTTTGTAAGTCTGTTAACCAATTATTGTAACTGTGTGTATTAAATAGATTGTAATGTAACCTCAAACCCATCCTACTGAGAACAAAAAATTTAAAAAACAGAAGAAGAAAGAAAAAAATACTCTATATTTTCTTGCTTCCCTCTCCCGCTCAATGATTTAGATGTCTTCTTTTACAATTTCATGTTTATTCTATTTGTAATTCATGGTAGTTATCACCTTTCCAGTTATGAGTTCTCATTTCTCTATAATCCTGCTTCTTTTCTATTTAGAGTAGACCTTTCAATATTTCTTTTAGCATGGGTTAAGAGTTGCTAAAGTCTTTTAGTTTTTGCTTCTCTGTGACATTCCTTACCTCTCCTTCTATTCAAAAAGATAGCCTTGCTGCAGAAAGTATCCTAGACTGCATCTGTTTTTCATTCAGGGCTTTGAATATATCTTGCCACTCCCTTCTGGCCTGTAGTGTTTCTGTAGAGAAATCAGCTGAGAGCCTTCTATTGTAATTCACTCTTTGTTTTTCTCTTGCTGCCTTTAGGATCATTTCTTTATCCTTCAGTCTGGCCATCTTGATTATGATATGTCTTGGTGTGAGTCTCTTTAGGCTGTTCCTGTTTGGGAACCTCTGAGCCTACTGTACTTGGGTGTCTGATTCCTACTTTAGGTTTGAGAAGTTTCCAGTCATGATTTCTTTAAATACCTTTTCCATTCCCTTTGTTCCTTCTTCCCCTTCTGGAACCCTTATTATGCATAGATTGGCATGCTTTATATTATACCATAGGTTCCTTATACTGTTTTCATTGTTTTTTATTTGTTTTTCTCTCAGCTGTTCTGATTGGGTGCTTTCTGTTGTCCTGTATTCTAGGTCACTTATTCATTCCTCTGCATTATCTAGCCTGCTTTGTACAACCTTTAGTTCTGAACTCATTTCAGCCAATGAATTTACCAATTCTACTTGGCTCTTCTTTATAGCTTCTATTTTGTTTTTGACATATTTTATGTCTCTAAACACTATCTCTGTTAGTTCCTTCAGTAATTTGATCACTTCTTTTTTGAAATCTTGATCTAGTAGGCCATCAATGTCTATTTCATTGATCATTCTTTCAGGGGATTTCTCTTGCCCTTTAAATTGGGAGTAATGCCTCTGCTTCTTCATACTGCTCATATCTCTCTGGCACTGTGGATTAAGGGGTATCAGTTATCTATTGTGTTTCTTAAAGGAGTTTATTTATTTATCTATCTAAAGCCTATGTGGGAATAAATCTTAAAAATTAGAGAGAGAGAATTTTAAATAATGGAGGAAAAGAAGGTTTGAAAACAGTGTATAATCAATAATAGAAGAGCAAGTTGAAGCAGATTAGGAATCGAGTTGAGATGTCTTTTAAATCCCTAATAAAAAGAAGAAAAATTCAAAACACAATATTTGAAACCTGTGAATAATCAATTACAGATCAAAACCAAGAGAATTAAAAATGAAATGAGATCTGTAAACATATAGAACTGTTTAAAAAGTAAAGATTAAAAAGGTCATAGAAAATAAAACAGATATAAAAAGATTTAAAAATCAAAGATGTGTTCTCCTAGAGACTGTGCGCTCTTAATGGTTTTATTGAGAGGTCTTTGTGTCTTCGCCCTGTTTCACGATCTCAGCTTGCTCTGTTGGCCCCCTCGTCTGTGCTGCGCACAGTGTCCGTCGGCAAGAAGATCACGCCCCTCCAACACTGGGTCAGGTGCTGCTCTCCTTCATGGTGGGCGGGTAGGTCACTCCCCGTCCAGATGCCACAGTCAGTGCTGTGCCAGTTGCTCCATAGGTGGGCTCAGCTTCAAGAATAACAGCTTTATGGAGATGTACTTCACATACCATAAAATGCACCCTTGAAAGTGTGCATTAGGGTTTTAAGTACATTTCAGGGTTGTGTAGCCATCACTCCCCAAAGGAACCAGTACACTTTAGTAAGTCACTCCCTAACCTTCCTTTCCCTAAGCCCCCAGCAGCCACCACTCTACTTTCTGCCTCTACGGATTTGTCTGTTCTGGGCATTTCATAAAAGTAGAACCATACAGTATGCTGCCTTTTTTGATTGTCGTCTTTCATTTAGTGTGACGTTGTCAAGGCTCATCCATGGTGTAGCATATATCAGTACCCAAATTCCTTTTTGTGTTCAAATAATATGCCATAGTTATAAATACACCACGTTGCTTATCCATCCATCAGTTGATGATGAATAAATCTGCTGTAAATGCTCATGGACAAGTTTTTGTGTGAACACATATTTTCAGTTCTCTTGAGGATATATCAAAAAATGGAATTGCTGGGATGTATTCTACTTTTAACATTTTCAGGAATTGCTAAAGTAGCTTTTAAAGTGACTGCACCATTTTATATTTCCAGTAGTAATGTATGAGGAGTCCAGTATCTCCACATCCTCATCAGCACTTTTTATTACCAGGTTTATAGATACATATTTATACATCATATATCATGTATATTTTTCATCCTAGTTGGTATGAAGTGTCATGTCATTGTGCTTTTGTTTTCTGTTTCCCTAATGCCTACTGATGTTGAACATCTTTCTATGTGCTTATTTCCCATTCGTATGTCTTCTTTGGAGAAACATCTATTCAAACTCTTTGCCCATTTTAATTGTATTTGTCTTTGTATTGTCACATTTTAAGTCTTCTTTGTCTATTCGGGATAAAAGTCCCTTATCAGGGAAAATATTGGAAATATTTTCACCCATTCTGTGGATTGTCTTCTTACTTTCTTGATGAAGTCCTTTGAAGCACAGAAGTGTTTAATTTTACTGAAGTCCAGTTTACTTGATATTTTTTCTTTTATTGTTTGTGCTTTTAGTGTCATATATTAGAAGTATTTGTAATCCAAAGTCCTGAAGATTTTCCCATTGTTCATTTTCTAAAAGGTTTATAGTTTCAGGTCTGTGATTTATTTTGAGTTAATTTTCATACATGGTGTAAGATAAAAGTTCAGTTTTCTTTCTTTCCAGGTGTATGTTCAGGTGTTCCAGCATCATTTTTGTAAAAATTATTTTTTCCCCATTGGATTGTCATGGCACGTCTGTCAAAAATTAACGGGCTACGTGTAAGACTTTGTTTATGGACTCTCAGTTCTTTTATCTCAATCTATTTGTCTGTCCTTTATGCAAGTACCACACTGTATGGATTATGGTTTTGTTAGTGAATTTGAATTTGGAAACTTCAAAACTTTGTTCTTTTTCAAGATTGTTTTGACTATTCTGGGTATCTTGCATTTCCATATTAGTTTTAGGATCAGCTTGTTCATTTCTGCCAAAAAGCCAGAGTTGCATTGAATCTGTAGGTCATTTTGAGGACAATTGCCATCCTAACAATAATAAGGCTTCTGATCCATTAATACAGAAGAGCTTTCCATTTATTTTAGGTCATTTTTAACTTCTATCAGTAGTATTTTAGTTTTCAATATACAAGTTTCAGACATTTTTCTCAGTATTTCACATATTTTTCTTAATATTCCTAAGTATTTTATTCTTTTTGATGCTATTGTAAATGAAAATGTTTCCTTCAATTTATTTTTAGATTATTCACTGCTGTTGTACAGAAATATAATTACTTTTTTATATATTGATTTGTGTCTTACAATTTTGGTCAGACTGGGTTATTAATTCTAATAGGATTTTTTTTTCTTTTCTATCTCTCTTTTTTTTTGTTTGTGGATTCCTTGTGTTTTCAATATATAATATCATGTCATCAGGAATCGAAATAGTTTTATTTTTTCTTTCTAAACTAGAGGCTTTATTTTCTTTGTCTGGTTGCTTTGACTAGAACCTCTAGGACAATGTTGATTTTGGGAGGAAATAATTCAGTCTTTCACCATTATGTATGATCTTTGCTCCAGGTTTTTCATAGATGTTGTCTGTCAAGTTGAGGAAGTTCTCTTGTATTCCTAATTTTTATCCATTATTCTTTTAATATGGCGTATTTCATGAATGGACTTTTGTATGTTAAACTGCCTTTGCATACCTGGATACATCCCACTTAATTGTGGTCTATTTTATATGTTACTGGATTGGATTTGCTTGTATTCTGTTGAGGATTTTTGCATTTATATTCATAAGAGATAGTCTTTAGTTTTCTTGTGATGCCTTTGTCTGATTTTGTATCAGTGTGATACTAGTCTCATTGAATGAATTGGGAACTGTGCCCAGCTATTTATTTTCAGACGAGTTTGTGACACATTGTTTTTTTGTTTTGTTTTGGTTTTGTTTTTGTTTTTCTTTTTTATTTACGTAGTTGATGGAATTCACCAGCAAAGACATATAGGCCTAGCATTTCCTTGTGGGAATACTTTGGATTACTATTTCAGACACTACTTATTGTAGGATTATTTGAGTTTTCTATTTCTCCTTGAATTAGCTTCAGTCATTTATGTCCTTTTAGGAATTTATCCATTTCATCTAAATTTTCTCATTTGTTGGCTATATAATTATTCATGGTATTCCTTTATAATCCTTGTTATTTTTGTAAGGGCAGTAGTGACATCCTTCCTTTCATTTCTCATTTAATAATTTGAATCTTCTCTCTTTTTTTCTTCAGTACTAGCTAAAAATTTGTCAATTATGTTGATCTTTTCAAAGAACCAACTTTTCTTTTTGTTGATTATTCTCTGTTGTTCATCTATTCTCTATTCCATTTATTTCTACCTTTAGTATTTTCATTAGAATGTTTAATTCATTTACATTAATGTAATTTCTTATCAGGTTGAAGTTACATCTGCTATCTGCTTTCTATATGACTTTTACTTTTCCCATTCCTCTATTACTACACTTTTTGTACAAAGTAGGCATTTTCAAGTGTGCCATTTTAATTTGTTGTTTATTTTATCTTTTTCTTCTCCTCCTCCTAATCCTCTACCTCCTCCGCCTTCTCCTCCATTGCCCTGGAGATTATAATTAACATCTTGTTTTAAAGCAATCTAGGTCACATGAATGCCAACTTAATTTCAATAGTACACAAAATCTTTGCCTTGATATCAATCTTTTCCCTCCCCCTCCTCATGCTGTCACTGTCATATAAAATTACACCTTTATGCATTTATAAGCGCATCTACACAGTTTCAGAAGTATTGTTTTATGCAGTTGTCTTTTACATCAAATAGAAGAAAACACTTACATGTAATACTCTATACTGTTTTATTTTTTTACTCATGTAGTTACCTCTACTAGTGCTCTTTATTTTTCAGGTGAGTGTCCTTTCATTTTCAGCTGCTGGGCTATCTTTAACATTTCTTGTAGGGCAGGCCTGCTAGCAATGGATTCTTTCAGATTTTGTTTTTGTAGGAGTGTCTTAATTTCTCCTTTAATTTTTTTTGAAGAATCAATTTCCTGGCTATAAAATACTTGGTGACAGTCTTTTCCTTTTATCACTTTGACGATACCATCCCACTGCCTTGTGGTCTCCATGGCTTTTGATGAGAAATCAACTGTCTTACTGAGGAGCCTTTGTATATGTTGAGCCACTTTTCTCTTTCTGCTGTCAAGATTCTTTGTTCTTGTCTTTGATACACTGAGTCTGATGTGCCTATATTAGATGTCTCTATGTTTATACCACGTGGAGTTTGTTGAGCTGCTGGGATGTACAAATTAATGTTTTCACCAAATTTGTGAAGTTTTCAGCCATTATTTCTTTATATATTCTTTCTACCCCTTTTTTTCTCTCCTTCCTTCTGGCACTCCCATTATGTGAGTATTGGTATTGTTGATTGTGTCCCATCTATCTCTGACACAGTGTTCATTTTTTTTCATTCCTTTTCCTTTCTGTTCCACAGACCGGATAATCTCAGTAGTTTTAAGTTAACTGACTTTTTCTTCAACAAGTTCCTATCTACAGAGAAACCTCTTATTGAATTTTTCATTTTAGTCATTATATTTGTATCTCTAGAATTTCCAGTTGGATTTTAATATAAATTTTATCTATTGATATTCTCTGTACAATGAGATGTTCACATAATTTAATTCTTTTGGCATGGTTTCTGTTAGCTCTTTGAACATATGTGCAATTGCTTATTTATGTCTTTGTCTTGTAAGTCCAGTGTCTGGGCTTCCTCAGGGAGTTTCTATTGACTACTTTTTCCCCTGTGTTATGGCCAAACTTTTCTGTTTCTTTGTACATCTTGTAATTTTCTGTTTAAACCTGGACATTTAAAATATTACAATGTAGCAGATCTGAAAGCCAGATTTTCCTCATCTCCAGGATTTATCGTTGCTTCCATTGTCATTGCTGCTGCAGCTATTTATTTAGTTACTTTCCTGAACAAATTCTGTATTCTTTATCATGCATGGCCATGAGATCAGTGTGTGTGCAGAAAGCCTAGTTATCATCTCTGTAATAATGATTGCACAGTGATTTCTTTCAATGCCTGGAGTCAGTCGTTTGAGCTGTTGCCAGGTGGCTGTGTGTCTGCGTGCTGAGGGAGGCCCTCAGCACCGGCAGGCAGTCTGCAGCTCTTCCGTAGCCTTTAGTTCTTGCTTATGCAGAACCTCAAGTTCAGCCAGAGTTGAAGGCTTAAGTTTTTCTCAGATCTTTCCTTGCCATGTGCCACACATGTGTACGGCCTCCTACAATTCTCAGAATTTTTTGGAGCTTTTTAACCCTACCTCCACCCCAAAGCGCCTCATTACTCAATTTTGCCTTCTACGTTTCCTAGTCAGCATGTAGTTAGCCTCTACTGGTACCACTGCCTCAGGCAGTTTAATGTTAAATACTCAATGCTGACTGTTTTCCACACACATTCTGGGGACAGACTGTTTGCACAGCATGAGTTTGAGATAGGTCAAATAGTGACAGCTCTCTGGGGATGGAAGTTTTGGGTAACTTCAAATCACTTCTGCCCCTACCTTGATTGTGAGACTGTTGCTTTTAAAGGCCACCATTTAAGGTGAGGATACGGGGATGGGGGTAGATCAAGTTACGATGCCACAAAACTCACTATCTTTATGGAGATTTAGCTGTTTTTTTCCTCAAATAAACACTCCCCGGATTGCTGGAAGCCTTTGTTTAATTTCCAGAGTTCTGCAGAGGTTAATTTTGACAAATTTTGCCATTGTCATTGCTTCATAGAGGAGTAAATTTTCCAAGATATTTACTCAGATGTTCTAGAAGTGTATCTCATTTGCATTTGTTTTTAACTGAGTTACATGCAAGACTAACTATTTCTACAGCTCCAGCCCCATTCACATAAGAGTCCATCTGCATGGCTTCTCCTACGGGGAGTAGTGTGCAACCTGTTGTCAGTTTGTTGTTTTTCTTATTGAAGTGTAGGGGTTTTTAAAAATATGCTCATGAAGAGCCCTTTGTCATATTTACACGTTACGAAACTTCCACTAGTCTGTGGCTATTTTTTTCCCTCTCTTTTCGTTGTTTTAGTGAACTTCTCACTTTTAAGGATTTTCTGTATAGCAGTATGTGGATGCTGATCACACGGGTGAGGCATTTAACTACTGTCTAAACCTCAGTCTTTGCTCTGATTCACTGTCTAGAACATCTGAACACATCTACTGAACCCCGTATACCAATGGATGCTGACAGCCCTAATTAAAAAAAATGCTTTTTAAGTAAAGCAAAAAATATTAACTTTGACACTGGAAAAGACAAATCTCAAATTTCCTAGCTGATCTTGCTTTCTGTGATCATTAGCTACAACATGTTTATAGAGCCGACAGGCATATTGAGCTACTGATTTTATTTCATCGGATTTTAGAATGCAGAACACATTTCAGACCCACTTATAGCACCATATGTGTATCTTTAAGAATATGTACATATGATGATGTCTTTATTTTAAGTACCTTATTTTATTTTAAGTACATACTGCTGTGAACCTCATTAAGGAAATCTTGGAACTGCAGAACTGAAATTTTTCATACCACCATCATCCCGTAGCATCTCTTTTGCACTTAGATGTTGTGTGGCAGAGTATTTTTCTGCTCCCTAGAAGTGATCAATGTTGAAGGGGAAAAAAAACCCTCCTCTAATAAATATATTCCAAATCACACACTTATCTGAACAATGGCCACCATTTTAGTCCACACCAATCCATCTACTCACACTGACTCAGATTCCTCAACACAGACAATCCACCACTGAAGTCAGGGTCCTCAGCACACGTTCTATCGCCTCCACTTTCCTTGTTGTTTCTGACCTAATTTTGTCCAATACGTCCTGCCAGTCTCTTCGCTGCCTGACTGCAGTTTTTAATTTTTACCTTTGAGTTCCAGGCTGCACCTAGTGATTTCCAGAGAAACGCCAGACACCTGGCTCATCAGGAGGGGCGGGGAGGATTTCAGGAAGCTGTTACCCTAACTCACTTGCGGATAAGTAAGTGGCTGTTGTGAGCATTCCTTGTAGACCTCTGCCATGCCGGCTGCATCCACCCCAGCAAAATAACGTAGCTCCTCCACTAACCTCTGCCTCCATTCATCAGAGTTTCTGCTTTCAGTGACACTCAGATGCTGCTGATAGGCATTATATATATATATATTTTTTAATTGAAGTACAGTCAGTTACAATGTGTCAATTTCTGATGTACAGCACAGTATTCCAGTCATTCATATACACGTATATATTTAAGAATTCCTTTTCATATTCTTTTTCATTAAAGGTTATTACAAGATATTAAAAATAGTTCCCTGTGCTATACAGAAGAAATTTAATTATTTTTAGCTATTTTTATATATACTAGTTAATATTTGCATATCTCAATCTCTGATGGGCATTTTTAAGGCCACATCTGGAACCCTTGCTGCAGAAGAGTCTGAGAAATATATTTTCGCCCTCATAGCATTTTGGTTAGGAAGTTGGAATAAAGGCTGAGCTGGCTCACCTAACTTGTCTGCCTTTGTGAGTAAAGAGGTCTGGAGTTTCAAGGCCCAATGAAATGTCCCAGCCCTTCAGTAGTAAACTTAAAGCAACCAAAATGCTCCCATCTGCCAGAGCATGACTTGTCCTTAGACACTGCTGGCCATAACCACCAACGCTGTCTAAGGCATCGTCTTCATCTGGTGCACACTTTCTTTAGATGTCTAATATCCTGATTAACAGGACAAGCTGGTTTGGATTCCCGAGGTCACAGGCAGCCTTCTGCCTGACTTTGGTGTATATATGTTCATTGAAGAGTCCTCTCTCAGATCAGCTAGAGCTGCCTAGTGTGTGGTTTGCCAGAGAATGTGGGTGCAGTGCTCCCAACCAGAGTCCTACCAGTTCTTTTATTGCAGGAAGAGAGAGAGCAAAAGAGACAGAACGGGAAGTTCTTCTCCAGCCTCAAACACAGTCACCCCCACCCAGAGCCCTTGCTCTGGGACACACAGAAGTACAGGTCAGCAGCGATGTGGCCCCGGTGTACTCCAAAACATGGTGTGGTTGTACTGGGCTATCTGTGTCTTTCATGGACCCTGCAAAGTTCTCGGCTTTGTGAAATGGGGAACTAAGGAACTCCCACCCATGCCTGTAGCTCCCAGGGTTTGCACCCTTACGGGTTTTGAGGATTTGCAGGCAACTCATTCTTTTTCACCAGGTAATTTCTTGGTTACATGGCAGTCCTGTGACTTCCTTATCAGAACTGCTCCTTAAGTTCGGGATTTAGTGAAAGATGCCATTTTACCCTGTATGTCCATGTTCAGGGAGGAGGAGGAAGACAGCACAGATCAGAATTGCTGTTTTGCTTTTTTTGTTGTTGTTTTCATAAGCCGTCTCCTGTTGTCGAATAGACACTGAGCAAATGAATGACTGTTACACTCCCATTTGAAGGATGAGGAAAATGACACTCAGGGAGAGGAGGCAAATTTCCTGATGTTCCAAAGACAAAAAGGGATGAGTGCAGAATAAGGTCCCTGCAAATTTCTTGGCTGTCATCAGCCTTTAGGCCAGTGACAGAGAGCCGTGTGTAGTAGTAAAGTTGTAGCGTGCTTTTAGAAGGGTGCAGATGTTCTTGTTTTTGTTGATACAATCACACTGTTTTGTCTGGGACTCTGAAAAAGAGAAGTGGGTTAGAAAACGTTGGTTTCTCATCCTTGGTCCTTCCTCACCCTTACAGATATGGACCCTTCCATCTGTAGCAGGAATAAGACAGCCCCAGCCTTCCCGTCTCATGAGATCAGTACTCATTCATTTCATCCCTGCCCACCTGTAGGTGATAAAGCACAGCATGATTTTCATGTCCTGCTTCACTGATTCTTGTGAAATTAGGTGTTTGAAGATAGAAACTCATGAAAGGAATCTGCCTTCTTTTATAAAAAGTGCAGTAATTTTCTTAGCAGAGAAGGAAATTGAGGATTTTCTTCATTGAAAATCAATAAAGATTTCGAAAGTATCTGTATTTCTGATGCATAGATTAAAATGACAATATCTGGAGGGATTATAGAAACACAAGGAAGATACCAAAAGTGTCTTTGAAGAGCTTTTCAAAGACTGGGCTTATGAAGTGACTGTTAGTTGACAGAGACCCCCTTCTCACCCATAGTCCCTCTCCTTAGGTTGCAAAGGGCCGGCGTTTCCCCTGTGTGCAGTCCTGGTGCTTCAACTGAGTTGCGGGGCAGGACGGTGCATGTGGTGCTGCCTTCAGTTTGTCCATCCTAAGTAACCCCTGGCAGTCAGAGGGCGAGTGTGTTGCAACCTCATGAACCAGCCGCCATGCTCTCCGGGGTGTGTGCTCATCTCAGCTCATCCCGGCTCAGGTGATGGCAGAGCAGAGCGTGGTGGCAAGAGGTCAGCTATGAGTAGCAGGGAGCACCTGGAGTCAGCTGGGACCCAAGTGGCTAGGAGTTTCAGGTGGAATTCCCAGGACTTCCCACAGCTCATTCATTCAGCTAAGACTTCTCCAGCACCTGTGATGTGCTGGTGCTTCCGTTGTGAACAGGGCCAAATCCCTGTCCTCATGAAGGTGACGTTCTAGTGGGCATGAGAAGTGATACACGCAGAAGAAGATCCAGGTCAGGACACATGAGTGCTGTCAATTTTGGAGTGCACAAGGTGAGATCCTTTGGGAAGGAATGTATGATACAGGAAAATGTGGGGGAGGGGATGGCCGTATCCCACGTCTTATTTGGGTCCCTGGGATTCACCTCGCCAAGTGTGGGTACTTGGTTTGCACAGGAACGAATCCAAGAGAGAGCCACAGTTCAGGAAAGGTAGATTTATTCAGAGAGATATATACTCCATAGACAGAGTGCTCTGTTTCAGAAGGAAAGAGAAAGGCCATGAGGCGTGGGGGTTGGGTGCTCCAATTTAAAGTAAAAGTAGATACACACTCCACAGGCAGAGTGTGGGCTGTCTCCCTCAGCAGAGAGAGCAGCCATGAGGTGAGGGGTTGTTAGTTTTTATGCACTCAGTATCTTCATATGCTAATAAGTGGGAGGAAAATTCCAACCTCTTTGGGGAAGGTGTTGGGATTCCCAGAAATTGGGCCACCAATCACCCTTTGACCTTTTATGGTCAGCCTTGAACCTGTCCTGGCACCTGTGGGCGTGCCATCTAGCATCCTGCTGTATTTCGGTGAGTGTGTATTGAAGCTCAAGGTCTACTGGGAGTTGACTTTTCCATCGTTTTGGTGCTAATGGCTGTGCCATTCTTTTAATGGCTGTGCCCAGCCCCCTTCCCTCCTGTCTCATGAAGGAGCTCTGGACTGATTGCACAATTGCAGAGCAGGGGACAGAGTGGAAACAACTTCATAAGTGGAAGGTGGAAGGCAGTGTTGGCAGTAGAATTCTCAAGTCAATTATAAAGTAAGGGTCTTCTGTATGTTGGGGATACCTGGTGTCCCATTAGGGAGCTGTGAGCCTTGGGGACTTCAGTGAGTGTGTGGCTCACTGTGTATACCGTGTTGCTTCTTAGGTGGCCCGAGGACAGTTGGCTTATAGGTGACCCATTCACCCAAGCAGGGGTCTCTTTGGGGATTTTCTGCATGTGAGGCTAACATGGGTCACATGGGGAGCAGGACCGGCCAGTCACAGCTTGGTCCACAGTCACCTAGTGCCCTCAAGGCTTTCATCCCATGGATGCGTCACCTCCCCCTGGATGGGGATAAGGGCACAAGTGGTGGGGCAGCTTCTCAGTGGTGGAGGTATTGCTCTCCAGACCCAACACTCAACAGCGTGGACCCCTGGTGTTGGCCACAGTCTTGGCTAGATTAGGCTGTTGGGTAGCTGAGCTCATGAGACGTGGGTGCCATGCTTCCATTCTCACCAAGAGCTCTACTTTTGAAGGTTCTGGTCAGACAGCCACAAATACTCCCTAGCCCATAAACAAAGAACTGTCTCTTTCACTCGGGGAAGGGCACACAGAAGGAGAACGGGTCATCCCGAGAGCAGGACAGGCCAAGTCAGTCCTGCCATCAGGGGTCTGACAGACGAGCCACCTCAGTTCCTCTTACTAGTTGTTTACTTGGAGGGTCTGGGGTATTTGGGTGACCTGCAAGTGTCAGGAAATAGTACACGAGGGCTTTGTAGATTTTCTGGTCCGGTGTTAACTCACCCCATTGTAGCTGTCGTGCAAGGAAACAAATCTTGGTGGACAACAGGCCAGGGCCTCTGCTCCCTGGTGGAGCCAGGAGATAACAATGTTAAGTATGACTGCGGGGGCATCATTTCTATGTTGCGAGGCCAGATGGCCTTACATTAACTCTCATGCTGGATGTCTAAGTTGCAGAGGGAAGCTAGATTCCATCCAGCTCTCCAGCCAAGGAGGAGACCAGAAGTCGCCTCCCCAGCAACTGTGAGCTCTATGCCTCCAATGACAGCAGGATCTATAGCAAAAAGCTGGACTGGCACCTGCGTTTCCGTGTAAACATCCGAGTAGCCACAGCAATGGCCTCGTGAGGGTTGGTGTGCCCAAGGAAGCGGTGTGTGGGACGGAGGGAGGAGTGCCTGGGTCAGACACCGTGCGGGCAGGCAGGCAATGACGACATCTGTGCAGCGCAGGCGCCATGGAATTGAGCCAAAGGGAGGTGGGTTTTGGAGCAGGGAGCCTGGGCAGTGCCGTGATGCTCGTAAGAAGATCCTTGGCTCTGGATCCAAGAAGTCATTGGCTTGAATCCTGACCCCAACACTCACCTTGGGCAAATGTTTGAAGCTTTCTGTGACTCTGTTTCTTGGTGTCCCAAATGGGGACAATAGTAGCAATTACCTCTGAGAGTCAGGAGGGCATTTATAGATGTCATTTCATTACGCTCACAGCAGCCCACGAGCACGGTTCTAGGTCCCCCATTTTACACGTGGCAGACGGGTAACCTTTTAATCAGTAATCACGCAGCTAAGAATGGTCAGAACCAGCATTTGAATTTGATCCCTATGTCCAGATTATTTCTATTCTCACTCAGTATTACTGGAAAACTAGTAAAGTCAGAACAAACACTGCTGGGAAGTGGGTGCTTGAAACATGTTTGTCGTCTTCACCATTGGGGAGGGTTGAGTTCAAGTTCCTCACAGCCTGTCCGAGGCTCCCTTCATCTCCGGCTGCCCCTGGTGGGGTCTGCAGGGCTCTGGGCAGCTTCTTGATCTCTACCCCAAGGCTCTCTGCTCTCTACAGGTTGATTCTCAACCCTGACTGCTCAGTAGAGCTAATGTCTAAAAACAAAAAAAGGTGGGGAGGGCACAGCTCAGTGGTAGAGCACGTGCTTAGTATGCAAGAGGTCCTGGGTTCAAATCCCAGTACCTCCATTAAAATAAATAAAGCTAATTACCCTCCCAAAAAAGAAAAGACGTATTTAAAAAACAATAAACAGTACAAAGTCCCCACTCCAGGCTGGGGCACACTATTTCTTAAAGGCTCCCAGATGTTTCTCATGTGCAGGAGTGTGAGAGCTACCCCTCTACACCTCTCTTCGTGAGCTTGTCCACTCACACCCTTTAGCCTTTTGAAACAGGAAAATTACTTGACTCAGCCTAGAACTTTCTCCCGATTTCTTGACATTTATTTGCCTACTGGACATCTCTACTGGAGCCCACAGGCACCCAGCCAGAACTGAATCAGTTGTCTCCTCTCATGACTTGCCCCTTTTCCTGCCCTTCTTATTTCAGGGAATGGCACTATAATTTAGGACACTGCCAAAGCCAGAAATCTGGCCGGCATCTTTGACCTCTTCTTGCCCTTCCATCACACCTGTGGCCAATCCGTCCACCTGCTGAAATGTTTTCTTCTCTCTCCTCCTGGAGGGGACTCAGCAGGCCTTCACACGAACTTACCAATTGGTCTCCCTGAATCCATCTTGTCTCTTTCTAGATCACTTTGCATGTCTCCTCTACCTTGGAGGCACACAGAGACCTGTGTGATATGCAAGAGTGATCTCTTCACCTCGTTGCCTCACCTGCCTCCCACACCCTGTGCTTGCTTCTAGACTATTTGCAGTTCCTGGAAGGGACCTGGCTCTCTTTGGCCTCCCTCCTTTGCATGTGCAGCTCCCCAGGGAGAAATGGCCTTAACATTATACCTTCACCTGTTCACTTCTAGGGCATCTCAGAACTCACCACAGTGGTTCCCTCCTCTGGGAGAGCCTTGGCTACAGTTCTGGCTCTCTGCCCCGAGCACCTTCTGCTGAATGTTATCCAAGCCCTCTTAACACGCCTCCTCAGCCATCATTTCCTGATGACTCCTGTGCACCTAGGAGCTCCCGGAATCAGGGACTGTGTCTTTTTTCTCTTTATTCTCAGAGCATAGTAGAGACTCAGGTATAATGGTGGAGGGAACAGTGGTTATTCTGGAATTTCTCTAGAGTTGGGGCCTAAGGGTAACAGTCTGGTTGGAAGAAGGGCTTAGGGGATTTACCCTGAAGCCACATTTTCAATTAACATTTCATGTTGTTTTTGTCTACTATTTGAAGTTACGAGTCTTAAAACTGAATGACGATTTCTAAAAATTACTTTACCGAAGATTGAGGAAAATGGCAGTTTTCCATATTTAAGAATATTATTTTAATTTTGTGTGACTGGGGTGGTGGAAAATAGAAATGCAAGGGCTACTAAACCATTCTCATCCCCTTCCCCACCCTCAGGTCCTTCAGACAGAAAAGACAGAGGGATGTGAGGGGAAGACTTGGAGGGTGGACCGTGCACTGCTCTTAAATTATGACAGTTACTTGTGCTTTTTTTAACTTTCTTTTTTAATGGAGGTACTGCGGCTTGAACCCAGGACCTTGTACATGCTAAACACGTGCTCTACTACTGAGCTATACACAACCCTCCCCCAGATATTTCTGTTTTTATTGGGCATAATGTGCTGGTAGCAGGTCCTTTAGCATCAGACACAGTCACCTGCCTCTGACCATCACGTTAATACCTTTCCCCTGAGCTAGAGAGCTAGATAGTCTGTTTTCCCAAGTTCAATAATTTATCTACATTTTCTTTTTTTCTTAAAAAAAAGACATTAACTCATGTTTCTCTTTAGTATTGCCTATAAATAAAATATGATTTTATTAACCATTTACCAAAGTGTTAAGGGTAATAAATGTTAAGTACAGATTTCTGAAGCATCAGTCATCACTGAAGATCCACATTCCGCTGTTCTCTCTCTCTGTTAGTCACCTTACTTCTGGAGTTCTGGAAGCGGCGCCAGGCAGAACAGGAGTGCAAATGGGACACGGTTGAGCAGGAAGGACAAGTCTGGCCAGAATAGGAGGTGCAGTGTCCCCACGTGGAGATAGATGACATTACCCAGGAAAAGCGGGCGCTGTTTAGATGCAGTTTAGTATGTTTACTTCTGGACTTGTCAGCCTTGGCTGCATGTTGGAATCACCAGGGGACCTTAAAAAATGTTGGTGCCTGGATACCATCACTGCAAACTCTGATGGTACTTAGTGGCCTGGGGTGCTTTCTGGCATAGGGAAGTTTTTAAAGCTCCTCTGGTTATTCTAATGTGCAGCCAAGGTGAAGGAGCACTGCCTGGAATGGTGGACACAGAAGAGAAGTGTGGCCCTTCCTTCGTAATAACAGTAAAAAGGGGGAAAAGGAAAAGACTCGTATAAGTGTATAAGAAAAGAGGCATTGATTTGTATCCTTTCATAACACCAATAAAAAAATGCAAAATATAAATTAGCCACCATGACATAGATGTAGAAGGGAAGACACATTGGTTTTTATAGTTGACTCCCATTTTTTCACATGTGCCTTCATTATTGCGGCCTCCTTTTCATCGTAGACTAGGTGCCCCTTTGTCTTGAACTAAGTCCCGGTCACTGCTCCCCCTTCCGTTTGGGATGTGTACAAACAGCATTGCTCTCATCCTAAAGTCAGAGAAAGGGTAGAAGAAGCAGGGAAACCTTTGCTGAGGTGCCATCAGTGTTTGAGCTAGGCATTTTATATAATTGGAAATGTAAATTTATTGCTGCCACTCCTGCTGCAAAATTAAAAAAATAAAACTACATATCATTGTATCAACATTCCAGAGCTATGAAAAGATGATTTTTGAGTCATCTGTATTATTGTTTCTTTCCATCAGCTGAGATAATTTAGAGCTGATGGTACTTGCAGTCAGCAGCAGCAGGAGAGTAGGTTGTGAGAATGAATAACTCTTGGAAAGAAAATGCTTTTATTAGGAGCATCTGAAAATGTCTCCAACTATAGATTTAATAAATTGAATCACAGATCTACAGAATGTTGGCACTGAAAAGGTCTGGAGGGAGCAGGTCAAACTCCTCTTTTTATAAATGGAAGAAAATGAGGTTCAGCTACTCATAGAAAGTGACATTTGTCTTTTACAATGTAATAAGCTTCTAATACTCCCCATTATTAATAGTTCCCATTGTTTACAACTGAAGATGGGGGTCAAAGCATATGTTGGTGAAAGACTGTACATTCAGAGATGAAAGCTGAAACAGACAAATTTAGATGTTCATAATGTTTTTGAGTCCTAAAAACAAAAACGTATCATATTGGCAGCATACAAAAAATACTGAAGAGAAGATTTTTGGTCATTTAAACTGCCAATTTTAAATTTAAAATTGCCAACAAATAAGTTTAAATTTTCATTGGAACATGCTTGTTGAAAAATTGAACATGAAGACTCATTTCACTTTATCGTTCTTCCTTATGTAAAAAATTGTTTAATTATTTTTTTTTTAGCTTTTTAATTCAAGCATTTTATTTTAATTGTGAATGCATCCTCAATTCTTTAGAGAGGCCAGCGTTGTGGTAGTGAGACCTTGGGAATGAAGTTGCCTAAATTCATATTTACACACAGCAGCTTGCTTCCTGAGTGATCTTGGACAACTTACCTTCTCTGTGCCATAGTTACATATAAAATAAAAATAAGAGTTTTGCTTCCTCATGACTGTGGTAAGGACGGGTCGAATTAATGTAAAGAATCTACTTGGAAGACTTCCTGGCACAGAGGGAGGGCCATGTACTTAGTTACAGCTATTATTATACTATATCTGCTTTTATAATCTAGGAAAATCTTGAGTCTTACTGATTTCATCTCTAAAAAAGAAATCTAAATATAAACTCTAAAATGGAAACCCTAAAACTTCATAGTTGTAGCTAATTAACACATAAAACTCAACCAAGAAACACACAGTGGAGGCCAGTTAGCTGCACACACCTGTGAAACTTCCTGTCCTGCACGGACTCTAAGCTGTCACTACCGTCACTTCTGAAATCTAAGGCAAGCTCACGAATAGAGTTTTACAGCTTGGCCTCGTCAGGTACCCAGACCCCTAAACTCAGACAATGGCAGGGAAACAGTTTGTTGTTCACATGTGCATTTTCAAAAAATACTATTAAAATGAACACTGTACGTATTTTGTTGTGTGTTTGACATCGTTAACAGAAAAGAAAACAAAGAAAAGGAAAAGAAACCCATGCAGTTACAAATAAGGAGGCTATGTCTGAAAATTATTATTTTTTTAAATTATGTTTAGGATTTAGTGACCAGTTAGGAGAAAAGTCATTTCATTGGTGTAATCCCTTGATTGACTAAGCTTGTTTTTTTAATTAGGAAGAAGAGCGTGTTCCTTTACCACCTGGGGAAAGTGTATGCATATAACCTTTTGTGCAAGGGCTCTTTTTCTGGGTAAGATCCTGCCACAGACTTTTTAAAATTTAATGTGAAATGCTGAGAAAACTGAAAGTCAAGCTGGGAACTATGTAGTCTCATAGAAAAAGCTTTTTCCAGAGGACGTCTGAGCCAAAGCAGAGCGCCACTCTGGAGGTTCCAGAGTCTCTTCATAAAGCTCACAGTGCTTTCCCCAATTCTTTTCACCTCGTTTGTTCAAATCAGCTCAGTGGCTTAGGATTCTCCAGGATCTGTTTAAGAGACCAGTTGGAGGCATTAAGAATTCTAAAATTTTCCAAGTGTAACAACCAAGGTAAAATGTCTAAGAATAGCCTAACAAAAGGATAGTAGGAACTATCAAATAAATAAAAATAAAAACTACTGAAAGATATAAAAGATGCTTTAATCACATGATTCTAGATCTAAAGATCATTTCTCCAAAATATCAGAAGTCATAAAATTGATTTGGGGTTTATTGTGAATAAAATCACATTAGTAATGTAATAATTAATAAGATAATGAGAGTTTCACTAGTTCAAGAAGAGCCAGATTAGAAAATAGGACAGGAAGTCCAGATATGGGCTCTGATATCGATAATAAATTAATATAAGAGATGGACGGCATGACAAATCAGGGAGATAAATAAAGGTTATTCAGTAAATGGAACACTTGTTAGCTACTTGGGGGGAAAAGAAAAGATTGAAATCATACAGTGAACAATATATTGTGATAAATTCCAGAAACATTTAAAAAAGTAACACAATTAGAAAAAAACTAGAAATAAATATGGATGAATATAAAACCTCTAGATGAGCAGTAAGTTTCAGAGGAAAATATATAAAGATTTCCATGCATCAGAAGCATCCTAATTTTAACCAAAACACCAGAGGATGTTGTTTGCTTACAAATCCAACAAGGGGCTAATTCCTTCAATATATGGAGAGTTCAGATCACTTCAAAGGTAACATCAAAAAATCTCAGGAGTGTAGAAGGCAGACAAGATGAACACACATTCACTGAGGAAAAAAGAGATGTCACACTGCAATGGTATTTCAATCAGTGCACATCAGAATGAAATAGTTTTCCACCTCTCAACTGACACAGATCTTTTTATGAGGATGAAGTGCCAGTGAACACCAAACCCATGACTAGGTTACCGGATATTCTTTGTGAAGTATGGTTGATTTACAATGCTGTGTTTATTTCTGCTGTACTCCTCCAGCCTTCTTAGAAAGCAGTCTGACAGCTCATATCAAGAGTCAAAAATATCTATAAGCTTTAATCCACTAATTCAGCTTTGAAAAACTTTTAATCAGGAAGTATTTCAAAATGGCAGGGAAAAGTCAGTATGGATGCAAGTCACAGACATACTTTTATATGTATATATACATATAAAATCTCAGCCAAATATTCTTCCAACCCTTCACATAGTAGAATATTATGCAGCCATGAAAAATGTGTCCATGAAAATATTGTATGACATGTCAAACTGTTATGCTTATGATAGGCTTGAGAACAAAATTAATATATAAAATGATTTGTAATATACAGACAATGCAGATTTCTGAAGGAATTTTGTCTATAGGTAGAAGCATTTTTCTTATTTCATTTTTTATTCATTTTCAGAGTTGGAGTCTTTTGATTTTAGGTGACAAAATCAGTCTTCAATGTGCTTAAAAGACAACCAAAAAATGGAGATGGAAGGGATTTATTGGTTCCTGTAAATGAAAACCTCAGGTCTGAGGTCTGGCTTCAGTCAAGGAGAGATACTGTAGCCCAGATGATGTCAAGGGCTGCTTTTGTCCTGTCTTCATTCTGTGTCCAAGGATGTCTCAGCATGCTGCTTCTAGGCACTCAGCATCCCAGATCGTCCATCCAAACCAAGAGAGGTCTCTTTTGGCAGCTTCCTCTCTTGATAGAGGAAGCTTATCATTCATATGGGCACCAGCACGTATCTCCTCACATAATAGTGGCTCTTCCTGGGTTATTTGCAAATTCTCAACTCATGTGCGAGGCCAATAGAATGAGGGGTATTATTTGTCTTAAACCAACTGAGATCTACCTCTGCTGCTTCAGAAAGAGTGGGTCAATCGAGCTTAAAACACAGGACTAAAAAAAGAAGGGAAGTTATTTATCCTAAAGCAAAATCTGGGTCCTCTTCTAAGACTGGGGACAGATCCAGGACAGCAGTTCTGTCCACTACTGAGCACTTTCAAATTTTCTTTAATGAGCAAATATTAAAGTTATGATCAGAAAAGATGATAAGTAAGAAGAAACTTGAGGAAGGAGAATGGAAAGCTTTCCTGTTTCTTAAGAAATATTGAACCCATTAATTGCTTGGAAGAAAAATGAAAATGTGTCAAGTTTGTAAAAGTTCTGAAATGAATTAGAATTGATTTCACAGACCATGTAGGAGACAGTGCTCTACAGTTAGTGTGTCTTTGGGCTGTTTGAGTATTTCAGTTCTTTCACTTAATAGTTGCTTCATTTGGGGCAAATTGCATCATCTCCATGTGACTCTATTTCCTCATCTGTAAAAGAGATATAATATTCCCTTCCCCACAGGGTGATTGTGAGGATTTAGAAAAATAGATCTGTGCTGAAGCAATAGTAAGCATTTAAAGAATCTTATCTATTATGATTACTTAATATGTAATTAAAAAAATTATTATGCACACTTTTTAAAAATGCATACTATTTAAATGGCCTATATGTGTTGTACAAGAGTGGAAAGCTTAATATACCTTCTATAATACATTTTTCTCAGCCTTAACTAATTTTCACATTTAATCACACACACACCAAAATGTTATTCCTTTCACAAGCATGAAGCCTTAACTGTGAAGAAAAGGATGATGAAAGAGTGTAGAGGAGGAAATACAATGCTTTCTCTACAAACTGATGGCTTAAAAACTAAGAAAAACACCTTTTTAAGACTTTGGTCACCATATTCATAGCTAATACTTAGGTAGAGTTTTTCACATGCCTGTGGTTAATGTTCTAATTGTTTTCACAATTAGAAAAATCATCGACTCATTACAATAGTCCTATAAATTGCTATTATTATCCCCCTATGATATGGGTGAGGAGATGGAAGCCCCCAGAGGTTAAGAAACTTGCACAAGGCCCCACAGCTAGCATCGGAGCTGGGATCCAGATGCAGGAGTGTGGCTCCAGGAGGGGCTTGTAAACAGTCCCTCTGCTCTCCCCTGCAGGTGCAAGCCAGCCTCCCGCTGTTACTGTAAATAACATGATGTGGTACACTTAGTCTTGAAATTCACATTCTTTGTAGCTTTCTCTCTGGGGCAGCCATCAGGAGCGGCCAGGGACACTGAGTACATGCTTCTGGACGATGACCAAGAAGGCAGATGGAAGGAAAACAGTTTAAAAATGGGATCTTTAATGTGCATTCTTCAGTGGCCAGAAAAAAACCTGCCTAATGAGGAACTGAAGCCCTACCAGCCACGTGCAAATTATGCTTCAGACACCCCCGTTGCCCTTGGGTCCACACAGTCAGAACTACAATGGATCAGGGACATGTATCTTGTGCAAATGCAGGGACTATGAATACCTGCCATTTTAAGATCTCAAGGAGTATGAAAAGCATGAGAAGCTTTCATCAGCAGAGACCTGCTGTCACTTCCACTATTTCCCTCAGGGCATGTCCACAGCTTCGCTGGTCCTATTCAGAATGAAGACGACAGCTAGCACCTGCTGACCCCTGAATCAGTGATAGGTTCTCCCTTGAAAGGAAGCATATCCCCTTCATGGGTTACAACTAGTTCATAACCTAAGTAATTCTATAGATGTAGAAGGGATATTTTCATTGGTTCTGCTATCACAGACTTGTCTCCAAAAGAACATGCCACCAGTTACTCCATTTTCACCCATTCAAAGATACAATTAACAGGCTTCCTTCTTTAGTGCAGTTTTAGGTTTACAGAAAAATTCACAGAAAGTGGAGTTCCCATATATTCCCTATGCCCTGTACACAGCTGCTCCTGCTGTCAGCATGTTACATTAGTGGTTGCACTCATTCTTTTTGACATCCTTCATTCCTCCTCCCCTAAAGTTTAACATGCCTGATATTCACGTCTCTTGTGGCATTTACGTGCGATTTACATCACTTCTCGCGTTTATCTGAGGTTTACAGCACATGCATATTTTCTGTTAAAGCGTGGGTTGGGGGCAAGTTTTCTGTGTAAAAATACGATCATTAGTGAGTCTCATGCTGCTGGGTATTTGGGTTGTCAGGTCCTGTTGGCCATTGCTTCAGTTATTGGGATCAATGTCTACGGACTTTCAGTGTTCATTGTATTTTCTGCAAAACTTCCCAAGAACGTGAATGGAAGAGACCCAATCCAGAAGTACCTGACTGTGCAGGTGGGCCACGCCCATCACTGCTTCCCTCATCAGCGTTATCATCATCGTGACCCTGAACGCCATATATGAGAAAGTGACAATCATGATGACTGACTCTGGTAAGCTCCTCCTGCAGCTGAGGTCACTTCTACACCAGTTTTAGAACCAGGTCAAAACAGAGACTGTATTTTTAGGCACTTCAATTCCAGTACATTACAGTCTTAGAATACTTCAATTGTAAACGTATTTTCTCTAGCCTATGTGAGAAGTGAATTAGCTCCAGCTTTGCATTAGTAAAAGGGACAAAGGAAGCATTAGAATGTCCAAGCTCTGTGTAAACAGGTCAGTGCTTAATAATAATTTCAATTACATTAGATCATGTACCCTATTGTGGGAAGTTAATAGTCCCTTTGTTGCAAATAATTGGAAGAGTGTCGTGGTTCCAGTGGCAGATTTGCTTGTGCGTTACGGAGAGGACAGGTAATCACAGTTTTATGTGTCTTACCCCTATTCTGTTCCTGTTAGTGTAGCTCCATTCTCATCAGCTGTGGCTTCTATAATAAATGTTTCTTCTCTCTGGCTTGTATCCCAGCCAGCGGCTTAGCGGCCCAAGTTAAGTGCTTCCCACACGCTGCAGGTGGCTGGGTGGTTCTCCCAGTGGTCTGCTCAGTGGTCATCTTCTGAAAACACCAAGACCAATTCAAATTCTGAACTAGGAGGATGACCCGTTTTATGTTCCCCAAATGCTTCTAACAAGTTGCTCCGTGTTTTGTTTGTTTTCTTCAATAATCCTACCTTACTGCCGTTCAGGGAGACAAGAGAATATCATTTTGCAGGATGTTTAAAGGTAGCTTTCTGTCAACTTACACCTGACAGAGGACAGTTCTTGCCCATTGGATACTGTTGTGCTTATAAATTTTAAGGAACGGCTGTTTTTTTTTTTTTTTTTTTTTTTTTTTTGCCTTGTGGGATATTGCGTTCATAGTGGGAGAAACTCTTACAACAGTGTGTACACTTGGAATTAACATAGTAGCTATGTTAAGGAATTCAAAACGGCTGAAATGAAAACAGTGTGAATTGTGTATATATATATATACATATTTACCTTGTTAACTCATGTGTCCTTGGCTTTGATTAGGGTCTCAAATCCGTTCACAGTTTTACAGACTTAACTTTTCTTTATTCTAGCTGCAGAGCTCCCAAAGACCAGACTGACTATGAGAACAACCTAGCCATGGAGGCGTTCTTGTTCCAGATTGTCGACTACTACTCCTCGTGTTTCTACATCACATTCTTTAAGGGCAGATTTGTGACTTATCCAGGAGATCTGGTGTATTGGTTGTGAAAATACAGAGATGAAGAGGTGTGAATACAGCTTTGTGTTCTGACAGTCTAACCTGTTTCTTGATTTCCCTTAGTTGCCCAATGAAGAGTGTCTTTACTCTCTGTTCCTTAGACTTTTTAGGCATAAAATAATGACTTTATTTCATGTTAGAGCTATCTAAAATTTAAATGAGATTTTCTTTCTAATATTCCAGTGTGACCCAGGTGGCTGTCTCCTTGAACTGATGACACAGCTGACAATAATCATCGGAGGACAGTCCATCGGGAAAAACATACAAGAGGTGTTACTTCCGTGAGTACTCAGTCATGTGATCTTGGGGTGAGAACGGCCCACCCATCCATGTCATTTTCCTGCGTGCCCATCTCTAAAACAGGGGAGACTCTCTGCTTACTAAAGCTCTCCAGATAAGATGATCCAGCCAACAGTGTAAACGTACCTGCTGTTTAATAATTATGCTTAAATACCTTCCTTTTTATGTTTAACTTAAATCCTCAAGTGCTATAGTTTCTCCTTATTAGCCCATCACTGGGGACTGACTGATCAGAGCACTTTGAGAGATGGCCATTTTTGGGGCCGTGAACTAAGTTTTCCCGCAACTCCCCACAACTTTCTCCTCCTTTTATACATGCATTTAAAAATCCATAACAGGAATTTGTTGAGTGCCTAGTATGTGCTAGTCACTGTAATAAATGTTGTACATATAGGTGTGTGTGTGTGTGTGTGTACACAATTTAATCACCCAAACTATCCTTATTCTTATCTTCCTTTTGCAAATGAAGATCCTGTGGCTTAAAGAGGGTAAATGATTTGCCTAAGCTCTCATTGCCAATAAGAGGACACAGATGTAAGACCCTATCTCTCGGAATCCATGTTCTTCTAAGAACAGAGACTCTCTTGGGGTCCTAAGGCACAGGGTTACATAATGTTTTTAAAGAGACACTTGTCTAAAATAATAATTACAGAGGTTTTGACTTACTGTTCTCTTCCTAAAAATGAGAAAAGCAGATGTTAGCAAAGGTCACACTGTCCCTTTGATTTTCACATAAGCCCAATCCCACATCAAAGTGGACAGTCCAGTGTTATCTGCAATTTCTGAACATTTCAAGGAGCTTACTGTATTCGCTTTCTGTTGCTGTTGTAACAAGTATCCCCAAACGTCATGGTAGTAGGAAGAAAAAAGAAAAAGTCTCCACTAAACAACACAAATTTAACCTTGTAGGGTTCTTTAACGCAGAAGCCTGCTGAAGTGAAAGTATTGGCAGAGCTGTTTCTGAAGACCTCAGGGGAACCTGTATCTTTGACTTTTCTGGCTTCCAGAGGCTACCTGCATCTCGTGGCCTGTGACATCTTTTCTCTCTCTCAAGGTCAGCATGGTTGTTTGTCTCTGACTCTGATTCTGTGGTCACATCTCCTCTCCTCTCTCCCCGCTTCTGCCTCCCTCTTCCTCCTTTAACGACCCTGGTGATTACACTGGGCCCACCTCTATAATCCAGCTCGTCTCTCTTAGAGTCTCTTAAACGCATCTGAAAAATAGGCCCCCTTTGCCAGGGAAACTGACCTCTTCATATATTCTGGGGATTAGGACATAGACATCTTGGGGGGGATCATTTTTCTGCCTACCACACTAACATTTTTAAGATAATTTCTGGCTTTGAGTTTCTGTTCTCATGAAACTGTTGATCTCTCTTCTGTCTTGCGTTCCACACCAGCATTCTACTCCTGGCCAACCTAAATGCAGAGCTCACCCCTCTCTGTGCTGTCCCCCAAAACCACTTACACAAGCAGGCCTTACTGTTGTTTGGAGCATGGAGGAGAAACTCAAGCAACTTGAATTTTGAAATAAAAAACCTCCATCATTTTAAAATTTTCCATGACACTATAAAAAAATTTATTTTTTTAACTTCATTTTTTAACTTCTAAACCATTTTAAACTTTGCTACTTTTATTAAACTTTACATTTTTTCTTATAATCCTTCATTGCAGACTCCAGAAACCTGCTATTCTTCCCACCACACCCAAGTTCCCTTTCATTGTTTCTCCTCCCTTCCCTAACCTTCCTTCTCTCTCCCTTATTACCAAGTTTCTGTCCATTCTCCTAATAGGGCAGTTAAATTATTTTTTCTTTCTTTCTTTCTGTTTTTGCCGAGTGAACACTTTTGGGTGTCAGTGTGTCCTTCCACATTTCTTCACAAGGGCTTCATCTTTCAGATTCAGTATGGATTACTGGGGTCTGTCTCTAAACAAAGGCATTTCCCTTGTCCCCAAGCTCACCACGCCCCTCAAAAAATAAAGATTCTGATCTTCGCTGTGAAATGAATCTTTTTTTTTTTCCCTACTGTGTAATAGACAACACTTACACTGAGCTCACAGTCAGATTTTTCCAGAGGAGTAAAAGTAGCTCATGTGCAAATAATACTACTTTTCTCTGTGAAAAGAAATAGATCAGATAGAGGAAATACTTAACGCAGATTACTCAAAAGCATTTCCTGAAGGAAATAGGTTAATTATGTAACACTAAATTTTGTTGAATCTGGTTATCAGTGAGCTACTTTTACCAACCAAGGAGAAGGATATATTTCCTAAATTGGTACTGAGCAATTCATGTGAAATGAAACTTGCTCACATGAACTAGTTTAAAGTAAAGGATGCATTATAGTATCTGTGGTCTGTTTATACCTTCGCTTAAGTAAGCACATTGCTGTAGGTTCCAGTGAGCTGAACTTTGCCTGCATGTATTTCTACTATGGGCTAAAATATTTAGGGAATATGTTTTGAATTACATTTCCCTTGTTTGAAAACCAGGAATGCTGACTGGTAGCCAAGTTCGAGGGTGGCTTGTGTTTTCCTCACTGCCTCTTCTCTTTGTATAAGGTGCCAGTATCCTTCTTAATTTTTCATATAAATTCCTAACATACCAAAGATCTATCAATTACTCTTGCTGCACCAAAACTATACCCATCCTCAAAAATAAATAGGAAGGGAAAAGAAAACTTATCAAAGTTAGCGACTATTTTCATGCTATTTAAATATGTGTAAAGGAACATAATGAAATGAATTTCACCATAACTCACCTGCCTCCAACCCCCCAATTCCATGTGGGGTTCTTGAGTAGGATTCTGGGTGCAAATGAAGAAGGACAGTGATGCCGTGATCCAGGCTCCCTCTGGGGTCCCCCAGCACTTGGATCGGCACCTGGTATAAAGAAGGTCTCAGTCCGAGCCAGCTGAGTGAATGAGCGACTCACAGGCATCGAATGTGTAACATCAGTGAATTAACAGCATTCTTTGTAGGACTCAGAGAATAAGCTGAGAGCCCTGTGGCTTTCCCAGCCTCACATACTATTTTGATATTGGGGTCATTTCTGGGAATCTTATTCTGTACTTGACAAAAGGCTACTACAATTCCAGGGTTAAGCAACTTGCCCTAGGGAAATTTTATGATAAAATATTAAGAAAAATAGTTAAATGGCCAAAATGACATGGCATTGTCCTTTGGTGTTTAGATAATGTATGGCTGTAATTTTCTTACTTTATATGTTTTCTACATTTTCCACCGTGAGTATGCACTACTATATAATAAGAAAAAGCAAATGTTTAAAAGAGAAAATCTCTCTTCTCCAGATATGATTTGGTTAGAGGATGAGTCAGATACATATAATAAGAGAATCTTAAATACATGTGTCCATAATTCACTCTTTAAGTTCAGAAACAGGAAACTCAGGAATGAAGTAGATTAAGAGAGTCAAAGATACTTGTATTCAAGATTAGCAAGTGGGAGTGTCCTCAACAGAAATGGTGATAATCTACAATGCAGGGATTAAATGTGATAATGAGGGTACAAAGACAACATGAAGTAGAAAATGCCACGTGGCAAGCACTGAGTAAAGGGCAGTTTACTGTGATTATGCCAATATGTGTGGTCAATGCCCAAGCAAATGACTGTGTAACCCCTGCTAGAGGGAGAAAGCTTCCAGCCTTGGCTGGAAAGGGGGGCGGATCCAGTGTCTGTATTTTTTAAAATGTCTACAGGTGCTTCTTATGTGCAAATTGATATCCCTGCACGAGAACCATAACCCAACAGAAAACCCAAAAGACCGAGGACAATGATGGGTTGCCGACAGCCCAAGCTTTTCTGCCACAGATGAGTGGTTCCTCTCAGGAAGACTGAGCAAGAGGCTCAGAGTCTTAGCTAAGGACAAGCCAGTCGGGACTTCTAATACGACCTAATGCCATCGACGGGGGAGGGCAGTTCAGCACAAGAAGGGAGCTCCAGGTGGGTTAACATGGAAGTTTCATCCTGGATTCAAACCGTGATGGATTTGGGCCCCGGAGGATAAAACCCTGCTTCCCTGGGGCATGGACCGGATTCCACAAGAGGCTGAGACAGGAAGTATGAGGCAGAGAAAAATTCCCCCAGGAGACTCCCGAGTCTGGGTGCCAGGAAGGGTGGTGGATGAGCGCGGTCCCAGCGCCACCCGCACCGCAGGGCTCCGAGGGGCTGTGGAGCTGTGCGCTCCCGGCCGGACCTCAGACCTGACTGCAGCGCTCCGGGCTGCGGCCTGGGGAGCGGCTTCAGCAGCAGGCTGTCCCCGTCATCC
This sequence comes from Camelus bactrianus, assembly GCF_048773025.1. Classification (NCBI taxonomy): domain Eukaryota; kingdom Metazoa; phylum Chordata; class Mammalia; order Artiodactyla; family Camelidae; genus Camelus; species Camelus bactrianus. The sequence goes on along the minus strand of NC_133557.1, from coordinate 49,036,037 downwards.
TCGTAGGTGCTGCAGTGACCCCCACCCCTGTGGCCACGGTGTTCCCAAGCCAAGGGTCTAAGTGATTTCAACCCTATTTACAGGTGACCACAGCCGGTTAGCCTGTGCTGCTCAAAAGGAAGATCCCACATGGGGTTTTGTTTCGTTAGGGGGGTTGCTAATACCTGGCCTGCTTTCAGTCGTTTCATCCTGACAGCAGCCTGGGCAGTGGAAGTTTCATCTCCCAATTTTATTTCAACTTTTTTGTTGAAAGTATAGTTGGTTTACAATATTGTGTTAATTCTTGGTGTACAGCATAGTGATTCAGTTATACATACATATATACATATTCCTTGTCATATTCTTTTTCACTATAGGCTATTAAGTTATTGAATGTAGTTCCCTGTGCTATACAGTAGGACCTTGTTGTTTGATGCAAAAATTACTAAACAAAGTATTTGCAGACTAAACCTAGCCATGTATGACACAGTTGAGTTTATCTCAGGATTTAAATGTGGTTTTGATCTCCAGGATCTCTTTATCAACTTATCATAATTAAAGAGCCTGTGGACCACTTCTCAGAAAAATGTTTTAAAATCATAAGATTTAGAGAATAAAGAAGGAAGATAATTATACTGAGAAGCAGATATCAAAATATAGAAATGGGCATTTGTGATACAGTAACATCTGAATTATTGGAAGGACGTGTTGAATAAGAGGAGCCAGTGGTGGGTCTACTAACCGCAACATTCTGCCACAGCAGTGAGTGTAAATCATCTTCTGAGATCTGCAAGAATTGCATTTTGAATGTAAATAAAGTTTAATAACAAATAAGCCACGAAGTGTGGATTCAGATTCAGGGGTATCTCGAGTCCATATCCCCACCACTTCCCAGAGCTCCCGGCTCTTCCCCTAATGTTATTGAAAGAAGTGGGGAAAGTTTGTGAAGCGAAGGGCATGTTCCATTGCAAAGAAATCTCTGGGAGCATGGCCAGGGAAAGGTTAACGCTGAGATCAGAGGCAGTGGGAAACCTAGCAGGGGCAGCTCTTTACAAGTCACATCATATACTCTGTGTGTGTCCACGTGTGTGTGCATACAGACGTGTGGGCATGTATGATGTATACACCTGCCTTTGATGTGAAGCCGCCTCACTGTCCAAATTTGAAATCCATCCAAACGTGCAGTGCAGTCAGCCGAAGCTCAGCCAGACGCTAAGTTGTCTGTTGTTGCTCTCTCTATTCTGCTGGACTCCACGAGAAAACCACATGCCAGCTGTTGCTTTCAGGGACAACAGCTCTGTAGGCTACAGGTCCATGCCTTGTTTCACTGCCAACTCCGATATCCTTTCAGGACAAATTGCCATTTGAAAAAGGGGGAAGAATTCAGTTGGCCCACAAGCCTCTGAGTGAGGAAAAAAGATAACCTTAGAGACAGCTCTGTGGGACAGCATCCAGGAGGGGGCAGAGCACTGGGCTGCGAGTCGAGGCTGTGTTTCTTTCAAGCTCTGCACTGACTTTGAGGCGGCATGTCACTTCTTTGGCCCTTGATTTGTTCAGCTTAAATTAGGGTCTTGGACCTGTTTGATCCAACGTTAGAGTATCACTTTCCTGCTTGGTGACCCTCCACGGCTCCGCAATTCCTTCCGAGGGAAAAATGCCCACATCTTCACTGCAGTCTCTTAGGCTCCACCCCCAAAACCACCACTTATTTCCTATGCATTCTGGCCCACACCAGCCTCCATGCTGTCTGTCCAGCATGAGGGACCTCCAGGCCTGTGATCACCGTTCCCTCTGCCCCTCCTCTGCCCGCCCCTTTGCCTCCGTCTTTGTCTTATTCAAAGGTCACGGCCCCAGCCCCGCTCCTCCCCACCACACATTAATCGCTCTCCTTTATTTTCCCCGCCACACTTATCACCAGCTCACAGACCCTGTCTTTCTTTCTTTTACTTATTTTCTTTGACGATTTTCAGACTGGAAAGGCCATGGTGGATAATAGCAGAGAAATGGGGGGGAGGGGAAGACAAATGAGGGAAGGTATCTTCTAAAAGCTAAAATGGCCACCTGAAAAGGAGGTAGGAGATAAAGTAGTAGTCGTTACAATTTTGGTAAACCCAAGGTACGTAGTCAGGACTAGTTTTCACAATATTTGGGGGTAGGGAGGCAGCAATAAAAAGAAATTTATCCTGAAAACAAGAAATTAAATTCTTGGGAAGATGATGGGTTCAGCTTGAAATGTCAGTAATACTTTTATGACCTTGGTCTGATAATACCCTGCCTTATAATTTGATCTGTTTGGCAGCTGGGTCATGAATCTAATGGAGCCACAGTTTCGGGAGCAGAACAGACCACCCCACGATGGGAATGGGACATCCCATGGGCAAACTGGGGTTATTTTATCAATACCTTGAAATGAGCAAGTCATCAGTGGAGATTTCGGTGCTGTCGGTAATACTAGGGTTTGTTTTGGGTGTCAGAAGCATCGGTTACCGAGCCAAACAATGACCTAGCATACCGAAACGGAGCCCGCTTTTCCCCATTAGATGCAATTATGCAGTCAGGCTTTCAAATAGGTTGCCTGTGTATATCTTTGTCAATACTTATGTTGTACAAAGCTGAAGATTTACTGCCAAGGAATGAAATGGAATACTCATTCAGGTACGTCTCCACCATTGATTCTCAGATCCTTCTGGTCATGTCGTCTAAGGATGAACTCTGAACCGTTACTAGATGTGACTCAGCTCGGGCTGTAGCCCGTGTGGCACAGCTGTTGGCTGATCTCCTTCTAAACAGAGTCATGTGAGCCCGCCAGCCTGTGCAGGAAGCCCGCAAGAGCATCCTGCCCCATGGCAGCAAGGGTCACAGGGTCACCCCTTCCACATCTCACACCTGCCTTTGACGTTGTTCCTATTTCTTCTGGCCGATGGTTTCTGCCTGGTTCCTTGAGTGAACTCATGGCACATCACTGGCTTGAATTTAGGATGAATTTGCTGATCTGGAGTATCGGTTGAGCACAGAACCCCTCCTTCTCCAATGTCTTTGTCCATTTCTGTACATTTGCTTGGGCTCTGTTGCTCTTTGTTTGAACTTGGTTTTGAGCTCTCGGTTGCCTTTAAATGGTTGCATCTCAAAATTGATTTCCATAGGAAACGTCATCTTTTCTATTATGCATGGCACACTTTTATCTACTAGAAGGCTGATGATGTTCACGTTTTGTATCTGAGCCCTTTCGGTTCACCACTGCCTTGAAATTTTTTTTTTTTTTTTTTAAGCTTAGGAGACAGGAAAGGAGTTTGGTCAATAGGCTTTGCATTTATGCATGCGGGTTCATGTCTGCAAAGGCACCCCTTTGTGCTTCCTGTTTATAAGTCTACAGTTAGAGGGAGGTTTTTTTTTTTTTCTAAATTACATTCTATATATAAAATAATTGTTTTTAAATATATATATTATATATGGAAACACATCTGGTTCCCTCGGTGAGTGAAAGGTCATCTTGTGGCATCTTCAGTCAGCTATGCTTTGTGGCCTAGTGTCTGATTTGAGTTTCATCTTTGCTTTTGCTGTGTTTCGTGACCAGGTTCCACTAAGGGTGCAGCTGCAGTCTCTGGTGTAGAAGTTATGTTCGTTTATTCTGCTTATTTTCAAAAGGACTATAAGCCAATGACCTGTTATTTCAAAATGAGTCATAATGGTAAATATGGCTTATTGGGGCTACTATCAGCATTAATAACAACAACAATCTGGGGGCAGCATATCATTTGGTATTTTAACACACACGAAAAAAGCCTTGGAAGAAAGTTATTGCTCTAGTTAAGTCAAATAAAGGTCATTGAAAGGAAAAGTTGTACGCTTTTGGGAGAAATTGATAGGACATTTAGACCTTTATAGTCTCATTAAAATACCAATTAAATAATTCAGCCTCCCCCTACCCTGTAAAACAGGATAGAGTAACAACTATTCTAGAGAGATTTTTCAGATTTATTCGTTCTCCTATTATCTAAATAATCCCTAACGAATTAGAAAATTCAATCCATTTCTGAGAGTAGGCAGTCTGTTATTCAACGCTGGAGTGAAACTTATTTTGTGTTCTTTTCATTCATGGGAGATAGAATTTCCAAGTGCTTTTTGAATTATTTTTGTTCCTCTAAAATAAAGTGCCTTTGGTGGTGATCTCCTGACCTCAGTTTCCTCCTCCCAGTTTACCCCATGATCATTAATGTCAGCCCATCTGCCTTTTTAGTTATGCCTCTTAGCTGCTGAAGGGGAACAACTTCTGACAGATGACCCTGGAGCCCTCCACCCGTGCTTCGTTAGGCCGCGCACCCAGCCACCAACCCTAGTCTCCTTTGCCTGAAGTACCTTTCTCTGCTTTTCTGCCTGGAAGGACTCTTGCCAAGCCTTGGCAGGAACCCCGCCACGTTTTAGAGATTTTCTGCTCTCCTCTCTAGGCATGAATTGCACTTGATTCTTGTCTTGATGGTACGTGATCGTGTCCGTGTCCATTGAACTCCCCGGCTGGACTGATCCTGTCGGAGGCAGTAGTCAGGCTTTTCATCATCCTGTCCATGTCCGAAGCACAACAGCCTGGACCCTGGTTCTCATACGTGTTTAAGTGACTTGAGCTTGGAGTTTCAACACACTCACATAAAACTGTTAGATGAGTTGGCGGTAAAATTGCCCCCAAGCCCCCACAAGGTTGGGGTTCTATAGGGCATATGTTTTTTTTCTGAGTGAAATTTTTCTTCTATTTATTTTAGTGAATTCCCCACTGTCCTTTGAGATTATTAGAGTAACCCTGAGTTGTTAACCACAATATCTCTCCCCCACCAGCGAATGATCCTGCTGTCTGAGAACTCAGACATGGGACATAAGAGAAATAATCTATCAGTCTTAAAATCTGGAAGCCATAAGATACCGTTTTGTACTTAGAGCACCCACAGCACAAACACCAGTCTCTCAAGAATTTGACGCTGCCTTCCCAGAGGGTGGGTGCCGTAAGTGAAATGCAGTGAGTGATGAAGTGAGAGCTCTTCGTCTCTGGTACTGCCTTTTCCACCCTTGCTGTGTTAACTTGATCTTCCCTTCATTTATTATGTTCTCCATTTAATTTACTGCATTTAATATCAGTTGTTCTTCAACATCTCCTTGCACCCGCCCCCTCCATTCCCTCTCTCTCCAGTGCTCTCCCACCCACGCCTCTCCTGCGCTCTCCAGGACCAGGTCTGTCTGCCCCACGCCTTCACCTCTGTTCTGTCTGCCCACCAGCTGCACTGACATTTCCTTAACTCCGCAGAATGAACTTTCCAAAATGGCAGCTGAGTAACTGGGGGGGATTGTAGACCTCTCATCTCTTTACTGATCCATTCGTTTATCCGTCCAACAAACACTGAGCATCTGCTGTGCCAAACACGGTATCAACTGCCGGGGAGACCAAGACAGCTAAGACTTGGTGTCTGCACTCCCCAGGCCCGGCGAGGCTTGGCGAGTAGTTGATGGATTGCTCAGCAGGTGAACACACATTGGGCTTCCTAGAGCTGGAAATATTTGAACTGAATTTTGAAAGGTGAAAGGAAGTTAGCTCTCTAACGTGTGGTAGAGGGAGTGGACACTTCATGCAGAGAGGTAGAGGCATATAACAGTACACGGCATGAAGCGGCTTGGCCAGACTGAGGAACAACAAGTAGGGCTGGAACAAAGGATCCAAGGTGGGAATATCAGGTGCACAAGGCCTCTGTCACGATGGGTCTTGTGTGCTTAGACTTGAATGTATCCTTAAAGAAACAGGGATATATTGGAATATTTGTAAGCAAGAGAATTGCATAATGTTTACATTGAAGAAGTTCTGGTTATTCTGGCAGCAGAATGGAAGATACTATTTTTGGGGGGAGGCCCATATTTTGGGGGGAAAGGATATTTCGGGGACCACCGCAGGTAGCCCGGACAACAAGTGGCACACGCCTGCAGAGAGGCCATGGGCAGAGGGATAGAGACACGGGCGGCAGAAGTGGCGACTGCTGCAGAGGGGGCTGCAGGGCCGGGGTGGCGGGCCGCAGAGCTGCTGAGGTGACTTTCCAGTGACCCATCCGGAGAGCGGATCTGCAGGGGGAGTGTAAGGGGAGGAGCTGGTTTCGAGGAGATGGTTCTGTGTGTGGCATTTTGAGTGCAAAGTGTCTATGGGACATCTGAGGGGTGATGTCCTTTGTTAAGCTGGATTCACCAGTCAGGAGCTCAGAGGAGCTGTGGGTGAGGCCGTGGGGACGATTCAGTCCTGCCAGGCGGAGGATTGAAGAGGACGCCTTGGGGAAAAGAGCCATGCACCTGGCAAATGGGAGAAGAGAAATCCACCAAGAGAAAGAAGAATAGCAGAGCAGTTGGGAAAAAACTAGTTGAGGCAACACAGAGAAGGCTGTAACCTGGCTTAAGAGGGATTTGAACACTGACTAAAAGGAGCATAGTGAGAAAGGGGGGTGTGTGTGGCAAAAAAGCAAGAGCTAAAGCCTACCTTTAATTGTCAAAACTGAGGAAAAGGCGGAGGAGGACTATAATTATGTAGCCTTTAAAAAACAGATCTGTGTGTATCTGTGTGTGTGCTTATGTGCACACACAATTTTCTGCCTGGGCTTTTTAAATTTATTTAAGTAAAACAAAAATTAAGGGGGGAAAAATTCCACTGAGAGGAAAATATTTGTCCACGGCAAAAGCTACCTGGTAATCAAATAAACAGGAGCTGAAAATGCCCACTGGATTGAAACACGCAGCTACCGGCAGCGCAAATCCTGTCTCAGTGCCGCGGTGAGGGCCGTGGGGGATGCAGGGCTCTGGGCCCTGGAGGAGTCATCAGCGCAGGTACTTCCCCAAGAAACTGGACTTTAAAGGGAAGAAGAAAGTGTAGAAAGTATCAGAGAGCAATACAGGGCCGTGAGAGAGGCTTGGGCGAGGGTTAGTTTTGTTTTACAGTGGGCGTTTCTGGCCTTGCTGAGTTGCTAGGCTTTTGCTGTTGTTGGTCTTTGTTCCAAAAGCTTTTTACAAAGTTCTTCTCACTTGAATATCTGAACAGATTAAATCATGTTGGGTTATTTCTGGTGTTTTATTTTTTAATTAAAAAATTATCTGGAATTTATTTTAATGTCAAAATTGAGGACACTGTACCAGGCCTTCTAATGATTTAGCTAATTATTCCAGTACTTGAATCCACTGATTTGAAGTGTCAGTTTTATAATATTACTAAAATCTCATGAATATCCACGTCTATTCTTGAAATGCATTCTATTTCATTCATACTCTCAGTGCACTATTTCTATACTGTTTCCATGACCATAGATTAATACCTCCTAGAGTTCATACTATTTTATCCTTTTCCAGAATGTCCCTAATACTACAAATTCAAATATCCCTCCTCATTATATTATTTGTATATTTGTGTATATTTCTGGAAGAACTTTAGGATCACCTTTCAGAAATTTTTCTTAAATCCATTCGGGATTATAAACTAAATTTGCTTTCAGATTCTAAATTTATTTTGGAGAAAAATGTTCTATGTCCCCCAAACTTGAGTCTGCCCACTGAAGAGTATGCTGCATTCTACTGCTCATTCAATCATCATTTTTTTTTCTTTTTTTAAGTCATTTATCAGAATCATCTTAACATTTTTCACTAATTTATTTCTGAATAGTCTGTGCCTTTGTTGTCATTATAAATGATATCTTTTCTGGGTTTTGAAAAGGGATGATTACTAATGAAGCCTTAATTTCTGGCTTCTCTTGAATAAGAAGGAGATCTGACAGTGTGGGGTCCCCTTTCCAATGTGGTGACTGTGAGCAGTGCGTTTCCTTAGGATGTCCACTTGCCAATTTGGCAGTGGCTGCACCCACTCCCCACATTTCTGCTACTTACCTGCCCCCTGTAGGTAGATGAGTTCATGTAGGGTTAGGTGGGTTATGGACACAGATACTGACATCACTGCTGCCACGCTGCTGACCCTGTGGCGTCACTAACTCTGGTTCTTGCTCTCTGGCCTCCCTGAATATGACAGCTCCTTTTGGGCTGTGGACTGGCTGCATCTTTCCAGCACTGTCTGCTTTTCTGCAACACACCCCTGCCTCTCAGGTCAGAAGCAAATGTCAGCTCCTCCTACCCATCCACCCCATCCACGGTCTTGCCGTTCCTGGCCAGAGTGGTCCCTACCCCTTGACGGAGCAGTAACCCTAAAGGGACTATAAATTTGCTTCTCATCCACTGTCTTAGTTACATACCTGTGCTAGTTTACTTAAAAGTCTGCCAGTTAGGAGGGGAGGGTCTAAAAGTCTTTTAGATCTCTGGCCTTATACTTTCTAACCATTCCCCCACCCCATGGAGCAGCTTACCCCATCTGTAGCAATGGCCTGTAAATTACAGACAAAGAGAAAAGAAATTCTAAGCCACCACTATAACTTTCACTTCCTGTGACCACACAGACCATAGAAACATCAAGATAAAAATTCCTGAAGAGGGATATTTTGCTTATGAAGACACTTTAATTGCATACCTTTCTGTGACTTGTAGTAAATCCATAGACCCTCTGAATGTGCTGCACTCACCTTCCCAGACTCAAGGGAGCTTGCTCACTTGCCTATTTTCAGTGTATTTCCTCCAACATTCTCTATGCATAGCTTTCCCAAAGGTACATTCCTTATTTCTATTTAAATTGTCAGATACATCCACAATATTCTTTTTTTAATCCTCAATTACAAATCATCTTCCAAGATTGTATTATTTGAACACTGAGAGTGAATAATATGCTTCAAGATTCCCAAGTTTATTACCAGCAAATAACTATGGTTGGTTAAAGATTTTTAAGTATGTTATCGCTACTAAGGGTATATACGTGAAAGAAACAGGTTGTAATTCGTCCTCTTCCCAGAGATCTTACAATTGCCTTTTGTTTGGATTCTTTCACCGTTGAACATTATTATTACCATGAATGTCTTTTCTCTTTGGGATTTAGTTCACCATTTGCCCCTCTCTCTTTACAGGAGTAAAGGAATTGATGTTGTCCTTCCATCCATCCACCACTCCATGTTGTGTGTCCATTCCTTCAACAGGTATTCAGTTTGGGTTCACCTTATATGTGGCCTCTTTCCAGTGGCCCCTCTGTTGGCTCTGGAGAATATATTGGAAATCAGAGTGGGTACGTGGAAACTTGACTACCCAGTATAGACGCATGGTGCCAGAAAAAGCCCAGAACATCAAAGCGCGGCAGCCCACCATGCAAGGAACAGCAATTCTGGCTGTGGTGGACCAATGCGAGTAAAAAGGCTTCATGGGGTGAAGACCTTGAAAAGTCCAAAAATGCATTGGCATTGCTTCCTAAGGAATCCAGTGTTGGGTATTGTTTAATATGAGAGGGAGATGATAACACTATCATCGTTATAAACAACATAGTTGTTGCAACTGTAATTGTTATTATTTTTAATATATTTTCTTTATAATTACTATTTGTGACTTACAAGAGCTCTTACGGGGCAGTTGTTAAGAAGCGTGGCCATTATACTGTTGCTGAAGTGTTGATTCAGTAGGAGCATGGTAATAGCATTAATAAGTACTCACTCTTTTGATCCTCACATGACTATAAAGGTCACCCAGCAGTGCTTGTATAATGGAGATAGAAATCTATCCATTTAAGAGGTTGTGGAACCTAAAATAAGAGCAGTCATTCCACCGTATTTGACCATATAGTCCAGACTATCAGTTTAAAGTAGGAACTACCTGATGAGGCCATAGAAACCCTTTGTGCCTCCCCAATCATTCATTACCTTCCTGTTCCCTGGGGCAGAGGTTCTTCCAGAAGGCGGTCCCATCTCTCCTCCCCACCCCACTCTTTGCCTTTGCTACCCACTGTTGGTCATTAGCTAAGCATCCTCATGTCCTGCATGTGTCTGAGCTGTGAGGGAACAGAACTCAGCTGTTTACAAGCTGTATTGACTATGACCAGTCTGAACAGCCTCTCTCCTTCCCTGCCCACACCCCCACAGGGCAACAGGGGGCTCACAACCACAACGATTCCCATGCCAGCCCATCAGGGAACATTCCTCCCTAGAAATATTCTTACAACCAGGGCTGTTTCCTCCCTTACTTCACTGTCAGTTTCACTTCCAGGTTACAGTCCCCAACAAAAGGCTATCCCAGTTTGAATTACTTAATCAAGTCACATTGACCCTGAGTACCTGGCACTTTCCCATGAGCACTCATAGAAACAGAACAGGGCCTGACAGTGGCTCCGGGCCAGGTTCCTGGGTGAGGGGAGTTGCTGGGCCCTTCAGGTTCTGTAGCCTGGCCCGAGCTCAGCTCCCAGCACGGCGTCTTCTCATCTGCATGATTTCGGGCCAGGCTTCAACAGTTCAGAGCTTCATTTTATCACCTGCAAACAGAATAATTCCCTGCTGCATATTTTAAGACTGTTTGTACCACAAAGGGTGCTTAGGGAATTCAGTGAGTCAATGCATGGAAGTCACACAACCTGGTCCTCAGGGAATGTTAGTTATCTTCATTATGTACCTTCGATAAAATTGGCTGCACAGACTTGGCCAGGCATCAAAGCTACAGGCACAAGAATTTGACAATGTGTCACTGTCTGGATCATAGTCACAATTTTACACAGTAAAACAAGCTACCTGGGACCACCCAGCTTTCAGCGCACCCAACTCCCCACCCCAAGAACCCTCAGTTCTTCTGATTTGCTTGCTACCCCTACTTCTTGGAGAAAGTTGGCAAATCACACACAGTCAATGTCTGCTAGGTTATGTCCATTCCCATTCACTCAAATTGCCCCATTTTCAGTATCCACTGTGCTGCAAAACATAGACTAATGTTCGGAATATGACGGCAAGGCCTTTCCCGTTCCACAGTCAGAGAACTATGAATCTGTCATGTTTAATATGCCATATGACACTAAGCAAGGCAGGAAAACAGGCTCCTGTGCTTTAAGAAAATTTTTAGCAATGACGTTTGAAACTAAAAGTGTTTTTGTTTGACCTTCAGCCAACCAGAAAATTCAATTGACTCCTATTACCCATTACTCAGGTGTCCTAGTTTGATTGTATTAGGCACTTTTTCCTCATCTTCCCAGCATGACTTTGCTCATCAGCACAGATGGAGTGTCTCCAAGGCTGCTCCGTGTGCATGGGCGTGTGCGTGCACACATGTGCACCCACTGATTGGTGCCACTGATTCATATCCAGGGGTTGTTCTGTCTTATAACTCAAGCATTGCTTTATTATATCCTAGAAAACTGCTTTTAGATCATTGATTGAACTATAGACCATCCTCTTGCCCACATTAGGAAGTGACGTCTTCCAAGACACAGGTCGTGTGTGCTTGTATATATGTATAAGTAAGAATTAAATGTGCATGTCATCCCCTCACATATTTAATTTGTGCCTTCCCAATTGAATGTGCGCAGTAAAGGCTAACTTCCCATAACAGGAGATCTTTAGGAAGTTAGAAGAAGGAATTAGTCACCAGGGAGAAGACAGGATATGAAGCAGGATTTTGGTATAAAGTCATTTATTTTAAAGTTGCTCTGGCTCAATAAATAAGTGGAATTGACATTGTTGTATCATGCCAGAGCATCTGCTATTGAAGACTGATTTTAATTTACTTTGATATAAGTGGAAACTTTTGTTGGAACAGCACGGGAAATGAGGAACACTGCATCTATCTGTACTCCTGAAGTGTGTCTCAGAGCTGCTCAGTTTTGAGGAAAATTATCTTGTCTGGAGACAATGGAATTACTTTCATTGTTGGAATTTTTGAAGCTTCCAGAAGCACATCTGCAGGTGATTCTGTAAAAGTCTAGAGTTGTCTTAAATAGCAGGAAATTTTAGCCTATTGAAATCAGGAGAAGTGAAATATTTTTGCCCACCACCACCACCACCAGGCAAGCACGTGTACACCCAGAGAGATTTCACATCAGAGGGAATGACAAAGCTGGTTCTGTTACCGAGGCCAAACTTGTTCTGCTCACTGCACAGCAGTGATAAAAATATAAATCAGGAGACAAGATTTTGGGGCAAGGAATAGTAACTTTATTCAGAAAGCTGACAGGCCAAGAAGATGGGGGACTAATGTCCTGGAGAATCGTCTTGCCCAAGTCAGAATTCAGGGTCCTTTTAAACTAAAAAGGGGAGGGGTTGGGGTTGGTTGTGCAAACTTCTTGCTGCAGGCATTCTTTGTTCTTGCAGCCATCCACGTGGGTCAGGCTGTGTTGTCCCTGTAAGTCTCGAACAAAACAAAGGTTATTCTCTATTTTGCAACTTGCCATCACTGCGTAAGTGCAGAAGTGCTAACATCCTTAAAGGTCAGAGCCCTGAGAATAGGCTTTCCTGTAGATTTTAGGCTAAAGGCAACGTTGTTTTACAAAAGGTGCAGAGCCAGCAAGATTAAGCCTGGAAAAAAGGGCACAGTGCTTTAAACTAAAGGAACAGATCCAATATGGTGTCAGATTTGTTCTTTATTACACTTCTAGTTATGGAAATTTTTTTAAAATTTTTTATTGATTTATATTCATTTTACAATGTCGTGTCAAATTCCAGTGTTCAGCACCATTTTTCAGTTATTCATGGACATATACACACTCGTTACATTTTTTTCTCTGTGAGTTCTCATAACATTCTGTGTATATTTCCCTGTGCTATACAGTGTAGTCTATTTTAGAATTTTGAAATCCCAGTCTATCCCTTCCCACCCTCCACCCCCCTGGTAAACACAAGTCTGTATTCTCTCTGTGAGTCTATTTCTGTCCTTTATTTACACTTTGTTTTTGTTTGTTTTTTTGTTTTTGTTTTTGATTTTTAGATTCCACATATGAGCGATCTCATATGGTATTTTTCTTTCTCTTTCTGGCTTACTTCACTTAGAATGACATTCTCCAGGAGCACCCATGTTGCTGCAAATGACATTATGTTGTCAGTTTTTATGGCTGAGTAGTATTCCATTGTATAAATATACCACATCTTCTTTATCCAGTCACCTGTTGATGGACATTTAGGCTGTTTCCATGTCTTGGCTATTGTAAATAGTGCTGCTATGAACATTGGGGTGCAGGTGTCATCCTGAAGTAGATTTCCTTCTGGATACAAGCCCAGGAGTGGGATTCCTGGGTCATACAGTAAGTCTATTCCTAGTCTTTTGAGAAACCTCCACACTGTTTTCCATAGTGGCAGCACCAAAATGCATTCCCACCAGCAGTGTAGGAGGGTTCCCCTTTCTCCACAGCCTCTCCAGCATTTGTCATTTGTGGATTTTTGAATGATGGCCATTCTGACTGGCGTGAAGTGATACCTGATTGTAGTTTTGATTTGCATTTCTCTCATAATTAGTGATATTGAGCATTTTTTCATGTGCTTTTTGATCATTTGTATGTCTTCCTTGGAGAATTGCTTGTTTAGGTCTTCTGCCCATTTTTGGATTGGGTTGTTTATTTTTTTCTTATTGAGTCGTATGAGCTGCTTATATATTCTGGAGATCAAGCCTTTGTCGGTTTCACTTGCAAAAATTTTCTCCCATTCCGTAGGTTTTCTTCTTGTTTTATTTCTGGTTTCCTTTGCTGTGCAGAAGCTTGTAAGTTTCATTAGGTCCCATTTGTTTATTCTTGCTTTTATTTCTTCTAGGAGAAAATTTTTTAAATATATGTCAGATAATGTTTTGCCTATGTTTTCCTCTAGGAGGTTTACTGTATCTTGTCTTATGTTTAATTCTTTAATCCATTTTGAGTTGATTTTTGTATATGGTGTAAGGGAGTGTTCTAGCTTCATTGTTTTACATGCTGCTGTCCAGTTTTCCCAACACCATTTGCTGAAGAGACTGTCTTTATTCCAATGTATATTCTTGCCTCCTTTGTCGAAGATTAGTTGACCAAAAGTTTGTGGGTTCATTTCTGGGCTCTCTATTCTGTTCCATTGGTCTATATGCCTGTTTTGGTACCAATAACATGCTGTCTTGATGACTGTAGCTCTATAGTATTGTCTGAAGTCTGGGAGAGTTATTCCTCCAGCCTCTTTCTTTCTCTTCAGTAATGCTTTGGCAATTCTAGGTCTTTGATGGTTCCATGTGAAATTTATTATGATTTTTTCTAGTTCTGTGAAATAAAAATTAACCAAACCAAAAGCTGGTTTTTTGAAAAAGTAAATAAAATCGACAAACCTCTGGCCAAACTCACAAAGAAGAAAAAAGAGAGAGCACAAATTAGCAAAATAAGAAAGCAAAATGGAGAAATTACAACAAACAAAATAGAAATACAGAATATCATACAAGAATATTATGAAAAACTATATGGAACCAAACTGGATAACCTAGAGGAGATGGACAAGTTTCTGGAAACATACTGTCCACCAAAACTGAATCAAGAAGAATCTGAACACTTGAACAATCCGATCACTAGAAAGGAAATAGAAATAGCAATTAAAAACCTCCCTACAAATAAAAGTCCAGGACCTGATGGCTTCACCGTGGAATTCTACCAAACATACAAAGAAGAACTCATACCAGTCTTTCTCAAACTCTTCCAGACGATTGAAAAGGAGGGAATACTCCCAAACACATTCTATGAAGCCACCATCACCCTGAAACCAAAACCAGGCAAAGACACTACAAAAAAGAGAATTATAGGCAAATATCACTGATGAACATAGACACCAAAATCCTCACCAAAATTTTAGCAAATAGAATCCAACAACACATAAAAAAGATTATACATCATGACCAAGTGGGGTTCATCCCAGGGACACAAGGCTGGTTCAACATATGCAAATCAATCAGTGTAATACATCACATCAAAAAGATAAAGGACAAAACCACATGATCATCTCAATCGATGCAGAAAAAGCATTTGACAAAATTCAACACCCATTTATGATAAAAATTCTCACCAAAGTGGGTATTGAGGGAACGTATCTCAACATAATAAAAGCTATATATGACAAACCTACAGCCAGCATAGTACTCAACGGTGAAAAACTAAAATGCTTCCCACTAAAATCTGGGACAATACAAGGATGCCCACTATCACCACTCCTATTCAACATAGTCCTGGAAATCCTAGCCACAGCAGTCAGGCAAGAGAAAGAAATAAAAGGGATCCAAATTGGAAAAGAAGAGGTAAAATTGTAATTATATGCTGATGACATGCTACTATATATAGAAAATCCTAAAAGGTCCACACAAAAGCTACTAGAGCTGATTGAAGAATTCAGCAAGGTAGCAGGTTACAAAATTAACGTTCAAAAATCAGTTGCATTTCTTTACACTAACAATGAATCAACAGAAAAAGAAAATAAAGAAACAATCCCCTTTAAAATAGCACCCAAAGTAATAAAATATCTGGGAATAAATCTAACCAAGGAGGTGAAAGAATTATACACAGAAAACTATAAACCATTGATGAAGGAAATTAAAGAAGACTTTAAAAAATGGAAAGATATTCCATGCTTTTGGATTGGAAGATTCAATATTGTTAAAATGGTCACACTGCCCAAGGCAATCTACAGATTTAATGCAATCCCTATCCAATTACCCACGACCAGTTCACTTTATGCTAGATGAACGAACGTCTCTTCACGTGCTCAATTATGAGAGTTAAGTGTGTATGAATGCCATCATTTACATACCTTCTCGGGATCACAGAGTTTCTTTTCAGATTGAAACTGCACTACCTACATATATACGGGGAATTATGAGCTCCAACTAGGTTTTATAGTGAAAACTGCATGAACTTCGAACCGGCACTAGGACACATACTGAGAAACAAGAGTAAGTGTTTCTACTGGAAACCAATTCTTTTAAGCTACATGAACGAACGTCTCTCCACATGCTTAAATCTGAGAGTTATGTGTGTGTGAAAGCTATCAAACACCTAGCTTGTTGGAAACACACAATTCCTTTTCAGGTGGAAAATACACTACATACATATATATGTGGAGGTACTAGCTATAACTCGGTTTAACAGTGAAAACTGAATGAACGTCAAACCGGCACTGAGAAACATACTGAGAAACCAGAGTAATTATTTCTACTACAAAGAATTCCCGTTAAGCTAGATGAACGAACGTCTCTCCACATGCTCAATTCTGAGAGTTAAGTGTGTGTGAAAGCCGTCTATCACCTAGCTTATTGGGAACACACAATTTGTTTTAAGTGGGAAACAAAACTACATACATATATATGGGGAGGTACTAGTTCCAACTCGGTTTTAAGATGTAAACTGGATCAACTTCAAACCGATATTTGGAAACATACTGAGAAACCAGATAAGTGTTTCTACTGTAAACCATTCCCTTTATGCCTGATGAACGAACGCCTCTCAACATCATATGCTGTGAGTTTTGAATGTGTGCGAAAGCCATCTATGAGTTAGCATGTAGGGAATAGACAGGTTCGATTAAGTGGGTAAATACAGTACAAACAAATATATGGGGAGGTACTAGCTTCAACACTGTTTTACAGGAAAACTGCATGAACTACAAACCGGCACTAGGAAACATACTGAGAAACTAGAGTATGTGTTTCAACTGAAACCCATTCCCTTTATGCTTGATGAACGATCGTCTCTCTACATGCTCGATTCTGAGAGTTAAGTGTGTGTAAAAACCGTCGATCACCGAGCTTGTAAGGAACTCACAGATTCTTTTCAGTTTGAAACAACAGTACATACATATATATGTGGAGGTACTACCTCCAACTCGGCTTTACAGTGAAAATTGAATGACCGTCAATCTGGCACTAGGAAACATACTGAGAAACCAGAGTAAGTGTTTCTACTGCAAACCATTCCCTTTATGCTAGATGAACGAACGTCTCTGCACATGCTTCACTATAAAACCGAGTAGGAGATAGAACCTCCCCATATATATGTATGTAGTGTAATATACCATTGAAAAGAATTTGTGTGTTCCCAACAAGCTAACGGAATGACCGCTTTCACACACACTTATCTCTCAGAACTGAGCATGTAGAGAGACGTTCTGTCATCTAGCATAAAGGGAATGGTTTGCAATAGAAACACTTACTCTGGTTTCTCAGTCGGTTTTCTAGTGCCGGTATGAAGTTCATGCAGCTTTCAGGGTAAAATCGAGTTGGAGCTATTACCTCCCCGTATATAGATATGTACTGCTGTTTCCAACAGAAAAGAATCTTTGTGTTCCCTACAAGCTAGGTGAATATCGGCTAATACACTCACTTATCTCTCAGAACTGAGTATGTGGAGAGACGTTCTGTCATCTAGCATAAAGGAATGGGTTGCAGTAGAAACAATTACTCTGCTTTCTCAGTATGTTTCCTAGTGCCGGTTTGAATTTCATGAAGTTTTCACTTAAAACCGAGTTGGATTTAGTACCTCCCCATATATATTTATGTACTGTTTTTTCCAATTGAAAACAATCTTTGTGTTCCCAACAAGCGAGGTGATTGATGACTATCATGCACACTTATCTCTCTGAGTTGAGCATGTGGAGAGACGTTCGTTCATCTAGCTTTAAGGGAATGGTTTGCAGTGGAAACACTTACCCTGATTTCTCAGTCTGTTTCCTAGTGGCCGTTTTAAGTTCATGCAGTTTTTACTGTAAAACCGACCTGGAGCTAGTAACTCCCCATATATATTTATTTAGTGTAGTTTCCCACTCTATAGAAACTGTGTTCCCAAAAAGCTAGATGAATGACGGCTTTCACACACACTTAATTCTCAGAATTGTGCATGTGGAGAGACGTTCGTTCATCTAGCTTAAAGGGAATGGGTTGCAGTTGAAACCCTTACCCTGGTTTCTCAGACTTTTCCCTAGTTTCGTTTTGAAGTTCATACTGTTTTCACTGTAAAACCGAGTTGGAGCTTGTACCTCCAGATATATATATATGTAGTGTAGTTTCCAACTGAAAAGAAAGTGTGTGTTCCCAACAAGCTAGGTGATTGACGGCTTTCATACACACTTAGTTCTCAGAATCGAACATGTCGAGAGACGTTCATTCATCTAGCTTAAAGGGAATGGGTTGCAGTCGAAACACTTACTCTGGTTCCTCAGTATGTTTCCTAGTGCCGGTTTGAATTTCATGAATTTTCCCTGTGATACCGTATTGGAGCTATTACCTCCCCATACATATTTATGTAGTTTATTTCCCCACTCTTAATAATTGTGTGTTCCCAACATCATAGGTGATTTACCGATTACTCGCACATTCAACTCGCAGAATTTAACATGTTGAGACGCGTTCTTTAATGTAGCACAAAGTGAATGAAAAACAATAGAGACACTTACTGTGATTTCTCAGTATGTTTGTTAATGCCAGTTTGAAATTAATGAAGTTTTCTTTGTAAATCTTCATTGGAGCTTGTACCTCCCCATATATATATATGTAATGTTGTTTCCCACTGGAAAGTAACTTTGTGTTCTTAAAAAGCTTTATGATTGACGGCTTTCACACACATTAAACATTCGGTATTGAGCATGTGGACAAGCTTTTGTTCATCTAGCAAAAAGTGAATGTGAAAATGATCATCATGACCTGTGCTTGTAGGAAAACAGTATAGGGAGCATTAATCTAGAGCCTTTATAGTTATGGTCAGTAGACATGACAGAGTTTCATTTTCAGCAGTTGATTTCTTTTTTTAAGCTTCAGAAAACTTAAGTCTTTCCTATAACTGGGTATAGATAGTGAATGTCTTAAAGTCTTTGAGCAACTGCTTTAAAGTAGAATAGTTACTTTGCTTTTGGTCTTTAACCTAAGGGAATATCCAGAAGTCCAGTGGCTGTTCAAAAGCAAGGGCCTGAACATTGCCTATTGCATTTTTTAAGTTGAATAGGAATAACTGTAGACTAGGGTACTGTGGTAAACTAAAGAGTTGCTTGGATATGTTATATGTAAGTTATATTTTCAAAAATTATAAATATCATGAAAATCAATCAACCTTGGAAATATATTAGGTATATTTTATTGTTTAATAATGTAGATTTAGATAGCCCTTTTTTATGTAACACTTATGAAGATAAGTTGGCTGTATGTAACTCCTTTTTCAATAAATGATTTAAAATTGGGGTTTTTTATCATTTGCTTCTTAGAAATATGGTATTAATTACACAATGTTTATTTTCCTTCAAGTTCATACTATTTTCTCTATACTATCTTGACTTGTTTAGCTAAGTTTTACCATAGTCTGATTTATTTTACACACTCAGTATGTTCTTCTGTCTGTTGCTTTATTAGAGAGCAAGAATTCTTTATTTTTTTTAATAAAATATACTTGCAGGAAACTATACTGAGATTCTTCCTTTCACAGAGTCAAGCAATGATACCTGTTTTGTTAGATCAAGTGTCTAAGGCTCTCAACATCCAAAGATTCCATGGACAAAATTAAAAACATCATAAGTGATCGACTAACAAATTTTATTTTTTTCCTTGAATAAAAGAATAAATATGGGTCAGTCTTAAATTCGGATGTAAAGCTCTTATGAATTACTTGAGTCTTCTCCAGAATTCTTTAATTTTGGTTTTAAAACATCCAGTAAAAAACTGGTTTGAAGGAAAAAGAAAGTCGAGAATAGATTCAATCCAAATTCTATGGGAATAAAAGAAGCTAAATGTTTCAGTCATTTTTTAAAGCAGAACAGATATGTTTTCTGCACCATATGATTTTAATAGTATTCATCTGAACATACGGTTTAGACACCATGAGACCACAAGCCAAAAAACAATATCTCAGGCAAAGCAAGAAAAACAACTAAGGGGATTTCTGCTGCAAAATTTCCCCTAACTAAAACTCTAAAAGAGAACAAATTTGATGCTATATTGGATCTGTTCATTCAGTGTGAAGCACTGCGCCCTGTTTTAGAGGCTTAATCTTGCTGGCTCTGCACCTTTTGTAAAACAACGTTGCCTTTAGCCTAAAATCTACAGGAAAGCCTATTCTCAGGGCTCTGACCTTTAAGGATGTTAGCACTTCTGCACTTACGCAGTGATGGCAAGTTGCAAAATAGAGAATAACCTTTGTTTTGTTCGAGACTTACAGGGACAACACAGCCTGACCCACGTGGATGGCTGCAAGAACAAAGAATGCCTGCAGCAAGAAGTTTGCACAACCAACCCCAACCCCTCCCCTTTTTAGTTTAAAAGGACCCTGAATTCTGACTTGGGCAAGACGATTCTCCAGGACATTAGTCCCCCATCTTCTTGGCCTGTCAGCTTTCTGAATAAAGTTACTATTCCTTGCCCCAAAATCTTGTCTCCTGATTTATATTTTTATCACTGCTGTGCAGTGAGCAGAACAAGTTTGGCCTCGGTAACAGAACCAGCTTTGTCATTCCCTCTGATGTGAAATCTCTCTGGGTGTACACGTGCTTGCCTGGTGGTGGTGGTGGTGGGCAAAAATATTTCACTTCTCCTGATTTCAATAGGCTAAAATTTCCTGCTATTTAAGACAACTCTAGACTTTTACAGAATCACCTGCAGATGTGCTTCTGGAAGCTTCAAAAATTCCAACAATGAAAGTAATTCCATTGTCTCCAGACAAGATAATTTTCCTCAAAACTGAGCAGCTCTGAGACACACTTCAGGAGTACAGATAGATGCAGTGTTCCTCATTTCCCGTGCTGTTCCAACAAAAGTTTCCACTTATATCAAAGTAAATTAAAATCAGTCTTCAATAGCAGATGCTCTGGCATGATACAACAATGTCAATTCCACTTATTTATTGAGC
Source organism: Camelus bactrianus (assembly GCF_048773025.1). NCBI lineage: Eukaryota > Metazoa > Chordata > Mammalia > Artiodactyla > Camelidae > Camelus > Camelus bactrianus. Next base: position 49,015,348 of record NC_133557.1, on the reverse strand, counting down.
CAGAGCAACTTTAAAATAAATGACTTTATACCAAAATCCTGCTTCATATCCTGTCTTCTCCCTGGTGACTAATTCCTTCTTCTAACTTCCTAAAGATCTCCTGTTATGGGAAGTTAGCCTTTACTGCGCACATTCAATTGGGAAGGCACAAATTAAATATGTGAGGGGATGACATGCACATTTAATTCTTACTTATACATATATACAAGCACACACGACCTGTGTCTTGGAAGACGTCACTTCCTAATGTGGGCAAGAGGATGGTCTATAGTTCAATCAATGATCTAAAAGCAGTTTTCTAGGATATAATAAAGCAATGCTTGAGTTATAAGACAGAACAACCCCTGGATATGAATCAGTGGCACCAATCAGTGGGTGCACATGTGTGCACGCACACGCCCATGCACACGGAGCAGCCTTGGAGACACTCCATCTGTGCTGATGAGCAAAGTCATGCTGGGAAGATGAGGAAAAAGTGCCTAATACAATCAAACTAGGACACCTGAGTAATGGGTAATAGGAGTCAATTGAATTTTCTGGTTGGCTGAAGGTCAAACAAAAACACTTTTAGTTTCAAACGTCATTGCTAAAAATTTTCTTAAAGCACAGGAGCCTGTTTTCCTGCCTTGCTTAGTGTCATATGGCATATTAAACATGACAGATTCATAGTTCTCTGACTGTGGAACGGGAAAGGCCTTGCCGTCATATTCCGAACATTAGTCTATGTTTTGCAGCACAGTGGATACTGAAAATGGGGCAATTTGAGTGAATGGGAATGGACATAACCTAGCAGACATTGACTGTGTGTGATTTGCCAACTTTCTCCAAGAAGTAGGGGTAGCAAGCAAATCAGAAGAACTGAGGGTTCTTGGGGTGGGGAGTTGGGTGCGCTGAAAGCTGGGTGGTCCCAGGTAGCTTGTTTTACTGTGTAAAATTGTGACTATGATCCAGACAGTGACACATTGTCAAATTCTTGTGCCTGTAGCTTTGATGCCTGGCCAAGTCTGTGCAGCCAATTTTATCGAAGGTACATAATGAAGATAACTAACATTCCCTGAGGACCAGGTTGTGTGACTTCCATGCATTGACTCACTGAATTCCCTAAGCACCCTTTGTGGTACAAACAGTCTTAAAATATGCAGCAGGGAATTATTCTGTTTGCAGGTGATAAAATGAAGCTCTGAACTGTTGAAGCCTGGCCCGAAATCATGCAGATGAGAAGACGCCGTGCTGGGAGCTGAGCTCGGGCCAGGCTACAGAACCTGAAGGGCCCAGCAACTCCCCTCACCCAGGAACCTGGCCCGGAGCCACTGTCAGGCCCTGTTCTGTTTCTATGAGTGCTCATGGGAAAGTGCCAGGTACTCAGGGTCAATGTGACTTGATTAAGTAATTCAAACTGGGATAGCCTTTTGTTGGGGACTGTAACCTGGAAGTGAAACTGACAGTGAAGTAAGGGAGGAAACAGCCCTGGTTGTAAGAATATTTCTAGGGAGGAATGTTCCCTGATGGGCTGGCATGGGAATCGTTGTGGTTGTGAGCCCCCTGTTGCCCTGTGGGGGTGTGGGCAGGGAAGGAGAGAGGCTGTTCAGACTGGTCATAGTCAATACAGCTTGTAAACAGCTGAGTTCTGTTCCCTCACAGCTCAGACACATGCAGGACATGAGGATGCTTAGCTAATGACCAACAGTGGGTAGCAAAGGCAAAGAGTGGGGTGGGGAGGAGAGATGGGACCGCCTTCTGGAAGAACCTCTGCCCCAGGGAACAGGAAGGTAATGAATGATTGGGGAGGCACAAAGGGTTTCTATGGCCTCATCAGGTAGTTCCTACTTTAAACTGATAGTCTGGACTATATGGTCAAATACGGTGGAATGACTGCTCTTATTTTAGGTTCCACAACCTCTTAAATGGATAGATTTCTATCTCCATTATACAAGCACTGCTGGGTGACCTTTATAGTCATGTGAGGATCAAAAGAGTGAGTACTTATTAATGCTATTACCATGCTCCTACTGAATCAACACTTCAGCAACAGTATAATGGCCACGCTTCTTAACAACTGCCCCGTAAGAGCTCTTGTAAGTCACAAATAGTAATTATAAAGAAAATATATTAAAAATAATAACAATTACAGTTGCAACAACTATGTTGTTTATAACGATGATAGTGTTATCATCTCCCTCTCATATTAAACAATACCCAACACTGGATTCCTTAGGAAGCAATGCCAATGCATTTTTGGACTTTTCAAGGTCTTCACCCCATGAAGCCTTTTTACTCGCATTGGTCCACCACAGCCAGAATTGCTGTTCCTTGCATGGTGGGCTGCCGCGCTTTGATGTTCTGGGCTTTTTCTGGCACCATGCGTCTATACTGGGTAGTCAAGTTTCCACGTACCCACTCTGATTTCCAATATATTCTCCAGAGCCAACAGAGGGGCCACTGGAAAGAGGCCACATATAAGGTGAACCCAAACTGAATACCTGTTGAAGGAATGGACACACAACATGGAGTGGTGGATGGATGGAAGGACAACATCAATTCCTTTACTCCTGTAAAGAGAGAGGGGCAAATGGTGAACTAAATCCCAAAGAGAAAAGACATTCATGGTAATAATAATGTTCAACGGTGAAAGAATCCAAACAAAAGGCAATTGTAAGATCTCTGGGAAGAGGACGAATTACAACCTGTTTCTTTCACGTATATACCCTTAGTAGCGATAACATACTTAAAAATCTTTAACCAACCATAGTTATTTGCTGGTAATAAACTTGGGAATCTTGAAGCATATTATTCACTCTCAGTGTTCAAATAATACAATCTTGGAAGATGATTTGTAATTGAGGATTAAAAAAAGAATATTGTGGATGTATCTGACAATTTAAATAGAAATAAGGAATGTACCTTTGGGAAAGCTATGCATAGAGAATGTTGGAGGAAATACACTGAAAATAGGCAAGTGAGCAAGCTCCCTTGAGTCTGGGAAGGTGAGTGCAGCACATTCAGAGGGTCTATGGATTTACTACAAGTCACAGAAAGGTATGCAATTAAAGTGTCTTCATAAGCAAAATATCCCTCTTCAGGAATTTTTATCTTGATGTTTCTATGGTCTGTGTGGTCACAGGAAGTGAAAGTTATAGTGGTGGCTTAGAATTTCTTTTCTCTTTGTCTGTAATTTACAGGCCATTGCTACAGATGGGGTAAGCTGCTCCATGGGGTGGGGGAATGGTTAGAAAGTATAAGGCCAGAGATCTAAAAGACTTTTAGACCCTCCCCTCCTAACTGGCAGACTTTTAAGTAAACTAGCACAGGTATGTAACTAAGACAGTGGATGAGAAGCAAATTTATAGTCCCTTTAGGGTTACTGCTCCGTCAAGGGGTAGGGACCACTCTGGCCAGGAACGGCAAGACCGTGGATGGGGTGGATGGGTAGGAGGAGCTGACATTTGCTTCTGACCTGAGAGGCAGGGGTGTGTTGCAGAAAAGCAGACAGTGCTGGAAAGATGCAGCCAGTCCACAGCCCAAAAGGAGCTGTCATATTCAGGGAGGCCAGAGAGCAAGAACCAGAGTTAGTGACGCCACAGGGTCAGCAGCGTGGCAGCAGTGATGTCAGTATCTGTGTCCATAACCCACCTAACCCTACATGAACTCATCTACCTACAGGGGGCAGGTAAGTAGCAGAAATGTGGGGAGTGGGTGCAGCCACTGCCAAATTGGCAAGTGGACATCCTAAGGAAACGCACTGCTCACAGTCACCACATTGGAAAGGGGACCCCACACTGTCAGATCTCCTTCTTATTCAAGAGAAGCCAGAAATTAAGGCTTCATTAGTAATCATCCCTTTTCAAAACCCAGAAAAGATATCATTTATAATGACAACAAAGGCACAGACTATTCAGAAATAAATTAGTGAAAAATGTTAAGATGATTCTGATAAATGACTTAAAAAAAGAAAAAAAAATGATGATTGAATGAGCAGTAGAATGCAGCATACTCTTCAGTGGGCAGACTCAAGTTTGGGGGACATAGAACATTTTTCTCCAAAATAAATTTAGAATCTGAAAGCAAATTTAGTTTATAATCCCGAATGGATTTAAGAAAAATTTCTGAAAGGTGATCCTAAAGTTCTTCCAGAAATATACACAAATATACAAATAATATAATGAGGAGGGATATTTGAATTTGTAGTATTAGGGACATTCTGGAAAAGGATAAAATAGTATGAACTCTAGGAGGTATTAATCTATGGTCATGGAAACAGTATAGAAATAGTGCACTGAGAGTATGAATGAAATAGAATGCATTTCAAGAATAGACGTGGATATTCATGAGATTTTAGTAATATTATAAAACTGACACTTCAAATCAGTGGATTCAAGTACTGGAATAATTAGCTAAATCATTAGAAGGCCTGGTACAGTGTCCTCAATTTTGACATTAAAATAAATTCCAGATAATTTTTTAATTAAAAAATAAAACACCAGAAATAACCCAACATGATTTAATCTGTTCAGATATTCAAGTGAGAAGAACTTTGTAAAAAGCTTTTGGAACAAAGACCAACAACAGCAAAAGCCTAGCAACTCAGCAAGGCCAGAAACGCCCACTGTAAAACAAAACTAACCCTCGCCCAAGCCTCTCTCACGGCCCTGTATTGCTCTCTGATACTTTCTACACTTTCTTCTTCCCTTTAAAGTCCAGTTTCTTGGGGAAGTACCTGCGCTGATGACTCCTCCAGGGCCCAGAGCCCTGCATCCCCCACGGCCCTCACCGCGGCACTGAGACAGGATTTGCGCTGCCGGTAGCTGCGTGTTTCAATCCAGTGGGCATTTTCAGCTCCTGTTTATTTGATTACCAGGTAGCTTTTGCCGTGGACAAATATTTTCCTCTCAGTGGAATTTTTCCCCCCTTAATTTTTGTTTTACTTAAATAAATTTAAAAAGCCCAGGCAGAAAATTGTGTGTGCACATAAGCACACACACAGATACACACAGATCTGTTTTTTAAAGGCTACATAATTATAGTCCTCCTCCGCCTTTTCCTCAGTTTTGACAATTAAAGGTAGGCTTTAGCTCTTGCTTTTTTGCCACACACACCCCCCTTTCTCACTATGCTCCTTTTAGTCAGTGTTCAAATCCCTCTTAAGCCAGGTTACAGCCTTCTCTGTGTTGCCTCAACTAGTTTTTTCCCAACTGCTCTGCTATTCTTCTTTCTCTTGGTGGATTTCTCTTCTCCCATTTGCCAGGTGCATGGCTCTTTTCCCCAAGGCGTCCTCTTCAATCCTCCGCCTGGCAGGACTGAATCGTCCCCACGGCCTCACCCACAGCTCCTCTGAGCTCCTGACTGGTGAATCCAGCTTAACAAAGGACATCACCCCTCAGATGTCCCATAGACACTTTGCACTCAAAATGCCACACACAGAACCATCTCCTCGAAACCAGCTCCTCCCCTTACACTCCCCCTGCAGATCCGCTCTCCGGATGGGTCACTGGAAAGTCACCTCAGCAGCTCTGCGGCCCGCCACCCCGGCCCTGCAGCCCCCTCTGCAGCAGTCGCCACTTCTGCCGCCCGTGTCTCTATCCCTCTGCCCATGGCCTCTCTGCAGGCGTGTGCCACTTGTTGTCCGGGCTACCTGCGGTGGTCCCCGAAATATCCTTTCCCCCCAAAATATGGGCCTCCCCCCAAAAATAGTATCTTCCATTCTGCTGCCAGAATAACCAGAACTTCTTCAATGTAAACATTATGCAATTCTCTTGCTTACAAATATTCCAATATATCCCTGTTTCTTTAAGGATACATTCAAGTCTAAGCACACAAGACCCATCGTGACAGAGGCCTTGTGCACCTGATATTCCCACCTTGGATCCTTTGTTCCAGCCCTACTTGTTGTTCCTCAGTCTGGCCAAGCCGCTTCATGCCGTGTACTGTTATATGCCTCTACCTCTCTGCATGAAGTGTCCACTCCCTCTACCACACGTTAGAGAGCTAACTTCCTTTCACCTTTCAAAATTCAGTTCAAATATTTCCAGCTCTAGGAAGCCCAATGTGTGTTCACCTGCTGAGCAATCCATCAACTACTCGCCAAGCCTCGCCGGGCCTGGGGAGTGCAGACACCAAGTCTTAGCTGTCTTGGTCTCCCCGGCAGTTGATACCGTGTTTGGCACAGCAGATGCTCAGTGTTTGTTGGACGGATAAACGAATGGATCAGTAAAGAGATGAGAGGTCTACAATCCCCCCCAGTTACTCAGCTGCCATTTTGGAAAGTTCATTCTGCGGAGTTAAGGAAATGTCAGTGCAGCTGGTGGGCAGACAGAACAGAGGTGAAGGCGTGGGGCAGACAGACCTGGTCCTGGAGAGCGCAGGAGAGGCGTGGGTGGGAGAGCACTGGAGAGAGAGGGAATGGAGGGGGCGGGTGCAAGGAGATGTTGAAGAACAACTGATATTAAATGCAGTAAATTAAATGGAGAACATAATAAATGAAGGGAAGATCAAGTTAACACAGCAAGGGTGGAAAAGGCAGTACCAGAGACGAAGAGCTCTCACTTCATCACTCACTGCATTTCACTTACGGCACCCACCCTCTGGGAAGGCAGCGTCAAATTCTTGAGAGACTGGTGTTTGTGCTGTGGGTGCTCTAAGTACAAAACGGTATCTTATGGCTTCCAGATTTTAAGACTGATAGATTATTTCTCTTATGTCCCATGTCTGAGTTCTCAGACAGCAGGATCATTCGCTGGTGGGGGAGAGATATTGTGGTTAACAACTCAGGGTTACTCTAATAATCTCAAAGGACAGTGGGGAATTCACTAAAATAAATAGAAGAAAAATTTCACTCAGAAAAAAAACATATGCCCTATAGAACCCCAACCTTGTGGGGGCTTGGGGGCAATTTTACCGCCAACTCATCTAACAGTTTTATGTGAGTGTGTTGAAACTCCAAGCTCAAGTCACTTAAACACGTATGAGAACCAGGGTCCAGGCTGTTGTGCTTCGGACATGGACAGGATGATGAAAAGCCTGACTACTGCCTCCGACAGGATCAGTCCAGCCGGGGAGTTCAATGGACACGGACACGATCACGTACCATCAAGACAAGAATCAAGTGCAATTCATGCCTAGAGAGGAGAGCAGAAAATCTCTAAAACGTGGCGGGGTTCCTGCCAAGGCTTGGCAAGAGTCCTTCCAGGCAGAAAAGCAGAGAAAGGTACTTCAGGCAAAGGAGACTAGGGTTGGTGGCTGGGTGCGCGGCCTAACGAAGCACGGGTGGAGGGCTCCAGGGTCATCTGTCAGAAGTTGTTCCCCTTCAGCAGCTAAGAGGCATAACTAAAAAGGCAGATGGGCTGACATTAATGATCATGGGGTAAACTGGGAGGAGGAAACTGAGGTCAGGAGATCACCACCAAAGGCACTTTATTTTAGAGGAACAAAAATAATTCAAAAAGCACTTGGAAATTCTATCTCCCATGAATGAAAAGAACACAAAATAAGTTTCACTCCAGCGTTGAATAACAGACTGCCTACTCTCAGAAATGGATTGAATTTTCTAATTCGTTAGGGATTATTTAGATAATAGGAGAACGAATAAATCTGAAAAATCTCTCTAGAATAGTTGTTACTCTATCCTGTTTTACAGGGTAGGGGGAGGCTGAATTATTTAATTGGTATTTTAATGAGACTATAAAGGTCTAAATGTCCTATCAATTTCTCCCAAAAGCGTACAACTTTTCCTTTCAATGACCTTTATTTGACTTAACTAGAGCAATAACTTTCTTCCAAGGCTTTTTTCGTGTGTGTTAAAATACCAAATGATATGCTGCCCCCAGATTGTTGTTGTTATTAATGCTGATAGTAGCCCCAATAAGCCATATTTACCATTATGACTCATTTTGAAATAACAGGTCATTGGCTTATAGTCCTTTTGAAAATAAGCAGAATAAACGAACATAACTTCTACACCAGAGACTGCAGCTGCACCCTTAGTGGAACCTGGTCACGAAACACAGCAAAAGCAAAGATGAAACTCAAATCAGACACTAGGCCACAAAGCATAGCTGACTGAAGATGCCACAAGATGACCTTTCACTCACCGAGGGAACCAGATGTGTTTCCATATATAATATATATATTTAAAAACAATTATTTTATATATAGAATGTAATTTAGAAAAAAAAAAAAACCTCCCTCTAACTGTAGACTTATAAACAGGAAGCACAAAGGGGTGCCTTTGCAGACATGAACCCGCATGCATAAATGCAAAGCCTATTGACCAAACTCCTTTCCTGTCTCCTAAGCTTAAAAAAAAAAAAAAAAAATTTCAAGGCAGTGGTGAACCGAAAGGGCTCAGATACAAAACGTGAACATCATCAGCCTTCTAGTAGATAAAAGTGTGCCATGCATAATAGAAAAGATGACGTTTCCTATGGAAATCAATTTTGAGATGCAACCATTTAAAGGCAACCGAGAGCTCAAAACCAAGTTCAAACAAAGAGCAACAGAGCCCAAGCAAATGTACAGAAATGGACAAAGACATTGGAGAAGGAGGGGTTCTGTGCTCAACCGATACTCCAGATCAGCAAATTCATCCTAAATTCAAGCCAGTGATGTGCCATGAGTTCACTCAAGGAACCAGGCAGAAACCATCGGCCAGAAGAAATAGGAACAACGTCAAAGGCAGGTGTGAGATGTGGAAGGGGTGACCCTGTGACCCTTGCTGCCATGGGGCAGGATGCTCTTGCGGGCTTCCTGCACAGGCTGGCGGGCTCACATGACTCTGTTTAGAAGGAGATCAGCCAACAGCTGTGCCACACGGGCTACAGCCCGAGCTGAGTCACATCTAGTAACGGTTCAGAGTTCATCCTTAGACGACATGACCAGAAGGATCTGAGAATCAATGGTGGAGACGTACCTGAATGAGTATTCCATTTCATTCCTTGGCAGTAAATCTTCAGCTTTGTACAACATAAGTATTGACAAAGATATACACAGGCAACCTATTTGAAAGCCTGACTGCATAATTGCATCTAATGGGGAAAAGCGGGCTCCGTTTCGGTATGCTAGGTCATTGTTTGGCTCGGTAACCGATGCTTCTGACACCCAAAACAAACCCTAGTATTACCGACAGCACCGAAATCTCCACTGATGACTTGCTCATTTCAAGGTATTGATAAAATAACCCCAGTTTGCCCATGGGATGTCCCATTCCCATCGTGGGGTGGTCTGTTCTGCTCCCGAAACTGTGGCTCCATTAGATTCATGACCCAGCTGCCAAACAGATCAAATTATAAGGCAGGGTATTATCAGACCAAGGTCATAAAAGTATTACTGACATTTCAAGCTGAACCCATCATCTTCCCAAGAATTTAATTTCTTGTTTTCAGGATAAATTTCTTTTTATTGCTGCCTCCCTACCCCCAAATATTGTGAAAACTAGTCCTGACTACGTACCTTGGGTTTACCAAAATTGTAACGACTACTACTTTATCTCCTACCTCCTTTTCAGGTGGCCATTTTAGCTTTTAGAAGATACCTTCCCTCATTTGTCTTCCCCTCCCCCCCATTTCTCTGCTATTATCCACCATGGCCTTTCCAGTCTGAAAATCGTCAAAGAAAATAAGTAAAAGAAAGAAAGACAGGGTCTGTGAGCTGGTGATAAGTGTGGCGGGGAAAATAAAGGAGAGCGATTAATGTGTGGTGGGGAGGAGCGGGGCTGGGGCCGTGACCTTTGAATAAGACAAAGACGGAGGCAAAGGGGCGGGCAGAGGAGGGGCAGAGGGAACGGTGATCACAGGCCTGGAGGTCCCTCATGCTGGACAGACAGCATGGAGGCTGGTGTGGGCCAGAATGCATAGGAAATAAGTGGTGGTTTTGGGGGTGGAGCCTAAGAGACTGCAGTGAAGATGTGGGCATTTTTCCCTCGGAAGGAATTGCGGAGCCGTGGAGGGTCACCAAGCAGGAAAGTGATACTCTAACGTTGGATCAAACAGGTCCAAGACCCTAATTTAAGCTGAACAAATCAAGGGCCAAAGAAGTGACATGCCGCCTCAAAGTCAGTGCAGAGCTTGAAAGAAACACAGCCTCGACTCGCAGCCCAGTGCTCTGCCCCCTCCTGGATGCTGTCCCACAGAGCTGTCTCTAAGGTTATCTTTTTTCCTCACTCAGAGGCTTGTGGGCCAACTGAATTCTTCCCCCTTTTTCAAATGGCAATTTGTCCTGAAAGGATATCGGAGTTGGCAGTGAAACAAGGCATGGACCTGTAGCCTACAGAGCTGTTGTCCCTGAAAGCAACAGCTGGCATGTGGTTTTCTCGTGGAGTCCAGCAGAATAGAGAGAGCAACAACAGACAACTTAGCGTCTGGCTGAGCTTCGGCTGACTGCACTGCACGTTTGGATGGATTTCAAATTTGGACAGTGAGGCGGCTTCACATCAAAGGCAGGTGTATACATCATACATGCCCACACGTCTGTATGCACACACACGTGGACACACACAGAGTATATGATGTGACTTGTAAAGAGCTGCCCCTGCTAGGTTTCCCACTGCCTCTGATCTCAGCGTTAACCTTTCCCTGGCCATGCTCCCAGAGATTTCTTTGCAATGGAACATGCCCTTCGCTTCACAAACTTTCCCCACTTCTTTCAATAACATTAGGGGAAGAGCCGGGAGCTCTGGGAAGTGGTGGGGATATGGACTCGAGATACCCCTGAATCTGAATCCACACTTCGTGGCTTATTTGTTATTAAACTTTATTTACATTCAAAATGCAATTCTTGCAGATCTCAGAAGATGATTTACACTCACTGCTGTGGCAGAATGTTGCGGTTAGTAGACCCACCACTGGCTCCTCTTATTCAACACGTCCTTCCAATAATTCAGATGTTACTGTATCACAAATGCCCATTTCTATATTTTGATATCTGCTTCTCAGTATAATTATCTTCCTTCTTTATTCTCTAAATCTTATGATTTTAAAACATTTTTCTGAGAAGTGGTCCACAGGCTCTTTAATTATGATAAGTTGATAAAGAGATCCTGGAGATCAAAACCACATTTAAATCCTGAGATAAACTCAACTGTGTCATACATGGCTAGGTTTAGTCTGCAAATACTTTGTTTAGTAATTTTTGCATCAAACAACAAGGTCCTACTGTATAGCACAGGGAACTACATTCAATAACTTAATAGCCTATAGTGAAAAAGAATATGACAAGGAATATGTATATATGTATGTATAACTGAATCACTATGCTGTACACCAAGAATTAACACAATATTGTAAACCAACTATACTTTCAACAAAAAAGTTGAAATAAAATTGGGAGATGAAACTTCCACTGCCCAGGCTGCTGTCAGGATGAAACGACTGAAAGCAGGCCAGGTATTAGCAACCCCCCTAACGAAACAAAACCCCATGTGGGATCTTCCTTTTGAGCAGCACAGGCTAACCGGCTGTGGTCACCTGTAAATAGGGTTGAAATCACTTAGACCCTTGGCTTGGGAACACCGTGGCCACAGGGGTGGGGGTCACTGCAGCACCTACGAGGATGACGGGGACAGCCTGCTGCTGAAGCCGCTCCCCAGGCCGCAGCCCGGAGCGCTGCAGTCAGGTCTGAGGTCCGGCCGGGAGCGCACAGCTCCACAGCCCCTCGGAGCCCTGCGGTGCGGGTGGCGCTGGGACCGCGCTCATCCACCACCCTTCCTGGCACCCAGACTCGGGAGTCTCCTGGGGGAATTTTTCTCTGCCTCATACTTCCTGTCTCAGCCTCTTGTGGAATCCGGTCCATGCCCCAGGGAAGCAGGGTTTTATCCTCCGGGGCCCAAATCCATCACGGTTTGAATCCAGGATGAAACTTCCATGTTAACCCACCTGGAGCTCCCTTCTTGTGCTGAACTGCCCTCCCCCGTCGATGGCATTAGGTCGTATTAGAAGTCCCGACTGGCTTGTCCTTAGCTAAGACTCTGAGCCTCTTGCTCAGTCTTCCTGAGAGGAACCACTCATCTGTGGCAGAAAAGCTTGGGCTGTCGGCAACCCATCATTGTCCTCGGTCTTTTGGGTTTTCTGTTGGGTTATGGTTCTCGTGCAGGGATATCAATTTGCACATAAGAAGCACCTGTAGACATTTTAAAAAATACAGACACTGGATCCGCCCCCCTTTCCAGCCAAGGCTGGAAGCTTTCTCCCTCTAGCAGGGGTTACACAGTCATTTGCTTGGGCATTGACCACACATATTGGCATAATCACAGTAAACTGCCCTTTACTCAGTGCTTGCCACGTGGCATTTTCTACTTCATGTTGTCTTTGTACCCTCATTATCACATTTAATCCCTGCATTGTAGATTATCACCATTTCTGTTGAGGACACTCCCACTTGCTAATCTTGAATACAAGTATCTTTGACTCTCTTAATCTACTTCATTCCTGAGTTTCCTGTTCCTGAACTTAAAGAGTGAATTATGGACACATGTATTTAAGATTCTCTTATTATATGTATCTGACTCATCCTCTAACCAAATCATATCTGGAGAAGAGAGATTTTCTCTTTTAAACATTTGCTTTTTCTTATTATATAGTAGTGCATACTCACGGTGGAAAATGTAGAAAACATATAAAGTAAGAAAATTACAGCCATACATTATCTAAACACCAAAGGACAATGCCATGTCATTTTGGCCATTTAACTATTTTTCTTAATATTTTATCATAAAATTTCCCTAGGGCAAGTTGCTTAACCCTGGAATTGTAGTAGCCTTTTGTCAAGTACAGAATAAGATTCCCAGAAATGACCCCAATATCAAAATAGTATGTGAGGCTGGGAAAGCCACAGGGCTCTCAGCTTATTCTCTGAGTCCTACAAAGAATGCTGTTAATTCACTGATGTTACACATTCGATGCCTGTGAGTCGCTCATTCACTCAGCTGGCTCGGACTGAGACCTTCTTTATACCAGGTGCCGATCCAAGTGCTGGGGGACCCCAGAGGGAGCCTGGATCACGGCATCACTGTCCTTCTTCATTTGCACCCAGAATCCTACTCAAGAACCCCACATGGAATTGGGGGGTTGGAGGCAGGTGAGTTATGGTGAAATTCATTTCATTATGTTCCTTTACACATATTTAAATAGCATGAAAATAGTCGCTAACTTTGATAAGTTTTCTTTTCCCTTCCTATTTATTTTTGAGGATGGGTATAGTTTTGGTGCAGCAAGAGTAATTGATAGATCTTTGGTATGTTAGGAATTTATATGAAAAATTAAGAAGGATACTGGCACCTTATACAAAGAGAAGAGGCAGTGAGGAAAACACAAGCCACCCTCGAACTTGGCTACCAGTCAGCATTCCTGGTTTTCAAACAAGGGAAATGTAATTCAAAACATATTCCCTAAATATTTTAGCCCATAGTAGAAATACATGCAGGCAAAGTTCAGCTCACTGGAACCTACAGCAATGTGCTTACTTAAGCGAAGGTATAAACAGACCACAGATACTATAATGCATCCTTTACTTTAAACTAGTTCATGTGAGCAAGTTTCATTTCACATGAATTGCTCAGTACCAATTTAGGAAATATATCCTTCTCCTTGGTTGGTAAAAGTAGCTCACTGATAACCAGATTCAACAAAATTTAGTGTTACATAATTAACCTATTTCCTTCAGGAAATGCTTTTGAGTAATCTGCGTTAAGTATTTCCTCTATCTGATCTATTTCTTTTCACAGAGAAAAGTAGTATTATTTGCACATGAGCTACTTTTACTCCTCTGGAAAAATCTGACTGTGAGCTCAGTGTAAGTGTTGTCTATTACACAGTAGGGAAAAAAAAAAAGATTCATTTCACAGCGAAGATCAGAATCTTTATTTTTTGAGGGGCGTGGTGAGCTTGGGGACAAGGGAAATGCCTTTGTTTAGAGACAGACCCCAGTAATCCATACTGAATCTGAAAGATGAAGCCCTTGTGAAGAAATGTGGAAGGACACACTGACACCCAAAAGTGTTCACTCGGCAAAAACAGAAAGAAAGAAAGAAAAAATAATTTAACTGCCCTATTAGGAGAATGGACAGAAACTTGGTAATAAGGGAGAGAGAAGGAAGGTTAGGGAAGGGAGGAGAAACAATGAAAGGGAACTTGGGTGTGGTGGGAAGAATAGCAGGTTTCTGGAGTCTGCAATGAAGGATTATAAGAAAAAATGTAAAGTTTAATAAAAGTAGCAAAGTTTAAAATGGTTTAGAAGTTAAAAAATGAAGTTAAAAAAATAAATTTTTTTATAGTGTCATGGAAAATTTTAAAATGATGGAGGTTTTTTATTTCAAAATTCAAGTTGCTTGAGTTTCTCCTCCATGCTCCAAACAACAGTAAGGCCTGCTTGTGTAAGTGGTTTTGGGGGACAGCACAGAGAGGGGTGAGCTCTGCTTTTAGGTTGGCCAGGAGTAGAATGCTGGTGTGGAACGCAAGACAGAAGAGAGATCAACAGTTTCATGAGAACAGAAACTCAAAGCCAGAAATTATCTTAAAAATGTTAGTGTGGTAGGCAGAAAAATGATCCCCCCCAAGATGTCTATGTCCTAATCCCCAGAATATATGAAGAGGTCAGTTTCCCTGGCAAAGGGGGCCTATTTTTCAGATGCGTTTAAGAGACTCTAAGAGAGACGAGCTGGATTATAGAGGTGGGCCCAGTGTAATCACCAGGGTCGTTAAAGGAGGAAGAGGGAGGCAGAAGCGGGGAGAGAGGAGAGGAGATGTGACCACAGAATCAGAGTCAGAGACAAACAACCATGCTGACCTTGAGAGAGAGAAAAGATGTCACAGGCCACGAGATGCAGGTAGCCTCTGGAAGCCAGAAAAGTCAAAGATACAGGTTCCCCTGAGGTCTTCAGAAACAGCTCTGCCAATACTTTCACTTCAGCAGGCTTCTGCGTTAAAGAACCCTACAAGGTTAAATTTGTGTTGTTTAGTGGAGACTTTTTCTTTTTTCTTCCTACTACCATGACGTTTGGGGATACTTGTTACAACAGCAACAGAAAGCGAATACAGTAAGCTCCTTGAAATGTTCAGAAATTGCAGATAACACTGGACTGTCCACTTTGATGTGGGATTGGGCTTATGTGAAAATCAAAGGGACAGTGTGACCTTTGCTAACATCTGCTTTTCTCATTTTTAGGAAGAGAACAGTAAGTCAAAACCTCTGTAATTATTATTTTAGACAAGTGTCTCTTTAAAAACATTATGTAACCCTGTGCCTTAGGACCCCAAGAGAGTCTCTGTTCTTAGAAGAACATGGATTCCGAGAGATAGGGTCTTACATCTGTGTCCTCTTATTGGCAATGAGAGCTTAGGCAAATCATTTACCCTCTTTAAGCCACAGGATCTTCATTTGCAAAAGGAAGATAAGAATAAGGATAGTTTGGGTGATTAAATTGTGTACACACACACACACACACACCTATATGTACAACATTTATTACAGTGACTAGCACATACTAGGCACTCAACAAATTCCTGTTATGGATTTTTAAATGCATGTATAAAAGGAGGAGAAAGTTGTGGGGAGTTGCGGGAAAACTTAGTTCACGGCCCCAAAAATGGCCATCTCTCAAAGTGCTCTGATCAGTCAGTCCCCAGTGATGGGCTAATAAGGAGAAACTATAGCACTTGAGGATTTAAGTTAAACATAAAAAGGAAGGTATTTAAGCATAATTATTAAACAGCAGGTACGTTTACACTGTTGGCTGGATCATCTTATCTGGAGAGCTTTAGTAAGCAGAGAGTCTCCCCTGTTTTAGAGATGGGCACGCAGGAAAATGACATGGATGGGTGGGCCGTTCTCACCCCAAGATCACATGACTGAGTACTCACGGAAGTAACACCTCTTGTATGTTTTTCCCGATGGACTGTCCTCCGATGATTATTGTCAGCTGTGTCATCAGTTCAAGGAGACAGCCACCTGGGTCACACTGGAATATTAGAAAGAAAATCTCATTTAAATTTTAGATAGCTCTAACATGAAATAAAGTCATTATTTTATGCCTAAAAAGTCTAAGGAACAGAGAGTAAAGACACTCTTCATTGGGCAACTAAGGGAAATCAAGAAACAGGTTAGACTGTCAGAACACAAAGCTGTATTCACACCTCTTCATCTCTGTATTTTCACAACCAATACACCAGATCTCCTGGATAAGTCACAAATCTGCCCTTAAAGAATGTGATGTAGAAACACGAGGAGTAGTAGTCGACAATCTGGAACAAGAACGCCTCCATGGCTAGGTTGTTCTCATAGTCAGTCTGGTCTTTGGGAGCTCTGCAGCTAGAATAAAGAAAAGTTAAGTCTGTAAAACTGTGAACGGATTTGAGACCCTAATCAAAGCCAAGGACACATGAGTTAACAAGGTAAATATGTATATATATATATACACAATTCACACTGTTTTCATTTCAGCCGTTTTGAATTCCTTAACATAGCTACTATGTTAATTCCAAGTGTACACACTGTTGTAAGAGTTTCTCCCACTATGAACGCAATATCCCACAAGGCAAAAAAAAAAAAAAAAAAAAAAAAAAAACAGCCGTTCCTTAAAATTTATAAGCACAACAGTATCCAATGGGCAAGAACTGTCCTCTGTCAGGTGTAAGTTGACAGAAAGCTACCTTTAAACATCCTGCAAAATGATATTCTCTTGTCTCCCTGAACGGCAGTAAGGTAGGATTATTGAAGAAAACAAACAAAACACGGAGCAACTTGTTAGAAGCATTTGGGGAACATAAAACGGGTCATCCTCCTAGTTCAGAATTTGAATTGGTCTTGGTGTTTTCAGAAGATGACCACTGAGCAGACCACTGGGAGAACCACCCAGCCACCTGCAGCGTGTGGGAAGCACTTAACTTGGGCCGCTAAGCCGCTGGCTGGGATACAAGCCAGAGAGAAGAAACATTTATTATAGAAGCCACAGCTGATGAGAATGGAGCTACACTAACAGGAACAGAATAGGGGTAAGACACATAAAACTGTGATTACCTGTCCTCTCCGTAACGCACAAGCAAATCTGCCACTGGAACCACGACACTCTTCCAATTATTTGCAACAAAGGGACTATTAACTTCCCACAATAGGGTACATGATCTAATGTAATTGAAATTATTATTAAGCACTGACCTGTTTACACAGAGCTTGGACATTCTAATGCTTCCTTTGTCCCTTTTACTAATGCAAAGCTGGAGCTAATTCACTTCTCACATAGGCTAGAGAAAATACGTTTACAATTGAAGTATTCTAAGACTGTAATGTACTGGAATTGAAGTGCCTAAAAATACAGTCTCTGTTTTGACCTGGTTCTAAAACTGGTGTAGAAGTGACCTCAGCTGCAGGAGGAGCTTACCAGAGTCAGTCATCATGATTGTCACTTTCTCATATATGGCGTTCAGGGTCACGATGATGATAACGCTGATGAGGGAAGCAGTGATGGGCGTGGCCCACCTGCACAGTCAGGTACTTCTGGATTGGGTCTCTTCCATTCACGTTCTTGGGAAGTTTTGCAGAAAATACAATGAACACTGAAAGTCCGTAGACATTGATCCCAATAACTGAAGCAATGGCCAACAGGACCTGACAACCCAAATACCCAGCAGCATGAGACTCACTAATGATCGTATTTTTACACAGAAAACTTGCCCCCAACCCACGCTTTAACAGAAAATATGCATGTGCTGTAAACCTCAGATAAACGCGAGAAGTGATGTAAATCGCACGTAAATGCCACAAGAGACGTGAATATCAGGCATGTTAAACTTTAGGGGAGGAGGAATGAAGGATGTCAAAAAGAATGAGTGCAACCACTAATGTAACATGCTGACAGCAGGAGCAGCTGTGTACAGGGCATAGGGAATATATGGGAACTCCACTTTCTGTGAATTTTTCTGTAAACCTAAAACTGCACTAAAGAAGGAAGCCTGTTAATTGTATCTTTGAATGGGTGAAAATGGAGTAACTGGTGGCATGTTCTTTTGGAGACAAGTCTGTGATAGCAGAACCAATGAAAATATCCCTTCTACATCTATAGAATTACTTAGGTTATGAACTAGTTGTAACCCATGAAGGGGATATGCTTCCTTTCAAGGGAGAACCTATCACTGATTCAGGGGTCAGCAGGTGCTAGCTGTCGTCTTCATTCTGAATAGGACCAGCGAAGCTGTGGACATGCCCTGAGGGAAATAGTGGAAGTGACAGCAGGTCTCTGCTGATGAAAGCTTCTCATGCTTTTCATACTCCTTGAGATCTTAAAATGGCAGGTATTCATAGTCCCTGCATTTGCACAAGATACATGTCCCTGATCCATTGTAGTTCTGACTGTGTGGACCCAAGGGCAACGGGGGTGTCTGAAGCATAATTTGCACGTGGCTGGTAGGGCTTCAGTTCCTCATTAGGCAGGTTTTTTTCTGGCCACTGAAGAATGCACATTAAAGATCCCATTTTTAAACTGTTTTCCTTCCATCTGCCTTCTTGGTCATCGTCCAGAAGCATGTACTCAGTGTCCCTGGCCGCTCCTGATGGCTGCCCCAGAGAGAAAGCTACAAAGAATGTGAATTTCAAGACTAAGTGTACCACATCATGTTATTTACAGTAACAGCGGGAGGCTGGCTTGCACCTGCAGGGGAGAGCAGAGGGACTGTTTACAAGCCCCTCCTGGAGCCACACTCCTGCATCTGGATCCCAGCTCCGATGCTAGCTGTGGGGCCTTGTGCAAGTTTCTTAACCTCTGGGGGCTTCCATCTCCTCACCCATATCATAGGGGGATAATAATAGCAATTTATAGGACTATTGTAATGAGTCGATGATTTTTCTAATTGTGAAAACAATTAGAACATTAACCACAGGCATGTGAAAAACTCTACCTAAGTATTAGCTATGAATATGGTGACCAAAGTCTTAAAAAGGTGTTTTTCTTAGTTTTTAAGCCATCAGTTTGTAGAGAAAGCATTGTATTTCCTCCTCTACACTCTTTCATCATCCTTTTCTTCACAGTTAAGGCTTCATGCTTGTGAAAGGAATAACATTTTGGTGTGTGTGTGATTAAATGTGAAAATTAGTTAAGGCTGAGAAAAATGTATTATAGAAGGTATATTAAGCTTTCCACTCTTGTACAACACATATAGGCCATTTAAATAGTATGCATTTTTAAAAAGTGTGCATAATAATTTTTTTAATTACATATTAAGTAATCATAATAGATAAGATTCTTTAAATGCTTACTATTGCTTCAGCACAGATCTATTTTTCTAAATCCTCACAATCACCCTGTGGGGAAGGGAATATTATATCTCTTTTACAGATGAGGAAATAGAGTCACATGGAGATGATGCAATTTGCCCCAAATGAAGCAACTATTAAGTGAAAGAACTGAAATACTCAAACAGCCCAAAGACACACTAACTGTAGAGCACTGTCTCCTACATGGTCTGTGAAATCAATTCTAATTCATTTCAGAACTTTTACAAACTTGACACATTTTCATTTTTCTTCCAAGCAATTAATGGGTTCAATATTTCTTAAGAAACAGGAAAGCTTTCCATTCTCCTTCCTCAAGTTTCTTCTTACTTATCATCTTTTCTGATCATAACTTTAATATTTGCTCATTAAAGAAAATTTGAAAGTGCTCAGTAGTGGACAGAACTGCTGTCCTGGATCTGTCCCCAGTCTTAGAAGAGGACCCAGATTTTGCTTTAGGATAAATAACTTCCCTTCTTTTTTTAGTCCTGTGTTTTAAGCTCGATTGACCCACTCTTTCTGAAGCAGCAGAGGTAGATCTCAGTTGGTTTAAGACAAATAATACCCCTCATTCTATTGGCCTCGCACATGAGTTGAGAATTTGCAAATAACCCAGGAAGAGCCACTATTATGTGAGGAGATACGTGCTGGTGCCCATATGAATGATAAGCTTCCTCTATCAAGAGAGGAAGCTGCCAAAAGAGACCTCTCTTGGTTTGGATGGACGATCTGGGATGCTGAGTGCCTAGAAGCAGCATGCTGAGACATCCTTGGACACAGAATGAAGACAGGACAAAAGCAGCCCTTGACATCATCTGGGCTACAGTATCTCTCCTTGACTGAAGCCAGACCTCAGACCTGAGGTTTTCATTTACAGGAACCAATAAATCCCTTCCATCTCCATTTTTTGGTTGTCTTTTAAGCACATTGAAGACTGATTTTGTCACCTAAAATCAAAAGACTCCAACTCTGAAAATGAATAAAAAATGAAATAAGAAAAATGCTTCTACCTATAGACAAAATTCCTTCAGAAATCTGCATTGTCTGTATATTACAAATCATTTTATATATTAATTTTGTTCTCAAGCCTATCATAAGCATAACAGTTTGACATGTCATACAATATTTTCATGGACACATTTTTCATGGCTGCATAATATTCTACTATGTGAAGGGTTGGAAGAATATTTGGCTGAGATTTTATATGTATATATACATATAAAAGTATGTCTGTGACTTGCATCCATACTGACTTTTCCCTGCCATTTTGAAATACTTCCTGATTAAAAGTTTTTCAAAGCTGAATTAGTGGATTAAAGCTTATAGATATTTTTGACTCTTGATATGAGCTGTCAGACTGCTTTCTAAGAAGGCTGGAGGAGTACAGCAGAAATAAACACAGCATTGTAAATCAACCATACTTCACAAAGAATATCCGGTAACCTAGTCATGGGTTTGGTGTTCACTGGCACTTCATCCTCATAAAAAGATCTGTGTCAGTTGAGAGGTGGAAAACTATTTCATTCTGATGTGCACTGATTGAAATACCATTGCAGTGTGACATCTCTTTTTTCCTCAGTGAATGTGTGTTCATCTTGTCTGCCTTCTACACTCCTGAGATTTTTTGATGTTACCTTTGAAGTGATCTGAACTCTCCATATATTGAAGGAATTAGCCCCTTGTTGGATTTGTAAGCAAACAACATCCTCTGGTGTTTTGGTTAAAATTAGGATGCTTCTGATGCATGGAAATCTTTATATATTTTCCTCTGAAACTTACTGCTCATCTAGAGGTTTTATATTCATCCATATTTATTTCTAGTTTTTTTCTAATTGTGTTACTTTTTTAAATGTTTCTGGAATTTATCACAATATATTGTTCACTGTATGATTTCAATCTTTTCTTTTCCCCCCAAGTAGCTAACAAGTGTTCCATTTACTGAATAACCTTTATTTATCTCCCTGATTTGTCATGCCGTCCATCTCTTATATTAATTTATTATCGATATCAGAGCCCATATCTGGACTTCCTGTCCTATTTTCTAATCTGGCTCTTCTTGAACTAGTGAAACTCTCATTATCTTATTAATTATTACATTACTAATGTGATTTTATTCACAATAAACCCCAAATCAATTTTATGACTTCTGATATTTTGGAGAAATGATCTTTAGATCTAGAATCATGTGATTAAAGCATCTTTTATATCTTTCAGTAGTTTTTATTTTTATTTATTTGATAGTTCCTACTATCCTTTTGTTAGGCTATTCTTAGACATTTTACCTTGGTTGTTACACTTGGAAAATTTTAGAATTCTTAATGCCTCCAACTGGTCTCTTAAACAGATCCTGGAGAATCCTAAGCCACTGAGCTGATTTGAACAAACGAGGTGAAAAGAATTGGGGAAAGCACTGTGAGCTTTATGAAGAGACTCTGGAACCTCCAGAGTGGCGCTCTGCTTTGGCTCAGACGTCCTCTGGAAAAAGCTTTTTCTATGAGACTACATAGTTCCCAGCTTGACTTTCAGTTTTCTCAGCATTTCACATTAAATTTTAAAAAGTCTGTGGCAGGATCTTACCCAGAAAAAGAGCCCTTGCACAAAAGGTTATATGCATACACTTTCCCCAGGTGGTAAAGGAACACGCTCTTCTTCCTAATTAAAAAAACAAGCTTAGTCAATCAAGGGATTACACCAATGAAATGACTTTTCTCCTAACTGGTCACTAAATCCTAAACATAATTTAAAAAAATAATAATTTTCAGACATAGCCTCCTTATTTGTAACTGCATGGGTTTCTTTTCCTTTTCTTTGTTTTCTTTTCTGTTAACGATGTCAAACACACAACAAAATACGTACAGTGTTCATTTTAATAGTATTTTTTGAAAATGCACATGTGAACAACAAACTGTTTCCCTGCCATTGTCTGAGTTTAGGGGTCTGGGTACCTGACGAGGCCAAGCTGTAAAACTCTATTCGTGAGCTTGCCTTAGATTTCAGAAGTGACGGTAGTGACAGCTTAGAGTCCGTGCAGGACAGGAAGTTTCACAGGTGTGTGCAGCTAACTGGCCTCCACTGTGTGTTTCTTGGTTGAGTTTTATGTGTTAATTAGCTACAACTATGAAGTTTTAGGGTTTCCATTTTAGAGTTTATATTTAGATTTCTTTTTTAGAGATGAAATCAGTAAGACTCAAGATTTTCCTAGATTATAAAAGCAGATATAGTATAATAATAGCTGTAACTAAGTACATGGCCCTCCCTCTGTGCCAGGAAGTCTTCCAAGTAGATTCTTTACATTAATTCGACCCGTCCTTACCACAGTCATGAGGAAGCAAAACTCTTATTTTTATTTTATATGTAACTATGGCACAGAGAAGGTAAGTTGTCCAAGATCACTCAGGAAGCAAGCTGCTGTGTGTAAATATGAATTTAGGCAACTTCATTCCCAAGGTCTCACTACCACAACGCTGGCCTCTCTAAAGAATTGAGGATGCATTCACAATTAAAATAAAATGCTTGAATTAAAAAGCTAAAAAAAAAATAATTAAACAATTTTTTACATAAGGAAGAACGATAAAGTGAAATGAGTCTTCATGTTCAATTTTTCAACAAGCATGTTCCAATGAAAATTTAAACTTATTTGTTGGCAATTTTAAATTTAAAATTGGCAGTTTAAATGACCAAAAATCTTCTCTTCAGTATTTTTTGTATGCTGCCAATATGATACGTTTTTGTTTTTAGGACTCAAAAACATTATGAACATCTAAATTTGTCTGTTTCAGCTTTCATCTCTGAATGTACAGTCTTTCACCAACATATGCTTTGACCCCCATCTTCAGTTGTAAACAATGGGAACTATTAATAATGGGGAGTATTAGAAGCTTATTACATTGTAAAAGACAAATGTCACTTTCTATGAGTAGCTGAACCTCATTTTCTTCCATTTATAAAAAGAGGAGTTTGACCTGCTCCCTCCAGACCTTTTCAGTGCCAACATTCTGTAGATCTGTGATTCAATTTATTAAATCTATAGTTGGAGACATTTTCAGATGCTCCTAATAAAAGCATTTTCTTTCCAAGAGTTATTCATTCTCACAACCTACTCTCCTGCTGCTGCTGACTGCAAGTACCATCAGCTCTAAATTATCTCAGCTGATGGAAAGAAACAATAATACAGATGACTCAAAAATCATCTTTTCATAGCTCTGGAATGTTGATACAATGATATGTAGTTTTATTTTTTTAATTTTGCAGCAGGAGTGGCAGCAATAAATTTACATTTCCAATTATATAAAATGCCTAGCTCAAACACTGATGGCACCTCAGCAAAGGTTTCCCTGCTTCTTCTACCCTTTCTCTGACTTTAGGATGAGAGCAATGCTGTTTGTACACATCCCAAACGGAAGGGGGAGCAGTGACCGGGACTTAGTTCAAGACAAAGGGGCACCTAGTCTACGATGAAAAGGAGGCCGCAATAATGAAGGCACATGTGAAAAAATGGGAGTCAACTATAAAAACCAATGTGTCTTCCCTTCTACATCTATGTCATGGTGGCTAATTTATATTTTGCATTTTTTTATTGGTGTTATGAAAGGATACAAATCAATGCCTCTTTTCTTATACACTTATACGAGTCTTTTCCTTTTCCCCCTTTTTACTGTTATTACGAAGGAAGGGCCACACTTCTCTTCTGTGTCCACCATTCCAGGCAGTGCTCCTTCACCTTGGCTGCACATTAGAATAACCAGAGGAGCTTTAAAAACTTCCCTATGCCAGAAAGCACCCCAGGCCACTAAGTACCATCAGAGTTTGCAGTGATGGTATCCAGGCACCAACATTTTTTAAGGTCCCCTGGTGATTCCAACATGCAGCCAAGGCTGACAAGTCCAGAAGTAAACATACTAAACTGCATCTAAACAGCGCCCGCTTTTCCTGGGTAATGTCATCTATCTCCACGTGGGGACACTGCACCTCCTATTCTGGCCAGACTTGTCCTTCCTGCTCAACCGTGTCCCATTTGCACTCCTGTTCTGCCTGGCGCCGCTTCCAGAACTCCAGAAGTAAGGTGACTAACAGAGAGAGAGAACAGCGGAATGTGGATCTTCAGTGATGACTGATGCTTCAGAAATCTGTACTTAACATTTATTACCCTTAACACTTTGGTAAATGGTTAATAAAATCATATTTTATTTATAGGCAATACTAAAGAGAAACATGAGTTAATGTCTTTTTTTTAAGAAAAAAAGAAAATGTAGATAAATTATTGAACTTGGGAAAACAGACTATCTAGCTCTCTAGCTCAGGGGAAAGGTATTAACGTGATGGTCAGAGGCAGGTGACTGTGTCTGATGCTAAAGGACCTGCTACCAGCACATTATGCCCAATAAAAACAGAAATATCTGGGGGAGGGTTGTGTATAGCTCAGTAGTAGAGCACGTGTTTAGCATGTACAAGGTCCTGGGTTCAAGCCGCAGTACCTCCATTAAAAAAGAAAGTTAAAAAAAGCACAAGTAACTGTCATAATTTAAGAGCAGTGCACGGTCCACCCTCCAAGTCTTCCCCTCACATCCCTCTGTCTTTTCTGTCTGAAGGACCTGAGGGTGGGGAAGGGGATGAGAATGGTTTAGTAGCCCTTGCATTTCTATTTTCCACCACCCCAGTCACACAAAATTAAAATAATATTCTTAAATATGGAAAACTGCCATTTTCCTCAATCTTCGGTAAAGTAATTTTTAGAAATCGTCATTCAGTTTTAAGACTCGTAACTTCAAATAGTAGACAAAAACAACATGAAATGTTAATTGAAAATGTGGCTTCAGGGTAAATCCCCTAAGCCCTTCTTCCAACCAGACTGTTACCCTTAGGCCCCAACTCTAGAGAAATTCCAGAATAACCACTGTTCCCTCCACCATTATACCTGAGTCTCTACTATGCTCTGAGAATAAAGAGAAAAAAGACACAGTCCCTGATTCCGGGAGCTCCTAGGTGCACAGGAGTCATCAGGAAATGATGGCTGAGGAGGCGTGTTAAGAGGGCTTGGATAACATTCAGCAGAAGGTGCTCGGGGCAGAGAGCCAGAACTGTAGCCAAGGCTCTCCCAGAGGAGGGAACCACTGTGGTGAGTTCTGAGATGCCCTAGAAGTGAACAGGTGAAGGTATAATGTTAAGGCCATTTCTCCCTGGGGAGCTGCACATGCAAAGGAGGGAGGCCAAAGAGAGCCAGGTCCCTTCCAGGAACTGCAAATAGTCTAGAAGCAAGCACAGGGTGTGGGAGGCAGGTGAGGCAACGAGGTGAAGAGATCACTCTTGCATATCACACAGGTCTCTGTGTGCCTCCAAGGTAGAGGAGACATGCAAAGTGATCTAGAAAGAGACAAGATGGATTCAGGGAGACCAATTGGTAAGTTCGTGTGAAGGCCTGCTGAGTCCCCTCCAGGAGGAGAGAGAAGAAAACATTTCAGCAGGTGGACGGATTGGCCACAGGTGTGATGGAAGGGCAAGAAGAGGTCAAAGATGCCGGCCAGATTTCTGGCTTTGGCAGTGTCCTAAATTATAGTGCCATTCCCTGAAATAAGAAGGGCAGGAAAAGGGGCAAGTCATGAGAGGAGACAACTGATTCAGTTCTGGCTGGGTGCCTGTGGGCTCCAGTAGAGATGTCCAGTAGGCAAATAAATGTCAAGAAATCGGGAGAAAGTTCTAGGCTGAGTCAAGTAATTTTCCTGTTTCAAAAGGCTAAAGGGTGTGAGTGGACAAGCTCACGAAGAGAGGTGTAGAGGGGTAGCTCTCACACTCCTGCACATGAGAAACATCTGGGAGCCTTTAAGAAATAGTGTGCCCCAGCCTGGAGTGGGGACTTTGTACTGTTTATTGTTTTTTAAATACGTCTTTTCTTTTTTGGGAGGGTAATTAGCTTTATTTATTTTAATGGAGGTACTGGGATTTGAACCCAGGACCTCTTGCATACTAAGCACGTGCTCTACCACTGAGCTGTGCCCTCCCCACCTTTTTTTGTTTTTAGACATTAGCTCTACTGAGCAGTCAGGGTTGAGAATCAACCTGTAGAGAGCAGAGAGCCTTGGGGTAGAGATCAAGAAGCTGCCCAGAGCCCTGCAGACCCCACCAGGGGCAGCCGGAGATGAAGGGAGCCTCGGACAGGCTGTGAGGAACTTGAACTCAACCCTCCCCAATGGTGAAGACGACAAACATGTTTCAAGCACCCACTTCCCAGCAGTGTTTGTTCTGACTTTACTAGTTTTCCAGTAATACTGAGTGAGAATAGAAATAATCTGGACATAGGGATCAAATTCAAATGCTGGTTCTGACCATTCTTAGCTGCGTGATTACTGATTAAAAGGTTACCCGTCTGCCACGTGTAAAATGGGGGACCTAGAACCGTGCTCGTGGGCTGCTGTGAGCGTAATGAAATGACATCTATAAATGCCCTCCTGACTCTCAGAGGTAATTGCTACTATTGTCCCCATTTGGGACACCAAGAAACAGAGTCACAGAAAGCTTCAAACATTTGCCCAAGGTGAGTGTTGGGGTCAGGATTCAAGCCAATGACTTCTTGGATCCAGAGCCAAGGATCTTCTTACGAGCATCACGGCACTGCCCAGGCTCCCTGCTCCAAAACCCACCTCCCTTTGGCTCAATTCCATGGCGCCTGCGCTGCACAGATGTCGTCATTGCCTGCCTGCCCGCACGGTGTCTGACCCAGGCACTCCTCCCTCCGTCCCACACACCGCTTCCTTGGGCACACCAACCCTCACGAGGCCATTGCTGTGGCTACTCGGATGTTTACACGGAAACGCAGGTGCCAGTCCAGCTTTTTGCTATAGATCCTGCTGTCATTGGAGGCATAGAGCTCACAGTTGCTGGGGAGGCGACTTCTGGTCTCCTCCTTGGCTGGAGAGCTGGATGGAATCTAGCTTCCCTCTGCAACTTAGACATCCAGCATGAGAGTTAATGTAAGGCCATCTGGCCTCGCAACATAGAAATGATGCCCCCGCAGTCATACTTAACATTGTTATCTCCTGGCTCCACCAGGGAGCAGAGGCCCTGGCCTGTTGTCCACCAAGATTTGTTTCCTTGCACGACAGCTACAATGGGGTGAGTTAACACCGGACCAGAAAATCTACAAAGCCCTCGTGTACTATTTCCTGACACTTGCAGGTCACCCAAATACCCCAGACCCTCCAAGTAAACAACTAGTAAGAGGAACTGAGGTGGCTCGTCTGTCAGACCCCTGATGGCAGGACTGACTTGGCCTGTCCTGCTCTCGGGATGACCCGTTCTCCTTCTGTGTGCCCTTCCCCGAGTGAAAGAGACAGTTCTTTGTTTATGGGCTAGGGAGTATTTGTGGCTGTCTGACCAGAACCTTCAAAAGTAGAGCTCTTGGTGAGAATGGAAGCATGGCACCCACGTCTCATGAGCTCAGCTACCCAACAGCCTAATCTAGCCAAGACTGTGGCCAACACCAGGGGTCCACGCTGTTGAGTGTTGGGTCTGGAGAGCAATACCTCCACCACTGAGAAGCTGCCCCACCACTTGTGCCCTTATCCCCATCCAGGGGGAGGTGACGCATCCATGGGATGAAAGCCTTGAGGGCACTAGGTGACTGTGGACCAAGCTGTGACTGGCCGGTCCTGCTCCCCATGTGACCCATGTTAGCCTCACATGCAGAAAATCCCCAAAGAGACCCCTGCTTGGGTGAATGGGTCACCTATAAGCCAACTGTCCTCGGGCCACCTAAGAAGCAACACGGTATACACAGTGAGCCACACACTCACTGAAGTCCCCAAGGCTCACAGCTCCCTAATGGGACACCAGGTATCCCCAACATACAGAAGACCCTTACTTTATAATTGACTTGAGAATTCTACTGCCAACACTGCCTTCCACCTTCCACTTATGAAGTTGTTTCCACTCTGTCCCCTGCTCTGCAATTGTGCAATCAGTCCAGAGCTCCTTCATGAGACAGGAGGGAAGGGGGCTGGGCACAGCCATTAAAAGAATGGCACAGCCATTAGCACCAAAACGATGGAAAAGTCAACTCCCAGTAGACCTTGAGCTTCAATACACACTCACCGAAATACAGCAGGATGCTAGATGGCACGCCCACAGGTGCCAGGACAGGTTCAAGGCTGACCATAAAAGGTCAAAGGGTGATTGGTGGCCCAATTTCTGGGAATCCCAACACCTTCCCCAAAGAGGTTGGAATTTTCCTCCCACTTATTAGCATATGAAGATACTGAGTGCATAAAAACTAACAACCCCTCACCTCATGGCTGCTCTCTCTGCTGAGGGAGACAGCCCACACTCTGCCTGTGGAGTGTGTATCTACTTTTACTTTAAATTGGAGCACCCAACCCCCACGCCTCATGGCCTTTCTCTTTCCTTCTGAAACAGAGCACTCTGTCTATGGAGTATATATCTCTCTGAATAAATCTACCTTTCCTGAACTGTGGCTCTCTCTTGGATTCGTTCCTGTGCAAACCAAGTACCCACACTTGGCGAGGTGAATCCCAGGGACCCAAATAAGACGTGGGATACGGCCATCCCCTCCCCCACATTTTCCTGTATCATACATTCCTTCCCAAAGGATCTCACCTTGTGCACTCCAAAATTGACAGCACTCATGTGTCCTGACCTGGATCTTCTTCTGCGTGTATCACTTCTCATGCCCACTAGAACGTCACCTTCATGAGGACAGGGATTTGGCCCTGTTCACAACGGAAGCACCAGCACATCACAGGTGCTGGAGAAGTCTTAGCTGAATGAATGAGCTGTGGGAAGTCCTGGGAATTCCACCTGAAACTCCTAGCCACTTGGGTCCCAGCTGACTCCAGGTGCTCCCTGCTACTCATAGCTGACCTCTTGCCACCACGCTCTGCTCTGCCATCACCTGAGCCGGGATGAGCTGAGATGAGCACACACCCCGGAGAGCATGGCGGCTGGTTCATGAGGTTGCAACACACTCGCCCTCTGACTGCCAGGGGTTACTTAGGATGGACAAACTGAAGGCAGCACCACGTGCACCGTCCTGCCCCGCAACTCAGTTGAAGCACCAGGACTGCACACAGGGGAAACGCCGGCCCTTTGCAACCTAAGGAGAGGGACTATGGGTGAGAAGGGGGTCTCTGTCAACTAACAGTCACTTCATAAGCCCAGTCTTTGAAAAGCTCTTCAAAGACACTTTTGGTATCTTCCTTGTGTTTCTATAATCCCTCCAGATATTGTCATTTTAATCTATGCATCAGAAATACAGATACTTTCGAAATCTTTATTGATTTTCAATGAAGAAAATCCTCAATTTCCTTCTCTGCTAAGAAAATTACTGCACTTTTTATAAAAGAAGGCAGATTCCTTTCATGAGTTTCTATCTTCAAACACCTAATTTCACAAGAATCAGTGAAGCAGGACATGAAAATCATGCTGTGCTTTATCACCTACAGGTGGGCAGGGATGAAATGAATGAGTACTGATCTCATGAGACGGGAAGGCTGGGGCTGTCTTATTCCTGCTACAGATGGAAGGGTCCATATCTGTAAGGGTGAGGAAGGACCAAGGATGAGAAACCAACGTTTTCTAACCCACTTCTCTTTTTCAGAGTCCCAGACAAAACAGTGTGATTGTATCAACAAAAACAAGAACATCTGCACCCTTCTAAAAGCACGCTACAACTTTACTACTACACACGGCTCTCTGTCACTGGCCTAAAGGCTGATGACAGCCAAGAAATTTGCAGGGACCTTATTCTGCACTCATCCCTTTTTGTCTTTGGAACATCAGGAAATTTGCCTCCTCTCCCTGAGTGTCATTTTCCTCATCCTTCAAATGGGAGTGTAACAGTCATTCATTTGCTCAGTGTCTATTCGACAACAGGAGACGGCTTATGAAAACAACAACAAAAAAAGCAAAACAGCAATTCTGATCTGTGCTGTCTTCCTCCTCCTCCCTGAACATGGACATACAGGGTAAAATGGCATCTTTCACTAAATCCCGAACTTAAGGAGCAGTTCTGATAAGGAAGTCACAGGACTGCCATGTAACCAAGAAATTACCTGGTGAAAAAGAATGAGTTGCCTGCAAATCCTCAAAACCCGTAAGGGTGCAAACCCTGGGAGCTACAGGCATGGGTGGGAGTTCCTTAGTTCCCCATTTCACAAAGCCGAGAACTTTGCAGGGTCCATGAAAGACACAGATAGCCCAGTACAACCACACCATGTTTTGGAGTACACCGGGGCCACATCGCTGCTGACCTGTACTTCTGTGTGTCCCAGAGCAAGGGCTCTGGGTGGGGGTGACTGTGTTTGAGGCTGGAGAAGAACTTCCCGTTCTGTCTCTTTTGCTCTCTCTCTTCCTGCAATAAAAGAACTGGTAGGACTCTGGTTGGGAGCACTGCACCCACATTCTCTGGCAAACCACACACTAGGCAGCTCTAGCTGATCTGAGAGAGGACTCTTCAATGAACATATATACACCAAAGTCAGGCAGAAGGCTGCCTGTGACCTCGGGAATCCAAACCAGCTTGTCCTGTTAATCAGGATATTAGACATCTAAAGAAAGTGTGCACCAGATGAAGACGATGCCTTAGACAGCGTTGGTGGTTATGGCCAGCAGTGTCTAAGGACAAGTCATGCTCTGGCAGATGGGAGCATTTTGGTTGCTTTAAGTTTACTACTGAAGGGCTGGGACATTTCATTGGGCCTTGAAACTCCAGACCTCTTTACTCACAAAGGCAGACAAGTTAGGTGAGCCAGCTCAGCCTTTATTCCAACTTCCTAACCAAAATGCTATGAGGGCGAAAATATATTTCTCAGACTCTTCTGCAGCAAGGGTTCCAGATGTGGCCTTAAAAATGCCCATCAGAGATTGAGATATGCAAATATTAACTAGTATATATAAAAATAGCTAAAAATAATTAAATTTCTTCTGTATAGCACAGGGAACTATTTTTAATATCTTGTAATAACCTTTAATGAAAAAGAATATGAAAAGGAATTCTTAAATATATACGTGTATATGAATGACTGGAATACTGTGCTGTACATCAGAAATTGACACATTGTAACTGACTGTACTTCAATTAAAAAATATATATATATATAATGCCTATCAGCAGCATCTGAGTGTCACTGAAAGCAGAAACTCTGATGAATGGAGGCAGAGGTTAGTGGAGGAGCTACGTTATTTTGCTGGGGTGGATGCAGCCGGCATGGCAGAGGTCTACAAGGAATGCTCACAACAGCCACTTACTTATCCGCAAGTGAGTTAGGGTAACAGCTTCCTGAAATCCTCCCCGCCCCTCCTGATGAGCCAGGTGTCTGGCGTTTCTCTGGAAATCACTAGGTGCAGCCTGGAACTCAAAGGTAAAAATTAAAAACTGCAGTCAGGCAGCGAAGAGACTGGCAGGACGTATTGGACAAAATTAGGTCAGAAACAACAAGGAAAGTGGAGGCGATAGAACGTGTGCTGAGGACCCTGACTTCAGTGGTGGATTGTCTGTGTTGAGGAATCTGAGTCAGTGTGAGTAGATGGATTGGTGTGGACTAAAATGGTGGCCATTGTTCAGATAAGTGTGTGATTTGGAATATATTTATTAGAGGAGGGTTTTTTTTCCCCTTCAACATTGATCACTTCTAGGGAGCAGAAAAATACTCTGCCACACAACATCTAAGTGCAAAAGAGATGCTACGGGATGATGGTGGTATGAAAAATTTCAGTTCTGCAGTTCCAAGATTTCCTTAATGAGGTTCACAGCAGTATGTACTTAAAATAAAATAAGGTACTTAAAATAAAGACATCATCATATGTACATATTCTTAAAGATACACATATGGTGCTATAAGTGGGTCTGAAATGTGTTCTGCATTCTAAAATCCGATGAAATAAAATCAGTAGCTCAATATGCCTGTCGGCTCTATAAACATGTTGTAGCTAATGATCACAGAAAGCAAGATCAGCTAGGAAATTTGAGATTTGTCTTTTCCAGTGTCAAAGTTAATATTTTTTGCTTTACTTAAAAAGCATTTTTTTTAATTAGGGCTGTCAGCATCCATTGGTATACGGGGTTCAGTAGATGTGTTCAGATGTTCTAGACAGTGAATCAGAGCAAAGACTGAGGTTTAGACAGTAGTTAAATGCCTCACCCGTGTGATCAGCATCCACATACTGCTATACAGAAAATCCTTAAAAGTGAGAAGTTCACTAAAACAACGAAAAGAGAGGGAAAAAAATAGCCACAGACTAGTGGAAGTTTCGTAACGTGTAAATATGACAAAGGGCTCTTCATGAGCATATTTTTAAAAACCCCTACACTTCAATAAGAAAAACAACAAACTGACAACAGGTTGCACACTACTCCCCGTAGGAGAAGCCATGCAGATGGACTCTTATGTGAATGGGGCTGGAGCTGTAGAAATAGTTAGTCTTGCATGTAACTCAGTTAAAAACAAATGCAAATGAGATACACTTCTAGAACATCTGAGTAAATATCTTGGAAAATTTACTCCTCTATGAAGCAATGACAATGGCAAAATTTGTCAAAATTAACCTCTGCAGAACTCTGGAAATTAAACAAAGGCTTCCAGCAATCCGGGGAGTGTTTATTTGAGGAAAAAAACAGCTAAATCTCCATAAAGATAGTGAGTTTTGTGGCATCGTAACTTGATCTACCCCCATCCCCGTATCCTCACCTTAAATGGTGGCCTTTAAAAGCAACAGTCTCACAATCAAGGTAGGGGCAGAAGTGATTTGAAGTTACCCAAAACTTCCATCCCCAGAGAGCTGTCACTATTTGACCTATCTCAAACTCATGCTGTGCAAACAGTCTGTCCCCAGAATGTGTGTGGAAAACAGTCAGCATTGAGTATTTAACATTAAACTGCCTGAGGCAGTGGTACCAGTAGAGGCTAACTACATGCTGACTAGGAAACGTAGAAGGCAAAATTGAGTAATGAGGCGCTTTGGGGTGGAGGTAGGGTTAAAAAGCTCCAAAAAATTCTGAGAATTGTAGGAGGCCGTACACATGTGTGGCACATGGCAAGGAAAGATCTGAGAAAAACTTAAGCCTTCAACTCTGGCTGAACTTGAGGTTCTGCATAAGCAAGAACTAAAGGCTACGGAAGAGCTGCAGACTGCCTGCCGGTGCTGAGGGCCTCCCTCAGCACGCAGACACACAGCCACCTGGCAACAGCTCAAACGACTGACTCCAGGCATTGAAAGAAATCACTGTGCAATCATTATTACAGAGATGATAACTAGGCTTTCTGCACACACACTGATCTCATGGCCATGCATGATAAAGAATACAGAATTTGTTCAGGAAAGTAACTAAATAAATAGCTGCAGCAGCAATGACAATGGAAGCAACGATAAATCCTGGAGATGAGGAAAATCTGGCTTTCAGATCTGCTACATTGTAATATTTTAAATGTCCAGGTTTAAACAGAAAATTACAAGATGTACAAAGAAACAGAAAAGTTTGGCCATAACACAGGGGAAAAAGTAGTCAATAGAAACTCCCTGAGGAAGCCCAGACACTGGACTTACAAGACAAAGACATAAATAAGCAATTGCACATATGTTCAAAGAGCTAACAGAAACCATGCCAAAAGAATTAAATTATGTGAACATCTCATTGTACAGAGAATATCAATAGATAAAATTTATATTAAAATCCAACTGGAAATTCTAGAGATACAAATATAATGACTAAAATGAAAAATTCAATAAGAGGTTTCTCTGTAGATAGGAACTTGTTGAAGAAAAAGTCAGTTAACTTAAAACTACTGAGATTATCCGGTCTGTGGAACAGAAAGGAAAAGGAATGAAAAAAAATGAACACTGTGTCAGAGATAGATGAGACACAATCAACAATACCAATACTCACATAATGGGAGTGCCAGAAGGAAGGAGAGAAAAAAAGGGGTAGAAAGAATATATAAAGAAATAATGGCTGAAAACTTCACAAATTTGGTGAAAACATTAATTTGTACATCCCAGCAGCTCAACAAACTCCACGTGGTATAAACATAGAGACATCTAATATAGGCACATCAGACTCAGTGTATCAAAGACAAGAACAAAGAATCTTGACAGCAGAAAGAGAAAAGTGGCTCAACATATACAAAGGCTCCTCAGTAAGACAGTTGATTTCTCATCAAAAGCCATGGAGACCACAAGGCAGTGGGATGGTATCGTCAAAGTGATAAAAGGAAAAGACTGTCACCAAGTATTTTATAGCCAGGAAATTGATTCTTCAAAAAAAATTAAAGGAGAAATTAAGACACTCCTACAAAAACAAAATCTGAAAGAATCCATTGCTAGCAGGCCTGCCCTACAAGAAATGTTAAAGATAGCCCAGCAGCTGAAAATGAAAGGACACTCACCTGAAAAATAAAGAGCACTAGTAGAGGTAACTACATGAGTAAAAAAATAAAACAGTATAGAGTATTACATGTAAGTGTTTTCTTCTATTTGATGTAAAAGACAACTGCATAAAACAATACTTCTGAAACTGTGTAGATGCGCTTATAAATGCATAAAGGTGTAATTTTATATGACAGTGACAGCATGAGGAGGGGGAGGGAAAAGATTGATATCAAGGCAAAGATTTTGTGTACTATTGAAATTAAGTTGGCATTCATGTGACCTAGATTGCTTTAAAACAAGATGTTAATTATAATCTCCAGGGCAATGGAGGAGAAGGCGGAGGAGGTAGAGGATTAGGAGGAGGAGAAGAAAAAGATAAAATAAACAACAAATTAAAATGGCACACTTGAAAATGCCTACTTTGTACAAAAAGTGTAGTAATAGAGGAATGGGAAAAGTAAAAGTCATATAGAAAGCAGATAGCAGATGTAACTTCAACCTGATAAGAAATTACATTAATGTAAATGAATTAAACATTCTAATGAAAATACTAAAGGTAGAAATAAATGGAATAGAGAATAGATGAACAACAGAGAATAATCAACAAAAAGAAAAGTTGGTTCTTTGAAAAGATCAACATAATTGACAAATTTTTAGCTAGTACTGAAGAAAAAAAGAGAGAAGATTCAAATTATTAAATGAGAAATGAAAGGAAGGATGTCACTACTGCCCTTACAAAAATAACAAGGATTATAAAGGAATACCATGAATAATTATATAGCCAACAAATGAGAAAATTTAGATGAAATGGATAAATTCCTAAAAGGACATAAATGACTGAAGCTAATTCAAGGAGAAATAGAAAACTCAAATAATCCTACAATAAGTAGTGTCTGAAATAGTAATCCAAAGTATTCCCACAAGGAAATGCTAGGCCTATATGTCTTTGCTGGTGAATTCCATCAACTACGTAAATAAAAAAGAAAAACAAAAACAAAACCAAAACAAAACAAAAAAACAATGTGTCACAAACTCGTCTGAAAATAAATAGCTGGGCACAGTTCCCAATTCATTCAATGAGACTAGTATCACACTGATACAAAATCAGACAAAGGCATCACAAGAAAACTAAAGACTATCTCTTATGAATATAAATGCAAAAATCCTCAACAGAATACAAGCAAATCCAATCCAGTAACATATAAAATAGACCACAATTAAGTGGGATGTATCCAGGTATGCAAAGGCAGTTTAACATACAAAAGTCCATTCATGAAATACGCCATATTAAAAGAATAATGGATAAAAATTAGGAATACAAGAGAACTTCCTCAACTTGACAGACAACATCTATGAAAAACCTGGAGCAAAGATCATACATAATGGTGAAAGACTGAATTATTTCCTCCCAAAATCAACATTGTCCTAGAGGTTCTAGTCAAAGCAA
The DNA here is from genome assembly GCF_048773025.1 of Camelus bactrianus. Taxonomy (NCBI): domain Eukaryota; kingdom Metazoa; phylum Chordata; class Mammalia; order Artiodactyla; family Camelidae; genus Camelus; species Camelus bactrianus. The sequence goes on along the minus strand of NC_133557.1, from coordinate 48,979,284 downwards.
CCAGACAAAGAAAATAAAGCCTCTAGTTTAGAAAGAAAAAATAAAACTATTTCGATTCCTGATGACATGATATTATATATTGAAAACACAAGGAATCCACAAACAAAAAAAAAGAGAGATAGAAAAGAAAAAAAAATCCTATTAGAATTAATAACCCAGTCTGACCAAAATTGTAAGACACAAATCAATATATAAAAAAGTAATTATATTTCTGTACAACAGCAGTGAATAATCTAAAAATAAATTGAAGGAAACATTTTCATTTACAATAGCATCAAAAAGAATAAAATACTTAGGAATATTAAGAAAAATATGTGAAATACTGAGAAAAATGTCTGAAACTTGTATATTGAAAACTAAAATACTACTGATAGAAGTTAAAAATGACCTAAAATAAATGGAAAGCTCTTCTGTATTAATGGATCAGAAGCCTTATTATTGTTAGGATGGCAATTGTCCTCAAAATGACCTACAGATTCAATGCAACTCTGGCTTTTTGGCAGAAATGAACAAGCTGATCCTAAAACTAATATGGAAATGCAAGATACCCAGAATAGTCAAAACAATCTTGAAAAAGAACAAAGTTTTGAAGTTTCCAAATTCAAATTCACTAACAAAACCATAATCCATACAGTGTGGTACTTGCATAAAGGACAGACAAATAGATTGAGATAAAAGAACTGAGAGTCCATAAACAAAGTCTTACACGTAGCCCGTTAATTTTTGACAGACGTGCCATGACAATCCAATGGGGAAAAAATAATTTTTACAAAAATGATGCTGGAACACCTGAACATACACCTGGAAAGAAAGAAAACTGAACTTTTATCTTACACCATGTATGAAAATTAACTCAAAATAAATCACAGACCTGAAACTATAAACCTTTTAGAAAATGAACAATGGGAAAATCTTCAGGACTTTGGATTACAAATACTTCTAATATATGACACTAAAAGCACAAACAATAAAAGAAAAAATATCAAGTAAACTGGACTTCAGTAAAATTAAACACTTCTGTGCTTCAAAGGACTTCATCAAGAAAGTAAGAAGACAATCCACAGAATGGGTGAAAATATTTCCAATATTTTCCCTGATAAGGGACTTTTATCCCGAATAGACAAAGAAGACTTAAAATGTGACAATACAAAGACAAATACAATTAAAATGGGCAAAGAGTTTGAATAGATGTTTCTCCAAAGAAGACATACGAATGGGAAATAAGCACATAGAAAGATGTTCAACATCAGTAGGCATTAGGGAAACAGAAAACAAAAGCACAATGACATGACACTTCATACCAACTAGGATGAAAAATATACATGATATATGATGTATAAATATGTATCTATAAACCTGGTAATAAAAAGTGCTGATGAGGATGTGGAGATACTGGACTCCTCATACATTACTACTGGAAATATAAAATGGTGCAGTCACTTTAAAAGCTACTTTAGCAATTCCTGAAAATGTTAAAAGTAGAATACATCCCAGCAATTCCATTTTTTGATATATCCTCAAGAGAACTGAAAATATGTGTTCACACAAAAACTTGTCCATGAGCATTTACAGCAGATTTATTCATCATCAACTGATGGATGGATAAGCAACGTGGTGTATTTATAACTATGGCATATTATTTGAACACAAAAAGGAATTTGGGTACTGATATATGCTACACCATGGATGAGCCTTGACAACGTCACACTAAATGAAAGACGACAATCAAAAAAGGCAGCATACTGTATGGTTCTACTTTTATGAAATGCCCAGAACAGACAAATCCGTAGAGGCAGAAAGTAGAGTGGTGGCTGCTGGGGGCTTAGGGAAAGGAAGGTTAGGGAGTGACTTACTAAAGTGTACTGGTTCCTTTGGGGAGTGATGGCTACACAACCCTGAAATGTACTTAAAACCCTAATGCACACTTTCAAGGGTGCATTTTATGGTATGTGAAGTACATCTCCATAAAGCTGTTATTCTTGAAGCTGAGCCCACCTATGGAGCAACTGGCACAGCACTGACTGTGGCATCCGGACGGGGAGTGACCTACCCGCCCACCATGAAGGAGAGCAGCACCTGACCCAGTGTTGGAGGGGCGTGATCTTCTTGCCGACGGACACTGTGCGCAGCACAGACGAGGGGGCCAACAGAGCAAGCTGAGATCGTGAAACAGGGCGAAGACACAAAGACCTCTCAATAAAACCATTAAGAGCGCACAGTCTCTAGGAGAACACATCTTTGATTTTTAAATCTTTTTATATCTGTTTTATTTTCTATGACCTTTTTAATCTTTACTTTTTAAACAGTTCTATATGTTTACAGATCTCATTTCATTTTTAATTCTCTTGGTTTTGATCTGTAATTGATTATTCGCAGGTTTCAAATATTGTGTTTTGAATTTTTCTTCTTTTTATTAGGGATTTAAAAGACATCTCAACTCGATTCCTAATCTGCTTCAACTTGCTCTTCTATTATTGATTATACCCTGTTTTCAAACGTTCTTTTCCTCCATTATTTTAAAATTCTCTCTCTCTCTCTCTAATTTTTAAGATTTATTCCCACATAGGCTTTAGATAGATAAATAAATAAACTCCTTTAAGAAACACAATAGATAACTGATGCCCTCAATCCACAGTGCCAGAGAGATATTAGTAGTATGAAGAAGCAGAAGCAATACTCCCAATTAAAAGAGCAAGAGAAATCCTCTGAAAGAATGATCAATGAAATAGACATTGATGGTCTACTAGATCAAAATTTCAAAAGAGAAGTGATCAAATTACTGAAGGAACTAAAAGAGATAGTGTTTAGAGACATAAAATATGTCAAAAACAAAATAGAAGCTATAAAGAAGAGCCAAGTAGAATTGGTAAATTCATTGGCTGAAATGAGATCTGACCTGAAGGCTGTACAAAGCAGGCTAGATAATGCAGAGGAATGAATAAGTGACCTAGAATACAGGACAACAGAAAGCACCCAATCAGAACAGCTGAGAGAAAAACAAATAAAAAACAATGAAAACAATATAAGGAACCTATGGTATAATATAAAGCATGCCAAACTATGCATAATAGGGGTTCCAGAACGGGGAGAAAGAACAAAGGGGATGGAAAAGGTATTTAAAGAAATCGTGACTGAAAACTTCCCAAACCTAAAGGAGGAATCAGACACCCAAGTACAGGAGGCACAGAGGTTCCCAAACAGGAGGAGCCCAAAGAGACCCACACCAAGACATATCATAATCAAGATGGCCAGACTGAAGGATAAAGAAATGATCCAAAAGGCAGCAAGAGAAAAACAAAGAGTGATTTACAAGAGAAGGCTCTCAGCTGATTTCTCTACATAAACACTACAGGCCAGAAGGGAGTGGCAAGATATATTCAAAGTCCTGAATGAAAAAAAAAGATGCAGCCTAGGATACTTTCTCCAGCAAGGCTATCCTTTAGAATAGAAGGAGAGATAAAGAATTTCACAGAGAAGCAAAAACTGAAAGACTTTAGCAACACTAAACCCATGCTAAAACAAATATTGAAAGGTCTACTCTAAATAGAAAAAAAGTAGGATGCTACAGAAATGAGAATTCATCACTGGAAAGGTGATAACTACCATGAATTACAAATAGAATAAACATGATATTGTAAAAGAAGACATCTAAATCATTGAGTGGGAGAGGGAAGCAAGAAAATATAGAGTATTCTTTCTTTCTTCTTTTTTTTTTTTTTTAATGTTTTGTTCTCGGTAGGATGGGTTTGAGATTACATTATTATCTGTTTAGTACACACAGTTACAGTAATCGGTTAACAGACTTACAAAAAAGTGTAACCACAAGCCAAAAACTTACAAGTGAGTCACAAAAACTAAATACAATCCAGGATAATACAAAGGAAAATTACCATACCACAAAAGGAAGAAGAAAGGAACGAAGAAGAAATACCAAATCAACTGCAAAAATAAGTTCAAAATAGCAATAAACACTCATCTATCATTAATTACTGTAAATGTTAATAGACTGAATGCTCCAGTCAAAAGACACAGTGGCAGACTGGATAATAAAGCAAGAACCTTCAATACACTGCATACAAGAGACACACTTTAGGGAGAAGGACACATATAGATTGAAAGTGAATGGATGGAAAATTATATTCCATGCAAATAAAAACGCCAAAAATCAGGTGTAGCAGTACTGATTTCAGACAAAATAGAGTTTAAAACAAGGGCCATAAAGATAAATAAAGACATTTTATAATGATTAAAGGAGAAATACAAGATGAGGATATTACAATCATTAATATATATGCACCCAACATGAGCACCTAAGTACATAAAACAACTACTAACAGAGATAAAGGGGGAAATTGATGGGAATACAATCATTGCCAGAAATTTTAACACCACATTAACATCACTAGACAGATCTTCCAGAAAGAAAATAAATAAGGCAACAGAGACATTAAATGATACAATTGAATAATTAGATTTAGTGGATATTTTCAGAGCATTACAATCCCCCAAAATAGGATACACATTCTTTTCAAGTGCACATGGAACATTTTCTAGGATTGATCATGTACTTGGTCACAAAAGAAGCCTCAACAATTTTAAGAAGATAGAAATTATCTCAAGCATCTTTACTGACCACAATGCCATTGAAACTAGAAATCAACTACAGAGAAACAAAGGAGAAAAAAAGGAAAGCATAGAGATTAAACAACATGCTATTAGAAAACCAATGGGTCAATGATGAAATCAAAGTTGAAATTAAAGAATGCCTGGAGACTAATGAAAATGAAAACACAACCACACAAAACTTATGGGACTCAGCAAAAGTAGTGCTAAGAGGAAAGTTTAGGTTCATACAGGCTTTCCTCAAAAAAGAAGAACAATATCAAATAAACAATCTAACCCACCAGCTAAAAGAACTGGAAAAAGAAGAGCAAAAACACACAAAACTCAGCAGAAGGAAGGAAATAATAAAGATCAGGGAGGAAATAAATAAAATAAAGATTAAAAAATAGAGAAAGTAATCAATCAAACAATAAGCTAGTTTTTTGAAAGAGTAAATAAAATCTACAAACCTCTGGCCAAACTCACAAAGAAGAAAAAAGAGAGAGCACAAATTTGCAAAATAAGAGAGGAAAATGGAGAAATTACAACAAATAACATAGAAATACGGAATATCATATGAGAATGTCAAAAAATCTACATGGAAAAAAATGGATAACCTAGAGGAGATGAACAAGTTTCTGGAAATATACAGTCCACTAAGACTGAATCAAGAAGAAACTGACCACTTGAACAAATTGATCACTAGGAATGAAATCAAATTAACAATAAAAAAAACTCCCTACAAATAAAAATCCAGGACTGGAGAGCTTCACGAGGGAATTCTACCACACATACAAAGAGGAACTCATACCAGTCCTTCTCAAACTCTTCCAGAAGATTGAAAAGAAGGAATATTCCCAAACTCATTCTATGAAGCCACCATCACCCTGATATCAAAACAAGGCAAAGACACCACCAAAAAACAAAATTAGCGACCAGTATCACTGATGAACACAGATACAAAAAGTCCTTACCAAAATACTAGCAAATAGAATCCAACAGCACATAAAAAAGATTATACATCACGCTCAAATGGGGTTCATCTCAGGGACACAAGAGTGGTTCAACATATGCAAATCAATCAATGTAATACTTCACATCAACAAGAGAAAGGACAAAAACTTCATAATCATCTCAATAGATGCAGAAAAGCTTTTGATAAAATTCAACACCCACTTATGATAAAAATTCTCACCAAAGTGGGTATTGAGGGAACGTATCTCAACATCATAAAATCTATATATGACAAACCTACAGCCAGCATAGCACTCAACGGTGAAAAACTCAAAAGCTTCTCACTAAAATCCGGGACAAGACAAGGATGCCCACTATAGCCACTCCTATTCGACAAGTCCTGGCCACAGCAATCAGGCAAGTAAGAGAAGTAAAAGGGGTCTTAATTGGGAAAGAAGAGGTAAAAGTGTCACTATATGCAGATGACATGACAATATATATAGAAAACACTAAAAGGTCCACACAAAAACTACTAGAGCTGATCGAAGAATTTAGCAAGGTAGCAGGTTACAAGATTAATGTTTAAAATCAGTTGCATCTCTTTACACAAATGATGAATCAACAGAAAAAGAAAGTAAAGAAACAATCCCCTTTAAAATAGCACCCAAAGTAATAAATTATCTAGGAATAAATCTAACCACAGAGGTGAGAGAATTATACACAGAAAAGTATAAACAATTGGTGAAGGAAATTAAAGAAGACTTTAAAAAATGGAAAGTATCCCATGCTCTTGGATTGCAAGAATCAATATTGTTAAAATGGTCACACTGCCCAAGGCAATCTACAGATTTATTGTAATACCTATCAAATTACCCCAGACATATTTCATAGAACTAGAACAAATCACAGTAAAATTTATATGGAATCATCAAAGACATAGAATTTCCAGGGCATTACTGAAGAAAAAAAGAAAGAGCCTGGAGGAATAACTCTCCCAGACTTGAGACGATACTATAGAGTTACAGTCATCAAGACAGCATGGTATTCGTACAAAAACAGACATATAAACCAATGGAACAGAATAGAGAGCCCAGAAATGAACCCAAAGACTTTTGGTCAACTAATCTTCGACAAAGGAGGCAAGAATATACAATGGAATAAAGACAGTCTCTTCAGCAAGATAAACGTAAGACAAGATACAATAAACCTCCTAAAAGAAAATACAGGCAAAATATCTGACATACATCTCAGAAATCTTCCCCTAGGCCAGTCTACCCAAGCAATAGAAATAAAAGCAATAATAAACAAATGGGACCTAATGAAACTTACCAGCTTCTACACAGCAAAGTACAACATAAGTAAAACAAAAAGACAACCTACAGAATGGGAGAACATTTTGCAAATGAAACTGACAAAGGCTTGATCTCCAGAATATATAAGCAGCTCATATGACTTAATAAGAAACAACCAAATAACCCAATCCCAAAATGGGCAGAAGACCTAAACTGCAATTCTCCAAGGATGACATACAAATGATCAATGGGCACATGAAAAAGTGCTCAGTATCACTAATTATCAGAGAAATGCAAATCAAAACTACAATGAGGTTTCACCTCAAACCAGTCAGAATGGCCATCATTCGAAAATCCACAAATGACAAATGCTAGAGAGGCTGTGGACAAAGGGAAACCTCCGACACTTCTGGTGGGAATGCACTTTGTTGCAGCCACTGTGGAAAACAGCATTGAGTTTCCTCAAAAGACTAGGAATAGAATTGCCACATGACACAGGAATCCCACTCCTATGCATATATCCTGAAGGAACCCTACTTCAGGATGACAGCTACACCCCAATATACATAGCAGCACTATTTACAATAACCAAGACATGGAGATAGCCTAAATGTCCATCAATGGATGACTGGCTAAAGAAGTGGTATATTTATACAATGGAAAACTACTCGGCTATAAAAACTGACAATATAGGGCCATTTGCAGCAACGTGGATGCTCCTGGAGAATGTCATTCTAAGTTAAGTGAGCACCGTAACAAGGAATAAAGAGAAGTTACCTCTAAGTACATTTATTTTGATTAAAATATACATACAGAAATCAAGTCACCCCCACGACTGCTGCCAGGAGGAGCATCTGAGTATAATAGCCCAGCCAAGCAAAGTAGATTCCGACCTTCTCTCCATAGAATTTCCTGCAGAAAGACAGAAGGTAGTTTCAGAAGACACAGATAATCACTCTGTAGCTTCATTCTCATGTTAATTTCTTTTTTCTTTGTTTTTTTGGGGGGCATAATTAGTTTATTTGTTTTTTAAATGGAGGCAATGGGGATTGAATCCAGGATCTCATGCATGCAAGGCATGCACTCTACCACTGAGCTATACCCTCCTTCCACCATACTAATTTCTGATTCTAAATCAAGGGGGCTTTAAGTTTAAACCTCTGACTCAATTCACACTTAAAACATATGCGTTTTCATAGCAGCCCCCAAATTCTACCGTGAAATAAGTAGTATTTTATGTATCGTAAGAGTACAGATCACTGGTTCACCTGCTGAAGAGAGATAAATGAGAACAGAGCAAAGGAGGGGACGACGCCGACTCCGGAGTAGATGCAGGGGATCATCACCACTCACTGGACAGTCTGGCACATTCAACAAATCCCCCCAAAGATCATTCTTATCAGGCTTGACACAAGTGGACATCAAGAACTGGCTCAGTCATCTGCTCCTGCCTTATCATGGGAACTTCCCTGGAGCAAATGCATCGTAAACCACAGATAATAAGGAAATGGTGATAATGATAACAACTGGGAGTGCAATGTCTCTCTGAAAAAATATTTATACAACTCATTGTGGGAATGGGAGAGGGCAGGAGGGATGTGACTGAACAAGGCACTGCCCTGTATTCTTTGTATATAGCACGTCTTTTGTTCCTAGGTTTTAAAAACTCTTCAATGTTTCTCAGTTAATCTGGAGTAGATGGAACAGGCCAGGGAGGCAAGATTAGAAGAAAGGAGGCAGGGCACGAAGCGGTGCCAGGCTGGTCCTGAAAGGGAGACAGACACAGACAGGCAGACACAGAGGATGAGGTGGAACAATGAGGCGGCTGCTCAGGTATGTCTTCCTGTCGCAGATACTTCCCTCAACTGGCGCACTGCTGACTCGGCAGTGCTGGGTAAAACCTGTGGATTTCCTTAGCTCTGAGTTCTCTCTGAGGCTTCCGGCTCAGTCTGGAGCTGAGTTGAGCCCCGAGGGCTTAGCCTAGGGGGGACTCAGCTCTGAGAACAGCCTGAAGTCCTGGGAAACTTCACGCAGGAACCCCCTTATGCTGGACCAGCGCTCACAGGGCTGCTGTGAGACCAGCTCCTTCGTCAGAGACCTGGGCGTGGACCATTCCATGGGGAAAAGGGCTGAGCCCGATGCCAAATCAGATAGGAGGGGCAAAGTGGGTTCATTCTCATGTGACTGGGCTTTGTGGCCTGGCTCATGGATGGCAGGCTCAGGATGGTGTCTGGCAGAGAAAACCCTGGCAATGGGTTTGAGATGTCTTGGACTCTTTCTTGTTAAGATTTTTGTAACACATTCTTATCAACTATCCGTCCTGAAAATGCCACATTCAAAACTGAAAGAATGTTAGAAGTTGCCTGCTCCAACTGGCCAGTGGTAAACACACCCTGCTACAGATAGAGAGCTGGTCAGGCAGCCTCTGCCTGGATATTTACAGTGACGGGGAGTTCATTACTTCCAAATGTTACATGTCGGCAAGAAGGTCAGAAAGAATTTTTGAACCTTAAACAGATGTCTGCCCCCTAGTCCTTGCTGAAAGGCTAGGAATAAAGAGGATCCCTTCAAATGTAGTTTTGTCTGATTGTTATCTCTCTCTGTCAAAAACACCCCAATCCTTAACATCAATTTTTCAAAATTCAGCTTTGGTTTCTTTTTATCAAATTTATACCATACATTCATTAAAGAATCAAACAGTTCTCGAACACCGATTGTAAAAAGGTGCAGTTCCCAACAACCGCCCCATTTCCAGGCCAGAAGCAACCACGTTAAGCTCCTACTGCTGACTCTTGGAATAATTACTCCCTTTCTCTGACTAATATCCTTGTAACACAGCCTACTGACTTTTTCAGCTTTATGTAACACCTATTTAACTTTCTATTTTGGAAAATGAGGATTAACCTCTCTTTCAATTCCCATCTCTTGTACACACCCAAACCTTCATTCTTCCAACTTTTGATACAGTTACATTATAATTTTGATCAGCTCAGTATCCTTGCTTTACATTATTAGGACCCTGTACAGACTGTTCACAACTGTAGCAAGTTGTCTGCTAGGCTTACTTTTTCTTCCCTACTTTGTTTTTCCTGTAGTTAATAATTGTCTTGGTTTTTCATAGCTTAGATTTCTGTGCACTTAACAATTCAACCCCAGACCTTCTTCTAATGAATAACTTTCTCAATACTTTCCAATACATTGTCTACAAATTTCATCTCCTTGAATAAATCTCTTCAGATCTCCTTCAGCCTGGATTAACGACATGCTAGCCTTGTCACAGAGCTCAAGGGGCCACTAGTGGGAAGCAACAAAGGGAACACATGGACCAGGAGCAGGGAACAGATCAACATATTTTCCTTAGCAAAACATACTTAAAATAGTGGGAAAATTGTTTTCTTTACAAACACAAACACACACACAAATCCCAAAAGCTCATAAAGAATGATTAAAGAGCCATCAAACCCATTGCCCTGCCATCAAATACTGTATGACATAAAACAAAAATAACAGAAGGAAAATATCATATAAATATGAATCTCAAGGGGGATGGGGTACACTCAGTGGCAGAGTGTGTGCTCAGCATGCATAAGGTCCTAGATTCAATCTTCAGTACCTCCATTAGAAAAAAAAATTAAAAAGAAAAAAGTATCAACTATAAATATTTATGTATGTACAAACATCCTCTTTTAAAACTGTGTTCTACAGGATAACCCGGGTTAATGAGAAAGTGCCTCTTCATGACTGTGATCCTGCTGATAATTGAGGGAGGAAATTAGAGTATGACCACATGAAATAAAATCCCTTATGAAATAATGATCCTGGGTGACAATCATTATTGGCTGCTGTCATCACAAAAAAGAGAGTCAACTGGACATTATGCAGCTTATGCTAGGAGTACAAAACTTCACATAGCAATTATTCTTGCACAAAGTTGAACCTCAATCAGATCAAGCTTTTAGGGGAGGATCAAATCACTTAGCTAAAGCAAATACATAGGATGGAGAAACAAGTCTACCACCACAGGGGAGAATGAAATCAGCCAAACAGGAAATAGAGAAACCCCTTAGCAATTTCAAGGAAAATGAAAAATAGGAAAATTATAGATTAGAACCCACTTGAGAGATATGCTAGCTGCAATGTCTGAACCTGGTCTGGATCCCGATTTCAACCCCAAAACTGCTTAAAAGTGTATTTTTGTGACAATAAGGGAATTATTTTGTGACCCTAAAAAAAACGGAATATTCCAATTGTATTTGAAAGAGACCTTGTCATTTCACTAATGAAAGGTTAAGCTGTGTAGGATTGCCTTCAAAATGATCCCGTAGTGGGGGAGGGGAGGAGGTGGAGATGAAAGATGCAACAACAGTGACTCTGAGTTTATAATTCTGGAGCTGGGTGACTGATACAGGCAGGCTGGCTGTGCTGTTCTCTCTACTTCTGTACATGTTTGAATCTTTCCATAATATGTGAAACAAACACAAAGACTTCCGTGTTTTAAAACCCTCACTTTGAAGGTTAAGAGGTTTGCCCAAGTAGATGGGCACCTGCATGGGGCATTGAGATTAGAAAGAACAGCTCCAGGCCGACCTGGGGCTACCATGACCCTCCTCTACTCCTCACCATCCACAGCCAGCCCATAACTGCATCCTGTCAGCTCCACTCCCCAAGAGCATTCCTCCCTGGCTCCCACCATCTCTCATCTGGCCCACTCCAAGAGCCTCCTACACGGCCTCCCTGATTCCTGGGTCCCTGCAATTCATTCTCCACATTATCTTTGCCAAATGTGAGTGAGAGAAAATTACTTTAGTGCTTAAAATATCATGACTGCTTCTCACTGCACTTAGAGTCTACACTCCTTTCCGTGCTCCTGATGCCCTTCTAAACCTCGCGTCTCATCACTCTCACCAGCGTTGGTTCCAGTATCTCCTCAAACTTGCTGAGCACATTTGTGCCTCGGGGCCAATGGACAAGCTGCCTCTATTCCTGGGGTGACTTTTCCCAGATCCTCAAAGTCCAGCCTCCTTATCACCACGGCAGCTCACATGTAACCTACTCAACGGTAGCTTTCTTGACTCACTTCCCCCAAGTCTCCCATCTCAACTCTGTGTTATTTCCTTCATTTCAATCTGACATTGTTTCCTTATTCGCCCGATTATGTTTGTTTGCTCAGTTGTCCTTAGCCTCCCTCCCCCCAGCAGCCTTGCCCAAACAGCATAAGCTCCCGGGGAGCAGCCGGCACGGGTGCTCTGAGAAGACACATGCTGAGCGCGACATTACAGTCACGTGGTGTAATGAAACGGTGTCGAACAGCAGATACAGCGAAGCAGTGAGAATTTCTCTCTTATTTTATAATTTAAGTGAAACCTAACATTTACTCCTGTTTAATGAAGAATTTGGTAGCTCTTTGGTCCCAGTTCCTGGACGGCAACCCCTGAAGACTTGAAATTTCCCAAGATGGGAGTTTCTTTTTTATTCATGGTGGAACCTTGGATTGCTTGTGTTCATAAGATGACTCAGGATGGGGACTGGCCAGCCAGATACACCAGCCATGTGATTAGAGGAGTGGGGCTTTGAGCTTCGTGACAAGTGAGTGACCACCAGGGGAGGAAGGGGCTCAACGGTTATGGCTAAGGAAAAGTTTGACTTACAGTTAGGGTTTGGGGTAGCCATATCGGTAGTGACCCAATAAATCATGTCTTTGTAATAAAGCCTCCAGTAAAGACTTGGGGCAACAAAGCTCACAGCTCCTGTGAGCTTCCTGTTTGGTAACACTCTTGGAGGACTGTCACCCTCAGCTGCCATGAGGGCAACCCTGAGCCCTTCCCACTGGAGTGCCCTCCACAACAGCTAACCTGATGAGATCTAAGGGCTGCTTCTTGTCTATGCTTCAAGGAGGAGCCCATTCCCTGTACAGAAGGCCCTGTTCGCTGGGGCACGTGAGGTCCTCTGACTGAGGCTGAATTGCACTGGGAAGCAGAAGCAAATAGGTGAGCGTTACTGTAACCACGTGTCCACATGTTCTGTTGATTAAATGTGGTGCTAACACTTCGTGGTCATTTGTAAATAAGGGGCCCTCACTTGCCAGGAGGGATGGAGGTACCATATAATTTTTCATAATTCTCACCCAGTATTAATATTAACCCCTTGAGGGTCATTTGCAAACGTGGGTCAAATGAACGCTTGGATGTTACTGTCCTGGGACCACCGTGGGTACCTGGTGAGAGCCTTGAAGATGCTTTAATGTCCTACAACCGGACCAGTCTTCCACAGCAAAAAAACTAAACCACCCTAGTCCCCAAACTGCTGCAGTGGAGGGACACCTGACGGTCCAGCCCCCTCCTTGGACACCCAGAGGAACCTGGACTCTGGCAGGTTAGGGGCAGTGTCAATTCTAAAACCCAGGCTTTTTTGTCCCCACAATTCAGTAGTTATTCTGTGACAGCACATGGAATATAAACAACAAAGAAACTTGACATGATGTTATATATTTAGCTCACTCAAGAAACAAAATTTAAATCCAGTCATTCTCCTTCCCACCTGACGTCCTTTCCTTTCTCCTTTACTAGAACCAGATTATTACCCACCCAGCCTTAACATGGGTCCTGACTCCACTTACCTCCCTCCCAAACACCACATGAGATGATTCCTCAGCCTGGATGTGAGACCAGCAATTACAACAGGCTTTAGTGGAAAAGTACTTGTGCACAGATGCCAACTAAACACTGTAGAATCCTGGTGTCCCACATTAGTAATCATGACAGCTGTTTGCAAGTGTCCCTAAAGTTCATTTCAGACTCTCACTGCTAATTTTGCAGGGACATAAATATAAAACAGGTGGACTGCTGGGCTGGACTGCTACGCTGGGTCTCTGATCCAGGAAGCTCAGTGTCTGCTCCCTGCACCCTGCTCCCGGTTCTGTTCATGCATGTGCATCAAGCAGCTGTTTGGTGTCCATTTTAATATCTTAAACAGTGCATTTCAGTATTGTCTTCATCCACAAATACGTGTACCACACAATACTAATGATCAATCAGTCTTTGCTTTCTTTGGTCTTAGAGAGTCAGATAAATGGATAGCAAAGATAACAAAGTCATAGAGCGCTTTAATATAGTATTTCCTTTATTTCAATGACAGGATTTATTTAAAGAGCTTAGATATAACATCTTTGAATTTATGGCATCGTTAAGCGTCTGAAGCTGTTACATTTTAAAAACTTCATTTCATGCGAGATGTTATCAGTTAGAGAAGTGCTCCTGAATTTGAGGGCTGCTGTCATCTCAGACGGAGTCCCTAAAAAATGTCAACACTGCAGTATTGCCGTCGTGACAAGAACCCAGACAGATGAACTTTGGAAAGCCCTGTGGCTTCCTAGTGCACAGACAAAAATGGTATTTCAGAGGGAAAAGCCTGAATTACAGAAAATGATAAGTGAAATGGTCTAACATGTATTTCCCTTACAAAGAACTAATACTCCTTTGGTTGATAATAACATCTGTCAGTAATTATGAAAAGAGCTGACAGATGTATAGTACTTACTATTAGCCAGGGCTGTTCTAACATTGAGACAGATTCATTAATCCCCATAGCAACTCTACGAGGTGGGTATTATTATTATCCCCATTTTATTGATGAGGGACTTGATAAACACAGAGGCTAAATGACTTTTACAAGGTCGACAGCGAGAAACCAGCACAGGTGTTCCAGCCTGAGTCAACGCTCTTGGCCTCTTTTTTTTTTTTTTTTTTTTTTTGGTGGCGGGGAGATAATAAGGTAATTCTGGTGGGGGGTGGGGAGGTAATTAGGGTTATTTGTCTATTTTAGAGGAGGTGTTGGGGCCTGAACCCAGGGCGGTATGCGTGCTAAGCATGCACCCCATCACTTGAGGTGTACCCTCCCCTCTCAAGTCTATGCTCTTATCTGCTAATCCGCACCACCCCACATGGTAACTCTGGGGGAACTACAGTTCATTCATTCACTCACTCGTTAAACTCAGCCTTCCTGGTGCCTGGGATTCCGCAGTGAACAAGACAACATGGTTCCTGCCCTAAGTGATCTTGTCGCCTCCTGACATATTATCTTCATTTTACCCAGGAAGAAACAAGGTCAAGAAGATTAGCCTTTTCCTGTTAACACCGGAGGATACATGACGTGCTTTATTTCATTTCTGCCATTTGACTTACACCATGGGGAGGGAAAGCTTCCTTGCAGATCCCGGAGCTCACATGCCTGTTAGTCCCGAATTTTTTTAACGCTGTCCCTTACTGGATACTTGATGTGAGAAAGGGTGAAGTAAACCTAAAAAGATTCTAAGAGAGTGTGTGGTTTATACAGGATAACTAACCAGCCACTGTTTACTATCCTAACAGGAATCTGTAGGCATATTTCTTTTCTTTCTCTTTTTTCCTTTTTATGGGTAGCTTTTAAAAACCAAACCAAACCAACCAAACCAAATCACTGATAATTCAACAGCAGGTTCTAAATCACCCCCAAGACAACAGCTAAACTCGGTTTAGACTTACAATGTGGCTTCTGGTGGCTGGATTGAAGAATGTATCTCTATCCTGAATATAAAAGTCGTTCACGCAGCTCTTCTCAAATAGGGCAATGAAAAACTCTTGCTCCGGCTTGATGATACTTTCATCTACTTGGAGGACTTTCATAAAACAGCTGAAATTATCAAAGGCTGAGGACCGGGTTTTCAGATCATTGGGCTTCAGAGGCAATTTTATGTGCAGTATCTCAGCGTATGTACAGAGTACCTCCCACAGGGTGTGTACTTTTGCAAATACAAGTTTGTCATCCAAAATCTATATTGGGAGAATGAAAACACAAACCAGGAAACTATTTTCATATTTTTAGTACACAGATTTTTCTAACGTTGCTGTTAAGTTAAAACACTTGTGTAATCACACACACATATGACACTGGTAAAAGTGAAGATATAATAAAAATAGATTTGCAAACCATCATACATTTTTGCCTTAAAGATAATTTGTTTGTTGAAATTACTGAAAAGTTATTTAAAATCCTTGCAGTTCATTCATAAAATAACCAATGTTTTAGATGAAGAAAAGCAAACTTGTTAATTTTCAGTCCAAATTAGTAACTAAAATTAGAAACACCAAAATATTCTTTGCAGTGGTATTGTAATGACAATTTTTTAAATTTCTGAAACCTAGGACTATTTACATATCTGTTCAATATAGTGTTAAACAGCCATTAAAAGGGATTTAAAAGAATTATATTTATTGATATGGAATATATAATAAAAGGAGAAAGCAAAAAATATGAAATAATAATTTTCCTTTTTGGAAGGGAAAAATATCTTCATTTGAACAAAAAAAAATGTTTAGAAGGATTTTAAGATTCTTTATGTATAATTAAGGTACAGATGATTTTTAATTCCACTGTTCTTTCATTTTCAGTTTTGGGGGGTAAATTTTTCTAATAAAAAATCTTTAAAAAGGTTCTTGCATAAATACATTAATAGATATATTTATGACTACATTCTCTGGCTATTAAAAAAGATCTAGCTTTGGATCTGAAACATACATTCCATAATGCAGATTCTGACTGACTCGCCTCCCAGCCCACAGCGAAGGCACGGCTAGGGTGACATATTTCAAATATCATTCCAGGTAACATGCAGGCTCCCAACCAATGGCTGCAAAGGGACTGACACTGATCTGGTTGCTCCCAGCTGCAGACCATCACAGATGAGGTTAGAGTCATAGGCTCACGTTTTCTCTGTCAAAAGAAATCAGAAAATGTTAGGCTTTTACTTTCACCAAGGGAACAAGAAGTTGTTTGATTTTTTATGCAAAAAAAATAACAAACCAATTTGAACCTGATGAAAAGACATTTGCTCAAAACAGCACAGTAGGAATGAAGGTGCTCTGGCTGGCAGGGACTTGCTGGATTCCTGTGAGTGCTGGACTCCTCACATGGAATTCCCTTGGCACTCCAGAAAGCCTGTGGTTGTCCCCATGTGTTTGTGGCCATATGTGGTGCACAAAAGTCTCTGGCTTTGCCACAGTTTCAAAGCCTTTTTTGGCTTATGAAAACTTTTGCACTCAAATGGAGTTTTCTTGAGTCCACTCACTGATGTCATTCACCAGAGTTATAGTCCAGATCTGACATTCTAGACTCTTAAAATCTTGCAGACATTCAAATGGTTCAGGTTTGGATGTGTATTCACCTCCAGAGGCCTGGACCAAATTCGATAAAGCCACCCGGACAAGTTCAGCAAAACGCAAAGAAAATTTCTCTCTGCAAGTCTGAAATGTCAGTGAAGCTATAAAAACTTCTGCATCTACAAAAATAGGGAACCAACTCATCAATAACATATCTACCCATAATGCGTGGCCAAAAAATAAACTACTGTATTAACTGCTATTAAATTCTATCTTGCTTTTGCCAAATTGTGTCCTAAACTGTAAGGAAAGTATATAAATGTAGAGAATTTTTGACCTTTTAAGAGAAAAAGGAACCCTCCTACTCGGTTGGTGGGAATGTAAATTGGTGCAGCCACTATGGAGGACAGTATAGAGGTTCCTTAAAAAACTAAATATAGATTTCCGTGTGATCCAGCAATCACAATCATGGGTATATGTCCGGAGAAAAATATAATTCAGAAAGACACATGCACCCCAATGTTCACAGCAGCACTATTTACAATAGCCAAGACACTGAAACAACCCAAATGTTCACTGACAGATGACTGGATAATGAAGGTGTGGTATATTATATATATATATGTATATATATATATATACATATATACATATATATATACACTCACATATATACACATGCACACACACACACAATGGAATACTGCTCAGCCATAAAAGATAAAATAATGCCATTTGCAATAACATGGATGGACCTACAGGGTATTACGCTAAGTGAAATAAGTCAGAGAAAGAAAAACAAATATTCTATGTATTAACTTATATGTATATCTAAAGAATAAAACAAGTTAATGACTATAATAAAACAGAAATATACTCACAGGTACACAGAATAGACTGGTGGTTACCAATGGGGAGAAGGAGGAGAGGGGAGACAGGAAGTGGGTAGGGGATTGAGAGGTAAAAAGTACTACATATAAAATGGATAGGTTACAGGGCTGCATCATACAGCACAGGGAAATATAGCCATTATTTTATGGTGACTTTAAATGGAATATAATCTATAAAAATGTTGAGCCTCTGTGTTGGACACCTGAAACTACTATGATGTAAATCAACTACTCAATTACAAAATTTTTAATCAAAGTTTTCTTTTCATATTATTTGCAATAATTTAGAATCCAGCACTGCCAATAGAAACATAGTGCAAGTCACAATTTTCCAGTAATCCCATTTAGAAAATAAAAAGGAACAAGTGAAATTAATTCCAGTAATAATTATTTTATCCCAAAATATCCAATATACTATCATTTTGAAAGTGTGATTAACACTTTTAAACTTATTAATAAATATTTTACATTATTTTTGTTGTACGAAGTCTTGAAAATCTATTATGTATTTTCCACTTATAGAACATCTCAATTCACAATAGCCACATGTGGCTGGTGGCTACCATACTAGACAGAGCAGATTACACCATTCACAATTCTGATAAATTACCTGCTCTTACTTATTTAAAAAACTTGCAGAAAAGGCTTTAGATATTCCCTATATCAAACAAAGCTATCTTGACGGGTGGGGAGTATCTTCATTATAAAGTGAAAAATAAAGGTAAGAGAGCCATGGTTACATGTATGTTAATGCAACAATACCTTCTTAATTCATTCAGGACTTTACAATCTTTCTTCATATGCCAAGGATTCACTGTCACTGTGCAATGTTTTTCACTATTATCATCTTTGGAATTGAGAGGCTTCTGATGACCCTGCTTTGTGCATCTGTACATAAAAGAAAATAACAAAACAGAGAAAAAGACCTTATTAAAGATAATTTAGGGGGGAGGGTATAGCTCAAGTGAAAGATCATATTCTTAGCATGCACAAGGGCCTGGGTTCAATCCCCAGTACTTCTTCTAAAAATAAAATAAAACAAATAAAAATTAATTACCACCCCTTGCAAAAAATTAATTACTTACTTTAATTAAAAGTTAAAAAAAGATAATTTAGTCCAGGCTTATCAGGCTACAAGAGCTACAATGAATGCCCCTCCCCCCATTAATTTAGAAGAAGTCTCACAGTATTTCCCAACATAAAGGCTAAAATATAATTCAGAACACTTTCTGATGGTCAGCATGATTTTAACAAAAAAGTAGATAATTACCTCCCTGGTGTCAAAGCTCTGTCAGAGATGGGCACCGAAAATTTAGTAAAAACGATTTTGCAACTAGCGTTGAAAGAAATGCTGATAAATGATCTTTTCTGTTGGAAATTAGCCTGCTTTTACATTCTGCAGTAGGCATACGTGTTTGCAAACCAGGCAGGTACTAGATCATATTTTACACATACTTTAGAAACTGATTTGAATTTTGCTCTCTACCTGCAAGGCTATTTTTTAGTTAATAACATAAGCTGGCCAATATACTAAATTTTGTTTCCCTGTTTGCTTAATCCTCACAACAACTCTGTAAGCTGCTAATATTAACCCCATATAACGGATAAAGAGCTTGGGGCAGACAATAATTTGGGTAACTTGGTAAATGTTGGAGCTGGGTAAGAACGCAGCCAGTCTGACACTCAAGTCCATTCTTCTCACCGATGTCTGATACTGCTACCTACATTCAGCAATGACCGCTGATTTCATATTTAAGTGTAATTTCTAAAAGTTCAAAGCTATATTAGTACTGCTGTATAAATTATTCTTTTGAGATGTGATTGCCAGAAAAACAAAAACAAATAATATCAGGGTGCCACTGAGGAGAGGGCGAACTGCATATGGACGGACACAAGGGGACTTTTTGAGGACACAGTTGCACAACTCTAGAAATAGCTAAAATGGCTGACTTGTACAATTATAATATGTGAATTTTATGGCCTGTAAATTACACCTTAATACAGCTATTAAATTAAGAAAGTGGGATACCAAATTAAGACTAAAACACATATATATCACACAAAGAACAACAGGCAAATATCATTATTTACTGCATCATTTTCCTTCATGCAGCTTCCTTTCCTCACCCGTTCCTGAAAGGATGATTCATTTTTAAAATAGTCTTTTAACTTATTCAGCAAATAATTTTTGACTGTATTGGTTGAAGTCTAGCTGGTGTGGGGGGTGGAGATGACAATTCACACAACAGAGCAGCAGAGGAGGAGGCATGTTAGGAAAGAAGAACCATGGATAAAAGAAAAAAGGGCAAGGTAAATAGGGTTGAGGGTATGGGATGAGGGTGATGTTGTATTAAATACCAGAGCAGGCTGCACTGAGGACTGAGGTTAGAACTAGGACTAAGAGGTGAGAAGTCCCAGGTGGGCGGAATAACCATCACCAAGGCCAGCGTGCACCTCGCATGTTCCAGAATGGGGGTACGGCTGGAGCTGCGGAGAAGGGTCAGTGCAGATCCTGTACGGCCTTGGAGGACGTTGTAAGGACTGTGGCTTTTACCCGGAGTGAAATGGGGAGGCACTGCAGAAGGGCGACACAATCTAACTTAGGTTTTCAAGGCTCACTTGACTGCCGGGTGAGAATAGGTGAAACGGGTCAGAGATGAAAGAAGGAAAGCCACTGAGAAAGGCTGTGCAGGAGGAGAGGACAGTGGCTCAGGGCAGGGAAGCAGCAGTGGAGGCAGGAGCCATGGTGAGAAGTGACTGGGTTCTGGAGATGTTTTAAAGGCAGTGTTAAACCAGATCTATAGACAGAATTCATGTGGTATGTCAATGAAAGTCAGAATAACTCCCAAGTTTTTTGACCCAAGCAGCTGGAAGGATTGTTTCCACTAACTGAATTGGGGAGGCTGCAGAAAGTACCAGTTTGGGGGTAGGAGGACCAAGAGCACAGTTTTTACACATGTTGGTTTTAAGATATCAGAGTTCCAAGTGAAGATGTCAAATCAGCAGAATATTATAAGAGTCCAGAGTTGGAGAGAAAAAGTCTAACTGGAGACAGATCTGTGGGAATCATGTGTCACACAGGTGGTACAGGAAGACATGAAACCCAGGTTCTCAAACATTAAGATAACCTGGCATTAACCATAGAAGTTATACTTGAGGGCCTGCCTACTAGGTGTGGATATCAGTCATATTTCCCGACCACTCGAGTTTTAAAAAGGAACTTACAAATGAATTCGTGCAAGACACTGCCTCCAGGGGGTGGGTCCAGAGCTGGAGTGGGAGAATGGGATGGTGCACGATACTCCCTACAGCAGAATGTGTGTGTGTGTGTGTGTGTGTGTGTGTGTACACGCATGTATGTGTGTACAGGGGGATGAGTTTCACATGGCTTTAGAAAAAGAGCTAGTAAGTCTATAAGCTGAAAGATGAATGAACATCCAGATCTGGTAGAGGGAACAGGGGAAACACTGTGTACTGTAAGACATATCCCCATAATGCCATTTCCCACCATCCCTTTCATCAGGAACACAGTTGGAAAGGGGGGAATTATGTAGACACGTGTGATGTACACAAACTTTCTGACTGTGTAACACTGAATTTCTACATATGTAGCAAGTTAATGGTATTCATATCTGCTTCAAGTTTAATAACAAGTTCACAACAGAGGGAAAAATTGAGGACTGGTAGAAGTATCATAGAAGGCCTTTCAATGCTCAGAATGGAAGCAAAAGCAGCTTCACCCCACAAAGAATGTCATTAAGGGACAAGAATGTTTATATTTGCTTAAGAAATTGAGAGTTACAACTTCCTGCTTTAAAGAATTAACTTTAAGACACATACCATACTATAAGCAACGTCTATACTGGTGCTTTCTTAAAGCTATTTTTAGTTCCTGCTTTTTCTGATGTACTCCAGAAACTCTGCAAAGAAAACCTTCTATTCAAAGGCTTAAAGGAATAAGAAAAGAAATAACACTGTATTCTTTTAACTGTTCTCTGTACTGAAAGTCACTTACAAATGCAGCACCCTGCCACAGGTCTACAGTTTTAACAATAAAGTCCTTTGCGCAATTTTTCAATCGCTATGTGACTTTGTGTCAGTCTCTCACTCAGAAGCAGAATGGAGTACCAGAAAATGACACCTCATGTCTAAAACTACAGATGTGGAAGATGAACGTACACCAGGACACAGCTAAGTGGGAGGGTGAGGTTTACCTTTTAAGTTACCGTAACTGCAGTTACACCTGCTCCCTGCTTCCTTTGTGAAGCGAAGAACTAGTCTTTTCCAGAAAAGCTCTCATTCTGAGAACTGTCTTCTTTAAATATTTGGAGATTCTTTTTTCAGGTTCTTTCACTTTTAAGTCTTTCCCCAACTCTACATCCCATAACAAGTATTAAAATTATCCAAAAGCCTATTGTTACAGAATATACTCTACAAAAGCTGAGGTTTCCCAGGGTTTGGATCCCAGAACTCTGCTACCAGATAATCCTAAAGCCTTCCTTCCATAACTGACTCTTCTGCCAATTCCCAGCTGCGGGCAAATTCGGCTTTTCAGACCAGGTAACTTTCTAACTCTGCCTACGAACACTCTACTGCCAGTAAAGGAAGTCCCAGACAGGAAGCAAACAAAACCCCAAGTGAGGGTTGCCTCCTTCAAACAATCGAGATGCCATCACCAAGCAAGTATTTAAACCTACTGAAAAACTTCTGAAGACATCTTACAAACAGTATAGTTTCTATAGATGCATACTATTTGCTCTGGAACAGTGATTTCCAATGGAGGGAACAAAGGACCCCATGACCCAAGCAATTTTTTTAAAACTGCACACAACCGTCCCTCTTCACGTGAGGATTCAGGCAAGCCCGTCTTACAGGTCTAGGTGTAACAGAATGACAGCACCTCTAGGAGTAGGGTGAAAAGCAGCGAGGTAGATTTTTAGTGAAAGGGGGTGATGTAATAGGCCCCATCGCCCACTTACCTCCCACCACAGGACAATCATCTCAGATCGAGAACAAACACTTTGGGAAACAGAGGTTGTTTATGTTTTTATGGTTTTCTGGTGGAAATAATGCCCTGAGTCATGTGAAGTTGTGGCTGCAAAATTGAACAGGGGACCAGGCATTTTCACATTCAGGACACAAATAGCCCCCTGGTTACCACCATATCTGCTCTCCCCTTTGCCTGTTCACTCCAAAAGCTGCAGGAATCTCCTGCTTGCAATGACACCCACCACTTCTCACAAATTCCTGCCAAGTTCATGTCAGCAGCTGGTGGTGTCAAAGTCACCATTTGTACTGCTCTGAAGTCCCTCCATTTCTTTATATCCCATCTATTTTGTCTGTTGTCTTCCTAGCTACACTTGCATTCAGAATCTGTTTACCGCACTAACATTGCCTCTGTAATCAGTCCAGGATATAGGAAGTAGAGATTCAACTGTAACCAGTTCCAGAATACTTGTCATGCCACTCTAGTTTCCCAACAAAATGCTCTGGCATCCCTTATCTCATCCAAAGAACCACCGCATTACTTAGAGGTTGTAAAATAGAGGGATTTCTCTACTGGGAAACACTGTTGCTTGTGGTAGAGTTGTGATTTCAGTTTTTGTAACTAGTTACAGGTAAAAAGACATGTTCCGCAAATTTTCTTCAAGCGTTTGGAATGTAAACTTTTATTAGATACAGAGCCGGCAGGCTAACTCTAATCTATGAACATATGGTCATATTACCAAATAATTTTCATGTCTGCCTTACAGACATGTTAAGAACTTGAATTAAACCTGCAGCCTGTAGGCCTTTAGAATTGGATGTGAAGCATCCTGTGAGATAAAAACCTCCTATCCAGTCACAGAACACCTTACAGACAACATCACATTAATGCCACAGAATACATTATAGTCCATGTATGGTTAAGTTGCAACTCCAATTTCTCAGAGCTGGAAAGCAGATGACTACAAAAGCTGGAAAAGCCCAATTACCAAAACAGCTCAAAAGTTAAAGCAGACTCCTTCACCTCCCAGAGTGGAGGGCGGAGGGGACATTCCCTACCACCATATCCTCCCCCAGGACGTGGCATGTGGGGAAGCAAGCAGGTGGGGGTGGCTGGGACTCGGAGGTAGAGAGGTGATGAAAGCACGAGTGGAACTGCTCTGGTCCTAGAACAACAGAGCTGTAAAAAGCTCGGCTTCAATTCAACCCACTCCCTCTCCCACTTTCCCTCCCACCTACGTGACAAACAGAGCACAGTCAGGCACTTTCTGCCCATGACGGTGACTACTAGCAGGAAAGGGACCAGGATAAAAGCATGTCCTATAAAAGATCAGTCTGATTTTAAAGACTATATTATAAATAATGAACAGCACTGTCAGAGTGGGACACCTGTCAGGCGCTCAAATATGTAGGAGGAGGCTGAGGATCCATTTCCAGCACTTCCATGTCTTTTATCACTCCTATTTCTGACCTTTCCTTTGCCACTTTTTGTAGTACTGCCATCACTGGCAGGCAAAGGGGCAGCAATGTGACTTGGCCGTTTGGCTGACGGGGCTACATTTCCCAGCACTGCAATGAAAAGGCACTGGAAGAGGAGCAGCTGGAAGATGTAAACCGCGGTCCAGGCCTGTGCCAAACACTAACCAGGTGACCCGGGTTAGGCTCTTAGTCTCTCTGGGCTTCCGGCTGTTTACATATAAAAGAAGGTTTTGTCATTGCACAAATATATCCAATATGAAATGTAACGTGAAAGTCAAACATAATGACATCTCACCTGCTTGCCTCAGGGAACTGTACAAGCACTGAACACTATGTGAATGTAAACACAGAGTTAAGAAAACTGTTGAGGTAAAGCGCTACACGGAACATGGAGATAAAGTTTTATGGATTTTCTTGGCTTTCTTCTTTAATTGCAAGACTGAATTAATAGTTATTAGCTATACTCCATACCACCATCCCTGCAAATAAATAAAGTAGGTAAGCACAGCCTGGATGCCTGCTATTGCCCAATGCTAAGCAGGGTGAGGGGTATAAAGGAGGCTGAACAAGGGAGTCTTCTCCAGTTACCAGCTAAGTGAGGAGACACATTGGAAAGCACCCGGGAATGGTACCAAGTCAGTACTCAAAGCCAAGATTATGGGCTACCGATCATAAACAGTGCAGGAATACAAAGAGGAGCTAGAAGTATTTGGAGTAAGTAGGGAAGACTCTATGAAGGGGATGAGGCTCCAACTAGTTCTCAGGGCAACTCTAAGCTGTTTTAACTGAGGACTGGATAGGAAAAAGCTGGTGACTCCTGGTTTTTAATAAGGCACAGGTTACCCTAGGAGGCTAAGTCACATAATGATTGGAACAAATAAGGTAAGGCCAAAATAATGGAGGGTCTAGACTACCTGGCTGAGATCTGGTTGTGTTAAGTCTTTGAGTTGACTCTAGATGTTGGAGGGTCAAAACTGTAGGTTGACTGAAAGGGGGGGGGAGAGAGAATATCCAAGAATTCAACAGAAGGAAAAATTCATATATCAGGTTTGAAAGCTCTTCATCAGAGTATCAGCAATCTGAATAGACACTTGAAACCAAAAACATACAGTTCCAGAAGCTGACAAAATTTGGAGGGTGGTGAGAGAAAGATAAATCAAAGACCATTCCAAGCCTTTGTGTATTCAAGACCGGAAGAATGATTATCCCACTGAATAAGTGGAGACGCTGCAAGAAAAAAGATTATGAAATCAGCTTTAGACATGTTGAATGTGACATATGAGCTAAGAGTAGGTGTTCTCTAAGAAGCTTAAAATTCAAAACTGAAGCACAGATCTAGAGTACAGGCTTAAGATGCAGATGGACAAGACATGATAAATCTCCTAAAAGAAAACATAGGCAAAACATTATCTGACATAAATCTTAGCAACGTTCTCCTAGGGCAATCTACCTAGGCAATGGAAATAAGAGAAAAAAATAAACAAATGGGACGTAATTAAACTCATAATTTTCTTCACAGCAAAGGCAACCATAAGTAAAACAAAACATCAACCTACGAATGGGAGAAAATATTTGCAAATGATACAACTAACAAAGGCTTACTTTTCAGAATATATCAACCGCTCATATAACTTAATAACAAAAAAAAAAACAACTCAATCCAAAAATAGGCAGAAGACCTAAACAAGCATTTCTCCAATGAAGACACAAAGGGCAAATAGACACATGAAAAAATGCTCAGCATCACTAATAAACTGAGAAATGCAAATCAAAACTACAATGAGGTATCAGCTCACACCAGTCAGAATAGCCATCACTCAGATTTTCATGAATGATAAATGCTAGAGAGGCTGAAGAGTGCAGTGTAGTGCAGTGTAATTCCCTCTTACACTGCTGGTGGGAATCTAGTTTGGTGTAGTCATTAAGAAAAGCATGGAAATCCCCCCCAAAAACTCAAAGTAGACTTACCCTATGACCCAGCAATCCCACTTCTGGGTATATAACTGGAAGGAGCACCAATGTGAAAAGATACCTGCACCCCAGTATTCATAGCACCACTGTATACAATAGCCGAAATATGGAGGCAAGCTAAATGTAGCAACAGATGACTGGATAAAGAAGTTGTGGTATATTTATACACTGGAATACTACTCTGCCATGAAAAGGATAAAATAAAACCATTTGCAGCAACATGGATGGAGCTAGAGATCTTCATTCTAAGTGAAAGCAGCCAGAAACAGAGAAATATCAGATGATACCACTCATATGTGCAATCTAAAAAAAGAGAGAAAAAGACTGTGAACTCATCTACAAAACAGAAACAGACTTGCAGACTTAGTAAACAATCTTAAGGTTACCAGGGAAAGGGGATGGCAAGGGATAAATTTGGGAGTTTGAGATTTACAAAATGTTATCCACTATATATAAAAAGAGATTTTAAATAGTTTCTTCTGTAGAGCACAGAAACCTATGTTCATTATCCAGCAATAGCCTATAATGATAAAGCCGATACAGCCACCAACTGAGGAAGCAAGAGAAGAAAGGAGTTAGTTATGCTGGGCTAGAGTCCACTTCTAAAATCCTTGTCAGCCACTGAGGCTGCCCCGTGTAGACTGAGCCCTCCTTCCAGGGACAGGCTGACATGACATGTGTCCTGCATACCTGGAGCAGCAGAGGCCGTACCCAGGTCTGGCTCTGGGGGAGATGGGAGCAAGTCCACCTGATCGCCCTGGGGCAGCACCCCTCCCCGCAGTCCCCGCCTCCTGACTGCACCGCGCCTGCCTCTCAGGAACCAACTGACTTGAAAACAAGTGATCCACGAACCTGGGGCAGCGACATGGCAAGCTGGTCGATTTGCCCCCATCTTCCCCACGGCCTGTCCAGGTCTCGGCCTCTGCTGCTCCAGGCACGGTCCCCAGGTCAGCCTGCTCCCGGGAGGAGGGCGCTGTGTGGTCGAAGGCAGTGGCTGGTTATTGGGTCTGCCCATGGGTGCCTGTGGATTTGCTTCAAACTCCCCAGCGCATGGCCTGAGCTTGGCCTCTGCTGCCCCAGGTTCGTGGAACTCAGGTTACAGGTCAGCCTGCTCCTGGAAGGCGGGTGCTGTGCTGTCAGGGAATGGCGGCGGCTGCGATGGCGGGATTGGGGCTGCCTTGTGAGAGCACAGGGGTTGCAACCATTTCCTGCTGCTGCTGCAGCCATCCCAGCACACTGATCTCACTGCGCCCACCTCCCAGGAGCAGCCTGAACTGTAACCTGAGTCCCACGAACCTGGGGCTTTAGAGGCCGCCCCCGAGGTCAGGCCGCGGGGAAGATGGGAGCAAATCCAGGGGCTCTGATGGGGCAGCCCGCATTCCATCTGAGGCCCCGCGCCTGCAACGCTCCCGCCTCCCAGGAGCAGGCCATGGTCTCAGGGCCAGTCGGAGGTGCTCCGGAGCCTTCCGGCGCCCTCCCAACTCCCGGGGCTGTACCTGCTCTCCTAAACCGGGTATAAGCGGCGGCAAAAACGTGGGGTTCAGGAACTACTAATAGCGGGGTTACCACGAACTACAGGGGCGGCCGGGACCCACCTCAGGGTCCTAACGGGACGCGCGGCCGGGACCTCACCACCGCACCCCTCCCTGGGCGCCTCCCCAGCCGCACAGCCCAGGCATCACCCGCCGGCTCCCCGAGCAGCGCGCCCCCACCAGCGCCCCCTTAACTGCCCGACAGCGGCAGCCGAGTCGAGGGCAATTGGCGGCCCAGACCCCAGGCCCTGTTCCTCTTCCAGGAGCTGGTCCAGGAGCAACCGGGTCCCGCCAGCTTCCACGCGTTCTGGGCGGGTTCCTGCGTCTGCGCTTCTGTCCCTCTGTCCTTCTGCGCGTGCGCGCCCCTCCTCCTCCCGCCTGCAGCGCAAACTGCCCGGGTGGGTCTCCTGCTTTACCGGACCTGGCCACTGGGGCCGGGAAGAGCCAGGTGGGGCCCCTTCTTCTCGTCCCGCCGGGTCTCCATCCCCAGAGCCTTCACCCCGCCACCGACTGGGTCCTGGCACTGAACTAGGACCACGACTGCCCTGGGACAGGCCACACCCCGCCAGCCCCAATTCCCCTGATCACCTTCCCCTCCCTGTTACTACCCTCCCACCCCTGGCCAGTACCAGTCTCCCACCAGACCTTGAAGACAGGGCTCCTTCTCCTCACACCGAGGTCCCAGCCCTGACACTCCATCCTGCTAGGTCCTAAACTATGGCCTACACCCACAAGCATACCCCTCATGCCTCACCACAGGACCCCCAAAATCCTGAAATTGTCCCCCTCACCTCTCAGCCAGGTCAGTTCCATTCTAAGCAGGCCCCACACCCCACAACCTGTACCCCGTCACCATGGGATCCCCTTCACTCTGAGTGCACCCCTACCCTGAGCTCACTCCCTCACCCCTCACCCTGTGGTTGGGGTGGGGAAATCCGGGCTCCAGTAATGATGACTACTGCCAACAGTGGGGTATCCAGCCTAGTGTGCACCTTCAAAGTTAATGTCTGAGGCTACAGGGCGAGGCAGGCTGGGCTGAAGGCGGTTCCAATTCCCGCCCTGGCACCCTGATCCCCACACCCTGTGTCTCATCTGACCCGATGGGTCAGGGTGATCTCATGCTGCCAGCCACTGGCCTGTGGGCCTTGGGTGCTTGATGGTCCTGATGGTGGTCTGGACCCTTAGGGCGGAGGCACTGGGCACGCGGACCTTTGGTGTGGGGGATTTCAGAGGGTGCACTTGAGCCCAGGGGTAGACAGCAGATGGTGGGCTGTGTGCATGGGGCTGTGTGCGTGGCCTGGGCTCAGCCCAGGTGGGTGCAGGTATCTTGTTCATTCACACCAGGCCAGAGGGAAGAGGGACGGGAGCTTTTAAAGGATGAAATCTAGGAAGCCAAGGCTGGAGAGCAAAGTAGGAAGGTGCACTGGCCAGGCCACAATGGATCCCGCGAAGACGCTGGTCCCTTGCATCAGGGGAGACTGGCAGTTGACTGGCCAATGAGACATCCCCTTCTGTGGTATAGTTTACAGGCAATTGAAGGGATTTTGACAGGTAATTTTAATCCAATAATTGTCACTTTCTCTGCGGGAGATCAGGTCCAAAGTCATGGTGAATCTGGCAGGGATCCTGCCTGAACTCTACCCTGGGACAGTGGAGGAACCACCCAGGAATCATCCGCTTAGCTCTCACCGAAAGGCACTGTAATAGAGAAGAACAAATCTGACTCCATATTGGATCTGTTCCTTTTCCTTTAACCCTCTGCTGTGTTTTCTAGGCTTAGTCTTGCTAGCTCTGCACCTTTTGTAAAACAATGTTGCCTTTAGCCTGAAATAAACAGGAGAGCCTATTCTTAAAACTCTGACCTTTAAGGATATTAACACTTTTGCACTCCTATAAAGGTAACAAGTTGCAGAATACAAAAATTTTGTTTTGTTGCAGGTTTTACAGGAACACCATGACCTGACCCACGTGGACAGCTGCAAAGGATTCCACGAACAAAGATATTCTACACCAAGAAGTCTGCAACAACCAACCACAGCCCCTCCCCTTTTTAGTAGAAAAGGAGCCTGAAGTCTGACTTGGGGAAGATGGTTCTCCAAGATATTTGTCTGCCATTATCTTGGTCTGCATCTGTCTACGTAGACCAGGTCATAGTGCCTCTGTAAAACCTCTAACAAAACAAAAGTTATTTTCTATTCTGCAACTTGTTGTCTTTATATAAGTGCAAAAGTGGTAATATCCTTAAAGATCAGAGCCTTGAAAATAGGCTGTCCTGTATATTTCAGGCTAAAGGCAACATTGTTTTACAAAAGGTGCCGAGCTAGTAAGTTTAAGCCTAGAAAAGAGGGCACAGGGCTAAAGCCAAAAGGACAGATCTTCTATGGAGTCAGTTTTTTTCTTTTCTATTATAGTATATTCTATTTTTGTTTTAAGTTTATAAGAATAAAGTTTAGCCTTTTCCCATTTTAAAGTGTGCAATTTTAAGGAGCATTAAGTGCATTCACAATGCTGTGAGACCAACACCACTGGTTTCAGACTATTTCCTTCCTCAGAGTAAAAGCTTGTATACAAAGCACACCCCACATCCTACCTCCCCCAGCCCATGACAATCCTTAATCCCCTTTCTCTCTCTATGTCTTTACCTATCCTGGAGGTTCCTTATTAGTGAAATCATAAAAAAGGTGGCTTTTTGTTTGTTTGTCTGCCCACAAATCTTAAGTAGGGACGGGTGAATTTTTTGTTTGTTTGTTTTCACGTGAATTAGCATTTTTGTATTTTGAGAGGAAAATCCAGATGGATTAAAGTTGAGACGTACCAAATGAAGCCCTTTTAGTAACTCTGTGCATAATCTCGTGGTAGGCACTGCTGTTCTAAGTGTGAAACCAGAGCCAGAAGGGAGATGCTTAGCTCTTCTTGTGGCAAAATAAAACCAAACAAAAGCAGGAAACAAAGGCCAAGAAAGACAGATGGAAAGACAAACCACAGCCTGGAAAAAGCTTTCCTCATGACCCAAGGTCGAAGAAAGCTTCACACCCCTGTGTTCCAAAAACCTCTTGAAGCCCAGTGTTCTGAAAAGAGACAAAACACATACAGGCAGTTCCAACGAGAGGCAGTGCAGGTGGCCAGTGTCTGCTAGAGATGCTCGACCTCTCAGGTGAGGACACAGGCAGACGGACAGACTGCAGAGACAGCATTGGCCACCATCACACTGGCAGGTCTTTAGCCCGGTGACAACCAGCCCTGGTGACAACGTGAGCAGGCAGAGGCCCCAGGAGGTCCCCTAGAGGGAAGAGCAAACGGACGCTCCTCTCTGGCAGAACAAGCTACAGGATACATCAAAGTGCTGCAGGTGCATCCCTTCCCTAGCAGTGCTGATCCTTAGAGCAGATCCCACCAAAATTCTTGCACAATTTTCAAAGATAACTTTTCTTCAGTAACATGAATCAAAATAATCAATATATCATCAAGGGATTTTCAGAAGTGACCTGCCCTGGGCCCGAACAATACACACACATAAATACACACATATACACATAAATATATACACACATACATACAGGAAAAGAGACAGACAGATTGAAACACAAAGAAGCGGGGGGAGACAGAGAAACAGAGAGAGAGACAAGACAGAGAGGCACTGAGAGACAGAGACAGAGAGAAGGAACACTGGAGATGGGAAGGAGTGGAACTCACGCACATTTTCACAAGTCAGTCTACATGTCAGAACCTGGTCCCAAAGTCCATCCACCCTCCAGGGGAGGGTGTGGGGATCCCACAAGGGCGTGGGAACAGAAGGCAAAAAATAGGAAGCCATTGTGGGACAGCCCACCACAGAGGCTGAGATGGGACACTGGGCCTGTATGTCAACATGACAGAATGACCTAGGAGGTTGTATGCCAGAGCGGAAGATGTCAGAGTTGTATTTAATTTCAGTCTCACGACTGGGAACTGGGAATCAAGCAGCATGGAAAGTGACTTTCTCCAGACCCCAGGGCAGACCCCGGCCTGTGTGGCATGTGCTCTGCGCTCCGCCAGCCCTCTGTGGGGTCCTTCCTTTGCTGAGTCTGTGCATGAGCTCCCTGTGATGCCAGCCCCTGGGGGTGACAGATGCAGTAGGTGTCTCTAGGTCTAGAGACAGGATGGCTTCTCTAGGAAGCAGGAGCCAGAATGATCCCCACTGTGCCGATGGGGGATTGGGGAGACCCTGAGAGGCACGTGGCTTGTCCAGTGTGATAGCACTGCTGAGTGGGGGGAGCCAGGTCTGAACCCAGTTGTGTCCTCAGAGCTGCGGCGCTGGCTGCATCCAGGCCTCCCCAGGGCTACGGGGGTGGCTGAGATGGTGTCACTGTGTTTGGACATAGCAAGGAGTGAGAAATGAGAGATTGGAAGCCCAGAAAGGCCCTTGGGGAGCTTTGTGTCAGGAGGAAGCTTCAGTAAGTGGACCCCAGGAAGTGACCTCACTTCCCTGGCAAGAGAGCCCAACAGAATTTGGAACCGAAGTCACCAGGCACCCACTCTGTAGAGAAGTCCCTACTCAGCCCACCTGGTTGGAGACAGAGGCATGTTCTGCTGCATCCCATTATCCCGAGGCCGCAGCCCCCGGAAAGCCCGCAGCAAGGGGCTGTACCAACGCTGCCGGCACTGCGTCAGGTCTCACCCAAGGCGCCTCTGGCCTTTTGGCCAGAGAGACCCCAAGGTAACACAGGGAGGCCCAGGGCAGGCCCGCCCAGGCTGGGCCACCACTCAGATCCCACCCAGGCAGCCCCATGGCCCCTTCCTTTCTGGTGGAGTTGGAGCAGTCATGTTGAGGATGGGTTTCTGCCTCAAGCAAGAGCAGGTCAGAGGCCTGGGGGCCGATCACATCCACAGCCCAGGTCAAAGCTGGCTGGCTGGGATGCACAGAGCCGTGGCAGGGTCCTGCTGTCCGAGGTGGAGCCCATGCTCTCTGGGTATGTCTTTCCCTCCCGGGTGTCTGAGCTGAACAAGGTCCCGGTCTGATCTGGCAGCAGAGGGTCGATTGGACAGAATCAGGATTGTTCCCGGCTGGGCAGGGCTCTGAGACTTCCAGGCCGAGTCAGCTGCTGGTCACTGTCATTGCAGAGCCAGATACCACATATTGAACAGAAGCTGATAAACAAGAACACCCACGCCCCTCCACAAGTGAAGGGCTGGTGTGTCACTCTTCTGACGGACAGCGCAGGCTCCAGGTGGGTCTGGATATGGAGGGGTCCCCACCACCAAGCCCCAGAAATCAGTGGGGCAGGCCTCCGACCAAGACATCACACAGGGCTCTTCCCAGGGACCTGCCCGGGGCTGACGGGTAGCTCAGCACACCCGGCTCTGACCTGGAGCATCGTGCCCACCTCGCTGCTAGTCAGGTGGAGGACCAGGAGCCCCCGAAGCAGAGCCCGAAGGTCAGAAAGTCAGGGCTGGTGCAGGTGTGTAGGTGAGGGAGGGGCGAGGGCTGGGCCACACAGGGAGGTGTCCCCAGAGGCTACTGTTGGGGCCAGAGCAAAGAATGGCCTCAGACCACCTGTCTGGAAAAATTCAGTCACAGAACACATCCTGTGGGCACTTTCTGGGTGGGAGCTGTCTGGAAAGCTCTGGGAAGTTTTCTGTCCTTGAATAGGCACATGGAAAGGGAGGCAGGGGGGTAAATTTTTCCTCTCACACAGCATGAGCTCTTCCACAAGACTTAAAACTCTCTCCACATCCAATACTTACAGAGGAGGCAGGGGCATGGGAAGATGTCAGAGACCAAAAAAAGGACGATCTGGATACAGCAGAAGGCCCCAAGCTCCCTCCCGCCTCTCCTGCAGCTCCTCCTGAACCTGCATCTGCACCTGGATTGCTGGGCAACAGAGAAGCAGTTCAGGTATCACCCTCCCCTGGGGCAGAGCACCCACTGCACCCACACACACCTTCTTCTCCAAAATGTTCTCCAAAATCCCACAGTCAGTCTCCTCCCTCTCCCCCCCAAACTTGCCGTCCCTTCCGCTGGAGATGTTTTTGTTTGGTTTTCTTTAGTTTCCTTTGTTTGTTTCACATCATTTATGGCATCCTTTATTTTTCTTTTTAGAGTTTCATTAATAAAATATAGACTTTTCCCCTTTTAAATGGTGCAACTCAGGAGCACTAGGGACATTCACAATGTTGTGCGACCATCACCACCATCTAGTTTCACACTATTTCTTTCCTCAAAGTGAAACCTTGGATCCAGAGCACGCACTCCCCTCCCTCCTCACCCAGCTCCTGACAACCCCAAGTCCTCTTTCTCTCTGCGTGTCTTTACCTCTCCTGGTTGTTCCCTGTCAATGAAACTTTAAAAAAGTTGGGTTTTTTTTCCATGCCCACATGTTTTAAGCTGAGGCTGGTGATTTTTTGTTTGTTTGTTTTCACTTGAAACAGCATTTTTATTATTTTGAGGGGATATCCAGGGGGGTTAAATATGTGATATACAAAGTGAAGCCCTTTTAGTAACTCTGTGCATAATCTCAGGGTAGACACTGCTGTTCCCCCTGTGACACCACAGCCAGAAGACAGAAGGGAGATGCTTCGCTCTTCCTGTGGCAAAAACAAAACCAAACAAATCAAAAAAATTAGCAAAAGCCCAGAAAAACTGCTTGAAAGGCAAACCACAACCTGGAAAAAGCATTCCTCCTAACCCAAGGTTGGAGAAAGGTTTCCCATCCCTGTAGTCCAAAATCCTTTCAAAATGCAGTGTTCTAAACAGAAACAGAACAGACATGGGCAGTTCCAATGAGAGGCCATGCAGGTGGCCAGTGTGTGTTAGAGATGCTTGACCTCTCAGGTGAGAACACAGGCAGACAGAAACACTGCAGAGAGTGCACCGGTCACCATCACACTGGCGGGTCTTTAGTCAGGTGACAACCAGCCCTGGTGACAATGTAAGCAGGCAGACGCTCCAGCAGATCCCCTGGAGGGAAGAGTGAAGGGACGCTCCTCTTCAGGAGAACAGGGTGCAGGATGCATCAAAGGGCCACAGACGCATCTCTTACCCAGAAGTTCTGATCCTTACAGTTCATCCCACTAAAGTCCTTACACACCTATTCAAAGATGCCTTTTCAAGGGTGATCATCACAGCACTGGTTGAAACGGTCGGAATTAAAGCAACACTGATGTTGATGGAGAGGGGATGGGGTCCACTCGTTCTGGTTCATGTGGATGAATGAATGCTGTGCAGTTGGAAAAGTGGGTGTCTGGTCTCAACCCAATGTCAAGGGAGGCCTCAGGGTGGAAGTATGCAGACCCACTGTCTGCACCCAGGGTCCCATCTGCATTACCACATATGTGTGAAATCAGTATAGATGTAAATTGATCTGATTGTGAGTGTGTGAGAGACAGAGATGGAGACAGACATACTGAGAGACACAGAGACTGAGACATAAGCACCAAATCATTCATGACAGTCACCTCTGTGGGTGGGAATTACAAATCTCTTCTCTTTTATGCAATATTTCAATTTTTTGTACTGTGTCTGTATTACTCTACTAATTCTAAAAGGATTAAAATCCTATCTTAATGTGACCCATTCATTACTCATCTATGGAGTAATTAAAGTACATTAATCCTATTTTTAAAAGAATTTAAAGCCTTCTCAAGACTCAGTTCCATGTCAGCTCTGTGGCAGCAGAGGTTCTCTAGGAGGTCGTGTCAGTTCTGAATCAGCATCCAATAGAGGTGAGGAAGAAGTCTCAGACTTGGACACTGAAGACTACAATAGATGAGAGATTCTGTTGAGAGAAATTAAGATCTACATTCACAGAGAATAATCCCATATTCATGGAGTAGAAGGCTTCATTCTACTAAGATGACAATAGTCCATGAATAGATCTAGGGATTCAAAGAATGCCTACCGAAATTCCAGGAGGTGTTTTGCAGGAATTGACAATCAATCTAAAATTCAAGTGGAAAATCCAGGGGCTCAGAATACATGAGTGAATCTTGAAAAAGAAGAACAAAGTTCGAGGAATGGAAAGTCAGATGGAACCCATGGTTAATACAAAAGCACTTTAAGATAAAGATACCTGAGATTCAATACATGTAGAAGAAAACCTGTCATGGAAGCCAATTCTCTCCTCTCCCTTAGCCCTAATAAATTAGGTTGATAAAAATGCCTTTAACTTTCACCATTTAACATGCTAGTTGCTTTTCTGGGTGGCTCCTGCGTGTGTATAAATGAACCGTTTCTCTCGTTCATCTCCTCTTTACTTCTGTGGGCTCTTTGGGAGAGACTCTGGATGATGGGGACCTGCTCTTTTCTCACCTTCTTTAGTGACATCTTTTGTCCATGGTGAAGTGCTTAAAAAAAAATGCTCATTGGTTTTGGGTCAGATTTGGAACATGTATACCTTTGGAGACCCCCTGGAGGAACAAGGGAGTTCAATACTGCTGGGAGAATTTACTGGTTGTCTTGTCCAAATGCCTAACAAGACGCTATTTGCAAGGTTTGTTTGTTTTTTTTAGATTCTTACCCTAAAACAAATACCCTATCTAAACCACTTGGATGATCAAATACAAAGTAAAAATGAGAATCATGTCTGGCCTAAGAACACTTCGTTAACAAAATGGAAGAACAAAATCAGATTCAAAGCAAAAATTAAAATCCATTTATACCATCAACCCTCCCCCTCTTTTGTACACTGTCCTTAGGTAATCTGCCAGATGTCACCCTGGAGAAGGCCCTTTGTCCTGAACTTGTGCTCATTTTCAGAGCTCGGCCAAGTGGGAGGTTGGTCCCTAGGGCCGGAGAGGGGCTATTTGTGAAATCTTCTCTGCTGAGACCCACCGGACTGAAGGGAACTGTGTGCTCTGAGGGAGAGACAGCACACCGAGCCTCTGTGGAGGCATCTCTGAGATCATCCCAAAGGCACACAGCTCTAACTCTGGACACGGGAAATTTTGATTGGCATCTTAGTTGGAAATCTCCTCCTGGATAGAAAGAAGCAGATTCAAGATGTTGCAATTGAATGGGCAGGTCGGCCTCTCGAATTTGTCGATGAGGAGGACACGCAATTCTCTGCAGAAGTAGGAACACCCATCCCTGCTCTGCTGACTTCATCTACAGAGAAACAGAGACGCGGCTCTAGGGGGAATTAAACACCCACCAACCCTTCTTACCGACGTCAACGTCCCCACTTTTTTCTCCTGTCAGATCTCTGCACAAAAACTGTGGTTCAGCCCCAAATATCACATACCCATCACCCTGAACCACTCTGTGTCTGTGTCCAACTCGAGCATTAAGGCCTGTGACCGTTACTGTCAAATCGTGTCCCCCTTTCAGCCCGTCTCTCGCCATCATCCCAGCCCAACCTCGGTGTCTCTCTCCACATCAGCAGCACTCTTCCCTCTGGCTTCCCTTCAGCTTACCTTGCCCTGCTTCCATTGCTTACTCCCCATATGTTACCAACAACGGTCTTATTAAACTATGAATCAGATCAAGTTGTTCCGCTTTGCAAAATACTCTTGTGATTTTCCATTGTATTCAGAAGGATATCCAGAGTCCCTACCAAGGCCCTGTGTGTTCCCGTCACTCACCCGTCTCTGCAGCCTCAGCTCTCACTGTTCTGCTCCAGCCCATCTTCACCGCCCAGATGTTCCCCACCAGGACAGCTGTGATTGTAACTCCAAGTCTCGTACTTATACCTCTCCCGGCCTGGGAGTCTTTTCTTGTCTGTTACCTACGTGGCTTATTCTTTTGCTTCATTCAGGACTTTGTTCAAATTATTTTACCCTCAGAGAGGACTTATCTGACCACATTATTTAAAATAGCATGCACATATGTCTTATTCAATCATTTTCTCTCCTAAAATGCTTTATGTTCCTTTGTGGCAATTATTAGTACCTGGCAGTACATCATATATTTATTTTCTCACTTGTTTATTGTCTGTCTTTCTTACTAGACCTATATTCATGCAACCACAAATAACTGTTTTAAGCAGTAGCTTTCAAACCACCTTTAAATGAATTCTTTTATAAGATGAGAATTTCAGAGGCTTCCAAGGGTTGCTTAGGGGAAAAAAGAGAAAGGATTCAGGTTGAACTAGGTTATTAAGGACCTGGGAGTTGGTTATTTATTTTATACATTGTAGTGTGTATCTGTTAATCCCAAACTCCTAATCTAGCAAATACCGAGCTGACTACTAGTTTTAAAAGCCTTTTCTTTCTTTTTAAACTTGGGTTGTTTGAGATCTCTTTTCTTCTTTGTTCTTTTTCTTTTTTTTTTAAAGAATTTTTCTTATTATTTTTTTACATTGAGGTACTGGAAATTGAACCCAGCCCGTAATCTACCCCTTGAACTATACCATCCCCTCCAAAGACAATTATCTTTATACTTTGACAATACCATATTGAATTAAGATTTTTTGTTCCATTTTTCCTTCATAGAGTTTATAACTGAGGGAGAGAGGGAGAGGAAGCCCTGGGCCGTCCCTTCCTTCTCAGCTGGTCACTACACAGCAGAGGAGCTTGGCTGTCGCCAGGCCCAGCTCACCTTTCTGCTCTGAGGGCCAACTCAGGCCACTTCTCTAAACAGAGGCGTGTTAGTAGCAGCAGAAAGCCAACTAGCGGGCAACAATGACAAAACTGACCCACCTGCAGTTGGACATCATCTGCTCTGAAACGAACCTCTTAAACCTCTTCTTCCTATTAGTGGATGGTTTTCAAAAATATTCCCAAGGAGATGAATCTCACTCCATTTTTCTGGATTTCTTGGGCCTTCTATGACTTTAACTGCAGGCTTGATTTTCTGCAGAACGTCTGCAGGGAAGCCAGGCAGAACACGTGAACAGACCCTGCAGGCCACGGCTGAGGCCTCCGGTCAAAACATCCTTGTTGTGCAGAGCCTACGTTCATAGGACCATTTTCATGACTGCTGTAATTAGTTCTCATCCAAGTGTCCCGCTGAAAATGTTTCTAGATAGAAGGTGGCCTGACACAGGTGAGCAGTGGGGATGTGGGATGCAGATGGCAGACAGACTGGAAGGAGAGAAGGGAAATGTTTCCTCAGGCTTCAGTTTGGAAGATTTCTGATTTTCACATGAATATTAAACTGGGTCAGGCTGAAGCGTCGTTTGCTCTAAGACGGGGTGATGTACACGTATCCCTACAACTTGTAAAAAATATGTTGAATCTAGACGTGACAGTCTAAGGGACCGACAGCTTAGAGTGACGCCTACGTTCCAGGATACCTATGATCTCGGGCTCACAAAGAGGAAAAGAATACACATATTTTTTCCTGTGTAGTTCTATGTGAAATTATTTTGACCCTTGCCGGATGGTGTAAGATCAGAAATCATGTAGTCTTTCTTACATCGCAAAGACGACAATTCTTCTTGATGAGTCAGCAGACTGTTTCCGATGGCCGGGGGTCTGTGCCAGACATTAGCTGTCTAGACAAATACCACACAGCCCCCCATACCTCAAGGAGGTCACAGTGTGTCGTGGAAGAGACAAATTTAAATAGGTTTTCAAAACAATGTGGTAAGAGTCACTTGGCATCATGTATACTGTATGTTCAGAGGGGCTCTTGCACTGCCTGGGGCAGGGTTCTAGAAGGTAGGGAAGGTGTCCGAGAGGAAATGCTTTCTGCACTGACATCTGAAGGATTCCAGCAAATCTGTAGACCAGGAGAGTGCGTGCTGGGCACGGGATTCTCGGCAGCTTGCGTGTCTCGTGCAGAGGTCTGGTCGTGTCTAAGAGCACTTTGCACTTAGGGAAGGAAGGTCAGTGAGGCTAGAGGCTGTGGGGAACTAACGGAAGCTGAGGCTGAAAAAAAGCAGCAACTAGGTGATGAGAAGGTGTAACGTTAAATCAGGGACCATGGACTTCCTCACATACGCAGCGGGGAAACCTTTGGAGTTTTAAGGAGGAGAGTGACACAGATTAGTCATTAAAAGTGAGCAAAGTGGATTGTTCACTTTAAAGAACAGCACTGGGGAGACTAGTAAGGGGTGGGAATTAATGCAGTGGGGAGTGAGGGGCGGGGACTTAGTTGGGGGACATTAAGGAATAGAATTGTAGTACTGACAGGGGATGAGGGAGGGGAAAAGTGAAGGAAAATTCCCAGATGTATGGCACGGAATACAGATGGGATAGTGATGTCATTGTTTGAAGAAGTAAACCTAGTTCTGAGCGAGTGTAAATCCAAACATACAGAGCTTGAGATTTTTATGGGCTAATCAAGTGGGAATGTCTACTTGTCAATTAGAAGTATATTTCTGGGACTGAACTGAGATGTCCATGCTGGAAAAGATTTGACTGTTAATCAGTGGACAGAGAGCAGTTGAAGCCACGGGAATAAATGCCACCCACTGACAGTTTATCAAAGAAAAGGGAAGAAGGGCACTTCTAGTTCAGAAAATATAGCAGACCGGAAAGTTGAAGACCCACTCACTGAAGACACATAAAAACGTAGGACACAATGCCGCCCATCTTTTCTTTTTTACAGGCACCTTTATTGTGGTATGATTCCTGTACAGCAAGTTACACATATTTCACATGTACTATTTGATGAATTTGATAGATGTCTACACCCAGAAAACCATCACCACAATCAAGATAGCTAACATTTCCATCACTCCCCAAGAGGGGCACTTTATGAATTCCCATATTTATCCCTTCTCATTCCCTTCTCTCCTGGTAACCATAAGTTTGTTTCCCTATGTCTGCGGGTCTGTTTCTCTTTTGTAGATAAGTTCATTTGTGGGGTTTTTTTTGTTTGTTTTTTTCTTAGATTCCACGTGTAAGTGATATTGTATGGCATTTTTCTCTTTTTCTGGCTTACTTCACTTAGAATGACTACCTCCAAGTCCATCCCTGTTGCTGAAAATTGCATTTTGTTCTTTTAATGCCTGAGTAGTATTCCAGTGTATAAATATACCACTACTTCTTTATCCAGTCACCTGTCCATGGACATTTGTGTTGTTGCCATGTCCTGGCTATTATAAATAGGGCTGCTGTGAACATTGATGTGCATGTGACTTTTCAAATTAGACTTTTCTCCTGACACATGCCCAGGAGTGGGAAGGCTGGATCATAAGTTAAGTCTATTTTTAGTTTTTTAGGAACCTCCACACTTCTCTAGTGACAATGCAGCCCGCTTTATTTAAGCAGACCCATGTTCAGAAAGTAACGGGTATTTCTAGGGGCCAGACATGAAATGCAATGAGTGTGGCCTGTTCAAGAATCAGAGGGCAGTCTGGCAGGGCTGGAGGAGAGTGACCAGGGGAGTGTGGCACAGGCAGAATTCAGACCATGTGGGGACCTGCCAGGCTGGGATAAGGAGCCTGGACTTCCAGTCCCTCAGTAACCATGGGGCACTGGTTCCAGGACTCCCCCCAGATGACAACGTCCACGGATGCTGATGTCTCTTGTATAAAGTGGCAGAGGACTTGCATGGAACTTACGTGCATCCTCCCGTATCCTTCAAATCATCTCTAGATTACTCATGGTATATGATGCAAAGTGAATGCTATGTAAGTAGTTGCTGGTGTGTGGCAAATTCAAGTGTTGCTTTGTGGAACTTCCTGCTTTTTCCCAAATACTTTCAATCCACAGTTGGTTGAATCTGCTGGTTAGGGAGCCCCTAGGTATGGACAGCAGACTGTATTCTCAGTTGAATCTAAAACAGACTACACAAAGAAAAGC
The DNA here is from genome assembly GCF_048773025.1 of Camelus bactrianus. Taxonomy (NCBI): domain Eukaryota; kingdom Metazoa; phylum Chordata; class Mammalia; order Artiodactyla; family Camelidae; genus Camelus; species Camelus bactrianus. The sequence goes on along the minus strand of NC_133557.1, from coordinate 48,937,777 downwards.
AAACCAAGCCCAAATCAGATGTTTTAATTAGCAGAATTTAGAGCACTGGTTCAGTGACATGAGGCTAAGAGCTGGCTGTTAAAGCTAACAGCGTTCATCTAGAGGAACACATTCTGGAGCGATCATTCCCCTCAGGTCTGAGATTCTCAGTTTCTTCATTTGCTTCCTTAAGCTGAACTGCATCGTTACCCAGAAGCTCCTGATTTTCAGCACACTGCTGTAATTTTTTCTTCAGGTGACTCATTTCATGTTTTTCTTCTAAAAGTTTTATTTTATGTAATTTTTCACCTATAAGATAAAGTAACTCAATAACCCAAAATTTTCAAAACATAGAAATAACTAAATTAAAATATTTCACATAAAAACCAATGCCTATCTAATGAAAGCATTATGAAAAAATAAGAGGCAAAAAACCCAAAACAAAACAATGGAAGTAGCAAGGTTGTGTCCAGTCTAGTGTGCTACTAAAAGAAGGCTGTGTTCACAGTCCCAATTCTCAAAGTATGTATGATTTTATTTAACACAAATAACACATGATAGGAGCAATGATTCTTATTCTATTTTACAGACAAGGAAAGTACATTTCTTACAAACAGGTTAGTGGATTTTATTTGTACGTATCTTACACGGAAGATCATAAAATCACAGAGAAAAGATACTTCCTTTGGCAAACAAGGGCTCCGCCGATCGATCTTTCCGGCCCTGTGCCCTGTCCACCTGTGGCCCAGGGCAGGTGCGCTCAGTGACACGCCCATGAGACACAGCTGCGCGGCCTCCCTCCTCCCCTCCCGAGGCCCTCCACCTGCCAGGACCCAGCTCAAATGCTTCTTCTCCCTGAAACCCTTACTAGCACCCTCCTGTTTATTTCTAATTTTTTAATATTAAACTTTTCTGCATTCTTATCTAACTCCTCCTTTGTTTTCCCCAGTGGGGAATGCCATATTCACCTTCATGTCTTCTACAAACACAGCACGGCATTGTCTGTTCATTTGTCAAACACTTGAGAGCTTACGTTTCAGGCCCAGGCATAAAAAGGGAGACCAGGCCCTGGAAGGTCGGCATCTGGCTGGGAGGACTGCAAACAACTGTGCACACAGTGCCACGAATTCAAAATAATCTTTGAGTTTCTTCAATCTTGCAATTATTGCTACAGAAACCAATCAAACGCAAATACCTCTTAAGAACTCACTTTTTAAAAGTTTCTAAAATTACAATATACTTCTAGGAATAGCATTTTGCTTTTATCATCCAATTGCTATTGCTTACACTCAAGTTCAGAACAGTTATGAGCATAAAGTAACCATCCCAGCTTGGCGTGCTCCCTGTGGTGCACGCACCTGCTCTCTGGCTTGGTCTCTGTCTTCATTTTTCCCAAGTCTGCTTCAAGAGCTTGCTTGTCTTGCTTCAGTCTTTTGAGGTCTTTCAATAAACCTGTTTTCTCTTTCTTGATATTCCTAGAAATACAAAAGCCAATTATTCCTAACCACGACAGATTGTGGTACAGGCTCCCTTTCACCCAACCCATCCTAAGATATGCTGCTGATTATCTTTCCTAAATTTCAGCTCTGATCTTACCCCACCCCCTCCAAAGGATGACGGGCTTCCCAGAGCTTCCCAGAGCCTGCCGGAGCCAGCTATGAGCATGTGCCCAACACAGCCACAGGGACCTCCCCGCCGCCGCTCTCACTGCTCCCGGATGACGACGACCCCCTAACTAGCCCGCCTCTCCCCTCCCAGCACCTGCGGTCTGTCCTCCACACAGGAAGAGGTGAATTATTTTGAAGAGTCCATTAATATCACTCTTCCACCTGAAACACTCTGGTGGCTCCCCTCTCTCTTAGGGTAAAACCTTCAGTGTCGCACAACCCAGTGTTGCCCACTCCTCTGACGCATGTTCCACAAATCTTCCCCCTCCTGCTCCACTCCGGCCGCAAAGACCCCCTGGCTGTCCTGGGAACACGCCCAGCACACTCCTACCCCAGAGTGCTTGCACTGACTGTTTCCCCTGCCTGCAGCTCTGCCCCCCAGGGCCGGGTGTCTCGCTCCCACACTGGCTCAGGACTTCTGCTCAGGCGCGGCCCCAGGAAGGCCTTCCCCGATCCCTCTTTCTAAAATGGCAACCAGGTGTGCTGCTTTATTTTCTTCCCTAAAAACTCATCGGCACCTGACACAGTATATATTTACTAGAAAGCAGAACTTGATTTTGCTCACCCTTGTGTGACAAATGCAGAAAAAAAAAATGCTTGGCCCAACATTCCACACAATTCTCAATACCCTCATTCCTCTGCTTCACAGAGTCACACTTATCCTTCAAGACTGAGTTCAAGTGCGGCTCTTCCTGATAACCCTTCCCCACATCCCCATGAACTTCCCATGTCCCTCCAGCACAGCGCTCAGGGATTTGTTTCCCATGACCCTGACCTGTGTGCAGGTCTTTTCTCTTTAACAAGCTGTAAGCTCTGTGGGGACCAACACTGACATCACCACCTGAATACCTGATGGCACTAAGCGGAGGGCAGGTGCTCAGTAAATGAACATGGGACTCAACTCAGAACTGCTGAAGGAATTCTTGGATTCATGGCAGGACACTTGGTACAGTTCAGTTTCAAAATAAAAACTGTAAGAAGTTTTGTATCACACTACCTTAAAACCCAGACATACCAAGAAAATAAATCCATCCATAAAGCCCTGTATTATCATGGGTTTTGGCTGCATCATGTCATTGTATCTTCTGTGTGACCTTCTGTGGATGTCATTTCAGGAGTTACTGAGGTTCTTAAAGATTTTACTGTGGATACACACTCAAGGGCCTCTGGCCGCCTCTCTGACCTTATCGTCCACCACTCTGGTCCTTATTCCCTTCAATAGAAAATATTCAGTTCTTAAAAATTAAAAACTAATGCACAGTGGAACTCTGTGTCACTGAAGATAAAAAGTTTATTTTCTCTAAAGAGTAAAATACTAAATGAGGTGTATACTTTAAGGGAAATGTTTACGTGGAATCTAAAAGAACAGAAACCCTAAGAGTATTGGTTTATTAGGAATATAAAAATACTTCCTGCCAATTCTCAGAGAAAAAAACAAATCAATGTCCCAGAAAGACTTGTTGCATTTTCCTGTAGGGTCTGTGCCCCCTGTCATGTCATTCTAGACTCCCTTCTGAGAAACACATTGCCAGTCATACACCCGGAAACTAATCAACCAACCAAATACAGTCTACTACCTGAACCTTAGAGTCAATTCTTCTGTTCTCCAGAGACATTATAAAAGGAGTTTAGGACTCCATATATGATCATCTAACCTCAATGTACTAAAGAAATCATTTATTTCATTGTGAAAATTATTTAGAGCTCCAGTTTTGGACCCTGGAATAGATCTTCTCTTTAAAAAACCAGGCAATATAAGATTTGAAATTTGAAACACTTTACTGAAGCATTTGGAGAGAAAGCAGATGAAAATCTTCATGCATCAGAACTGGGCAGATCATTAGCCTTGGCCTGGGGAAAGGAGATTTCCCCTCTCCTAATTTATACAAAAGAGCCCTCACTTGCCAACCTGTGTACTTTCTACCTTTGTCTATACAATGTTTGTCTTTTTGTTTTGCATGAAAGATCAGTGTGAGCTACCAGCAGCCCTGCCTCTTATGCCCTAAGTTATCTTACAAAAAAATGGAAGAAGCATGTGAATATGTGTAACATACATGACATTCACAGCCAAAGAAGTTTCTTCTGACAGCAGTCCTATTTGAATGTCTAAAAATGATCAGTCACTTCCTAAAAGAAGACAGGACCCTAGCTTCCCATGGTTGTCGGTCCAGTTCCTTCACTTAACATGTTAAAGTTGGGTGTAGTAACATCCAGAGCCCTTACACTGTGGAACATGATTCCTAAGTAGGTTCTGGTGCTCCACCAGCCCGCCACAGTGAGTGCTGGTTCTCACCACTCACAGGCTCCCCTTCTCTGGAGAAACACCCTTGACAAATGGCAGCCCCTGGCCCTGGCCCAGATGATACCCCAACCCACTTCCTGGGGTGCACTTCAGCCAGGGACTGACTGGCTGAGGGGTGCAAATGGCTTTCCCCCACTTGCCTTAGTTGGGGACCAACTCTGGGGTGCATTCTGTTCTCCTGAGTTTCCTGGTGAGAGAAGAATGACACCAGGCTCTGGCTAGGACCATGGTCTCACTCGCCCTCCCTCCCCCTGCCGACCCCCACCTTGTTTCTCTCACTCCCCTTCTCCTGAGAGTTACCCCCCAGGAAACCACCTCCACAAGGACCCCCAGCTCAGGCTCTACTTGTTCAGAACCTGACCTAAGACTGTAAATGATACTGTATATTTATTTTACTATTATTACTAACAGTATCATTATTGAGATGCATTACATAAGTGTCCCAGGCTTAATGATTGATCAAGAGAGCTGTTCAACTTCCTAAAACTGATGTCAAGTTCAAATATGAATATGCTGAAAATACTGAAGTGTGTACTAATCATCTAACGCCAAAAGAAAATCCATTGAAAACTAAAAATATGAAAGTTACAAAACTGAAAATCAGTGTATAATTTTTTAAATTTCTAGGTATAACTAAACCTATTATTAATATAACAATAGAATGCTTAGAAAGAATCAACTTGATTTGAAGAATTTAAAAAGGACTTACTTTAAGGAAACTAATTTGCTGAATAAGCTCTGGTTTTCCGTGAACATTCACTCCTCATTTTTGTTTTGTTCTTGGAGATCTTTCACTTGATTATACAATTTTTCATTTTCCTTTTTATAAATAGAAAGTTACATTTTAGTTAAGTTACATTGTAGTTAAGTCAGCAGGACCTATATAACATTAGCATATGTGCTCATGAAAGATACATCCTTTATTTTTAGTCTTTAAATATCTTCAGTTTTTGAGAAAGCTTTAAAATCTTTTTCAAACTGTTTCAATTTTCTCGAAGACAATTTGCTAGCTGAAAACAATTCTTTCCAAAATGCTCAAAACACTTAGTAAACAAAAAAGTTGCAGAACTTCCCAAAGCCAACGAACCTGTCAGTATAATGTACCGCGTTTCACAGGGTAAGTGGGTGAGTGACTGCAGGAAAAACCACGTCCTGATTTTGCATACCAGGGATGGAAAGGCCAGGAGGGCTCTCTGTGTGATAGAAAAGAAAAAACCCGACTCCATATTAGATCTGTTCCTTTGGCTTTAAACCTGTGCTCTGTTTTCTAGGCTCAGTCTTGCCAACTCTGCACCTTTTGTGAAATAATGTTGACAATAGCCTGAAATGTACAGGAGAGCCTATTCTCAAGGCTCTGACTTTTAAGGATATTAATACATATCCATTCATATAAAGATAACAAGTTCCAGAATATAAAATAACATTTATTTTGCTGGAGGTTTACAGGGGCACCATGATCTGACCTACATGGACAGCTGCAAGAACACAGGATTCCAAGAACAAAGAATTCTTATGCCAAAAAGTTTGCAACAACCAAGCAAGTAGAAAAAGAGCCTGAATTCTGACTTGGGGAAGATGGTTCTCCAGGACCTTAGTCTGTTATCTTCTTGGTCTGCTGGCTTTCTGAATGGCTTTCTAAATAAAGTAGCTACTCTTTGCCCCAAGAAACTGTCTCCTAATTTACTGGCCTGTTATGCAGAGAGCAGAGTGAGTTTGGACTTGGTGACATTTGCATCTTCTTTTTTTCTGTTTTTGGCCCATCTTTCTGTGGTGAGGAAACTGGATGGAGCCACAGTGGGTATCCAGGCTTGTTTCTGGAATTCCCTGTAAGCAAGGAGGTAGAGACTAGGTGTTTCTGGAAGATCAGGATGAGGCAAAGCAAAGCCTAGACCCAGCTCAACACTTGGCTTGAGCTAAAGAGGGATTCAAATAGTGAGATCAGTGGCAATCTGTGCTTAGATGCTCTGGCTTATTAACCTCTTTAAAATTAAGAATCTGATGAAAACCAAGGACCTTTGAAAATCTAATGAAACTCTGAACTGTCTCACCACGCCTGGCCTAATCCCTGGCAGATAGTCTGTGCTTAATTATCTGCAGAATTCTTGAAACCCAGAAAACTATGTACATATGTTAAAATACAAGTCTTGCATTCTGTGTGTGTGTGAGAGAGGGGTGGCTGGCTTACTTACGGGTCTGTTCCTTAAAGCGCATGCTCCGTGCAGCAAGTGCAGAATGGCAGGCAGAAGGTTTGGATGGCTTTCACTAACTCTAGGGCTGTGTGTTCTGCAAAATCAGTGCCATCTCATTTGCAGTAAATGCTGTCATCTCTGACGCTGTAACACCTACTCTGGATGTCCCTGAAGTGAAAATGCTTCTTATTGGCATGCTCAAGGCTTAGGCTACTACTGTCAAAGGAGAAAATGGTAGTGAGATGGAAAGGGGAGGGAATTAAAAAAGAGGGGTGAGTGGTGGGGAGGAAGTGAATGTGAGGTCTCTTGCTGGAGATCACCAAACCTGTCCTGCCTGCCTGTCAGGTCAGCATCACCAAGATGTCATAACATAGAACAAATGTCTGACTTCTACAGGACACATACATGTTTTCTCCCACTTTTAAGTCAAATTGTTTTCAAACTCAGGGCACTGCTAATTGATTTCAGATTCATATTTCCGAATATAATATCAAAGCTAGCCAATATTAAGAACTGAAAAACATTACAGAAAATGAAAGAAAAATAGGATAGTTTCTAAGGAAACATGGCTATAAAATTAGTAACAGGCAACACACATTAACTGGTTGCTGTGTGGAGGGCACTCAGGTTGGTCTGCACTGTCTTTTTTTTTTTATGATTTAAATATATATACTTCCTAATGTGGCTTTAATGTCACACAAGTGGCTTTTAAGTGTAAAGCAAGAGAAAACAGGGGTAGCCAAGAAAAGCCCGCCCAGGCCCCTGTTCTCCGAGCCTGTGGAAGGCCTAGCCAGGCCAGCTGATCCCTGACCAGTGGGTATAGCAGCAGCTGTGAAAAAGGCCCCGTGACCCTCAGGGAGATCCAGGTCGTAGGCTCTGCACCTTCGGAAACCAGGTTTCCCACGGGGGCGTGGGCCCCTCTGGGCCGCTGGCTCACTACACCAGTGAAAACCCCCTTAATCTGCATTCTTTCAACTCTGACTAGGGAAGGGCGGCTCCCCTGGCAGGCAGGCCAGGGGCAGAATCAGCCCGCCTTTGCTGCAGGGCTCTGAGAGACAGGCACTGTCTTATCTTAATTTCACAACCATTCTTATGAGACAGTAACTGTCAGTCTCATTCCCATTTCAAGGAGGGGAAAACTGGCTCAGAGGGGGGATGTGATTTGACTAAGGCTGCACAGCAGGTAATGAAGCACAGTCTAAAGCCAGATTTTTTGAATCCAGAACCCACCCTCTTAACTACTTTAATTCTGCCCATGACAAATGTGCAGACCAGTCAACTGATGACTTCCTCATACTGCCAGAATTCCCATGACCTGTTAAATGAACACAAGTATTTTTAAATGCCTTATTTTTAAAACCAAAGGATCTCATAGCAAACTCATTATGTGCTGAAGAACCATACGTGACATCCCTGGACAAGTGTCTCTTCCTATTTCTTTTTGGATTTACTTCAATTTTTCTTCAGTGACAGGAGCCAATGTTTCCTCAAAATGCAACCACCTTTGATTTTTGTTTGATTCTTCAAAGCTTCTTCATTGAGAAAATGCAGAAACTGTTTTATTAGGCAAAGGAAATGATGAAGTGAGCAAGAATAAAAGAAAACACAAGGTGCAGAGACCTAAACCGGTCTTACAACAGAGACAGGAAGGGGTCAGGGCACAGCCATTCAAGGAAGGCCACAGCAATTAACATCAAAATGGTGAAAGATTCAACCGCCAGTAGGCCTTGAGGCTCAGGATGATGAGATTTAACTTCTAGTAGACCTTGAGCTTCATTATACGGCCATTGTAATAGTAACAAGGTGAATGACATGCCCACAGGCACCATGGCAGTCCCAAGGCTAGCCACAAAAGGTCAAAGGGTGGAAAATGGCCAACTTCCTAGGAATCCCAGCCCCTTCCCCTTAGACTGGTCCTTCCACTTATTAGCATATAAAGCCACAAAACCCATAAAATCCAGCAACACAGTGCCTCACAGCCGCTCTCTCTCTCCAGCTTCTGAGACAACCCACATTCTGTCTATGGAATGTGTACCTACTATTAATCTGAGCACCCAACCCCCACAACTTGTGGCCTTTCTCTTGCCTTTCAGTGTATTTCTCTGAATAAATCTACCTTCACTCAACTGTGGCTTGCTCTTGATTTATTTCCTGCATGAAGCCAAGGACCCACGCCTGGCCTGGTTGGGTACATCCCAGGGGATCAACTGAAGCCTGGGACACAGCTCTGCTCATGCCCCACATCTATTTTCCTGCATCACAACCACACTGGAATTAGCTTAACACCAGTGACAGTTAATTCATTACAGGATGTTTTCTGCTGATGGTTCTGACAATGGAATTAACTCAGAAATACTACACAGTGTCACTCTCTGAACTTAGCCCTTCTATACCAATCTTTCTGAAACTCTGTCTTCCTTGAAGGTCAACGTGAACTAAGGGATTTATTTTCAAAAAGACTGCTAACAAGAGAATGATCAAAATGAGCCAATTTAAATTCTGATTTTTCCCCCAGGGGTTTGATTGTGGCTCTTCAGTTAGGAGGCACTCTGGGGAACCAAGTTCGTGTTTGCTGTGACAAATGCATCAAGCCAAAGAGCCACAGGGACAGTGAGATATAGCGGGGTGCACAAGTTCATTTTTGATAAATAAAAGGAAAAACAGGACAATGTGTCTAGTACATTGGCTCAAAGAACATAATTGTCTTGACTCAGTTTGAAGACTTCCTTTTCCTGCTGTCTTTGTAGTTCCTCCGTCTCATCTTCCAGCTCCTTTTTCTGAGAATGTGACTTTAATCCGCTCCCCAAGGGCCTATGCCCCTCTGCTTTTTCCTTCTGCTTCCTGAACTCTTTCAAACATAGTCAGTTCTGCTTCCTTGTTCCCACCACCGTATCCTGAATAATCCTTTAAGGAAAAGCATTACTTCAGTAAGTAGCATTATATATTAGATTTGAACCCAGGGGGTTAGGGAAGAAAACCACAAAGAATGAAAATGACATGGTTAATAATGTTCTACTACACAAGAAAAATCAATAAATGTTCAATAAAAGTGAGAGTGCAGTATCACTCAGTGCAAAAGAAATTTCACATATTTCATTATTTATAATTTAATTTCAACATATAATTATAGACCAAACAACCATCATGAATATTACTGTGAAATTCAACTCGTACATTTGGAACCTGAACACAGGCATCAGTTTCTGTGGGGTCCTCAGACTTCTTGGGTAGCCATGCAGATTCCCCTGTGGGAAGATGGAGCTGCAGGCTTGGTGAGTCCTGCTCCAGATATTCCTAAATGTTATAAACAATGGATAAAAGCACCACAAATACAAACTGCATTGAATGTGTATTCGGCAATTATACAACAAGAAGCACTAATACTACAGGAGCACTAAGACAAGTAAGGATCTCACAACAGGCTGGTGCATAGCAAACGCCCTCACACAGCCGTCCCCCTGCATGCAGGACCCTGCACGCAGGACCCCTGCCCGGAACTGGCATCTACTCCATCTGCCGCGGAGGCTGACTGACACAAGGCTCATGTCCAATGACACATGGAGCTAAATAAATGTGAGGAGAATGTGGATCGGGATAATTTCAAGTTCTATTACTTTAAATAAATTATTCTTTTAAATGTTCACAGCAACAACTAAAAGTATCTAAAAGAGGAATCAAAGAGCAGCTGATAACTTTGTGAAGCATTTTAGTTCAGATTAAGTGGGCTTTAAAGCACATTTTTCTATATAAAGCATATCAAGGTATAGAATCACTGGAATAATATAAATTGCATTGAAACTATAACTACTAGTTTAAGTTTGATTTAAAAAAATGATAATCCTGCTCTAATACTGTGGCATCATACATTACATTAGGAAAAATGTTATACATGTATATTTTGGTCAATTTTTTGGCTTTTAAGGTACCTCATATATCCCCAAACAGCAGAAATAGTTCTAAGGCCAATAATCTTTCAGTCAATAATACAAAAACAAAGTTTCAGGGAACTCCCTAGAAGAGATCCAGAGGCCCGTACTCAAACCCTGCAGGTCCTGAACTGACCCCCAGCAAACATTTCCCTGACTGCCTTCAAAGTAAGTGAAGAATTAAAATTTTATATTTTTAATATAATTTCTTTAGGATGTTAACTTTTTAAATGCAAAGTTTACTTTTATCATTAAAAGTGAAATAAATGAGTCTTAAACTTTTGGAAACTACAGAAAAGTCAAAAGAAGAAACAAGTCCCCAGAAGTACCTCACCCCAAGATTTCCTTTGAATCTCTTCCAGGTTTTCCTTATAGAGTAGTAATCATATTTAATTGGGCAGTTTGATGTAGAAGGTTTTCTGTAGAAACCTCTTAAAGCATTCATAAAGGATCTGTTTGAGTCATTCAAAAATCAGGCCATTAATTCCTCCAAGTCACTGGAGGCCCATTAACATGGCCTGTGAAGGGGTCAGACCTGCCAGCACTGTGATTCTTCCCAGGATGGGGTACCTGGGAGTGTGGCAGTTGGTTCTTGCTCCAGCTGCAGCCAGCCAGTGTTTTTACACCACAATTCTCCCTTCCTGAGTTCTTCATTTTGACCTAAGTTGTTATTTTCAGTAATAGTACATGGACAGTATCTTTTCCTTTTATACAGGAAAGAAAAGTTGCTTAGATATAAAATTCAAACATGAAAACACTGCAGAATTTGGGACTTCTGAGCCCTTCTTAAAAAAAAACAATGGATTCAAAAATTCAGTCAAATTATAAGGCAATCAAAATAATTCCAGAATGGTGGAGCAATGGCTAATGGACTGGTGAAAAGCATTCTGGCTCTGTAACAACCAGAACCAAGATCCATTTTCAAATGCTTAAGGGAATTATAGCTGCTGGAGAGAATATAATAAATATATTGATTATAAATAATATAGTCATATATAAATATATATAATATGGTATGTAACACATGTATTATATATAGTATATAATAAAAATTTATAAAAAATACACTTATTAAAAATAAAACCAACAAAAATGGTAGGAGTCACGCGAGTAGGGGATATAAGAGGTTTACTACGTATTTAATAGAAAGGAAAAGTGATAGTGTATACAATTAGAAAATGCAGTTTAAAATAATGCAGCTTTGGCAGTCTTTCAGGGGTTTTCATAATCCATGTTCTTGAAGGGACCTTTTGGGATGTAACATTTCTCAGGATGAAGTTTCTTTTCCTTACAGATTTAAGTAAAATGAAATCTAATGTTTAATTTAAAAGAACTGACAAAGTGTGATCTGTTCTTATAAAATGCTTCATCCACTTTTATTTGTCTACGTGTCTGCCCTTCTCCTTCCTTCCAGCTCTCATCCCCACTTCCTTCCATCTACAGAAGGACACACACACAAGAGGCATGGAATGAGGCTCACCCACTGTGACACCAGCTGTTTCTGGCTAGATTATTGCTTCCTTTTTACTTTTCTGTATTTTTGAATTTAAATAATGAGCAACTATTCCTTTTGTGACAATAAACATACTAATCTAAAAATAAAAACACAAGTGTCGAGAGTCAAAGAAAATTAATTTAGAATAAAAAGCAAAATCACCACATGGCAGACACTGCTAGCTGACAACCTCCTCTTCCTCCCCAATAAAATTTTGCCCCAGACAGCAATGTGCCAGTTAAAAACACCCCTCTTCCTGGACTCCATGCACCTGGAGTGGACCGGGGGGCAGGGGCACAGGATCAAAGTTCCGACCAGTAAGATGAAAGCAAAAATTTCCAACACGGGGCTTCCAGGACAGTGACTACTTCTCTGATTAAGCTGCTGAGTTAACGGGTGCGCACCTTTTACCTTTCACCTCTCCTCCTCCTGACAGTGCTGGAGGTTGTACAGCCATCTTGTGACAAGGAAGACTAAAGTCCCAGACTAGGGGTTTTGCAGCAGGAAAGAAGGGGGGGCTTTGGTTCCTGGAACAGGCGCACCAGCTCTGAATTAATTGGCCCAAGCTTCCTGGTTACATGAAAAAGAGAAGTCTTCGAACTGCATCAGCCCCAGTCACGAGGGGCTGCTCCCTCGGAACCAGTGCTGACACCAAGCACAGTCTCTAGACTTTCTGTACACGTGCCTCCAGTTCAGAGGCTGCTTCTCTGACACCCAGCCTGTCACAAGTAACAACCACCCCAAGGAATTCCAGTTCTTTGGAATAAAGCTAAAATCACTCTGGGCAATTTTCCAACAAAAAGACAGAGATTGTTTAAAAAAAAAAATCCTATTTAACAGAGACTCTAATGAGAAAAAGCAGATCAGTACAAAAACAGAAAATCATAGCATACACACACACACCCCTCCTGCCTGCCTGGTCCCAGCTCACATGCATGGTCACCAACCTGGAGCAGACTTCTTGCTGCTGGGAGCCCAGCCCTCCAGGAGAGCTCCCCACACCTGCTCCCCTCCAGCACCCTGGCCCCATCCTCGCTACCGCCTCATCACAGCACCTTTTACTTCTCAGAGGAAGTGGAGGCAACCGGAGGAAATCACCCCCATCTTTCACCATTTCTGCCCCTACCAGTACCCACACCCACCTCTCCCCTCCTCCTTTCTGCTTTTCCACAGGTGAACTGTCCATGTTCCCACCTGAAGCCAACCCTCCCACTGTGCCCTGGACCCCATTACAGCCCCTCCACTCGAGGACTCTGCTCTACGACTCCCCTCATCATGCACTTCTTCCTGGCTACCACATCTTTCCAAAAAGTGCAAACATTCTATTGTTCATTCGCACCATGATTTCTCTCATTAAATTCAAAACAAGGCAAAACAAAAGTTTTCCCCTGACTCCACCCTCCTGCCAGATACTGCCCCTCCACCTTTTACACCCTTTTCTCCAGGGGGGTCTATACCTTGAAGTAGCCAATTCCACTTCTCCTTTTCCCAGTCTACCTTTCCCAGCCACCTGCCCACGGAAACTGCTTGCCCAGTGCCTACGGCCTCCTTCCTGCTAAACTCCAAGGTCAGCTGTCAGTCCTCATTCTCTCTCTGTCTTAGCAGCAGCGGCCACAGATCAACTCTTCTCTGTATACTCTCCCCACGTGGCTTCAGGAGTGCACATGCTCAGGTTGCCTCAACCTTGCTCTCTCCTTGCAGGTTAGCCCTCTCCCTCCTGAACTCTTTAGGTCTGCACGCCCCAGGCTCAGGCCTTGGTTTGCCTTTTCTCTCCAGATATGCTCCCTTGATAATCTTTGTCAAGTCTAGAATATTATGTGTAATGAAGTAAGTCAGATGGAGAAAGACAAAAACTATATATCACTTACATGGGGAATCTCAAAAATAATACAAATGAACATATATGAAAACAGAAAGACTCACAGACAGAAAAGAAACTTGTGGTTAACAAGGGGAGGTGGAGGAAAGGAGAAATCAAGGGTGTGTGATCAACGGACACAAACTACTATACATAAAATAGTTCAGCGACAAGGATTTATTGTACAGCACAGGGAACTCTACCCAATGACTTGTAATAACCTGTAACAGAATATAATCTGCAAAAAAACTGATTCACTTTGCTGTACTCCTGAAACTAACACAATACTGTAAATCCATTATACTTCAATTAAAAAAAACCCATGGCTTCAAAAATATTCATTTTTAACAAAACTTGATACCTACAGTCCACATCTTCCTCTCAACTTCAGACTCCTCCATCTAACCGCCTCCTTGCCATCTCCACTTGCACACAGAACAGGCATCTCAAAATTAGCATCTCAGCAGCTCAACTCCTGGTCCTCTCTCCACCCTCAAGCCCACTCAGCCTCCCCCTCCATCCCAGCTGGAGGGGAACTGCATTCTTCCAGCTGCTCAAGCCACAAACCCTGCCATCATCCATGATGCCTCTCTCACAACCCCAAACAAATTTTTTAGACTTTCGGCTCTATCTCCTAAATACATCCCCATCCAACTGCTTCTCATTACCACCACTGCCACCACCCTGGATTGAGCCCCGTCACTCCCAGGCTGGATTCCTCAAATCCCCTTCTAACTGGTCTCTGTCCTTTTTCCTGTGCCCCTATGGTGTGGGTCTATATTTGAATGCATTCAGTCAACGGCATCAGCCCGAGGAATCTGTCTAAAGGATGCATCAGGTGAAGTCACTCCCATGCTCACAACTTCCCAGGCGCTCACTTTTCCACACTGAGTGAAAGCCCAAGGCTGCTTAGTGCCCTAGAAAAGCCGACCCTGCCTGTCCCTGTGATGCCCGATCTCACCTCCCCCTCCCCCTCTGCCCACTCTGCCCCAGCCATGTGGGTTTCTATGTTGACCCCCCAAATGCCAGGCATTCCTCCTTCTTTGGGACTTTTGCACTGTTTCATTTTCTGGAATATGCTTCCCCACACACCCACACAGCCAATTCCAATTCCTCCTACAAGTCTTTGTTCAAAGAGCTCGCTCACCAAGGCCAACTCTATCTTCCTTTCCTGCCGCCAAAATGGATGAGTCCACCAGGAAATAACTCAGAGAGTCACTGGGATGTACAAACACACACAAGTGATTAATAAAACATCCAGACTCCCCAACACTAGACCAAACTCATATCCAGATATTTCTCTCTGTATCCACCTTCATTTGTACATTGCCTTTTGCATTCTGCATTTATAGCTCTTTTCTGGCAAACATTTTGGATATTACAAAGCCAACCAGCTGAGGAGGGGTTTGACTCTCCTGTCTTATATTCACCTCCCAAACTTTCTGGGTCTCATTCAGGAAAACCTAGAATTAATGATGACAAACCCCCTGAACTGAAGTGAACTGAATCTGTCTTTCAGAGATGGAATGTAGCACCTTAAGATTAATTTTTTTTCTATAAATAAGGAAAGTTCTTAGAAGGAGAGAAGGAAACAAGGAAAGTAGAGAATAAGGAAAATGTACTGAATTTTATTATGAAAAGTGTGTACAATTACCTTTTTTTCCTGGCTTGATTTGAGGCAGAGATGGATCTCAAGTTTTTGCTTTTCATAATCTCCTTTGAAGTTTTCAAGAGTAGAAAATTTCTTGAATGGCAAACTGGGTTTGCCTTAGCCTGAGCTCCTAACTGATGCATATAATCCACTCTGGGGTTTTCTCTAAATAAAGGATGGGTGCTCTGGCCTTCCTGTGTGGTAGCTGTGTACCAGCCCCAGCTCCTGCTTCTCCAGAACTCAGCTGAGATCTAAAAGTCTGTGCACAAGTACAAATTCTTCAGTACTTAAACAAACATCAGTGACAGTTGTAAATACGATTTAACAGATCGCAAAACCATAGTGCTTACTGAAGAACACACTTTGTAGAAGGTGAGCCACGACATTCAAGTTCTCCAAGCCTAATTCATCGGAATTTTAGTATTCTGAAGCACATCTTCAAAGTCAGGAACAAAAATAGCAAAATAATAAAACAAAACAGGCTTGCCAGAAAGGAAAACATGTAATTACAAGAATGAACATGGAGGAGAGTGGGGAAGAACACAGTTGAAATGACTTAAAATCTTATCTTTTTTCCTCCAGATTTCTCAAGGTAAAAACTGCTTAGTACCCTGCCTTATTCCACAAGGAACTGGAGATAGTTTATAGCTAGTTTATGGTAAACATATAAATAAAAATCATAAAATAAAAATGGAATACTGTGGTCATGAGTCTATAAAACAGAATAAATCAAGAACACAGAAACAAGGAACAGAGATGTATAAGTTTCTCAACAGTCGCTAACACCATTTATATGAAATGCCAACTTACCTCCTTTTGCACAGCACAGACTACTGATAAGATTGAATAAAAAGCACCAGAATAAACTTAATTTTCTTAAGCTACTCAAATTCTGGACTATGTTTAAAAAAATTTAAAATGTAAAAAATGGCTTCTAAAAGAAAGCTAATGTTACAGTGGCATTTTAAAATCTGGGGATGACAGGGTGTTGTAAAAGATAACTGCTCACAGATATCTAAGATCCACGTGGAGGTTACTCTGTAATCAGTCCCGCTGGCTCACGAAGTACATACCTGTCAGCAGTATTTATGTAATTTCATTGATCACTGTGTCCAATCAATATAAACTATAAACACTTACCTTATGTATTTTGTCATCCTGGGGTAATAATCAAGGACCAACAGATACTGTTTTCTTCAGAATATCAAGGTATATTTTATCTGTTTGTTCTTCCACAGTATTTACTCTTGGACAGTTATTTTCTGTACCTTCATTTGTTGATTTTTGTAAAACTATATGCTCATTTTTGTCCAAAAATTGGTTCACATTTTGTTTCTTGAGACATAAGATTTGGATTCATCTTAAGGGGTAAAGGGTTAACAAATTCAGTTTCTTTATTCTTAGCCAGTTTCTTGTAGCTATAAAACAAAACAGGACACAGAGAATGAACCCTACATGACTCCTCAAATATTAATTTTATAAATATATATGTATACACATGATATACATGGAAACATTTATATTATTAACATATAATACTATTAAATATATTTAATACCTTTAACTCTCAAATTAGGTCATTAATGTTAAATATATTACAATTCTGGTTAACAGAGTATACTCACATGGTGTCACATAATTGTTTTGAATTTCAGATAATAATTTTAATACAATATAATATAAGGGATTTCATGGTTTACTCAAAGAACTACTTCATAGGAAAGCCAAACCAAACAAGACTGAGATTGCTTTTGTTGAAGAAAAATAAAAAATGAATTTCTAAATGGCTCTTTTGTAATATATCCTTTGTCCATATTATAACATCAACATACATTTGAGGCAGGAAAAACATTTCATACCTTTCCAGTAGAAACTAAAGAAGCAACCATAATTTACATCAATAAAGCATAGAATATAAATATTAAAATGCATGAATTTCATCATGGTATAGGAAAGCTTAAAATCACTTGGATTTTTAAATGAAATCATTTCCGTGGCTTAAAACACTTAAATGCAATGTAACATTTCAGAACATTTCATTTTTAAAATATGAGAAATATCCTTTAAGGAGATGTTATAAATATGGGTGAACATCAGCATATTATGGGAGCTCCAAAAACATGGATATTGCCATTTTCAAATTACCTTAATCATGGTCAGTTAGTTCACTTAATTTTGTAATTTATAAAATAAGATTAAAGAAAAGTTTAAGAGGCTACCAATTCATATGAGGTAGATTGGCTTCTCAATAATTGCTAGAAATAACTATGAGAAGTAGCTGGAATCATCAGAAAACCTAAGAGCTCTTCTTCGTGGCAGCAGGACCCAGCCGACCGCTCACTAACACTGTTCCCCGTGTGTGCCGCACACCAGCTGAACCGCACTCCGCTCTGCCTCCAGACTAGATGGGACATCACCAGTTCCAGCCTTTAGAATGTCAGGCAATGGTGACCAGAAGCTAAAATACGTGTCATGGGCTTAGTGGTTCAGTTCTGGGTGACAAGGAAACTGATACTAGAGGCTGGAGAGGGAGCAAACTCACATTTTGTGAAAAGTGACAAAACATTTGCTAAGCTGTCACCTACAGTAGTTTATAAGGCTGACCACTGGCTCCTGAGCCTGGGGCCCTCAGCAGAGTCTGAGAACGGTAGGAGAGGACAGGAAGTGTTGAAATGCCAGCTACTACTGGATACTGCTGACAAGATACTATAGGAAAAAGATGAGCTCAAGACAGAATGGGCTGGTCTTTAAAGAAGGAATCCAAGGGAACAGAGTCTAGAAACTCAGGGCCTCTTAGGATCACTCTCTGCATCTGGACTCAAACAGTAAGATTCAGCACTGAAAACTGCTGTGAAAAAGCAAGATTTCATGAGAATTCTTTGTTGAAGAGTGACTCAGTTCCTTGGCAAATATCACATTAGAGGTGTCATCTTCAAACTTAAGATTATTGCTCCTCATAATAACCAGGCAGCTGAAATTAAACTGAGAAAAAACACAAACTGGTTTTCTTTAAATGTAATTACTAGCACATGGGACTGACTGGAACCAAATTGATCAGAAGCCTAAAAAATTTTCTGAAGCAGCTGTAATGACAAAGATGACAAAGAAATCACAACTCTACTTTAAAAAAATAAAAAAAGCTAGAGACTTGTCTGGCAGCCTTAGAACCACCTACCTGTAGGCAGAAAGGGGGTGGAGAAAGAATGCATTCTCAAAGATGGGCACCCCCTCCTCCCATTACCCACTTCAGTTGAAGCCAGTGGTGAAGAAACACAAGACCACTGGAACCAGGAGATACACGGAACAATATATTTATGAAGTAGTTCTTCCTTAAAAGCAGAATAATGGCCTAATTAAGAAAAATGCCCAACTTGAAGGTAGGGGGTCTTCAAAGGCCTTTCAGTGGATCTCAATGCTGCAGTACTGATTGCTGTATCTTCCTCACTCCTCCTTTCTGATTAGGAGTAATCTTAGTCTCACCACCATATTGGGGTGGGGAAGGAAGGACGAAACTTGTCTTTTAATTCGCTAATTAGTAGACAATGAGGAGCTACACTGAAACCTGACAAAGAGAACCATGCTTCTCCTGGAAATCCTGGCATTTCAGATGGATACGTTTCTGAATGGGACTCTGGGCTGTTTGCTTTGGGGAGGGGCTGAGTAGGTCGTTCAAAGAAGAGTGGAATGGATATTTGGCTGTTAGAAGGGAACTTTCTGGTGGAGACTGGCTAGATGCCTACCAAATGCATTTACATTTCTTTCTGGCCATATGAGCAAACCACACTTCCTAGCCCTCTTGGACCTAGTTTAGTTGGATGTGCTGGTTCTTACCAACACAATGTGGGCTGAAGAGAGGTAACACTCCTGTGATTAGGCAGTTAAAAGGAAGCATGCTAACCATCTATTTCCTTTTCTTATTGACTGATGAGGCCAGGAGGACCTCAAAACCATGTGTTGACGACAGAAAGCCGCCTGGGTCCCTAAATGACTATGTGGAGCAGAGTCCCACCCCCAACTCCACTGAGACACTTGGAATTATGATGTGAGCAAGACATAAGTAATTGATGATGTTAAACTGCTAAAATTTTAAGGATTATTTGTTACAGCAGCTAGGATTACTTATCCTATGGTTTACTAAAGAGGTTTTGGATATGTATATTCAACTTTCTACTACTGACATTCCTATAATTATTGTTATGCCTTTAATGTAAGTATATTTGTTTTCAGCTTCTAAACACAAATATAAACATCTCTATTTAGAATTCACATTATTAAAATTGTGTCAGTTATGCCAACAAAGACACAAGATGTGTAGAAAAATCCCTTCAGTGACCCAAGTGTAGCCCCAAACAGCAGTGATAAGGGAGCCCAGTCAGCCCCGTAAAAACACTAACTAGCACTGCAGACCAGGGGAGAACGCTAGACTTAGCAGTAAGTAGACAGGGTTTAGCATAAGCTACAGCACATCACTTTCTCTCAACTAGCACACTCAATACAAAGAAGGCCAGGAAATCACTGCACATGGATTTCATGATGAGCCTGGGGTTCAAGGAGGGGCTCAAAAACTTGTCTGTTGAAAACACAAATGAACAAATAATACAAGAATGGATGATAGGCTTTTCACAGAAATATTTCACAGAGATCAAAGACCTGACAATCCAAGTGCATTGCTGGGTAATGGCCATGTGATCTTGAACAATTTATTTAACCTCTTTAAGCCTAGGTTTCTCATCTATGAAATGGGAGTGATAATGGAATATATATACCTCATGGGGCTGCTGTAAGATTAAATGAAATCTAATACATAAAGAACCTAGCACAGTATCAGGCCCACAGTAAGTGAGTGGTAAAAATGTTAGGTGTCATCATCTGGTTCTTGTGAGAGCCCCACTGCTAAGTTGGTTCACCTCAGTTTCATCACTTGAATGATGGGGATAAAGATGCCTGACCCACTTATTGTGTGGATCTCATGAGATAATGGATGTGACACTTGTCTTACGACAAGGTTACTGTGACATGGTACCCTGTGCTGGTGAATGACAGCAAGGTCCCACAAGCTTCCATTAAAAGCTACTGGAGCTGGAACGTTTTCACAAAGCCTGTTTATCTTGTGACCAAAGAACTCACCCTAGGAGATGATGGCTGGTCTGTGACTAAGTGCAAAACTAACTGGTTTAAAAAGAAGCAAATGGATGACTCATATACAGAATAAAATCCATGTTCTCTCTTACCATTTGAATCAACTGTCCCTGAGCTATTAAAGCTGATGAGACTTTATTTTTCCAGTGAAAAGCTTTAAGATTACCTACCCAATGGTACTAACATTTTTAGTAGCATCTATTTAAGAAAAAATTAGCACTAGAAGAATTTTGATAAACTAGTTGATAGAGACTAATATTAAGGGAAGAGAGGAGTGTCTCACAGGTAGACTCATACTAGCTACCCATTAATCATTCACTAGGGATGGCAACACAGAACAAATGATGCCAAAAGTTTCCAGTGACAAAACAATAAAGAAATAAACACCCTGCACAATCCATTCCAAAAAACTCTTACCTGACAGGTTGTAAATCAAAACCATCAACTCCAAAGGAATCTATTCTGATAGGCTTCATCAGCTCCTCTACCATGGGCAGATCTAAGAGGGGAGAAAAGTTAAAACAGCAACCAAAAATGTTATGTAAACTGCTTAATTTAAGGTCTACTACCACCAAAATTACACTGTCTCTGATTGACACATTAATAAAATGGCACATATAATAATCCCAGTTTCCCACCGTAACCTCCTTGTACAAGAAAATCTTAGGTATTTATATTTGAATTATATATCTATATATTTTCTCTCCCTCCCCCTACACACATCAAATATATGAATATGGGTGTATACACACACATACACACACACACACACAATATGTATTTAGTTGATCCCAAATACTGCTCTCTATTTAAAAAATAACTGTAGCGTAAGTTCATGGAAAAGCATAAATAATGTGAAAATACTTAAGAGATTTCTTAATTTTGGAAGACATACTATAGGAGGAACTGAAATTTTACCCTATGTTCAGCTCTAACTTTATAGTTAAACCAATGATTCCTAGATTCCATTTAAACAAACCCTATAAATTCACAGATTGAGAAACAATCACTACAGTAAATTCAATTTAAATTACACCACACTGGAAACTGTTCAGAGAGGGTCTCAAAGGAAGCAGCTTTTACCACATTCCGTGGTAGAGATGCTTTTGAGGACCCTTCATCTTCTTGAGGATGCTTTTTCACTGAGCTCTCGGTATTTCCCCCTGCATCACTCTCAGTTCCTTGCTCATCTGCATCTTCCCAAGAAACGGCTACATGACAGTACATCTGATGCAGAGCTTCAATGTCACAGCTGCTCTGTCCATAAGAAACATCAGTTGAAATACATGTACTCTCTAGCATGACCACACAAATACATGAAAATATAAAACACCGTTATCCCTTAATCTACCAGAAATGGTGAACAAGGCTGTGGGACAGTATGTGATAAAGACAGGGTGAAATATAAACTTGCTAGTATGTGGCAAAGCCCATCATCATGAAATCACAGCGGGCTCAGTAACCCCTGTAAGCAAGCAGAGATGTGCCCTGATGTGGTCATTGTAAGATCTCACTCTGCTAGTTACTGTCTCTTACTACCATCAGTAACCAACCTCTGCACTGGATAAAACTACTCCTAAATTTCTCAAACTGACAAAATTTTGTAAGGACCACTCTCTCCTCTGCCTCTCTTTCTCTCTTTGCCTCCCAATGCCACCAGGCATCTCGTCTTCTGTGTTTCTTCCTTTGAAATTCAATCCTCTAACTTTGCCATCCAATATGTGTTCCAATATCCTGTGTTAAAGCTGCTGTAACAAAAAAAGTAATTTCCTAGGGGCCAAATCCAGCCTTTAAATTTCTTCAACTGTTTTAATTTTCTTCACCCTGTGAGACATCTGAAATGGCCCTTTCCCTGGGAACTGTTTCTTCCATACAGCGCCTTCCTCTCCCCACCACTCTGATGGATACTTCTCTATCTTTTATGGTACATTGCTCATCTCAGGACTCCATCTTTAACCCTCTTTTTTAAAAGCTCTCTTTGTAGGGAGGAGGGCTGGATAATTTCATCAAGACTCTTCACTTAATTATCACCCATATGCATGTGACTTACAAATCTATGTCTTTTGTCCTTAATTCTTTTCTGAATATTAAATTTCCAAATAGACATTCAGACTGTTCTATAAGTAAATCACATATAACACAACCTCAAATGAATTAATTATATTCCCCAACAAAACCAGTTCTACTCCCAGGATCTGCTGTTTTAGCCGTGGCATGATTACTCACCCAGTCATCCACAAGAGAAAACCTGATATCACTGTTCACTCTTCCATCCCTATTAAACTCCTCCCCTTCCCACCGAGAAACAAACTCTGGAAAAAAGAACTCAAAGGACCTAATGACAATAATCTAAGATTTTGATGTCTTTTCTTAACTCATTTTGTACCTTTCATTAATAACAGTGAAATTCTCAAAGTTAGAGAAAAGAATAAAAGAGTCGTAGAAGAATGGGAAAAAAGAAGAGCAGGGTGACCAGTCTCCTTTTCTCCTGGTATCCATGACTAAGTAATTAATACCTAAAAATGAAACAGTATATACAGCCTCCTCTTCCTCTACATAATCTGTGAGTTGCATAGTATAAAATTCTGAGGGACTATTTTCAACTCTATACTTAAGATGTAGCCAAGTCCTACATGTGACTGTGTAAGAATGTCTTACAACAGGCTATCTTTCTACCTAATGCTTCAGGTTGTAATAGAGGAGAACAAATCTGACACCACATTGGATCTGTTCTGAGTTTTAACCACTGTGCCCTGTTTTCTAGGCTTAGTCTTCCCAGCTCTGCACCTTTTGTGAAACAATGTTGCCTTTAGCCTGAAATCTACAGGAGAGCCTATTCTTGGGGCTCTGACCTTTAAGGATGTTAGCACTTCTGCACTTATGTAGAGATGGCAAGTTGCAAAATAGAGAATAACCTTTGTTTTGTTGGAGGTTTACAGGGACACACATGGATGGCTGCAAGAACAAAGAATTCCTGCATCAAGAAGTTTGCAACAATGAACCACACCCCCTCCCCTGTGGTTTTTGTTGTTGTTGCTGTTGTTTGTATAAAAGGAGTCTGTATTCTGACTGGAGAAGGATGGCTCTCCAAGATATTAGTTGGCCATCCTCTTGGTCTGCCGCCTTTCTGAATAAAATCACTTTTCCTTGCCCCAACACGTTGTCTCCAGATTTACTGGCCTGTTTTGCAGTGAGCAGAATGAGTTTGGACTCAGTAACAAGGTCACCACTGCTATTTGTAGCATGCCCAAAAAGGAATAGAGTTGCTTAAATAAATTAAAAACAAAAAAGTAGGGTATATCATCAGAGCAGAATCACTAATTAAGTGGCAGGGATATTCAGTAGGACTTTAGGGAAAAGATCTTGCCTGCCCCCTAAACCATTGATCAGACTCACAGTAGCCTGACTGAAGGACAGAATTGATTTTATGAACAAAAGAAAAAGGCACAATGTGTTTTCTCCTCTACAGAAATACCAGGGGGTGTAAGTATCACTTAGTCAGGATAAAATAAATGATCCCAATGGTAACTAGCAGAGCAGTACTGAACACTCAACCTAATTTAACAGGTGAGAGGTATCAGAAAGAAGGGGTTCTGGCATAAAGCAACAGCAGAGCAAACACACAGAAAAGCAAATGACCTAAAAGTCAGAAATTAGAAATGGAAGACAGAGAGACATCAGGGGCTGCAACACAGCAGGAGAAAGGTATATTTCTCTTAATTTGAGTCATTAACCCAATGGATATTAAAAATAATCCCAGGGTCATGTATGTTAACTCTATTCATGTATTTTAGAGAGAGAAAAGTAAAGGGCTGACTTCTTGCCTTTTACATTAGAAAGAGAAAATACTGTGTCATTATTTTGTGTATTATTACAGGTCAAAAGCTTCCTTTTTCCCACTTACAAGTTGAGAAGTGTCAAATTCTATTGTGCAGTGGCAAGGGTCCCAATGTGTAGAATACTGTCTCATCCAGTGACTGTGCCAGTCACACAGCCACAGCACAAAACAGCATCTGCCCATGAGACAGATGAAAACAAGCAAAAGGCTAGATCTGGCCCTCATTTTATAGTCATCAACTTTTTAAAGACAATAAAGCACAAGGAACTTCATGAGTCATATTAATAAAAAAGATAATCTTTGACAACATATCACCTAAACCAAGCCTGCTTAATCCCAGAAGACAAATGGTAAACAAACAAACAAAAAAAACAAACCACTGATCTTTTCAATTTTTAAACTAAGTTCATATACTGATTGAATATTTTTCAAGTGTATTTTTCAAATACTAGGTAAATTTAACAGGTTACAGCCAATAGGAATTTATATGCATGCCTTCAGGTTCTTTCACATAATCTGTACTATTAATAGAGGTTGATGCACATAATGAGAACCACACAGCTGGCACTGTTTGTTGAATCTCAGCAATATACTAGGCAATATATGTTATCGCAGCTGATCATCCCACGGTCTCATTTTAGAGAAGAGGAAACAGGCTTAGAGGCATTAATTTTCCAATGTCACCCAGATGCTAACTGGCAAGGCTGGGAATACAAATCCAAGGCCACAAAACAATAAACTCATACTGTACACTCTTCTAGTAAGTGACTCATCAAATTATTTTGGAATCAAGAACATTTAAGAAATAAGGTTAAAAAAATTAGCATTATATAACTGCCCAGATCATCTTAACAGAATTTTTCTTTCAGTAATACATTTTTTTGACTTTTTAAAAAATTGAAGTATAGCCATTTTACAATGCTGTGTCAATTTCTGGTCTACAGCTTATTTCAGTCATACACATACATACATATATTCATTTTCATATTCTCTTTCATTATAGGTTACTACAAGATACTGAATATTGTTCCCTGTGCTATACAGTAGAAACTTGTTGTTTATCTATTTTGTACATAGTAGTTAGTATCTGCAAATCTTGAACTTCCAAATTAAGTAATAGCATTTTTATTTCTGAGTTTTTCTTATAATCTATAGCAGTGGTTTTCATATTGAGTTTAACAAAATGATAGTTTTCAGAGAAAATCATGGGGTCCACAGATGTTTGATTGGAATTTCATTTTAAAACATAAAAACTGTAATAGAAATTAATCTGCACACTCAGATGTGCCTTTTATGTAATTAATATTTTGAAGACCACCAGCATGGTAACTTGGTCTCCAGCTTTGTTTTCACGCACATCACAGAATCAAGTTCCTCTGGCCATCCTGTGCGTACATGAACCTCCCATAATGGTCACTGACTAGAAAAGCTGTAGCTCTGTTGGTCTTTTACAAAAACTCATATTTGCTCACTGAGAACAGTGTAAGCAGACTGACTATCACAGCACATACATGACATGTACTTAAATCAGTGGTGAGACAGAGGAGAACTTGCCCAGCACATGTTTTCATCATGGCAGAATATTCAATTGGGTGGTAACAAGTAAATGAGTGATGTGTCTTGATGGAAAATTTCTGCTGTAATTTATTAACTTTAATATTTACATTTTAAAATGGAAGTGGATAAAACTAGATGGTGATTCTTGGAATGGCAGTGATTAGAAATAAGAGATCTGAGTGGACTTTGTGCTTTTGATCATGTTTTGTTTTTTATGATCTGGTTGCTGGTTACATGGCTGTGTTCAGTATTTAAAATTCATCATCTGCACTATGATGATACATGAATTCTTCTACAAGCATATTACAGTTTGATTAAAAAATTTAAAAAACAAAATAAAATAAAAATAAAATGCAAGCAGATGTTCAGAGTTGGCTAGTGATTTATCACTTCTATTGATCTTTTTTTCAAGAGTCTGGATTGGTTTAGTTGACCAAACTAGTCAACTGGGACTTGCAAAGAAAGCTGAAAAGTTCCCATTTGCACCTATTTAAGGGATCAACCAAGAATATTTTTATATTATGCAACAAAAACAAAATATATAAACATACTGGAAGTCTGATGATATAAGAATATAACAAATATCTGTAACTCCCAATTTTAACAGTAGTGGTCTGTTTTAATTGCTGTCACTAATTTTTAAAGTAAATGTCATGAATGTAAACATTTATATTTATACTGATAAAATATCATTTTTATCTGTAAAGAGAGTACTATCTAAGATTCCATTTGGAGATAAGGGTTCCACTGCTTTTTAAAAAAGTCTGAAAAGGCATTGTCTTAAAGACCTTTACAACCGTTGGTGAAGTCTGGATGGTCCTAGACATTTCAGAATTTGGGGATGTGAGCTAACTTTTTCCTATACAGAGAGAACTATGGAAAAGCCCAAAACAAAAGTCTCAACTCTTCTACACATGGCAAATTTAACTGAATACTCTAGGGGCACAGAAAATTAGTTAATATTCATCTACAGTACTATACTTTGTACCAACAGCATTCATTCATTTTTTAAAAAGTATTTAAAAACACACTTCACTGAGACTGCTAGCATTAAGTGTCACCATTAGCAAGTTCAGATTATTTACACAGAAAGAGGGAGAAAATGTGAAATGTAAAGTTTTATTGTTGACAGTTATTATGTATGTTATTATGTATTATATGTATTTCCCTAGAAGTGAAGTCAACTAGTCACAGACTCTGACATACTTAGAGAACAGCTAGTTTCTCACTTTCACCCATCCCTGTCATTTCATTATCAGTCACACCCAGTGGGGCCTTCGGCTTAGCTGTTGCTTTGTCCTGCTCATCAAGGCTGACCTCTGCAACAGAGTCTAATGAGCCAAGCAGCACTACTGGAATAACACAGAAGAAAAAAATATTAGGAATATAGAGAAGTCTGTATGGTTACATTAATAAAATATTTACATCATATGTAATCTGTATGAAAAATATAAATATTTACATATAAAGACTACATAACCATATATCTAAGACAAGCATGATTTTCTTCTTATGCACAAGAGTAGGCTTATCTCAACATATATCTATGCTTATATACTGTTCTAATGTACATTTATATGGGAAAGGCAAAGGGCCTGAAAAAATTAACAAAATAGAAACATTCCCTCCCTTATTGATGTGTAAGTAGCCAATGAAAAACTATGTATTTAAGACGCATAACTTGTTGTTATGCATTCTTATTGCTGTATAGTTTCTACTGTGTAAAAATACCAATGGTGAGAATAGCTTTTACAAGCTCTACCTCAAAGGGCATTTGTATAAGAAGGTCAAGTTTAATAATTGCTGTTACGTTATTTAGAAAAATCTGTACTCTTGATATGCTTGACAAATTTTTATTTCACCAATTTAAAAAAATTTACATTATAGCTGGGTCTTAATTATCATCAACAGCTTTTAGGGTTTTGGCTTTCAAATATGGTCCTAATAGCTAAACTAGTGAATGCTGGAATAATACACCATTACTAATTTTCCTAAGTGAACTGTATTGTAGCACTAAGGATTCAAATAGCAAATAAGGGAAAGCATCTCTTTATAAACTTATTTCTGTTAGTAAATGAAAAAGAAATGAGAGAATTCAAAGACTAATAACACTTTTCAACCTCCAATAAATTGATGGAGGCATCAAATATCAATAGCTGCTAACATCATAAAAAGGAGACGAGACACTAGGTGACTATGAAATAACACACCACACTCTCACAGAGGATCAAATCAAGGCTAATCATGCCTCTGGATCCAGCTGCCAGTTTGAGGAAGTAAAAAGGATGGATGAATGTGCTAAATTGTACCATGTGTATGCAATCAGTCAAATCCAGACTATGAAAAACAGATCAAACAGGTGTATTTCAAGAAAGATATAAAAAATAAATTTGTAGACCAAAACAGACTTACAAGGAACTCTTTTTGTAAATGGTCAGAATTAAACACTAGTACCTAGGGAGACATACTTGGGTAAGAGAATCATAAACAAAAGGAAGTGATTCCTGTAACAGTAACTTAGAGGAAAAGACTTATTTAAAGGAAGGGAAGGGGCTATGATTGAGTCAGAGCACATGGATGAGCTTCTGGGAGAGCTGGCAAATTTCTGTGTATTGGGCTTTGTGGTAGTTATAAGAATGTATTATCAATCAATATAAAAAAACTGATTAAAAAATGGGCAAAAGATCTGAATAGATATTTTTCCAAAGAAGATAAACAGATGGCTAACAGGTTCCTAAAAAGACATTCAACTTTGCTAATCATCAGAAAAATACACATCATAACCACAATGAGATATTTTGTCACACCTGTCAGAATGGCCATCATCAAAATATCTACAAATAACAAATGCTGGCAAGGATACAGAGAAAAGGGAACCCTAGTACACTGTTGATGGGAATGTAAACTGGTACAGCCACTACAGAAAACAGTATGGAAGTTATTTAAAAAAACTAAAAATAGAACTATCACAGACCCAGCAATGGAGGAGGAAGCTAGTGTGTCTATCTACCTATATATGTGTCTAGCTAATGGAACAGGAGGCTAGTGTGTCTTTGTCTGTCTGTGTGTCTATCTAATGGAGGAGGAGGAGGAGGCTAGTGTGTGTCAGTCAGTCTGTCTGCCTGCCTGTCTATCTAATGGAGGAGGAGGTGGCTAGTCTGTCTGTCTATCTATCTGTATGTCTATCAATCTAACAGAGGCAGAGAAGGCTAGTGTCTATGTGTCTTTCAGTCTATCTATGCATCTGTTTAGCTATCTAATAGAGGAGGAGGCTAGTGTGTCTATTTATCTACCTAACTGAGGAGGAGGAAGAGGCTACTGTGTCTGTCTTTATATCTATCTAATACAGGAAGAGAAGGAGGCTAGTATGTCTGTCTATCTACTTAATTGAGGAGGAGAAGGAGGCTAGTGTGTGTGTGTGTCTATCTGAGGAGGAGGAGGAGGCTCTTGTGTCTGTCTGTCTCTCTCTATTATCTATCTATCTATATCTATCTATCTATCTATCTACCTACCTACCTACCTATCTATCTATCTACCTATCCTTCTATCTACCTAATTGTGGAGGAGGAGGCTAGTGTGTCTATCTACTTGAGGAGGAGAAGGAGGCTAGTGTGTGTGTGTGTGTGTATGTCTATCTGAGGAGGAGGAGGAGGCTCTTGTTTCTGTCTGTATGTGTGTCTGTCTGTCTCTATCTATCTATCTATCTATCTATCTATCTACCTAATTGAGTAGGAGGAGGAGGCTACTGTGTCTGTCTGTCTGTCTGTGTCTGTCTTTATAACTAACATAGGAAGAGGAAGAGGTTAGTCTGTCTGTCTAGCTATCTATCTAATGGAGAAGGAGAAGGCTAGTGTGCTTTTCTGCCTGTCTTTCTGTGTATCTATTTATCTAATAGAGGAGGAGGTTGGTGTGACTATCTATCTATATATGTCCCTATCTAATGGAGGAGGGTAGTGTGTCTCTCTGTCTATGTGTCTATGTATCTAATCGAGGAGGAGGCTAGTGTGTCTAGCTGTCTATCTATCTACATATGTGTCTATTTCCTAAGTCACCAGTTGGAGTTAGTAGAAGAACTGAAACTAAAAATTTGTGTCTTACAACATAAATCTCTAAACAGACTATATAATGCCAAGAAAAACTTAATCACTTTCAGAATATGTAACATCAGAAGCATGATTTTGTTACACTACTAATTATGATGCATTTGTATTTAATAACATTCTACTATTTCTAAGGCTTTGTTATTTCTTGAGACATAAGATGTCATTTAGAAATCTGATAAACATCTTAAAATCCTGTTTTCCTAATTCCTCTTAAAAGAAGCTACAAAAAAGGAGAAAAAGAAGGGATATGATATATCTCTCCCTGCAAAACATTTTCTATCTCTAATATCCAACTATTTGATTCTATTTTCTAACAGTCATGAATTGGCTACAAGCATTTTATGAATGTAAAATGAATAATAACAAATTCATATTTTAATTTGGTTATGTTAATGTTTAATGTCTAAAACTTGAAATATTATATTGGGAAGAATTCCAGGTACACTATTCATTTATGTGTGCAATTTTGGAAAAGTTCATTAACTTCTATGATTTTCTGTTACTTCATCTAATGTATAAAAGATCACATTACAGTTTTTAATAAATAAGTTCATTGAGATAAATGAAAATGCATAACTCATTATAAGTGCTCAATAGTATTTTCTTCTCTCTTTCATGAGGTTGGATTGTAAATTTCCTTAGTAACTGTTAATGATGGTAGGCCAGTTTGTACTATTACATTAAAAGATTTTAATTTCACATGATGGTGACTTATTTCACAAAACACTCAGCATGATATTAGTGCCTGCAACCTTTTCTGGCATGTAAACTATGCTCAATTATCTGTAGACTTCAGTCGATGATACATGAACCTAAAGATGTTAGCACATATCCTGACTTTTCTTTTTCTTTTTTTTTTAATTGCTGAAATCATTCCCAAGGTCTGCATTAAAAAAGGTGGGATATCAGAATACTGTATTATATGCTGTGAAAGTAGAATCAAAATAGTCAACTGACCCAATCACAATAGCCTTTACTATGTTTCTGTCTTCAGTTACGCCACGTGTTGGGCTTAGAAGATTAAAAAATATCATAGTGAGGAATAAAGGAGGCTTCATCCATGATTAACCTGTCAGGCCTACATTTCCATAAATCACTAGTAATATATAATTTTATATAACATATAATGCACATATCATTATATAATAATTTGTATAGCTATTACTTACTAAATGCCTGCTGTTAACTTAGGCTGTGTGTTAAGCACTTTATTTTCACTGTTTCATACCTCTAAACTACTCATGCATAAGTACTACCATCCCATTTACAAATGACAAAACTGATGTACACAAAATAAAATTTTTCCCCGAATTTACATGAATAGTTACTGACAAATCCTGGATGTGAAGAGAATCTATAACACTAGCTTAGAGCAGCCATCATAACAAACTAGCAGCCAATCGTCCCCATCATAGGCAGGGACAGAACTATCACCATTCACAGTGTATCATCTAACCAGAAAGTAAGTCAGAGAAGGAAACCAAACATCTTTATAAAACTTTCTTGGAAGCCAAAGAGAGATGCTCTTCATTCACCACCCACTCTATTGGGACCTATCAATAGTCTGTAATTCAGTAAAGTATGTTTAAATATCTTAAGAAAGGAGACACTTACTGAAGTCATACAGCCACTGCTTGTGCATCAAGGGGGCCTTGATGGAAAAAAATAGTGAAATCTCTGAGAGAATCACCACATATCCTGAACTGAACCCTGAACTGCTGCTGCCCAAATCATTGGTGAGGAGGGGAAACAGTGCTGAGAAGTGTCTGGCTCTTTAGAATGCCATGGTCCAACACTGGAAACAAGATCTAAGTCCTTCATACATGGAAATATAAGGTTTGGTGTGATAAATATGTTAAAAATGTGAAAAGGATGCAAGGAACTATATTCAATATCTTGTAGTAACCTATAATGACAAAGAATATGAAAGGAAATACATGACTGTATATGTATGACTGAAACATTATGCTGTGCACCAGAGGTTGATGCAACACTGTAAACTGACTATGCACCAAAAAAAAAAAAAAGTGAAAAGAAATATCTTATTTTTATATCCTTAGAGGAGATTAATAAAAATTGATTCAATATTTTATAACAGCTCAATTTACAGTGATTTATGGTTAGTAAGAAAGACTAGTTCAAAAGCAGGGTCTACTAAAATTAAACTATGTATGTGAATAAAACTTACAGAAAACAGTCATTTTTGTTAGCCTTTTGATCAAATGAAAGAATCTCCAAATCTATGAAATATGAAGTAGGAAAATATGAATTTTAGAATGCCTTCTGATTTCATATAAACAAGTCTGGCTCCTTATTTTTATTCAAATGGAGATAAATAACCTTATTACTCATGAGTAATTACCACAGTGACACCATGACCAAGTTAAAAGGGCATGCAAAAGTAGATTACATTTTCCTTTCTAAATGTCTTTTTCTTCATGACTGCATCAGAAACTTCACATTTCACAGATCAACTGATATCCTTGTGTCTAGTGTGTATAAATGTGTTTCATCTCTTTTAATTTCATTTTCCAGAGAATGAAAATTCCTGACCTCTAACCAGAAATAATAGCATGTTATTTATTAGAGGCAGTGAGAAGACCCCACCAATATGCATGAATGCTATGAAACCAAATGGCTGGGAATTTGTTTTTAATCACAAAGAATTAGTAGTTATTTTTAAGCCTCATGGTAATTGAGGGCCAGGTTTAAATGCACTTACTATCATATCATTATAATAAAATAAAATTTAGAATAAATACCCTAAAGTACAGAAGGGAAAGCATATGAAGTGTTTTATAAATTCCTGCAAGTTTGTACAATTTTTGATGTACATATTCCCATTACATTTGATTTTTTAACCCCATTAACTCAAATATTGGTAGAAAAACATATACATATTTATGAATTATAATCTCATCCAGAATGTCAACACTGCTTTGCAATCACCTATCTCTACTGTCTCTCTTTCTGGTATGCAAGAGAAGACAGATCTGTATAGAATTCTTCCTTTGGGTTCAACATCATCATTTCTTTATGCTCTTTCCCTTGATTTTTTTTTTTCAGTCTCTCTCATTGGATCTATATGCAGAGTTTTCAATGTTTATGTTTCTTAGGATTCTGGAACTGGAACTCTTTCCTATTCCATGCTCTTTGGGAGCATGCTATTCCCAAAGACCTCCAAGTGGCTTCACTTAACTTCAAAATCTATTCAGGCACACTGGTTTCTCTACTGCATTCCATTTACATTTTTAAATATCAGTCTCCATGTAGATGTCCAATAGAAACCTACATTTAGCTTTAAATCTATATACCTGTTCCTACACATGTATTTTCTAGCTCAGTTACCTCATGATTCAGTTGACCAAGTTATAAGTCTCACAGTTATCTTTGGCTCCAAAACCCCCAATAATCCAATCACAGACTTGATTTTGGATCCAAAATATCTTTGGAGTATGTCTTTATTGCTCCCAAATAGGGCAAACCTTTTCTATATGTAATCTAGTCTCTTTCTCACTGGTCCTCTTACCACTTCTCATTCACTATTTTATTCTTCTGATTTGATGATAAATTTTATTTTTGAAATTCAAATCTAAGCATGTGACTCATTAAGGATCTTAGAAATAAAGTTACATTATTATATATGAATTCAGTAATTTTCCAAAGAAAGAACCCTGGGACATTTGGTCTTTCCTGGAACATTGAAATGCGTATTTTTAACTCTAAGTCAGGTTGCAGATTGAACTATAAACAAAGAGAAGTGACTTTAATGCATATAGATCATAAAATATATGAGGTGAGCACCTGAATGATAACATCAATCAAATTTATAACGCTGATAAGTGAGTCTAAGATAAGCTCTGGAGCTAAAGTCAGGTTTGTGATTCAGGTGAGGCTTTTCAAGGTAAGAGTTCATGCTTCTATTCATTTCCTATTGCCACTGTAACAAATTACTACAAACTTATTGGTATTAATAAATCATAAATTCATTATCTCATAGTTCTGGAGGTCTGAAGTCGGAAATCATCAGATACACGAGCTGACATCAAATTATCAGCAAGGATGCTTCCTTGTGAAGGCTGAGAGGAAAATCCAATCACCTTGCCTTTTTCAGCTTCCAATGGCCTGTATTCCTTGGCTTCTGCTCTTTCTCCATCTTTAAGAGACATCTTCCAGTTTCTACTTTCCTCATCACATCACCTTTTCCCCTTTGGTAGTCAAATCTCCCTCTGCCTCCCCTTTATCAGGACACTGTGATCACAGGTAGGCTCATGAGGGTGTTCCAGGGTACCTTCTCCCATCTCAGGATCTTTAATTTAATCTCATCTGCAGAGTCCTGTTTGCTCTATAAGGTGTCATTCACAGGTTCCAGGATCCAGGACCTGGATATCTTGGGAGGTCATTATTCTGCCTACCACAATGTTCCAGCCCCCAACATAACTTTACACATACACACAGTAATTTTACATACACACACACACAGACACACACACAGACACACACGTTTCAATTGTATATGGCATTGCCAAATTCCTACTCAACCTCAAAACCAGTTTGGTTTCTAGGGTGAGTAGGAATTTGGTATGGCATTACCTCTTCTATAAGGCTTCTTCTAATATCCTTCACTGTCTTCAAGATCATCCCTCTGAACTTCGTACATATTTTTGTGAGGTGATTCACTTGGTTGCAACTCTTGTTATATTTGAGATTCTTGTATATTTTTATTTTTGCAACCCTAGTGATTAGCACAATAACAACCCAAGGTATAATGATACAGTAACACATAAGAAAGCGTTGCATTGTGCACTACATAAAAATGTTAACTGATTTCTAGAATTCCTTGGGTAGTCACTTGGCACACAATGTTTACTCTAATTGATAATATGTAATCAACTGAGTAATTAGTATTTATCATGTGCTTACTATGTGTAGGTATTGTGAAATTTTTTACTTCAAGTATCAGTTTATTTGAAGACAAGTGAATACAAGTGAAGACAGTAAGTTGTGAAGAAGTAAAATAACTCTCAGATAAATTAAGATAAAATACTTCTTAGTTTAAAAAATTGTTTTTTTCTCTATATTATGTATATACATTCTACTTTAATCAAAAGAAAAGAATAAGAGGTAGCAGAAAATTATTTCAAACAATCAGATTAAACTTTTATTTTATATGTGTTTATGTGGATCACAGTTAATTTCTGTTCCCTTCATGTAAAAACTATACATATGCTAGATACTTTTATTTAAAATATTCAAACTTTGGTGACTTAATGCTCCAGTGTTAAAATAAGTCTACAGTCAAGCTTCTGCATTAAAAATATGTACATTACATTTTGGATAATACAGTTTGTAAAAAAAAAATACAGTAAATTTGATATTAATAGTTACAATAAGGCAGAGTTTATAATATTTTAATCTCAACGCTGCCAATAACTAGTTGTGTAACTTCAGGCAAATAACTTAATCTTTCAAAATATCCATTTCCTCATCTCTAAAATGGGTAAACACTGGCATTTATTTACCTGATAAATTAGCTTATTGTAAGAAGTAAACAATGCGGTGCCTATAAGGCATTTAGGTCAATGTCTACCTTCAATAAATTGTAGCTATGAAATTTCTTCTAAATTGTGCCACAGGGCTGTGGCTAAATCATAGCTTTTCCAATAGCTAAACAACTTAATTTTATTTTAGGCCAGAATTAGGCTACACTTGACATTAATGAGATTCCAAACCTAATATATTGAAAATATGGGTCACAATAGAAAGAGCTGGGGGTTATATGTCTCCGTAGGTATCTCAATAAATGAGATGAAGTAAGAAGGAGTTAAGGGTTGTCTTAGAGAGACATGAATTCTAGTTAACTTAGAGCAAGGCAGAAGGTACTTTGTTGTCTCTGAAGGTTGCTTCCTCACATAATGAAAATAAACTTAGTTTAGATCTTAGCAACTTTTCTGAAGGAGCAAAGCATCTTCATGGTGTCACCAGTTTGCCCCCAGTTTAATTAATTGTCTCAAGTTCTTCCAACTTAAATAAAGTCTGCATAATATAAAGTCTGAGGACCTAGTGTATAATTTGGGGACTATAACTGATAACACTGTATTTAACTGAAATTTTCTAGAAGAGTAGAACTTAAAAGGTTCTCATTTTTTAAAAAGATAAGATGTGAGGTGGTGGTATTTTTAATTAACTATGGATTCCTTTCACAATATATAATAAGTATATAAAATCATCATGTTGCACACTTTAAATAATACAATTTGATTTGTCAATTGTACCTCAGTAAAGCTGGAAAAAAATAAATTCTCACTGAGAAAAAAAAAGTTTGCATGTTATTTTCTCAAGACATGTTTTACAATTCTATACTATGAAGGAAAAGGAATATCAAAAGTAGTCAAAAAGTTTTACTTTCTAAAAGCCTTAATTACAAATTAGTCACTTTTTCAATTCCCATTTTACTAGTGTTAGAAGTGTATTACTAAAGCATTTATAAAAACATTCTCTCTTAGGGCCACTGTAATTTTATTTACTCCATTTTTCACCATCATTCAAAAATCTGCAATGTTGCATATTGAGCCAAAAGAGTTGATGTACTAACAAGGAGGGATATTAATGAAAGAATGATTCTAACTCTATACAAAAGTCTCCCTAATCTTTGGTTTGTAGTATTACAGATTGTCTATTCACTGTATCATTTGTCAACATGCTATTATTATGAAAAGACTGAGTAATATACCATAATTTCAAATTATGTCAGAGTTTTAAAGCAAAACAAAAAACTTTGGCTGTTTTCCACCAATATTTACCATCTCTTTCTATTTATGAATATTTTCTTTGTGAATAATGTTTGGATATAAAGAAGCTGTATAACCACAC
Organism: Camelus bactrianus; assembly: GCF_048773025.1. Classification (NCBI taxonomy): domain Eukaryota; kingdom Metazoa; phylum Chordata; class Mammalia; order Artiodactyla; family Camelidae; genus Camelus; species Camelus bactrianus. The sequence goes on along the minus strand of NC_133557.1, from coordinate 48,901,200 downwards.
AGATTTACATTTTACTTGCATATAATAATTGGTAAGAATAATGTAACGCCTTGGTGAAGTACATAAAAACTGCACTTACTTATTCACTAGCCATGTCGAACCCTGCCAGGAGCCCTATTTCTAACACATCTGTGTAACTAATAAACTGCCTTCAGGCTAAAGCAGCTAGTACACAATGTCTTTGTCACTGAGAAGTGGCAAAACTCTCTTGACTTAATGATTAAAAATGTTTTCTCACTTCTTCCTTGTAGGAAAACTCTAGATCCTCTTGAAATGTTTGGTCACTTCATTTGGAAAGCGGATGAAATGAACACCTAGATGCTACTGTTTCATTGCTGTTGTTTAAGTTGCTGTATAAACTGTTAGGGAATAAAAGCTGTTAGGGAATAATAATCCAAAACAATAACAACAAAACCTAAGATATAGTCCGTAGATTTCTATTTTAAAATACACTCTATCAATACTTAAAAGGGAACCAACACAGATTACACAGTGAAAAAAATAAATTAATGGGAGAAAATATTTTTTCAAATATTAATTGCTTCTAACTTTTATCTCAGTTGGAAAGAATGAAGTATTAATGAGCTTTTAATCTCCATAAGGGTAAATTAAATTTACACAGAGTAATCTCTGATCCCTAGCCACAGCTTACACTTTGTAATCTCAGCTGGTTGTCCAGCAGTCTTGGTGTGGGAGGTTGGGATGCTTATTGTAAATTCATTACTAATAATGTAAAAATAACTTGAAGCTTTTCTACTCATAGTGGGTAAATAATACCATTTTCATATACAAAAGAATAGGTTAAAAAAATGTTTGGCAAAATACAGCAATCAAGGTAACTGAAACTTTGCTTCTTGGTAAGCACAATAAAAGCAGTTACAACTTCAGATTAGTAGCCTGTTCAAAGCTATTTTACCCATAAAAGTAAATTTATTTTAACTTTGAAAAAAGATCAAATTAGTTGCAGTATAAATACTGAGTGACTATTATGAACCTAACTGGGCAGTTTATAGCTCTGCATGTGCAAACAAAATAGTTACTTTTTAAATGCCGTTTACAACATTGCTACATAATGATCCATGCTGATAACATGGACTTTCTTCATTGAATATAAGTAAAATTTCAAATGTATGTGGAAAAAAAAAGTGAAAAGCAAGCAGATAATATGGGACAATTAATGAACATCTTACTAATTTCAATATTCTCTTCTAACCTTAAAATAAGCAGATACCTTGGGTTTTCTATTGGCATTGCACTAAATTTTCATTTTAAATTATGAGTCTTTTTTTAATATAATAATCTATGTTCTTTTTCAGCATATAAAGGTTTTTATCTCAACTGAACAGCTTCTTTTATTTACTCTGTAAGAATGTACTCACAAACTAAATTAGGAAGCTTTATGGCTTCTAACTTTTACCCATACTGGATAAAGTCAAAGTCCTGATAAGCAAATATGGGACTGTAATTTGGTCCTTTGATATTCACACTTAGAAACATACTGAAAGTTACACTGCTTACCCCAGAATATTCAGCTATGTGGAGGCAAAATTCAATCCAACATCTGATCACAGTGAAAACTTGCCCTCTTTCCCAGAAACCTCTCTGCCTCTTGTGTTTTTAATAGGATATCCCTGTCCCTGTAACTCCAGTAGTGTAGCAGTTTTCAGTGTGAGTTCTTTCTGAGATAAAAAGACCTCAATAGGATCCCAGCTGTACCATTTATCTGCTGCATTACTTTACAGAACTTATTTCCCTCAGTTTCCTCATTAGTAAAACAGTAATAATGACTGCCTCTCAGATTGTTGGGAATATTAAAATTACATAGTGCCTGTATTCAGCACAATGGCTATCACATGTTATAAACACAATAATGCTAGAAATCACATGTTATAAACACAATAATGCTAGAGGTAACTATCATCATTTATGTGTCTTTGGCAAATCATTTTACCTCACTCTAGACTTTGATGTCCTCATTAATAAACTAAATTAGTGAAATTTTCTCTTCCATAAGTCTTTTATTTTTCTATAAAAATAATGGCAATAATGCTACTATAATCAAGTAAATTAAAATTTGATAAGTTTTTATTAAACTGTATTCAGTGCAAAACAATCTGTCTTATATATAGGACAGAATCTTACATTACAAACTGAACTTGGACTTTGAACAGAACACTGGAACAGAAATTGGCTTAGCTATTTTTGTAAGTATTATATAATACATTCCATAAGAGAAATAATCAGACCCTAATATGTAATTTTGTTATCTGAAGTTAATGTGTAGTTAATAGAGATGACAGGTATCAGAGACATGGAGGCCCTATTCAAAACCTAAAGACATAAAACATTTGATGGAAAAAAAAATACAACATAGAATACTATAACTATCATTAGATGGTGTACTAATTACTTGGCATAAAAAGGCTCTGTCTTGTGATCCTTGCTCCAGCCAGATTGTAAAGATGCTTTTCTGGAAGGTACTGGACAAGCTCCTACCTTAAAATCTTTGCACATGCAGTTCTCTGCCTAAACATATCTTGCTCCCTCATTTCCTTTATGTCTTTGATGAAAATAAAGCTCTGAAGGTCCTTCTCTGCTCATTTTATTTATAATGTAAACTCCTTCCCCAGCTGAGGCAATCTTTATTCCCTTTCCTCTTTCAACACCTTCACCTCATTTAAAACCCTTTTAAAAAACTGATAGCATTTATCACTACTTAATACAGCACATGTTTTTATTATTTATTTTGTTTATTCTCTATTTCCTTCCATTAGAATGTAATTTTTAAAGAAAATTTTAATTGCTTTTTATTTCCACTTTTGTAAAGTAGTACTTAAAACAATGCCTAGCATATAATAGACATTCAATAAACATGTTGAAAGAGTAAATTAAGTACCTCCAAAATTTTACAAAACAAGAAAATTGATAGAAATACAATCTCTAAGCAGGAGTACTAGCAGCTATCATTCAGCCAGGGAAGAGAAATATACTTTCCACTTTTTATATTGTTTTTATAACTTTTGAATGAACACATTAATTGTATGCATTCACATTTAAATATAAATATTCTAGATAGAAAGGATGTTTCTTAGAGACTCTAAATATTGAATATGATGGAGAGAAGTGAGTTGGCTGACCTCAGATTACACAGACTACAGTCTCCCATCTGCTTCTTTAAATGACCACTAGATTTTTCTGAATGTTTACTATAAAATAAATTTATTTCATTTATTTTTATGATTTCTATCTTTTGTAAGTGGCTGTTACTCAAACAGTAAGCATAAAGAAAACTATTTACTCTTTTGGGTCATTAAAAAAATCACTTTCTGTGCAATTTCATCTACATGGTTTCGCAGATTTTTTTTGATATAAACAAGTTCAGTTGTTATTCCACAAGTGAGTTGGGAAAATGTGCTTCTGCTCACAACTAAATTTTTTAACCTAAAGTAAGTTCTCACTCATACTAAGAAAACATCTCTTTCAATTAGAGCCAGGCCACCAGATACAAGAAATATCAAGTTCATGTCAAATGTATCAAAAGTATTGCAGTGGGAACTCAGTCTTTTCCTGAATCCCTCTGAAGTGTCTCTTCAGTACAGTTGCTACTAGTCACATGTAGATTTTTAAATTAAAATAAAATATTCAAGTCTTAGTTGCACTAGCCACATTCCAAGTTCTCAGCAGCCACATGTAGCTAATGACCTCCATTGGGGACAGCACAGATAAAGAATATTTTAATATTTTCACCACTTACGGCACTGCAAAAATGGATTTGTCCTGCCCTACCTGAGGCTTAGGCAAAAAAGGACTGCATAAATCTAGAGATTATAAGTACATCAAACATATATGGTAATGGATTTTTCATGCTAAGATATATTCCTTTAAGCATCCCTTGACCATTTTTTGGTCAAATAGAGGACAACAGCATCCAGGAATGTGTTTGTACATATTATACTTACTAGGTTTTCAATAAGGATACATTGAAAAAGTAGCTAATCATTACTTCATGGCTGCTTATCATGTGCAAAACACTATTTGAGACCTTTGCAAGAATATTATTACATATATCATTATACATAGTCTACTATTATATATATGTGCATAAATAAATTCTACCAGAAATTGATATTATATAGCAGTCATTTCTGTTCTCTCTTTTTAATCCATCACTTGAGAAAACTATTGAATCAGAATTATATAGCTCAATATTATTGCATAACTATTTAAAATGAAAGAATTCTATATGTAGATTATAATTCAGTGCACAAAAATGTTAGTAAACTAGAAGTTTTCTGGTCATACCAGATCCTTTGACTTCTTCATATGTAAGAGCCTTCTTTAAAGGCTCCAGTACTACTCCCTCTCAGATTTTTCACTCCTATTCCTCCTTTAGAGTTTAGACCAACTGTCATCCTCTCATAAAGCAAACACTTCCCCTCCTTGTAGGCTCAACAAGGCCCCATGTAACATTCTTTCATAGTACTGTTGATGCAGCCTCATATTTAAGTTTATACTCAAATATTTAATTTCCTTACTTGATTAAAAGCTGATCCTTTCCACTAGAGAATGAGCTTTATCAAAGCTGGGACTATTTTATTCACCTGTATCTCTGACACTTGTACATGGTGTATGACCAGTTAATTTAAAAAATAAATTAATGCTACCCATGCTTCTTCATGAGTCATCTCCTTCCAAACTTCTGGCTTACTGAAATTCACTTAAATGTGATAATAGTTTAAGTGGGTGGGAGGGAAAAGAGACCACTTCTTTTGGATCACTGCCTTAAATGCTTCTCTTCCTCACAGATTTCAATCTCCTTCTGTTTAAAGATTAACACCACAGTGTCAACATGGTATACTGGAAAGTATAAAAACATAGGCGTGAGAACACTTCTGTTCTCCCTTATGTTACTTACCCACTGCATGACCCCAGGAACTGAGCTTGTTTCCTAATCTGTGAAATGGGAATAGAACCACCTGTCTCAGTTTACTCAGATGTACCCAGTTTTGTGAGGGTCATATGATACAATTTGTGTAAGAACATTTTTTGAAATCCAAATTATTATGCAAAACTTGGGAAGGCACTTAAGCTTTTGAGTAGTATGGTTCTTGTTTTCCTCACTGCCAAATTTAATTTTTTCCACTTTAACTAGATTTCTTTTCTTCTGCCTGCAAACACTGAGAGTGTTTCCCTCTCCTTTCCTGCTGTATTTGATTCTCCATCTGTCTACCATCCCATTTTTGTTTTCCCTTTTACTGCCAATCCACAACATTTTTTTTTTCTTATCAGGTAACTTACTTGTAAAGCCCTGCAGTCTGGCCTCTTTCTCTACCACTTTACAAAACTGTTCTCAAATGGATGCCTCCATGCCATAGCCTATGGCCATTTCACCATGTTGGTTCTACCTAAACCCTAACTTATGCTTTCAGCAGTTTCTTCCAATAGCTACACACTCAAAAATGGTGGTTATATACAGTTAGTCTACATTCCTATTTCAGTATTACTTTGGAAGAGTTTCTAAGTTCCTATTTAAAATCCACATAAAAATAACTGGACAGTTCTCTCCCGTATAAAATGAAATATACATTTGTTTGACAACAAATTATCAAGTAAATAACCAGTTCAGTTAAGATATCTTTTGAGTCACAAGAATGATGTAAGTAAATCGCTGGTTTTGTTTGCTAGGAAAAAGGTCACTATCATCACCACTAGCAACAAAAAAAACTGACCAAGTTGTAATTCTTAAAAATCAAGATAAAATCAGCATCAACTTGTCCTTCCCAGAGCAAACTTCCTCTCCTATAGATGTGGTTCAAATGTAAAGTGATGCATACTCAACTGAGAAATTTGTACATGCAAAATATATAAATACTTTTCCCCTAGAAGTGGAATGTGTGCAGGTGTGTGAGGGTGTAACTGTACCTCTATCTTGTGGTCTTTAAGTAGGTCAGTCACTGGTTAAAAAAATACTTACTGGCCTTCTACTCCACATCAGTCACTATTCAAAATGTTTATATCTGCTACTGAACTAAAATGTATGAAGTCACCTCTGTAGAGCTTATGTGTTTGGATAGACAATAAATAAATAAATATATAGAATTTAAACCCAAATATTTACATAAAAATTATCATAATTGCTATGAGCAGATGTAATGATAGAAAACATCATGGGATAGGGACTTAAGAGTCACATGAGCAGGAAACCAATGATGAGGCTGTTTGAGTAGACCAGCTGCAAGGTGGTGATGGTATGGCATAGAATGATGGCAGAAAAGATGGCGACTGACTGACCTATTTGCAATATAGTTTGGAAGCAGAAACAATGGATATCCAGAAGGACTAAAATATGGGGTAGAGGAAAAATAAGAATTAAGGATGATTTGTGGTTTCTGATTTGAATTTCTGTGTGGCAGGGGCCCCAAATATTAAGATGAACAGGCACAGATATGGATTGGAGATGAATAAAATTTATCTTTTAAATATTTTAAGATGACTAAAATAATCAATTGAAAAATCTCACAGATTAGTTAAATGCATGACTGTAGAGCAGGGGTTGGCAAACTTTTTCTATAAAGGGATAGCTAGTAGATAATTCTGGCTCTCTACTGAAACTGCTCAACACTGATCTTGCAGCAAAAAAAGGAGCCATAGAAAATACCTAAGCAAATGAACATGTCTGGATTTCAATAAAATTTTATCTTTGGACACTTGTCGACTTAAAGAAAAATGTACAACCTGAGAGGAATGAGTTTAAGTTTTATTCAGGGATCTTATTAAGTAAGGACTATAGCTCAGGAGACAGCTGCTTAGTAGCTCTGAGGAAACTGCTCTAAAGAGATGGGGAGAAGCCAATTTTTATATGATTTTTTGGCTAGGAAATACAGTCAAGCATACATTCTTGGTAAAAGATTACTGCTACTCACAAAGAACAGGTATCTCAGGTTAATGACTTTAGCACTTTTCTATGTATGAGGAGATGCAAGAATGTGGGGTCATTAAAATTCTTTCTGAAATATACATCTATCTAAGGGACCTGCTTTTTCAAAACACAGGTTCCTCACCCTGTTTTTCATCCTGAATTCCTCTCAGGTTGGGTGGGCAACTAGAGTGGCTGATGACTTAATCTTTGTAGAACTGGGTGGTGAGCAACACTGCTTCTTTTTTGTTTATGTACTGTAACTTGAATTTTATATAATTTTATGTCATGAAATATTATTCATATTTAGATTTTTTCTAACCATTTAAACCTATAAAACCACCTCACATCTGGGCAAAAACAGACTTTGAGTTGTATTTGACCTATGGGTTATAGTTTTACAACCCATCTTTTAGGCAGAGAATAGTTCCATTCTGAAGAAAGCAGATAGTAATTAAAATCATAAAAATAAATGAAACTACATAAGAAGTGTAGGATAATATAAAAGATGATTCAGATATAAGGCCTGGGAAACTCTAAGAGTTAAAGATTATATAGAAGAAGACAGTGTGAGGAAGAATGAAAAGAAGCAAGTTAAGCAGCAGAAAGAAACCAAACAGAATATGATGCCATGATCTTGAGAAAGAAAAAGGCAATGCTGACAGCCATCAGATGGAAGCTAGCCTGGCACAGAGCTAGGCCATGGTGTTTTCCAGTTGAATGTGAACAATTTCAACACCAGCTTGGGACAAGGTCACTATGTAACCACAATGTCATGAAACAAAAAACAAGAGGACTCTTTGACTGCAGACAAATACAAGAACACCATGAAAACTACAAATATTTCCAACTAATAAAGAGTAACATCTGCTTCTTCACAATTAAAGCTTTAGTCTCATCCTGTTCTTTCTACCTACAAAATAAAAATTAAGATGCACAGCCATGTATCCAGTTGCTTCCTCAAAGCACTCAGTCTAGAACAGATTTCATTCCTTGAACCTTCCTCCAAATCATATAATACAAGCCCAAAACCTATAACAAGAATTTCTTGGCACACTCTAATTAAGATGCCTCACAGTTTCCTATGGAATATAGTCTCCCTCCTGCACCAGGTATCCAGAAGTCCAATTTGTTCAACTACAAGTGGTCTTTGACTGGTGGATCTCAGCAAAGAGAATGTCTCAAAAAAGGACTTTTAACTATATCAGATGCTAATGAGAAGTCAAATAAGATGGGAACTGAAAAGTGATTTGTGGATTTGTTTACATGAAAATAGCTGGTGTGTTTAACAACAACAAAAATAGTCCATTTGAGTGATTGAAGCAAATGTCAGACTGTAAAGGGACCTTGTATAAATGCTGCATACAAAAATAAAAACAGCATTCACAGACAAGTCTGCAAGTATTTGAATTTGATGTGAAGAGCAAAAATGGATTCATTTCACCAGTGACTATTCTTGTATGTTCTAATTATAGTCTCTTAGTTAATTTCTATTCCTAAAATTCTTTATAGGTGCTGCTTAGCATGCACTGAATTAAAGATCTGTAGTAAAATCTCTTTTGATGATAAGATTTCAAGTATTTCTATCCTAAGAATGGCACAAAGTAACTAGAATGATTTTAGGTGGGAAATAATTCAGCAATTATACGTTTCACAGGGAAATATTTCTGCAACATCAAAAGATTTTCATGGGGAAAAATAAATATAGATAATTATTTTTGAATTAGTCTAAAATATTTTCATGGGAAAAACAATACATGGGTAAAATAATTCATTTATTTGGAAGTCCTGGATAACAATCACAACAGTGTAATATATATTATTCACATAATCAAAATATCAACATAGTTGTTTTTCATGTAAAAAGTAAATTCTAGTCTTAGGAATCTGAATTTATTAAAAATAATTTTGTTTCTTTTGGTTTTTCTTTGATGTTCAATACTAGAGAATGCGATTCTGCCTTGCAATCTCTTTTCCAGTAACCAGGGTAGAATATCATGGCTTATTTAAAAAAAAAAAAAAAAAAAAAAAGGAATAAATGGTTTTAAGATTCAAACTGAGCTCTCACTTTCTCTAGTATATATTTACAATTCTTTCTGTTGTAATTCAGCCTACTTCTTTTTTGTCTAACATAGATAAAATATCATTGCCAGTCATCACACCTATGGCTACAGGCTTAGGCAGGAATGCTTCTGCTGTATTTCACATCTTCAAAGCAGGGCCTCGGTCTCTTTTGAGATGCATATTAATTAGATAGGATCAACTGAAGTACTTTAAAGAGCTCTAAGAATTTTTATCCTCAATATTAGACTTCTTCACCACCTCTTCCATGCTGCTTCTATTCCAAAGAATAAAACTTATGACCTATTCCACCATAAAATGAAGCATAGGATTGACACACTCCACAGAAGGGACCTCTAGAATGCAGCAGCTCCATCTCTGTTGGTGAGCCCTCCTCACAAGTCAGCTGCTCTGGAACAGATGAGACCTGGAAATGCTTCTCAACCACACCTAACGGTAGTGTCAATCCTTCTGTTCTACAAAATGAAGGAAATCTATTCCTTAGCATCTTGGTAGACTCTACATTTATTTCCTCTTTTTTTTTTTTTTTTTTTTACTGTTTCTTATTCTTTCTCATATTTTCCTGTATTCTCCTTTAAGTTTCATATCCAGACTATAACATGCCCAGTTAAGTCAGAATCTCTAGGGGGTGAAATGTAAACATCAGCATTTAAGAATCCTTTTTGGAAGTTCTCTAAGTTATTCAAATATGCAGCAAAGACTGGGAACCTCTGGTTAAGGTCATTGCTGATTACTGTAATCTCCTTAAATACTATTTATTGAATCCCTACTCCTATGTACCATTTACAAAGTGTATCTTCACAACATCCCTGGAAGACAATGTTTTATTAAACACATTTTATTGGTAAAGGAATGAAACTCCAAAGTTAAGTACTTGCAAAGACCATCAAGAGTGGCTGGACAGAGCCAGGATACAATCCAGTGCTCTCTCCACCTACCCAGCTGCTTTATGGAAGGAATATAAAACTTTTTTGTATGTTCTCTTATCTTTTTGCTTTGCTTTTGTTTTAGTAAGATATAACTGACATGTAACATATTAGTTTCAGGTGAACAACAAAATGATTTGATATTCACATACACTGCGAAATGATCACAGTGTCTAGTTACCATCTGTCACCATATAAAGTTACAAAATTTTTTTCTAGTGATGAGAACTTTCAAGATTTACTCTCTTAGCAACTTTTAAATATGCAACACAATTTTATTGACATCAGTGGTCATGATGTATATTACATTCCCAGGACTTCTTTATTTTGTAACTGGAAGTTTGTAACTCTTAACTCCCATCTCCAAATCCATCTACCTCTCAACACCCTTGCCCTCTGGCAACTACCAGTCTAGCCTCTGTATCTGTTAGTTTGGTTTTGTTTGTTCATGTTTTGTTTTATAGATTACACATTTAAGTTAAATCGTATATTTCTCTATCTGACTTATTTAACTTAGCATAATACCCTGAAGATCTATCCATGCTGTCACAAATGGCAAGGTTTTATTCTTCTTTATAATCTAGTAGTATCCCATCATAAATATAGCTTGGCTACTGTAAATAATGCTGCAGTGAACATAAGGGCACATACACCTTTCTGAGTTAAAATTTTCCTATTTTTCAAATAAATGCCCAGTAGTGGAATTACTGGATCTTTTGGTAGTTCTACTTTTAGTTTTTTGAGGAATTTCCATACTGCATTCCATAGACACTGTAACAATTTACATGCCCACCAACAACATACAAGGGTTTCCTTTTTTTCCATGTTTTCTCCAACACTTGTTATTTCTTGTCCTTTTGATAATAACTGTTCTGCCAGGTGTGAAATGACATCTCATTGTGGTTTTGATTTGCATTTCCCTGATGATTAACGATAATATCTTTTCATGTTCTTGTTAGCCATCTGCATTGTCTTCTTTGGAAAAATGTCTATTCAGATCGTCTGCCAATTTTTAAATTGGACTGTTTGTTCTTTTTGTTATCAAGCTGTATGCATTCTTTATATATTTTGGATATTAACTTCTTATCAGTTATATGATTTGCAAATATCTTCTCCCATTCAATAGATTGCCTTTTCATTTTATTGATGACTTCCTTTGCTGTGCAGAAGCTTTTTAATTTGATGTGATCTCAATTGCTTATTTCTGCCTCTGTTGCCCTACCTTTGGAATCAGAACCAAAAAGTAAGTCACCAAAACCAATGTCAATGAGTTTACCTGCTATGTTGTTTTCTTCTAGGAGTTGTATGGTTTCTGGTCTTACTTTCAAGTCTTTAATCTATTTTGAGTAAATTTTTGTTCATGGTGAAAGAGAACACAGTCTGATTTCATTCTGTTCCATGTGGCTGTCTATTTTTCCCAAAACCATGTATTGAAGAGACTGTCATTTTTCCATTGTATATTCTTGCCTTGTTTGCACCCTTTAATTAGTCATATATATGTGGCTTTCTTTTTGGGCTTTCTATTCTATTCCATTGATCTATGTGTCTGTTTTTATGCCACTACCATACTGTTTAGACTACTACATCTTTGAAATATAGTGTGAAATCAGGGACTGTGATACCCCCAGCTTTGCTCTTCTTTCTCAAGATGGCTTTGGCTATTCCAGATCTTTAGTGGTTCCATAAAAATTTTAGGACTGTTTGTCCTGTATCTGTGAAAAATAACATTGGAATTTTTACAGGGATTACACTGAATGTGTAGATTGTTTTGGGTAAAAGAGACTTTTTAACCACATTAATCACTCCAATTCTTGAGCACAGTATCTTTCCATTTATTTGTGTAATCTTCAATTTACTTCAACAACATCTTACAGTTTTCAATGCACAGGACTTCACCTCCTTGGTTAAATTTATTCATAGGTATTATTCTTTTTGATATAATTGTGAATAGGGTTGTTTTCTTAGTTCTTTTTCCCAATAGTTTGTTGTTATATAAAAACACAACAGATAGTTATATATTGATTTTGTACCCTGCAACTTTACTGAACTTGTTTATTAGCTTTGACAGTTCTTTTGGTGAGGTTTTTAGGGTTTTCTATATACAAAATCCTGTTGTCTGCAAATAGTGATGGTTTTACTTTGTCATTTCCAACTTAGCTGCCTTTTCTTTTTCTTGCCTAACTGTTCTGGACAGCATTTCCAATACTACATTGAGTAAATGTGGCAAGAGCAGGAATCCTTGTCCTGTTCCTGATCTTAGAGGGAAAGCTTTCAACTTCCCACTGTTGAGTATGATGGTAGCTATGGGCTTGTCACATATGATCTTTATTATGTTGATGCATGTTCTGTCTATGACCACTTTATTGAGAGGTTTTTTTTTTTTTTTATCATGAATAGGTGCTGAATTTTGTCAATTGCTTTTCCACATCTATTCAGGTGATACTATGACTTAACCTTCATTTGTTTTTCTTTTTTGGTTTTTTTTTTAACATTTTTTTTTATTGAGTTATAATCATTTTACAATGTTGTGTCAAATTCCAGTGCAGAGCACAATTTTTCAGTTATACATGAACATATATATATTCCTTGTCACATTTTTTCCTCTGTGAGCTACCATAAGATCTTGTATATATTTCCCTGTGCTATACAGTATAATCTTGTTTATCTATTCTACATTTTGAAATCCCAGTCTGTCCCTTCCCAACCCCCTTAACCTTCATTTGTTAATGTGGTGTATCACACTTAATTACTTGCAAATGTTGAACCATCCTTGTGTCCCTGAGTACATCCCACTTGATCATGGTGTATGATCCATTTAATGTACTGTTGAATTTGGTTTGTTAATATTCTGTTGTGGATTTCTGCACTTATGCTTATTAGAGATATGGGCCTATAATTATTTTGTGTGAAGTGTAATTGTCTCATTTTGGTATCAGGGAAATGCTGGTCTTTTAAAATTAATTGGAAGCATTCTTTTCTCTTCAGTTTTCTGGAAGATTTTGAGAAGGATAACACTAAATCACCCTTGAATCTTTTGCAGGATTTACCAGTAAAGCTGTCTGGTCCTGGATTTTTTATTGTTAGGAGGTTTCTGACTACTAATTTAATCTACTTAGTAGTAAATTGGTCTACTCAAAGTTTCTATATATTCATGGTTCAGTTTTGAAAGACTGTGTTTTCTAGAAATTTATCTATTTCTTAAAGATTGTCCAATTTATTGGTGTATAATTATTCACAGTAGTATCTTATAATCTTTTGTATTTCTTTGGTATCAGTTGTAAATTCTCCTCTTTCAATTCCAAGTTTTACTAATTTGAAGTGAGTCTATCTAAAGGTTTGACAATCTTGTTTATCTTTCAAAGAATCAGTTCTTAGTTTCATTGGTCTTTTCTATTGTTTTATTGGCATCTTGTTTTATTTATTTCCACTCTGGTCTTTTTTAATTTCCTCTTTCTACTAACTTTGGGCTTTGTTCTTTTTCTCCCCCAGTCTTTAGGTGTGAAGTTAGATTCTTTATCTGAGATTTTCCTTGTTTTTTAATGTATGCATCCATCACTGTGAACTTTCCCCTTAGAACTGCTTTTGTTGCATCTCATATATTTTGTTATGTTGTATTTCCATTTTCACTTTTCTCAAAGTTTTTTTTTGATTTTTCCATTGATTTCTTTGTTCATCCATTGGTTGTTTAGTAGCTTGTTGTTTAATCTCCACATATTTGTGAGTTTTCCTGTTTTCTTCTTGTAGCTGATTTCTAGTTTCATACTACTGTAGTCAGTAAAGATGTCAGATATAATTTGAATCTTCTTAAAATTACTGAGACTTGTTTTGTAACCTAACATATGATCTGTTCTAGAGTTCCATGTCCTCTTATCTTTAAGGTTCAGGTTTTCTTATATTTCCATGTCTTGTTCACCTTACATCCCCACATTCCATCAAAGCCTTCCACTCATTTACTCTTCAGAATGCAACTCCACATCACCAAGCTCAAAATCTTCCTTTTACTTCTTAGAGAAAAGCACACTTGTGTAACAACTCATACTTAATTTATACTTATCATTTTAAGCTATGAAAATCTGACTGATTTCTCTGTCTACCTCAACTACCTATGTGTTTTTAAGGCTGTAAATGGGTAGCAGTTGTCTCTGAATCTCCAAGGACTAACAATCAATAAATATTTGTCAAATATACATCAGTTTGGCAAAACCACTATATCATATTTAAAGGTAGAAACATTCTAAAAGCTTTGATTTCTTAAGCATTATTCTGCTATGAATCCACATATTTTTCAATTATCTAACTATATGAGAGTTAAAAATGTGAGTATTTGTATATATACATATAAACAATTGCAAGTGTGTGTAGTTATTTATTGTTTAGCATTTTCTTAACTTCCAAAAACATGTTTGAATCACTAGATTTTGTTAGATTTTTAAGTGGAAAACAGTCTTGACTCTATGAGTTAGATTCCTGCTATAAAGGACTGCAGAACTGGGCCACTGAGAGAGATTTGCAAACTATTTTGAAGTAGGCAGCAAATTCAGGGTCCCTCCAATCTAATAACAGTCATTCTTCCAGTGTAGGTATCTACTCACCACACTTGGTAATTCTATAGAGCTTTGTTTATGATTATGTCACTAAGTACATTTCCCTAAAGATTTGCTCCTAATGCATCAGGCAATTGCATACAAGCAGGCTCCATGAATGTTTGGCTAATGTACATCAACTTATAAACATTCCTTCTTCTGTCCACTTTTGTCTCAGCCTTTTGTGAGGCTGATACTAGCAACCTACTTCAAATAGCGTCAGCTTGCATGGTGACTCTGCAATGCACAAATAAGTTTGCACACTGAGACCCACACATCTCTTTTCCCTTCTAGTTTCATGTTCTACTATTGGAACCCAAGTCTTTAGAGATGAGGTATATTCTATTTTCCCTTCTCTTTTGATTAGGGTGATAGGCAATATGTAAGATTCAGATCCTCACTTGCCATTGCAGCTTCTAAAATGCTTCCCACATTAAATTACTAAGTAAAACAAATAGCTTTCTATCCTCAATAAGTAAATATATGAGCCTTAACTTGTAGTTTGCAGGCCACTCCAAGTCATTACATAGTGGATTTTACTCGAACAAAATTGCTTCCAAACTCAAGCTGCTAGTTAGAAGATACAATACTTAGCATCCCTCAAGAATATGCTTTAAACAAACAATCTTAAAAGTGAGCAAAGTAAATAAAGATACATTTTATCACAGGGTGGCTTCAAAATGAATGGAGCCATTTTCACGGTGCAGTTCATGAAACTGATGCCTTAAATACTGATTTCCTAATCATTGTCATTGGAAAGCATTCTGGTTTTTTTTTTTTCTGTTATAAATTCAACTTACAGCAGAGTAAGAAGGTTTTAGCAAGAAAATTTTACACCTGTTTATGTCTGAAATTAAAACCACAAGAATAGAAAGGAAGAAATCATAACCAAGGGGGTTTTCCAAAAATTTAAATCTCCATCATGCATAAATGGAGCTCATCAAAGAAAGTAATTTCCCTGCAGAAATCACTCCATCTTTTGTCTTATGTAAATTATCAACATGAATATTTTATTCTCAATGAAACTGCCTTTTCCCATTTGTGTTTCATAGTTTTCATTTGGTGTCTCAAGTAAATAAACTTCCTTCCTTCCATCCCACTCCATTATTCAGGCCAGTTGCAATTAAATGTACCTTTTGCCTGGTGTAAATGGTAATTATAGATCAAGCTTTACTAGTTCTATGTTATTCATTCTTAGCTCATTTGTATTTTGAAATCTAGAAACACTAACCTCTGGAATTAATCCACAATAAACACAAAATCATATTTTTCAAGGTGGAGTATAATATCTTAGGTATCTATGACATTAGAATATTTATCTCAGCTTAGATTCAGTCTTGATCCAAATGATGGAATAAAGTTTCCATGGAATGACAACTTTAGTAAGTTCAATTTACTATACCCAGTCCACTCAGAATAACTGGTTGTAGTATATTAGACACTTTCTATCCACATTAATCCCAAAGGTTATAATCATTGGATCTGTTTATACTAATTTTTCACCTGTTTGCACTGCCTCTGTACCTAATAGTTTAAATAATCAAGTCACTTACTAAATCTTTTTGCTCTTCCTATACCTTGAATAATTATTTTGTGATGTATGGAATATCAAAGAAGTATAATTTGTAGATATATAAAAATAATGCATTATTGTTGTTTACAAATTACTGATGAATACTTGTTTGAAAACTAAAAGAAATACAGTTATTACTCTTACTTTTCATGATTCTAAGAAACTGAACTCAGAATTTTTAATGTAGACTACAAATATATTCATATTCTTAAGCTTTTGAACAGTAACATTTAAGCTCACTTACTATGTTTCCAGATGCTTGGTAAAATAAGAAGTTGTCAATTAGACTTTGCTTCCTTTGGTTCAATTGAGAAATAATTTAGTAAAAGTTTCAATCTCTCAAGTCCTTAAAATTTATAAGCAGGAATGTTTTTCACATTGATGATAATTACCTTATATACTAGACCAGAGCATTCAAATCCTCACACAACTATTTAACATCTCACTTGCATAGCTGAAGAGAGTGTTCATAATTCATTTGATATTTTAAAAATTACTCTGATTATAGTGGGTGCTGATAGGACCCAAGCTGAATATTTAGAAAATAATTCTCTTCAAATGAACATATTGAAAATGAAAAGTACTATGCATTCTTTAACTTCATATTTCTTGATTCTTATAACCATCTTAAAATCAAAAGATGAAACATTAGAAAATAAATGGGAAAACATCAATCATATTTGATCTTGCTAGATTAGCTTACTTTTAAATACAGTCCTATAAATAGGACAAGTAGTCACTGATCATAAACCATGTCAAGGCTCAGTTTTTGACAAATATGATTTTTAGCTTCCTTCAGTCTCTGGTTTCAGCATAGCATTGCCCTTTAAAAATGTAACAATAAATCAGCAAAATTTCCTGCACTGTAATGCAAAAAATGACAAAAACTACAGCATAACTCACATAAAAAGAATGTTATATTAACATTCAAATCCTTCACTCAAAGCAATAGAATTTAATTTTGAAGCAAGGAAGTTATTCATCCTTTCCATTAAGCACATTTCAAAAAAATAAATAAAGTGATTAAACTGCATTGTCCCTATTTTATCCTGATGACCTGCTATTATAAATATTTCTCACCACCTCTTAGCTGAATCATTCAAAATATAAACATAGGAGAAGCTAATGTGAAGAAGTAATTTTCATATGTAACTGAATTCTTCCTGTTATTTATAGACCTATTCAATAAATTATGACTATGAAACCCACCTTTATTCAATCTTCAAATGATAGTTGTACACTGGAGACACTTCAATTTTTTTCTCAGCAACATCTCATATCATGTGGTTTCCTTCAAGGATAAGAATAGTAATTTATTAAAATGTTTAAAGTAGAATAATAACTGTCATTTAAAAACTTTATAAAATTTTTGGATCACCAAAGTCACTTCAAATTAACTATAAAATTTATCATGTATAACAAGTTTTACTAAAACAAAATGGTTTTGAATACTAAGATGTTCTCACCAAAAAATTTAAACATCTTAAAACCTATGAGATTAATGGTATTTCTTAAGACTCGTATTTCACTAGGATAATTTAAATTTCATTTTCAAATTTCAAGTACATTTTCAGTGATACCATTTGATCAGACATAAAGGATTATAAAATCATCTAACACAATTAGCATGATTCTTAGTTGGCCTACTAATAAGATATTTATGCAAACCTTTCTACTAATAAGGTACTCAAATATAATTAGTCAATCTAACTACATGTAGGTAAAATATTTTTATTTGAAATGTTTCATAGCTGTCTTTAGACATTTATGTTCACTAGGTTCCAAATCTATTCTATGCATGCCTCATAAAAGAAAACAAACAAAAAACCTATACATAAATATTTGTTTTATCCCATTATCAAGTGTTTCTCAATAGATTTTAGTTTGGGAAATTTAAAATTATATTCAGATGCAGAAATGAACTTACTCTCATTATTTGCTGTATAGATATAGCTGTTCACTCTGATATGTATATAGTTTTAAATTTATCATCCTTCATACATGAATATTATTATATTAATGTAGTCACACATATTTAATGGTTTTTTTTTCCGATGTATGCTATTTCACAAAATATAAATACTTAGGGAAGTTCAAGTGCACTCTCAAATTCTGAACTATATTTGTTCACACACAACAGTATAACAAATGAAGATTTAAAGCAACTGCTAAAATAATTAAGTCCAAAACACACACTCACATACACAATTTCATCAAAACTATTTAGATAAAAGCAGCATAAGATTTGAAATTTTTGAAAAACTGGTTATATATTTATAAATTTACATATTTAGTTGTATATTTTGTAAAGTTCTATGTGGAAAGCACAAAAGTTACTCTGAAGTAACTAAAATAATGTCACAAGCACTCATAAAAACATAGCAAATAAAATTCGTAAGTCCAATACACAATGGATAGTTATAATTGATAACATACAATAGGGTAAACTTACTATATTATTTATTACAAATAAAAGGTTTTTGTCCTCCTATTAAAAATTTACATTCTATGAGAAAGTAGTATCACAAAAAGTAAGTCCAAGAATAAATGATGAGCCAAATAAGTGATGACCCAACTAAGTATATATACCACTTTACTTTGAGGAAACTATTCAGAAATATTCCTCATATCTCTCAATACTAGTCACCAAATCTTCCTTTTCAACTGGAACAAAATTCATAATTGTTGTAATTGCAAGTATCCCTTTGACAGAGCCAAAAAACTAGATGTCATTTGATCATCTGCACAGTCAGCATAAAAAAAGCAAATGCCATTTATCTCATGGGAGAAATAAAGTAGATGATTTGGTACCTCCTGACCATCTAATGGGTTATCAGATTACTGTTACTTCTGAAACATGTAAAGCAAACCAGAATAGAAAGCAGATAAGGAAAAAGATGGTTCCAAGAGGATATGAGGGCACAGATCAGAAAAAGGAGGGTCTTTCACAGCAAAAAACTCTTTAATCCTTAAAATGGTGTCAAGTCTAAGGGAGGGTATTGTCCTTTTAATGATGGTAACAAGGGCTAATGTTTTAACACAGTTTTTTAAACAATTGTCTCAGGGACTGCTGCCATCACATGCATAGACACTGTTGTCAAATAAACTAATGTTTACATGTATGTAACCAAGATTTGAACAGATATATATTTCAGTAATTAACCATATATTGAGCCAAGAAAACTAAGTCAAAATACAGTATTTCATAGTAGGATTCTTATATGACTTCAGTTCTCAAATATGATTTATAACCAAGAATATCTGGAGCAATTCTTGATGATAAAATTATTTCAAGAAAAATTCCCAAATATTTGCTCTTTTTGACCTTCCTTCTATGAAAACAGGAAGAGGGCATGTAAGATTCTCTGCAGCTTGAGACTCTAGCACTACACAACTACAGGGAGGAAAAAAAGGGAATCAGTGCAGGAAAGAAAGATAAAGTCAGGGTAAGGCATCAAAAAAGAAGCGAAGTTCTGGGGGCATAACCACCAAGGGAAAAGGTCAAGGCCAGTTTCATGAGTTCATAACATGTTTGGTGCACAGGGCTGCGTGCTTAGAAGGGCTCCACACACTTGGCTTAATTTTCTACTGCCACCTTTGTGAAATTATTAATAATTTCTAATAAAGGGCTTATATTTGATTTTGCACGGGTCCCATTCCCAGAAGAGGCTGACAAAAAATGCATTTCCTTTGGAAGAGGAACAGGTAAGTTGGAAAAGGGGAGTCTGAAGACCACCCTAGTAAGAGGTCTGGAAGCAAAAGCAGGAAGCTTTCTGGAAAACGGAGGAGGCTGCTTAGATACTAGGAAACAAAAGTAATGAGGGTGGATTGACTTGTAGGATTTTCTGAAAACAACTATTATAAAAATTATAATTAGATAAGTACTAGGGTTATGAATGGGTGATCAGATAGTTACTGATTTCCCCCCCAAAATGAAAGAGAGTCATATAAAATATGTCATTTCAAAAAAAAAAGACAGATCTAATACTTTGCAGAAGCTACAAAGTAGTACTTATTATTAGAAACACCATCAATATCAGCAACTAATATTTTGTCAAGTGTAAAATATATATATAGTTAGTTGATCAGTTTTTGGCACTTAAAATCCTGAGTAAAGCTCCAAAAAGGTAAAGTCTAATTCAAAATTTTAATGGAGTCATGAGGCAGAGCCTTTAGTTTTGTTTTGACTTTACGTAAACAAAACATGACTGTAAAATTTCACTCAATTCTTTGCACAAAGAATTCCTATATACACTCTACATTTATATTTGCTTTTTGTTCCTACTAAGCTCCCATGCAATCCTATAAAGCATCATCCCATAAAACAACAGCAGTTGCATTATCTACCATGTCCATAAAATTATTTCTATATAAATCTTAAAATCATCTACTTTGAGTACTACTCCTATTAACTTGGATTTATGGAGAACAAAAAGTAGATTAATACAGAGCAAAATTATGTATATGAACAATCTTTTTTCTTAAAATGACTCACTGCTTTAGTTTAAAAGAACCCTTTGCAACCTTAACAATTTTAAGAAGATAGAAATTATCTCAAGCATCTTTACTGACCACAATGCCATGAAACTAGAAATCAACAACAGGGAAACAAAGGAGAAAAAAAGGAAAGCATGGAGATTAAACAATATACTATTAAAAAACCAATGGGACAATGAGGAAATCAAAGTTGAAATTAAAAAATACCTTGAGACAAATGAAAATAAAAGCACAACCACAAAAAAATTTATGGGACACAGCAAAGGCAGTGCTAAGAGGCAAGTTTATAGTGATACTGAGCTTCCTCAAAACAGAACAATCTCAAATAAACAATCTAACCCACCAGCTAAATGAATTAGAAAAAGAAGAACAAAAAACCCCAAAGGGCAGCAGAAGGAAGGAAATTATAAAGATCAGGTAGGAAATAAACAATATAGAGATTAAGAAAAAACCATAGGAAAAAATCAATCAAACCAAAAGATGGTTTTTTGAAAAAGAAAATAAAATTGAGAAACCTCTGGCCAAGCTCACAAAGAAGAAAAAAAGAGAGAGCACAAATAAACAAAATAAGGAAGGAAAATGGAGAAATTACAACAAATAAAATAGAAATACAGAATATCATACGAGAATATTATGAACAACTATATGGAACCAAACTGGATAACCCAGAGGAGATGGACAAGTTTCTGGAAACATACTGTCCACCAAGACTGAGTCAAGAAGAAACTCACTACTTGAACAAACTTATCACTAGAAATGAAATTGATATACCAATAAAAAAACCTCCCTACAAATAAAAGTCCAGGACTGTACAGCTTCACCATGGAATTCTACCAAACATACAAAGAAGAACTGATACCAGTCCTTCTCAAAGTCTTCCAGAAGATTGAAAAGGAGGGAATACTTCCAAACTCATTCTATGAAGCCACCATCACCCTGATACCAAAACCAGGCAAAGACACTACTAAAAAAGAGAATTATAGGCCAATATCACTGATGAACATAGATGCAAAAATCCTCAACAAAATATTAGCAAATACAATCCAGCAACACATAAAAAAGATTATGCATCATGACCAATTGGGGTTCACCCCAGGGACACAAGTGTGTTTCAACATATGCAAATCAATCAATGTAATATATCACATCAACAAGAGAAAGGACAAAAACCATATGATCATCTCAATCGATGCAGAAAAAGCATTTGATAAAATTCAACACCCATTTATGATAAAAACTCTCACCAAAGTGGGTAGAGAGGGAACATATCTCCACATACTAAAAGCTATATATGACAAACCTACAGCCAACATAGTACTCAATGGTGAAAAACTCAAAAGCTTCCCACTAAAATCTGGGACAAGACAAGGATGAACACTCTCACCATTCCTATTCAACATAGTCTTGGAAGTCCTACCCACAGCAATCAGGCAAGAGAGAGAAATAAAAGGGATCCAAATTAGAAAAGAGGTAAAAGTGTCACTATATGCCAATGGCATGTTACTTTATATAGAAAACCCTAAAGGTCCACAAAGAAACTACTAGAGCTGATTGAAGAATTCAGCAAGGTAGCAGGTTACAAGATTAACATTCAAAAATCAGTTGCATTTCTTTACACTAACGATGAATCAACAGAAAAAGAAAGTAAAGAAACAATCCCCTTTAAAATAGCACCCAAAGTAATAAAATATCTGGGAATAAATCTAACCAAGGAGGTGAAAGAATTACACACAGAAAACTATAAACCATTGATGAAGGAAATTAAAGAAGACTTTAAAAAATGGAAAGATATCCCATGCTCTTGGATTGGAAGAAACAATATTATTAAAATGGTCACACTGCCCAAGGCAATCTACAGATTTCATGCAATCCCTATCCAATTACCCAGGACATAGTTCACAGAACTAGAACAAATCATAATAAAATTTATATGGAACCATCAAAGACCTAGAATTGCCAAAGCATTAATGAAGAGAAAGAGGCTGGAGGAATAACTCTCCCAGACTTCAGACAATATTATACAGCTACAGTCATCAAGACAGCATGGTATTGGTACAAAAACAGACATATAGACCAATGGAACAAAATAGAGAGCCCAGAAATGAACCCACAAACTTTTGGCCAACTAATCTTCGACAAAGGAGGCAAGAATACACAATGGAATAAAGACAGTCTCTTCAGCAAATAGTGTTGGGAAAACTGGACAGCAGCATGTAAAACAATGAAGCTAGAACATTCCCTTACACCATACACAAAAATAAACTCAAAATGGATCAAAGACTTAAACATAAGACAAGATACAATAAACCTCCTAGAGGAAAATATAGGCAAAACATTATCTGTCATACAACTCAAAGATTTTCTCCTAGAAGAAATAAAAGCAAGAATAAACAAATGGGACCTAATGAAAATTACAAGCTTCTGCACAGCAAAGGAAACCATAAGTAAAACTAAAAGACAGCCTACGGAATGCAAAAAAATTTTTGCAAATGAAACCAACAAAGGCTTGATCTCCAGAATATATAAGCCACTCATACAACTCAATAAGAAAAAAATAAACCCAACCCAAAAGTGGTCAGAAGACCTAAACAAGCAATTCTCTAAGGAAGACATACAAATGATCTATAGACACATGAAAAAATGCTCAATATCACTAATTATCAGAGAAATGCAAATCAAAGCTACAATGAGGTATCACACCTCACACCAGTCAGAATGGCCATCATTCAAAAATCCACAAATGACAAATGCTGGAGAGGCTGTGGAGAAAAGGGAACCAACCCTCCTTCTCTGCTGGTGGGAATGCAGTTTGGTGCAGCCACTATGGAAAACAGTGTGGAGATTCCTCAAAAGACTAGGAATAGACTTACTGTATGACCCAGGAATCCCACTCCTGGGCATATATCCAGAAGGAACCCTATTTCAGGATGACACCTGCACCCCAATGTTCATAGCAGCACTATTTACAATAGCCAAAACATGGAAACAGCCTAAATGTCCATCAACAGATGACTGAATAAAGAAGATGTGGTATATTTATACAATGGAATACTACTCAGACTTAAAAACTGACAACATAACACCATTTGCAGCAACATGGATGCTCCTAGAGAATGTCATTCTAAGTGAAGTAAGCCAGAAAGAGAAAGAAAAATACCATATGAGATCACTCATATATGGAATCTAAAACAAACAAACAAAACAAAGCATAAATACAAAACAGAAATAGATTCATAGACATAGAATACAAACTTGTAGTTGCCAAGGGAGCAGGGGGGTGGGAAGAGATAGACTGGGATTTCAAAATTGTAGAATAGATAAACAAGATTATACTGTATAGCACATGGAAATATATACAAGATCTTATCGTAGCTCACAATGAAAAAAGTGTGATAATGAATATATATATGTTCATGTATAATTGAAAAATTGTGCTCTACACTGGAATTTGACACATTGTAAAATTATTATAAATGAATAAAAAAAGTTAAAAATAAATAAATAAAAGGGAAAAAATAAATAAAAATGTAAATGAAGCCACCTACCCTAAAGTAGAATGCAAAAAAATTTTAAGCTGCAATATTGTTATAATACTAAATTGATCTCGTTTCAACCATTGAGAATGAAGCCACACAAGAAAACACAGCTGGGATAGGTTTATAATCCAAATAAAAAATCAAAATTGCAATTATAAGCACAGATGGAAACATATGTCTCTGGGAAGTGTCACTGTGTATAAATCCAGGAGCAATTTTAAAGCAAAGGGTACTGATTGAGTAACATAGATCTCCTCAACTGAACAATATAGAATGCCCACCCATAATCCCTTGATTTTTCCCATGCCTTGCCTTCCAGCATTACATTTGTCATATTGCAGTCAGTTCACTGACACCCTGTAGCTCAGCTGGATAAATGAATCAGTAAAAAATGAAAAATATTTTGAGGCATGCTGTCACTTAAGGAATAAATGTTAAGCTGGCTAGAATTATAGAGGAAGAAAGAGGCTATGGAAATAGAAGAAGAAGGAATGTGTGAGTGATTAAATATGAGGTCATGTATGAGGGATCACAGGACAAGTCAAGGAAGGATTGTTACAATGGAGACATTCAGAGTAAGATGGATGAGATTTATGTTCAAAGTACAAACACATGTAAAATTTTAATAAGTCAAGTGTTGTTTCAAGCAATTCATTAGGTTCCTTAAAGGTGATGACCAAACCAAACTCTAAAACAGAAGCAACTAGAAATACATGTATATGAGGCACTGAGGTTCAGCCATTTGTTTGCTGCACTGTGAACTGGCATTATTCCTTGGGTAATTGGATTGCATTGCCTGCTGCTTTTATACCTCATCTCACTTGAGCATGTATTTGATATTCAGAGAAAATGCAGGGTAATTAATGAATGCTGCAAGCACAAATGAATATTATTTCTATGCAGACTTTTTGGCAACTGAGAGTTGCCAAAAGATCTGGAGAGAGTAACCCAGCATCAGAAATATGGATGGAGAATGGAGGCTTTGCATTCTAATCATATGCCTGCCTCTAGCTCCACACTTAATCTACTTGGGCCTTCCCTCTGTCTCCTGGCTGCACCATCTGGCTAACCGAACTGAGAGTTCTCCTGGTATATGTCATCTGACAACAGAACAGGGATCATTGAAAATTCCAATAAAGAACTGGCAAAGAATTGACTCATAAATCAAAGCCCCTGTTTTTGTCTTTAAAACAGTCTGAACTTCTAAGTGGCTGCTGGGCATCCCATTTACATTCTAGGTCTTTTTAGGAAGCAGCAAGATATAGATAAGATGCACAGAGAATAAAGCCAGAAAGTATTAGTCTTTATTCTCACACTTGTTACCAAGACCTGACAGGATCACTTCATGCTTCTTAATGAATGTTAGTTACATCAAATTTTAAAAGAGTATAAAAGTTTACTCTGAGCTGTCTGCAGGATTAGATGGGCAATTCATGTAAACATTTTTATACACTCTACAGCAATACAAACACATAAGAAGTTATAAAACTTTAGCACAATGTTTCTAAGAAATAGTTCTAAGAAATCACAGAAGTGCTGGAATATAATAAGATTTTTTGATATTTCCAAGTCAATGGAAATCTTACATCTATCCAGGATATAGATGCATGGTCACTGCATAGCAAATGCTTTGACAAATATACTGAGGGTCATGTCCACTAAGGAAGGCAGATTTTCATGCCAGAACAGTTAGAAATCAGCAGTGCAAGTGTGCTTTCTTGTATATATTTTAAAGTTAACTTCTTACTGAAAAATATGAATGATCTGTGAAATAATTTAGACAGCAACTCTAAAACTCTGCCACTCTGGTTTTTTATCTTACTACCTAATGTTTACACCCTCTTTTTTGATGTATTTAATTTCCCAATGAGAATATTCAGTTTCATATTTCACTTGAGAGATAGTTTGTGTTAATAGGAAAATAGCACAAATTATAACAATTTGTTTCAATTATGAAAGCAACCACAGAGATAATCTAGTCTTTATGTAAGATCTGCCATAAAAACACTATAGTTAACACTTACTGAGTACTTACTATGCTCCATGAACAGGGTTAAGACTGTGTGTGTGTGTGTGTGTGTGTGTGTGTGTGTGTGTGTGTGTGTCTGTGTGTCTGTGTGTGTCTGTGTGTGTGTTGTGTCCATTTAATCTTCACACAGCTCTCTAATTAGATAAACAGAGACTTGTTTAAGGTCATTCAACCCAGATCTGTCTCCAGAACTTGGGTTGACTAAGAAATTCTCTTTGTGTATCACACATATTTTTTGGTGGCTAGCCAACAGAACATTGGCATATGACAGTGATTTAAAGAAAATAAAAAGAGAGAATGATCTTCCATGTGTGGGTGTGCTGCAAATAAACCACAACAAATTGCCACATGGAAGGTGAACATTCATTTTGTGGAATAGTTTTTATACAAAGGACAAAGGGACTCAATTCATATTCACAGCAAAGCACATTATTTTAGGAATAGTTAAATGCCAGTCACTCTTCTGTAATTCTGTTTTAATTAAATACTACCATTAAAGACCGTACTAAATAATGTGCTAACATTTCAGTTTGTGGATAAGATATTAATCTGAGGTTCTCTATCATCAAAGTGTTAAAGTGTTAGCACTAAGCGACCTGATCTGAGAACCCTGTTTTTTTTTTTTTTTTATATTTTACGAAGTGTGTGTGTGTGTGTGTGTGTGTGTCCTCCTACTATGTGTGATTATAAGAGGCTCACAGGACACAAAATGTGTGATGTATTATTTGATTCCCTCATCAGTGTCTCAACAGATCTTTGGTTGTGTGAACTTAATATGCTTAAGATATATCATTTCTTCAGAAGACAGCTATTTTCAGTCATAATATAAAACTTAATAGAGATATTAAGTCAGTGTTAATGCATATTTACCATGGAAGTCAATCCATTCTATTTTCTTGGCTTGGAATAAGTAGTTTTCAGACTTTTAGGATACAGCATACTTAAGGGAGAGTGAAAGTCTTCAAGTGCTTAAGAGTCACATGGGTACCAAGCAGGGATAAATGTGATTATAAATTCTGGGTTGTTCTGTAATATTAGAATGTTAACCTTCTATTAACTAGTTATATATATACA
Organism: Camelus bactrianus; assembly: GCF_048773025.1. Taxonomy (NCBI): domain Eukaryota; kingdom Metazoa; phylum Chordata; class Mammalia; order Artiodactyla; family Camelidae; genus Camelus; species Camelus bactrianus. Next base: position 48,873,984 of record NC_133557.1, on the reverse strand, counting down.
CATTATATATATATATATATATATATATATATATATATATATATATATATATTATTAAATCTCTGAAATAATCAGTTTCTTTGTCTGCAAAATTGGAATAATAATAAAACTCTGTCAGGGTTTGTTGTGAAGATAAAAGGAAATAGTATATAAAAAGTACTTAGGATAATGCTTTCCGCATGGTAAAACAATAAATTTAAATATTATTACTACTTTTATTAATAACTATATACTGAAACATGACATTATCAGTTTGTTTCATTATAATTTGAGTGAAACATAAGATGTGGATAAGTGATTTGTTCTCTTAATCTATTTCACATTAGTACAATCAAAATTCCTAATAGTAATATAGATGTTAAAAAACAGTAATAGTGAACAAAAATTTTATCCCAGAAAAAAAGTCACAATCAAAATGTATTTATACCTTTATCAGGCAAATGATAGTTTTGAAAGAAGAGTAGAGTCAAAAACACAAAAATAAAGAAGGTAAAGATATCATTTTATTTGCTGTCTTCTATTTTCTACAAAGATAAGTGAGAATTGTTTTGCTCTAGAAATGTTGTTCCCCCAAATTCCTCTCATTTATCTTCTAAATTCAATACCATCATAGTGTGCAATGACAGACTTGTTCTCAAAAGTCTGTATTACTATTGTTATTGACAATGTCTTGCTCTCAATTTCTAAAGGAAGGGAAAACAAAATAAGCTATAGCTCTACAAGGACAGCCTTTGTGTATGTGCTCAAAAATGAGCCAACAAAAATGACAGTCTTACTAAAACAAAAAACAAACAAAAAACCACAAAGCAACTAAGGGTAGAAGAAAAAGGCAATCATATCCCAAAATGGAATATAAAGAGCTTTTTTTTTTAAGATTCAAAATTTAATATTGTAAAAAGGTTGTTAATAGATTCACTTCATAAAAAAAAAGAAATGTTTCAATATTGTCTTTTCAATTCTATTCAGGTGAATATAAACAAATGAAAACTCTGTTACTTCAATGCATGTGTAAATTGCGTGTTTGAAAGGACCCTGAAACAGAATTTCAAGAATTGAGTAATTTGCATTCTTATATTCAGGGAAAGTTGGTAAAAGCAAAATGTTACTTTGACAAGTAACCATGAGCTTCAAAGTATAGGAGCATATTAATGCGCTGATCTGATTTCACTGAAGGACTACGACACTTTTGGACAGCTCAAGAGATTGGCTACAATATACAGAAATAAAGGTGATTACTGGAGCCACCCTGTGCTGTTCTGTGATTCTCAAGTCACAGCAGACATTAATAATTCACTAGCTATTTTCACATGCTTGTCATAACTTTTGTGTCACAATTTTAGGGCAGAGAGAATATAAGACAAAGAACATCATGGAGAGAAAGTTAAAGCAAGTCTGTCAAAGATTGGCAAGCCCAAATTTGATCTGCCTTCTGTTTTTCTCACTGTTTCCTGAAAAGGTTGTGTCATTCTCACTTGGCCAAGTTTTCAAACACAGCAACTAATTTGGGAAATATCTGAACACAATCAAGCTGTCATCAGCCTATCTTGTGGGCATTCAGGCTTCCTGGTAATGATACTTATTTGGAAAGCCAAATTTAGATCACTGTGCTTACACCAGACACTATAAAATCAGAATTTAAATTCTGCCTTTTAAAGTTGTAAACATAAGGAATCTCAGCAAGGGTCCCGAGTTAGCAAGCCCCTAAATGTAACATCTATTTCTGTATATGACATTCTGATGCTCTAGGAATGACTAATGTGTGGCTTGCCCAGGGACTCTTAAGTTACATATTAATAATCAATAGCAGGATTAAAAGGGAGGAAGCCCAACATGCTATATAACATTTTGGGATAAAGACAATTTAACTGAGTAACTATTACTATGAATGTCACTGATGTTAGTTCTATGCAAAAGTTTACATACACCAACTACAAATTTTTTTTTCAAAAATATAAAGAGAAAGAAACTTAAGTCATTATAATGGTTAATATTTCTTATTCATGCTTATTTGGAGATCTAAAGTTAGAGCTAAAATTCAAGTTAATGTTATTAAGCCATTCTTAGATATGTATATCATCTTCATGCTTTTAAATAAAATACTATTTGGAATCTAAGAGGCAATTAACTATAACTTCAAGCCTAGACATTTAGAGAAAGGCATCATTTTTCTATCTGAGGGCTACATAACACTACACAAAAAGAGAACAGTCAACAAACTTTTAGAGTTAGTAATTTTTAATCTATTTATGTTTCCTACAACAGAGGGGTCTATACTGAAGCATTTTCCATTAAAAAAAGGAAACAGGCCAGGGTCTATCTCTCTCCCTCTTTGGAGATGGACCATACTCTGTCTATGGTGTACCTACTTTTATTCTGAACACCCAACCACACCTTGTGGCCTTTCTCTTGACTTTCAATGTACCTCTCTGAATAAATCAACCTTTACTCAAAAAAAAAAAAAAAAAAGAAAAAGAAGAAGAAAAGAAAGAAAAACTAATTAGTTTGAAAAGAATCAAGTCTACCTTCCTTGATAATCCCTTGCCTAACTGTATCATCTTTTTACAAATACAAGAATTTCTTCTACCCTTAACTTAACACAGAACCCATTATCTAAGCTATGAGCCAGCATATTTTTATATATACACAGGTATGCATATGTACATATCCATATGCATTTGTTTTAATTTTATTATTTAGTAAATCAAAAAGATTATGAAAAAGATATATAATATAGGTTTCCCTCCAAATAGTATTTCTCTGCATGTTTCAGTCCCAATTTATGTGGATCATCTTGTCCATAGATGTTCTAAGGACCCAGGTTTCTTCTGACTTTTTACTTTGCCATCCTATTGTCCCATCTACAAGTTTGAAGTTAACTTACTCTATCAACCTCAAGAAAGAAGATAAGAAACAGAGAAAGCAGTGTTGCCGTATGAAACTGGCATGAGACGTCTTTATGACTGCTGCTTATTTTGAATTAGTGAGAATTCGGTCTTGTAGAAACAGACAAGAAAGCTGAGAAGTGTACCCTCCACCTGGACTTCCACAGACCCTAAAAAACAAGTGTGGAAAGAGAGTAGTGTGAGAATGGATGCTGGGGAAAGTTATTAAGCTCTGTCATGCTGATTCATTTCTATTTTGAAAATTTAATAATTTAAAAATATTCATCATCTAAGAAAACCCATTAGTATTTTGAAATTGAGCATTCCCTAGTCACTGTCACTCTTTTAAATTAGCATAATTAGCATAAACATGAATTTGGTGAAGAATTTCCCTCTCCCAGGGCCACCAGCTTTGTCAGAGTCAGAGTGGTTGTGAGTTACAATTCACTATGTGTGCTCTGCAGTTTATGATGCAATGGCACACTCATTTTTGAAAGGAAATGGTCAATGGCACGCTCCTTTCTGAACATTATGTGGCAAGTAAAGGTCTCAAGATGATTTATAATTAGTAGATTTTTAAAATGTAACTTTATGACAGAATGAAGATTAGAATTCAGGGTATACTTGATAAAATCACAGAAAATAACACAACATAGTTTCACAATATGAAAATGTACATTTTTATTTAATTCACACAAGATGAAAAACTCCAAGGAATGCAAGTAACAAATGTAATAATTTCTGACTTGTTCTGGATATAAAAGTCTTACTTATATATCTACTGTCATTTATTTTTAAAAAAGTTAAAAACACTAAGTGGAATCAGTGTGGGCTATGTAGATGTGATCTCAATTTATGAGGTTTAAAATTTGTGATTTGATTTCTGAAATCTCTAGATTTTAGATATACATTTTCTGTCCAAGTTAATTTCATGAATTTTAATAATATTCGGCAAATAATTTTTAACATCTAAGCTTGCTACCAAGGAAATTAAAATTTTCTTTTTAGAAGAGTCCCAATTCTTCAAAGTCAAATTTATCACTAACTGAATGGCAGGATCAAAAGAAAGCTCCTAACTGACCCAAGGTAAAGGAAAGTTTTTGGCCTTGGCTAGATTCTATATTACACTAGGACTTGAATATAAATGTGTAAAAAATATATTTGCCCACAAAGTAGATGGCATGATGGTTTCAGAAATGAACAGCACTGTAGGCAAATAATCAAGACTCAAAATGATATTCATTTCCTCAATAAATACTCATATGCTCATTGCATTCAGTCTTTGTCAGTCAGTGTCCTATGACAGATATAAGAATTCAGCAGAGGAAATAAAATGTCCTATGCCCTAATGAAGTTTAAATTCTAAAGGGAAAGATAGGCAATAAACATGTGATTACAATTTTGATGAGTGTCATAAAAGGAGATGCAGAGAGATCATTTACTGAGGCACCTAATCAGCTCTGAGGAGATTAGCAAAGAAGTGACATGTTAGTTAATACATAAAGGATGATGTAAACTTATGTATGTGAAGATGTAGTGGTGAAGAAGAGGAGCTTCTGGAAGAAGCAATTTCCTGTTGTAATGCCTGGATGTGAAAAAAGCAAGCATGTGTAGAACCAACTGATGTCCCAATGATCTGAAGCATTCACAGATGTAGAAGTAGAGGGGGATGAGAGATGAACTTCAAGAGGAAGGCAGAGACAATATCTTAACAATACTTGTTATCTGTATGAAGCATTTGTAACTTATTGTAAATGGCAATAGAAATTAGGAAGGATGGTCAAAATGCTCTATCTCTAGTCTCAGGAATAAAAGGCAGTGGTTCTCTGGTCTACAGCAATAGCAGTGGTGGTAAAAATGTGACAGATTGAAGAAGGGGTTAGATCAATAATATTTGGTGATAGAGCTGAAGGAGGAGTGAGAAAGAGAGAGGAGTGAAGACTGATTCTGAAATTATTGCCTTCAGAAACTGGATACATCATTTTATCACTGGATGAGATAGAAAACAAATGAGGGGCTAGTTTGAGAGTTTAGAGAAGGGTCATGAGTCTCTTAGACTAAATCATCTTTCAGATATCTAAGTAAAGAGATTAGCAGGGAACTGGCTATATAATCTGCAGATCAGACAGTTTCTAGGTTGGAGATGGAAATTCAACAGTTCTCAGCTTTTTCTGGTAGAGGAATCCTTGGGAGTGGATGAGATTATTTAGAGAGGATATTAAAAGACAACAAGTACATGTTATGACAGGTTAAATCACAAAGCAGAATTGAAATGAATGATATTCTTTCACTTTACTAAATGATCTAAATGGAGTGATTCACAAAATTATCAAACACCTAGGAACAAAAAGAGCAACATTCTTTAAAAAAAAAAACAACAATTTTTAACAATAGGTGCTGAACAGAAATGGTCAATTTAAAACAGTCTAAAGAATTACAGAATATAAAAATTGAATAATTTTAAATTACTAAGTAATATAAGCAACTAACTCCAATAGAAATGACCTAAATAAGACACTGACTATAACAGCCTAGGACGAGGACAGTGACGTTATTTGTCCCAGTAACAGACTGTCAGCAGATGAAACTGTGTCTTTTATCAGATTACAAATAAAAGACTCTTTGTCTAAAACAACATTTCCTTCAATATAATCTCTAGTTGTGCTCAAGAAAAGGTAAGGTGAAAAGTTAAAATAAAGTTTCATTTCTACCATAATGTTTTATTTGGAACAATGGCTCTTATAACAAGAAAAAATAACAACGCACATGTGCACATTTTGTAGGAATTAACTTTCTCTCTTGAGGACTTATCCTTATTACTCTTATTGATACTTAGAGATACTTTAGTTATTAAGTTCATGATCCTAAGAAAAGTTGGTGACTATGTCTTTAAAGTAATTTCAGCTAACTTTGTGAGGCAGAAAAGCCCACTAGAGTTACAAGACCTATGTTAATATCCTAATTTTACCATTTACTTAAATTTTCTGAACCTCAGGGTTTTCACCTGGAAAACAGATTTGAAAACACTTTGATCACCTTAAAAACCAATTTGTGAAGAACAAAATGAGACAAGGTAAGTGATAGATTTTATTACAATGTCTAAAGCAGCTTAAGTGCTGTTTGGAATTTGGTCATGTAAATAAAGAACATTACTATCACACAAATCAAGGAGAAAATAAAAAGAAAGACTTCTGTATCATAACATATTTTGCAGAGCACATAGAGCAGAGGAGAAAGATCACATCTATGAATCCACTGATGATATTTCTTGAAGAAAGCCACAATGACATCAAAGAATACTATTCACCTCCATTTATGACACCTCCATGAAGGAGGAACACATGAAGACAGGAATAACAATGTGAACATAATGGATCTGCATAATCCGAAACTAAAGATTAAAAAGCTACATGAATGTCCTTGAAATGCTGAAATTCTTTGAAAACCTGGGAAGGGAAGTTCATAGGCAAATAAGGCCTTTGGAAATCTCACATCCTATATAAAAATGGAAGAACAAAGTGAGTTTCCTTAAGTAAAAGTTGTACATTGAATTAGCCTTTTCTTTTCATTAAGTTTATAAATGTAGTAAATAAAGCTGACTTGCTTTCCTAGGAAGATGACTTAACATAATCAGTACTTTTAAAGTGACTTTCCCCCATTTGACTTATTTTCTCACACTGGTCTTTATTTTACATTTGTATCTTAGGCTTTCTAATACTGGCAGTCACAGAAGTTGAAAGTTTAAGTAACTAGCTTTCCTGAAACTTTTGCTATAGTTTCACATCAATATCTATTCAGCATTACAGACAAGTAGCCTTACAAGAGCTATAAGCAATGTGTGAGAAGTGTCTGCAGTACATGCAAACACAAGTGAAATTAGCTCTCATTTCTCCAAAGTCATTAAACAGTAGATGTGAACAATGTAAATTACTTCTTTTCATATTTTTCCATTTGATCAGTTAAAAGATCCCTTTGTAAAATGTGGGGAAGAGAAAAGCACTGGCAATATGACACCCCTTTATGCTCAGTTTGGAAGTTTGTTCAATTTTATATTCACACTACTCTACTCTCTGTTGGTCTCTTTTCAAAATGGGATTCATTTGATAGTCAGGCATCTTATAACTTATTCCTCCAACTAAGATCTCCATTTTTGCTGCTTCCTTGGAAAATCAGAATTTCTGTCTTCCACAATGTTAAGTAGATGCTTTTTAAAAGTGTTTATGACTTGGCAAAAAATGCATTAGCTGTGAACACTGATGAGAATTTGTGCTTGTGGAGACTGCAAGGAGGAGCAAAGTCTCTTATTAACATATTGCTTTTTATTATAAAATATGACTCCCATTAGTTTTGGGCTACAGCCAAGTCTCTTCTCATGGTTTAAAAAGGAGAAACCTTGACAAGATTCAACTTAAATCACATCTTGATCTATATTATGTACACAAAAGAACACTTTCTGCATTAATGTAACAATAAGAGTCTGATTTATAATCCTAAAGCAAAGAAATTCAGAGTTAAATAAATCAAATGACTTAGCACTTGTCCCTAGATTTTTTGCAAGGATGTGAAATCTATGAGGAAAAAGGAATAAATAATGTAGCAAGTATTTCATCTGTAAACTCAAAGTATTATATGGGTGTATTAAGCATGCATTTTCACTTTGGTGAATTTCAAAAAGATAATAGAAATAAGACAACTGTCTCCTCAGAACTGCAATGCATCTGAGGTATTTCTGGACTCAATAATTGCGAGGGTTTTTTTTTTCTATTTTTTTTAATAGGAGCATGATACAGGTTTACAACTAGCTCATGTATTTCATAATCTTAAACACCGCCAGGAAAATTTATTTCTGGTCAGCTCTGAAAGTTAAACTACCTAGTATTTGTCTAAAGCCTCCAAGCCTAAAAATTCTATAGTATATAAAAGAAAATATCTCCACAGAGAACAGAGCACAGCCTCAAGGAAAAGAGACAAACACTTGTTCATTTAAAAAATTCAATCAGTATCAAGCACTATTCTGAATGATGGCAAATTTAACAAAATCCATACCCCCATGGAGCTTAACTATAAGGATGACACCAACACAAATATAATAATTATCTAATAGTTATCTCCAGGGATGGAGGTTAGGCAAGGAAACAGAAGGGACAGGTGGGCTCAGGATACTGGAGGAAAACTTTCAGAAGAAAATAACATTAAATTGTTTTAAATGTGACTAGAGGGGAGGAATATGCTCTGAGCAGAAGGCACACCGTGAAAGAAAGCATGCACTTGAAGAAGCATATGCTTGAGGGATCCTGAAAATAGCAGCTGAAGGGAGATGAAGAAGAGACATCAGAGTCTTAAGTCGTGTATTCAGAATCTCTGGGGTAAGAGTCTCTCACACATGGCTTTGAAAACATAATTTGAGATTTAGGATGAGATTTCTCCATAAAGAAAACCAACAAAATGAGAAATGATGAGCATAGGCAGCTAGGACAGTTCTATCCTCTTCAGAGAGGATGTTCCATAGGCTAAAGGAGAAATAAAACTCCATTCACTTTCCTTTTTGATTTGAAATGCTTCCCAATCTCTATCATATCTACATGGATAACAACTCTCTAAAGAGTGACCCAGTTAGAAATAATTACAAATAATCCTACAAACTAAATGAAATACTTTTGATATTTACATGCAACTAAATTTTACCTATTAATAAAATCAGTAAATATTTTTTGAAAATGTTTTAACACTAAGATGTATTAGATACTAAGAAGAAGTGTTAAGAGGATGACTTCTGGTCAGCGCTCTACTGGAAATCCAGTTCAATTTAAAAGTGCTTCGTTTCAGAAGCAATATACTTTTTAAATTATTAATGCTGTTTCTGTGCCTTTGTAAAACCAACACAGTATATGTTAGTACTTGAATTAATCTTTCAACACTACTTGCTTTTTGATTAACTGAAACCTAATATAATATATTTATTCTAGATTACCAAGATATAGAGAAACTTGCATATATTTACTTACACACCCAAGTTGAAATATTAGGCCTTTAATTTGCCACAGTATAGTTACTCTTGCAAGGAAATATGTTAAAGTTAGTGAACAAAATGAAAAGAAATCAAATTAGCAGTCTTTTATACTACTGCTACCAATGACAGTGTACACTTTAATTAACACAAAACAAAGGAACTAATTACTATCAGACCCAAATTCACATTGTGGATTGGAACTAATGTTTGTTTTACTTGTTTTTAAACAACATACAGGAAGCACTTGCCATGTTTACCCTAATTCAATATTTTATACTCAAGTAAGCAATTCTAAAATGAAAGAACAGTTGAGGTGGAAAATGATCTTTCGACCATAAAATTCCACTCCATATTTTTCAAAAACTGTGCTTTATAGATTGAGAAGCTAACACTTTCTCACAACTTGCTATATCAAAGTTCAGACTGGATCCAGCTCTTACTTGTAACCAAATAATCTGTTCACCAGGTCACGTTGATTCATCACACTGTGGGACTGCAGAACACTTGTGATGATGACTACAAATTGTAGCCTTAACCAAGAAAAGCCCAAAATGGTAAACCATCTCTGCCATCAAACTTTTAATGCAGCCCAGTGAAGGATCCTGCCTTACTTCACACAGACCACTTAGGTATTATGAAGAACTGAACAAATAAACAAATATACAGTTAAATAATTCCCTCAAAATGTAACCATAACTATAATGACTAAGTTAGACCATATTTCAGAAATAAATTCTCTAGTATTATACAAGAAGATGAAGGAGATTCTTTTGGATACCAGACTGCTTTTGTCTTTTAGTTTAACACTATTAAAATTGAGTCTATAAGCCATAAGCTTAATTTATTAATAGTCAATTATGTTCAAATAGTTTAACCAAAATGGTTACTTGACTTCATGTACCACTCAGTTGACTGACTGAGGGCAGATGCTTAAGGATGTCAAAAAAAAAAAAAATCATTTACTGTTCTATGGGAATAAAATAAATACTCTGAAATATTTTTAATAATTGGAACCTAATAAAAGTAAGATACTAGGCTTAATCCAAGTTCTAACACTTCCTACCTATATGTTTTTTGCTAGTCCATTTAATCATTTGTAACAGAAGATCAGTATTATCTTCTTTCTATTCCACAGGAAGTTTAAGGGATTAATACAATAATATATTCCAAATTGTCTCATAAATCAAGACATGTTATATTTGCATTGGAGGCTATGAGAGTTGGTTTAAAACTATAGAAATAATTTTAAACAGTCCATCAAAAATTACTGTGTATAGACTTTCTTCAATGTTTTCCCATGCCTCTCTACTTTCCTAACCTTCCAAACCCTGCTTGTTTAACAAACTTCCTTGTTGTCTGGCTAATAGTTGGATCCAGCCAAGAATGCCAGCAGAAGCTTAGAGAGAGGAAGAAAATTGTGGAACCCATCCCCACAGCTTTTTCACCACCCGATTATGTACTTCAATTGAAGATGATCACAGATCTTGTCAAGGTGCTCTCTCTCCTGATTCCTGTAACTTCATTTTTCCCTTACTTTTCTAGTTTAAGGGTAGTAACAGTGCCCCCTTTACTACATCATCCCCTTAAATTTTGCTGTAACTTGCTATCCCTTTGTAATTACTTTTACTAAACTCTCTCCAAATTCCCAACTTGCCATTGCAATCTGTTCCCTACTGGGAACGTGACTCATACAAAACTTTAGCATTTGATAAGAATCCAGAACTGCAGTGTATGACATCCTGGTGGTGGTGTTTGTTTATTTCCCCCCTTAGTAATACCTACTGATTTGCTCAATTCTATCTCTGCTTTCTTACACAATACACTTTAAAATTAATAATTTGTGTTTTCAAGTAAGGGCTCTCTCTTACATTCTGCTACTAAAGATAAATGTCATATACCTTAAAATCAATCCCCATGACTTACAAATGTTAAGAAGATGAATGATAGTGTTCAATAAAGCAATCCACAATACCTCTTGACAAGCTGTCACCACCAATTTTTCAGCAGTCTTTGATGCAGATTTTGTAAGTGATCAAGAAACCAGTATATAGGATAATGGAACAATTATGAAAGCCTTCCTTCTAGCATGTAGAACACAGTGAAGCCAAATGGCATCTAGGAGCAATATCCTGGGCAAACTAAGCTGCCTGAAATTTCTGTTTCTCCACTGAATTACAAGTTTGACTGCAGAGGTCAGTATTTTGAGAAAGTAAACAGCAACATGAATTCCAGTGCTGAGTCCATGGCCACCTGTACTTCTGTGAAAAATACTGTAATTCATTTTTTTTGGTTAAGCTTGATTTTTTATTTTATATTTTTTTACTCATTTGATATAGAAAATAGATGATCATATCAAGTAATGACTCTGAGAAAGTAATGTTATCAGCACCTAAACTACTCCCTGATCTTAGAAAGTTGTGTGGCATTTCCATACTGCTAGAATACAGTGAGTCAAATTACTTAGAAACAGAATATAGGTTTTGGAGTGTTTGTATATACAAGTTCGCATTCATGTGGATAGTTCCCCATCATAGGTCAGTGTCTGATGTTACTCTGTACTTAAAATTATCCTAAATCTCAAATGAAAATCCAACAAATGCCTTTCTTAGGAAAGGAGCCAGAATTGGGTCCTGATCTCTATTTACCAAAAATTTACTCCATTGCTGGTGGGAAGTAAACTTGTATTTTAATATGGCTCTAAAACAAAGAGTTAAAATAAATTCTCAAAGCAAATAACTGAATTCTAAGGAATAGCTTCTAAACTAAGCCAACTTAAATTATTAAAAATAATAATTTCATCTGCTGAGCTATTAAAAAGATGGTACGGTGTTATACAGAGTAGAAACTTAAAATCTTCACATATAGAAGGCAATTCTGGGAACAGAAGAGTTCTATCTACACAAAATCTTTTCATATGAACTACATTAGGGATTTTTAAAGTTTTTCAAAGGAATAAGTTATATTTATTACTTTTAAGTTAATGGTTTATAATTATGGCTTTAATATAATGACTCATCAACTTTCTTTCCATGTAAATATATCACCTAACAATTCATAAAATGACAAGTATTGAAATAGGCACTAGGCAAATTTTAAACTCCTTAAATTACATATATAAATTAGAAAAAAATTCTCAAGATTGGATTACTGAGCCACAAATGTAACTGATGAAATATAACTGATGAAATAAATTATGGAGGAAAGTGTTGCTGTTTTGATATAAATATTTCATTCCATGATATTTTGGAGATGAGAGCCAAGAAAATGCATTATAATTGCAATATTATAGCTAAATACCCTTTTCTTTGTATATATGTACATTTTTATCACTTTATATTAAACTTTAAAAGAAGAAAATATCCTAAAGTTTAATTAAGAGTTTTAAATCAAGGGATTTACTAATTTATATCTATGAACAGTGATAAACATTTGGTAGAAAAAAATACATAGAATTCTTTTAGTTCAATGTGCAAGGGACATTACTAACAAAAATGATTTTAATGGTGTTTAATTTTTAATGTAATTTTTATGTGTTTACATAAGTATAAATTGGTTCATCTTATTTACATTTCTTGGCCATAAAACTGTGTTTTTAATACATTTACAAGATCATTAAAAAGAATTTGTCAAAACCATGTAGTTTCTGCGTGATTGGCATTAAAGCTTTTCCTGCTGGTATTTAATGAGAGCTTTGGAACAAGTGTGTCAGAAGTACCTTCTAATTAAACAAAAAATAAGAGTTTGTAGCAGAATGAACTTTGTTAAAACGTAAGATTTTGCTTTCCAAATAGTTATCTGAAAACGTATATAATTTAATAAGGGTAGATCTAGTACAAAGTAGAAAGGAACCCAGAACAGAAAAGCACCTTCTCACCTTAGCAGGCTCAGCGCATCCTCCCCTATGGGCCATCTGAGTTTCGGCTCCTTTGAAACGTCCGCGCCTTCTCCGCACTCCTCCTGCATGGTTTCTTCATGGAAAGCAAGTACATTTTTCCCCCAGTCCTTCACTACATTTCATTAAAGTCATATTGGAATCACAGTACTCTGCGGAGACATTTTTAAAAGGAAAGAGGTCCCTGTCTGCTCCAGCCCTCCACATTGTTGGAGCGGGCTCTCCTCAATTCCGCAGGTAACAGGAGTTTTCAGAAGCTGTGGCGGCGCGCCTGCGCAGGCGGGACGGGGTTGGGGGCGGGAGGGAGTCCGCGTGCATGCGCTCAGGCCGCCATTGCGGCCGCCGCCGCCGCCACCGCCACTGCCTCCCCTCCCACGAAGCCGCCGCTTCCCCCCACCTCCCACCCCCACCCACCGATTGCGGCACTAAATTCGGCGGGAAAAGGGAGAGCAAATGTAGCATAGACAAGGAAGAAAGTATTTTCTTGTGGGTCTATTTATTCTCAAATTCTTAAGGCAGTTTAGAAAAAATGACAGACTACTTCTCTAGTCTTTATCTATTTCCAGTAGTAGACTCAGACGGTCTTCTATTTATTTATTCATTCATTTAACAAGTTTAATTTAGTGAGGACCTATTTCAAAGTATGCATTTTACAAGGTACTTATGATTTCGGAAATGGAAGTGCTTCCTTATTTCTATTCTGGTTCCCTAAATAGATGTGGTAACATTAACCAAAAAAGGGAATATAAGAAGGAGATTAAGATTATAAAGGAATATATTATTTTTCTTTGATTTCATATCAGATTTATAACAAGTTGCTCGATATCTGAGGAAGTATAATGAATTAAACTTCAGTTGATTTAGAAGACCTTATTATGTATTTTTTTCATTTTTTTCATAAATTTTTAATTATCAAAAGAATTATGTATTTTCCTCATTCTGTTACTTGTAAATTCCTGTGGTTTGGAATGAATCTGAAACCTCAAAATTAAAACCCACATATTACAGGTTAATATTTTGCCTGACACTGTTCCAAATAAACTGAAGAATCTACCAAGAAAGATATTTTTCCCCACAGGTACTTTTGATTTGCTCTCTCACCTTACTTTATTTCAATTGGCATTATCAGATTCTAGACCTCAGAAAAAGTTTTATTTATTCTATTCAGGCTTGGAATTTCTTTTAAATTTAACAAGATAATACTTGGTGAAATCATTTAAATGTTGTAGGTAATGTCTATAATATACAGTAGGTTCACATTGAACTAAGTTTCTTTTTCCTTCATTCGGCTGTTAAAATCATTAAAGAAGACAACTTGATGATATAAACAAACTTTATTTAACACTTCATGAAGTGGACTGTCTTATTTCAGAGAACTGCAAAGTGGGCAGAAGGCAAGAAATTTTTATAGGATAAAGAATAAGGAGCAAGGAAGAGGAAAATAGAAAATATCTGATGGGCTGAGGCCACATAGTCAACTTTTAGGGTGAGAAGACCCAGAGGTGACTTGGCCTGTGGGGACTGGCTGACGGGGTAGTCTGTGCTTCTGGTTAAAAGAAGCATTTACAGGAACACAAAAGCTACCTAAGTTTTGATTTGCTGACTTGGTACATGAGGCTCTGTCTGGGACCTAGAAATCTATTTCCATAGGACCCTCTTTTGATCAGACCGTTCAAGAGATGTGATAAAGTATATTGATCTTAGCATGAGTCTTGGTTACCAGTGCCTCTTCAGGTCTCAGTGTGGTAGTCACAGAGATCTGGGAGAACTGACTCTGGTAAGAAATGTCACCTGCCAGTTATCCCAGGATCTGATCTGTAGGATCCCAAGAGAAAGGGGTTCAGAGTATGGAGCACAGTCCTGGTAGATACCAGAATTTGTCAAGGTTTTCTATTAATTTTTATTTCAATTTTAGTTTCCCTTGGCTGTTTAAGGGAATAATGGATAGCAGGTTACTGGAGAATCCCTCAGGGTCCTGTCAGCCCTGGGAGGGGCCTCTATGGGGACCCTCCTTTGAGGTGAATCGATAAAGCCACTAACTTGGCAGGCTTTTGTTTACAGTCTGGTAGTCTCTTCATAGAAGAAAGGCAATTCAGATAAAGGATTAGTAGACTGAGTACTCAAGCAAAGGAGGATAGAATGAAGTAATCATCAGTCTTCTAGTTCTGTTTTAGGTACCTCTTGTGTCTTTGATTTTTCATTAGCCTTTTGCAATGAATCATTCAGTGAAGTGTTTTTTGTTTGTTTCTTTGTTTGTTTTGAATTTTGAAGCCTTTTGGAGGCTTCTGCATTCTAATTAAAATAGCTATCCTATTCTGTTTATTTGATTTAGGAGCCCCTTCATTTAAGTGCACTTCTTATGGGAACCATTTTGTTTACTTGGAACTTTTTCCATGATGTTCATTGTCATTCTGGGTGTCTTACTAAAGATTTTGCCATTTTTGCAGATATCTACAACTTCCGGGACCACAGTTCATAGACATAAAATAAGTAGGTGTGCCACAGGGTAACACCCTCAATTCTTAGAAGGCTGTGGATCCCATTTCTTTAGCTAAGCCTTGGGTCTCTCAGAGCCAAATTATTACCTCAGAGGGAGGTGCCCCTGGGTTGGGGATTTTGTGGTGTTTTATAGTGTACCTCATTGCATGGAAATTCTCTTGAGGTTGGTGGGTGATCCAGTGTCAATCTAACTCATTCTGTGACCAATTTATCATAGGTTAAGGGTTTGAAAGTCAGGTGGTGAGTGTTCTAACAGCTTTTAAGTGCTTGATCCAGACCCACCAATTTTTTATCTTTGGCTTTCAAGATTCCCATTAGCAACAGATCTATTATTCTTTTCATGAGCCTATTTCTTTATAGTGTTGGGCACCCAAATGGCTTTTAATAGTATAACTTGTGTTTACTTAGATTTTTGACTGTAGTAGTCCAAATAGACCAAATTCCTTGTCTTCATTTATTTTCCCAAGTCCCCCAGTGGTTTATGTTGTGGACTTACCTCAAGGCTTTGTGAGTTCCGTGGTGGCTGCTACGCACTGCAGACTCCCAATATAACTATCCTGGAATCCTTCTGGGGCTCCAGAAGCTTTCTGGGGAGTTTGTTTTGATCAAAGAACAGCATGATAAAGAACAGAGCTAAAGTCCAAGACTGACTTACCCCTGGCCCTTCCTTAGTAACAATGAGAAAAACAGTGAACTCAAAGGGGTCAGCAGGTGCCATGCCTGTGCACCTCCTGATCCCATCGGCCATTAGCATTCAGCTTTGGGTATCACTCCTGTTTAAAAAGGATGAAAAAGCAACATAAGTGATACAAACTTTAAATAAAACTTCATGAAGTGAACCTTCTTTTGGAGAACTTCAGATTGGGGCAGAAGGCAAGAAACTTTTATAAAATAAAGAATAAAGAACAAGAAAGAGATAAAAATAAAATACCTGATTGACTGAGGCCACACAGTCAACCTGGTTTTGGGTGAGAAGACTCAAGAGTTGACTTGTCATCTGGGTGGGCAAGGAGAGCAAACAGGGGAGAGTCCAGCTGGAGTCCAAGCTGTAAGTTCCTTGGCTTGAGGATGGGGAGGGATTCATGTTACGTGTTCATTGGTCAGGAGATAACTCTTAGTCTTCTGTAAATCAGGAATTTATGTGAAATCAGTCTCTCAATTCTTAAAGCCCATTTTTCTGTGGATATGTGCCTGAGATTTTGTTTCAAACCCTCTGGTTCCATTTTAGATTGAAAGCCTTTCACTCTGATCATGAGGAACATTTGCACAGACACAAACTTATCTAAGTTTCGGTTTGCTGACGTGGATCCCCAGCAGAAGCAGTACCATGTTGTGCCTAGAAAGTTATTTCAACACTGGGAATGTAAGTAAAAGACATACTTGAGCCTGGAAAAACTTGATTTGACAGTAGCATAAGATGCTCTCCCACAGTGTGTTCTGCATATAAAACTACAAAAATTATTTCTCTCTCCCAGTTAGTGATACACTTCAACACTAGAAGGTACTAAATGCCCCTGACCCTCCCATCACTCCAAGAATAATAATGATAATGATATAGATCAAGGGCACTATGAGTCCACAGTACTGTGGGGTAGATGCTTCAGGTGCAAGTGAAAGATTAATTCCCTCTGAATTCATATAACGGGCTCAATTGGATTCTCCCCGTTCTTTTCTTTTGACTGCCACCCCTGCAAGCAAGAGAAGTGAGCCTTACTCCCGTATTGCCCAGGAAGTGGACATGACACGGATTCCCTCTTATAAAGTGTTCTTGAACACTCTATCCTTTATAGGTTAAAAAATAATAATAAAGTGAGCATTTTAAATTTCTAAGTTATTTATATGCATCATTTTATTTAATCTTCATTAGAAAATGATAGTATTATTATCTTTGCATTTTAAATAATAATGATTACTAACCAATACTGAATATTTACTATAGGCTAGGCACTTCTATGAACTTTACATGTGTTAACTGAATGTATCTTTGAAATAATTTGAGGAGTAAGCACTATTGTTATTCTCAATACTAGTTATCATAAAGCAGTGTTTCATAGTGGTCACAAAAAATGTGGACTCTGGACCCAGACTACGTTTCAAAACAGGCTTTAAGTCACTTACAAGTTATGTGACCTAGGCAAGTTACTTAAGCTGCCTTTTCTTTTGTTTTTTTTATCTGTAAAATGAGGACAAAAATAATGTCCTTTTTATTCCATTGGTTTATGCATTAAATGAATGAATATCTATAGAATGTTCTAAACAATGACTGCTATATAGTAAGTGCTTAATAAGTATTACTGATTAGCTATAAAAGAAGAAACTGAAGAGCAGGAGGGTAAACAACTTTTTCAAGGTCAAACTTGCAGAATTGGCCTGAGAATCCAGATCTCTCCATTTTTAAAGTGATAACGGCAACCACTAAGCTGTGCTATGTTGTGGTTCTAAGGATTTTCCTGCTCTGGGAAGGCCTGGGGTTGAATGAATGTATCAACTTTGTTCTGATCTCAGGGAAAAACACTTCTTTTTCCATGAGTTCAGAATTAGGGTATGGGCTTGGGGGAAAGAGACCAAAGACTCAAGATAGAGTGTTAAAAAGAATCATCATAGCCCACTTACTGTCCATCCCAGACTGGTTCAATCGGGATAAGAGCTTTACATTGGAGTTCAGGGTGAAAAAAATTATGTAATTTGAGATAGCAGCTCCAGATACCCTTCTGCATGTCACTCTTTGAAACCCAGCGTGGCAGTTTGTGGTTAGTTGGTTACTTAAGAATTTAGAATCCTGTTAAATCTCCTCTTTCTGATAATACTACACACACACACACACACACACACACACACACATATATTATGTATCATATATCACAATGGTTATAATACTAATATAATGAGCCCATTAGAGTATATAAATTCTGTGAGTTGGGAATCAATGTGAGTTTATTAAAAAAAGAACAAAAGGAAGGAAGAAAAAGACAGACAAAGATAGACAGGTGTTGAATGTTTTTCTATACAAGGCAGAGAAACTTGGATTAGGCATTATCTTATTATTCAATGAAACCTATACTCCATCAAACTGAACTATACTTCATTTCTTAAATAATTCACACACTTCCACACTTCATTACTACAACCCATTTGTCCAGCGTGGGATTGCCTCCCCTCATGCAGGTGTCCTCGTCACTATTCATGACCACCACTCTAAGCTCCTTGAGGGTGACAACTGTGTTACCTTCCAGGTATTCATTATACCTAATAAGTGGCTGGCAAATAGAAGACGCATAATGCTCATTTATTGAATGAATGCTTAGCTCAAGTACCATTTCATCTGTGAATTGTATTCTAGAACTCCGAATTGAAATGATCTTAATTAGGTTCCACTGCACTTTTCCCCCCAAATTTTTATTTAGGTACATTATAAATATAGTGTTTTAAGTGACTAATTTTAAGTTGCAGCTCAAGTAGAAGTTTGAACATATACATCCCCACTTAACCACCCAGACCAAGATATAGAATATTTCCATTACCCCAGGAATTTCCCTTGGGTCCCTTCCTAGTCTATGTGTCTTCAAGGGCAGTCACTATTCTAAATTTTATCACAATTGATAACTTTTGCCTAGTCTTGAAGTTTAAATAACTGAAATCATACAGTAGATTCCTTTTTGTTTTGGCTTTTTTCCTTTTTCAGTCACTATAACATCTGTGAGATTTATCCATGTATATCTAGGGTTAGCAGATATTGCCAGTGTTCCAAAGTGATTGTACTTGTACACTCCATCCAGAGTATGGTAATGTTCCAGTTTCTCCACCAGCTTGGCAAAACTTGGTATTATCTGTCTTTTTAATTTCCACAGTTTGGGTGAGTGTACTGCTATCTCATTGTGGCTTAATTTGCATGACCTTGATGATTAATATTTTGAGGCCCTTTTTCATTCGCTTATTTATTTATTTATTTTGGCTACCTTTTCTTGTGAAATGAATTCAACTGTGTGTGTGTGTGTTTTTAATATGATGATTTATCTTTCTTATTGATTTCTGGTAGTTCCTTAAATATTCTAGATATATTTGTCAAACTTTTGTAGACTTTTCTTTTTCTATTCTGTATTTTACAATTACCTCTATTGTGTCATTTTATAAAAAGAAACTAGGTGGTTTTTTTTTAAGTCCAAGTTATCCTTTGTCTTTCTTATATGGTTAGTACATTTTTTATGTTACTTAAGAAATCTGTCTATAGAAAACTAAGAAAGACAATCTTCTGTGTTTTCTTCTTAAGGCTTTGTTGATTTACTTTTTTCACTTAGGACCATGATTCATCTTGAATTGATTTTTGTGTATGATGTGAGGTAGAGGTCAAAGTCCATTTTTGCATATGGATATTCAGTTGTTCCAGCACCATTTCCCCAGCTGAATTGGAGTATGTCACCACATTTTTTCTTCCGCTGTTGCCATAGCAACTTTTTCCCCTTTACTTTTTTTCTCTTTTACTTTTTATTTTTTTGTTTACAAGAGGTGATAATAGCATGAAGAGTTGAATTCACTCCTTTTATCATTCACTTACTGGCTGCATAATTTTAAACAAAATAATTTACTTCCTTGGCAGTTTCTTTTGCTAAAAACAAGGGCTCAGAATTGAAGTTTGTAACTTCTAACTACCTTCCATCTTTAATATTTTGTTTTTCTCTATGACCTTCAATAACAAATTGATGATGTACAAATACATTAAGATAAGCAACTTCAGACAGAAGGATTTAAAATCTCACCTTGGTTTAAATAGCACAAATTCCAGTTATTCATCTAAGACCCTTGGGGCTACATGTGCTTCATAATTTAGAATTTATCAAGTTTTGTAAGGTTAATTTGATGCAAATATTGTGTATTGTGTAATTGTTACAGAGCGGTTGGCACTCTGCACAGTAATCAAAACTTAATGTCTATGCAGTGAAATGTATGAAGAGAGATAAACACTATAAATAGTGATATTTATTTGGGAAACATTCTACAAAAAAATTAGTTCCAAAATATTTTTAGTTTTCATACTTCTGCATTGCAGCATTGTAGGTAATGGATCGTGGACCTGCAGTATTGTAGATTCAAGATACAGTCAATGAAACATTAATGACACTAGTTCTGGGCAAAATCTTAGCTAATTTTCTTCAAGTTTTACAGTGAAATTTTATTACAGTTGGTAGAATGTTTTCTCTTTGCCTATATAAAATATGCATTAGCAAATGCAGAATGAAAGCTATAAAATATCTAACAATATATGTACAATGACCTTTAAAATGAATAATGTAAATTTAAACAGTAATAATGAAATCATAATGCAAATATTAGGTGTGGAATGCATATATAAATCAGATATGAATATCAATAATGTTATGGTATTTATACTCATACATATATTTAAAAATCTATGACCATTTCAGACATAAAGCAGTAAATAATTTCCAAAACCATGTTTTCCTCTCTTACTTAAAATGTTCCTTTCCAGCACTTCCTTGTTTACCACGCCACTGCTGCTTCCCTGTGTGCACTATGCATCAGTTAGTTTCTCCAAGACAAACACCTGTACATGAGGACATTTCCTGCTCAACCTTGGAAAGGATACAATTGTGCTTAATTACTCCTAAGCTTTCAACATAATAGGAATCTAGCAATTCCTACTAATCTCCAATTGTTATTTTAGATAGAAAAGAAATTGAACAGTTTCTAAAAACTGCTTAAAGCCCTTCTCTGCAGAGCACTGTGGGTATTATAACAAACTCAGGAGCCAACATGATGGGCTCTAAGTAATCCCCACAATGGAGTTCACAGCACATAAAAATACTAATAAGTTTTTAGTTTGATCAATCTAATTTCTCTTCTATTTTGTTATGGATGGTATGAAAGTAAATTAGGTAGCTGTAAATAATTATTTCACTATTCATAGCATGTTGATGACATATGAAACCAAGTTGGCCTCCCTAAGATCAGAACATAAAATCTAGTTGAAGATGTTACAGAAAAATTGGGTACTTACCAGAGTAAGAATAATTATTAAATATCTGAAATCTCATATAAGCATTATGCATTTAAAAGTTCTAGTTGTGAATTATGTGTGTCCAACCTTTACTAAATGAAAAATATTTTGCTCCCTAAAATCTCTTAATTTAGAGAATTTAAAAATATCTAAGCACTAGAGTACACTTAGTTTACTAAAAAAAAAAATTAAATATGGAGACAAGCATTAACAAGCACTAAGTTTATTCCTTTTAGAAAAGAACTCTTTAAGTCAAAAAAAGGGAAAATTTAAAAAATTATATGACTTCCCTAGAAATGCACTATACCTACCTGGTGATTAGAATTCAAGAAATTATTTCAAAATTGAGATATGTCTTGAAAAATAAATTAAGCATACTTATCTTCCAATGACTAAAATAATGGAACTAAAAGAATTTGCTTAGTCAAATAGGAAACTCACAAGCTGAGGGCTATAATCCAATAACTCTCAGACTATGTCAAAAATGCTTTCAAAAAATTCTACTCCATGTAACACATTATAAGTGAAAAACAGTTTCTTGTGTAATATGTTCAACTATATGAACAATTTCCTTAGACTCAAGGTTGCTACACACTAGGATGGATTGTTATTCTTGAAAATAGTCTTGGAAGTACTCTCACATACCTGAGATAATGTACTTATAACTGAAGGAAGAAACCAGCTAAATTTCTTAGGATCTTTCCAACTCTATAGGACTGCAATTCCAGTTAGCCTTCAAATTGAAAACTCAGCATGGCATCAAAACTACATTTAAAAATCTGAGTATGTAAATCAGAGTATATTGATGAATGAAGAAGTTCTTATTTTCAATAGTAGAACCTGACACAGACTTAATTTAGCACTTATACCTGGTTCAATTCTTAGAACACAAATTTCACAAATGAAGTTTGATTGCATGTTAAAAGTATACTTGGTATAAGTCAAACCAGTTTACACATGTCAATCTCCTAGAAGTAATGTTTCATAATCAATTCATCATGGAATTTTCCAGAAGAAATAAGAATAGCAAATTTGCTGTACACTTCTCCTCAAACAAAGGAGGTAATATATATTTAATGCAACTTGAATAACTTCCTTTAAACTTAGAGATTTTTATAAAATGGCATCTCTTCTGAAGACAGATTGATAATAACTTATGACTCTGAGGTCTGAGGCCAGTCTCTGATATTATTGCCAGTCCAAGGAAAACTTACTTTTGAATGACATCCAATCTAACCTTCAGCACCTAATCATTTAGAAGGTTTAGAAAGCCTACAGTGTAGATATTAAAATAACTCAGATTATATATGCTATTCTTTCAACCCCTCTCTTCTTAAAAAATCAAATCTTGGCTTTAAGATCAATTTCCAAACTATATTAAGGAACTGAAGGTGAGTCAATGGGCTTTAATTTATGTTTCTATATACAATTTTGTAACAAAAACATAGAAAGAATAGTAAAACTTAGAAAAGCACTATGGATGTGTTATGGCTGTTATTCTAAGTGCATTTAGTATAATAAGAAAGGTCATCTATGTTTTTAAAAGGTGGAAATATTGCCATTTATAGACGGCAAATACAATTTTGTATTTTAATTGGTCTTTAAGAAAATCTTGCAAAATTGAAACTATATAACCTTCTATCCAGACACAATTTAAAAATAATTATTAAAGTATCACTTCACAGAACAGGTTTTCTCACTCACATGTGTATGTGATGATAGCAGATGGAGAAATGTCTAATGAAACTATTGATTAAAGAACAACTTCAAGGGTATTTCAAGGAATGATACTTTAAAATATATAGACTCACCATTAATTATTATTTTAACGTAACTATTTCCATGGGAAAGTCAAAAGTCTTTGTATTCTCATTTTTTCTGTGAAAAGAAAATGCTATTTTAATAGGAAATATTTACAAATCGTTTTTAATGATAAATATAATTTCTTTCACAAATGGAATGATAGAATTCTGACTAGTATTTCATCAGTTTTACACTTCTTCTTTAGCCATAAATGTTGCCAAAGAAAGCTATTTTTATTGCCTAAAACACTACATCATGAATTTTTTAAAATGGAAACTCATCTAAAGGATTTGCTTCCTTACTTTACAAAGTATTAAAATTCCCCTGAAGGCTTTCCTCTTTATGTCTTGCTTGATTGCTTTATTTGAAACAAGTGGCATGCTATAAGGTATACAATTATCTTCAATGAATAATGAAAGATCATGAAGCTAAATTGCAACTATATCAATAGGACTTGGTAACTAGTATGTGAATTTGATTCTTGCCCAGCGTAGTGGTTAAAGTTGAATTGAGTTGGTGGGAAGAAAATCCAAAGCAAGAAAATAAAATCTGAATTCTGGTTAAATAATGTCGGGGACATACAATTAAAAACAAAATCTTCTCACAACCCAGAAATTCTCTCTACAAAGTTTATAGAGAAAGAAAACCCTTCTATTACTGAATAAGCATTATGCCAGAATGCAGTGAGCATCTCAGGTGTGAACGAAAATACTGCAATGTGAGTGAAAATACTGCAAACATATCAGTAAACAAAGAATGCTGAAGCCAAGTCCTCAGCAACTGCCTCCATCCCCCAGTGAGCACAGGCCTGCAGCCCAGCCTCTGCAGCCACTCACAATGGTGCCCTCTGAGCAGACTCAGAATAAGAAAGGACAGGATACTGGCCCTAGATAGCTAGGTGCTTGTCAAAAGGAATGAATTCAGTGAGCCTAAATGTTTGCTTCCTCCCATACATAGAAAAGCACTAAATTTCTTAACTTGAGATGCCGGGTATTCTTTAGATAACAAGTAATATTTTATTGTTCCAACTACCTGTTCTTTGTTGTAAAGTTCCTATATATCCTAGCTCCTCCCCTACCTCTTGGGAGCAGTCCCTCAGAGCAATCTGAGAGGCTGTCATCCTGGCTTGAGTCCTCCTGCCAAATAAAACATAACTCTTAACTTTTAGGCTGCACATTTATTTCAGTCAACACAGGCAATCAGCTAAGAGATTGCAAAGGCAAAAAGAAATGTCACTGTTTTATATAGCCAAGCAGATACAACACATTATATCAAAAAATTTAAGGTAAACAATAACTAATTTTCAAGTCAGAGGAATTGGCAACACCATTTGTCACACATTATTCATATTAACTTTACCTGGTAACTGTACTGACCATCTACTTTAACTAATTAGTTTTATCTGAAAGAATAACAAACTGTTCATTATTACAAAAAGAGATAGTTTTGCATCTTGGAGCAAAGTGGCCACCAATAAATTAGACTCCTACTCTTCCACAAAAACTGAGAGATTAGGAGTCCTATCTCCCTTGATGCTAGCATTTCCAGGAGATGGCTCACAAGTTCTTGAGAAAAACTATCCTTGGGCATAAAGCTGACAAAAAATCAACTAACAAAAGTCATTAGAAACTGCAGATCAGAAACTGCTACAATTACAAGCTTCCTAAGATAAATGCTCTCAGAAAAAGAATTGGAAGGAAACCTCTTCCCCCATTTTTAACAGGGAGAATTAAGCCTCTAATTTTTAATTTATGTTTGTCATTACAATTCAAACCTCTAAGGTTTATCAAAAATAAATCATGCAAGGGAACTACTGATTTTATTCAAATTATAAAATTGAAAATTCAAAGCAAATATATTGTCTCCTTTAATTCTTTAACATATGTAAATATTTAATCTTACATTTCTATAAAGGATGCTATTGAATGTGAGCAGAATTTGCCTCACCAAAACATGCCTCTTTGACATAAGGATTTTTTTAGGCTGATTATTTTTAAGAAACAGCAGGCATAGGAAAAGCTCTGAAAATTGAGTAGAAGTTACTTGTTTGTGACAGGTATTTACATTTATAAGGGAAATCTCTGTTTATAAGAATGTCTCCCTCTCTGTACCAGGAAGAGAAGGTACAGTAAACCTCTACACCACTGCAATGGAGAAGGCAACAAACTAAATCTGCATAACAAACTTACTGTTATTTACTGTGCTTTTCCTAATAGCCTGCCCCTTAACAGCTTTTGTCTTTAGCTGAACATTTTACTTAAACATGATGGCTTGTGCCATTTCAAGGAGTTAGTTTTCCCAGGTGTCTCCCAGATACAGAGCAGGTACACATATTATTAAACTTCTCTTTGCCTTTCTCCTGTTAATCTATCTTTTATTATAGGAGGGGTATCTCAGCCAAGAACCTAGAAGGGTATGTGAACAAAGAACAAAACATCATTTCTCACCACCCAGTTCTTCAAGGGTTAAGTCATAACAGCCTGTAGTGGTCCACCCCCAGTGCAACCTGAGAGGGATTCAGGATGAAAAACAGGATGAGGCACTCTGTGCTTTGAATAAACAGGCCCTTAGATACTTAAGTGTATATCTCAGGAAGAATTTCAATGACCCCAGATTCTTGCATCTTCCCATACTTGGAAAAGCACTATATCATTAACTTGAGATATTTCTTTTTTGTAATTAGCAGCAAAATTTTACCAAGACTTTTACATAGAGTTCCCAGCTTTTGACTGAAATAAACATTTGAAGGAAAAACTGGGCTGGTCTAACAAGATAACTCACAAGTCTAGGAATGTGAAGGAGAGGCTGGGCTGGGCTAACAAGATAACTCACAAATCTAGGTATTGAAATACTGATCTGAGTTCTGCTAGACTAACTTATAAATCTAGGTTAATTAGTGTTGGTTTTCTGTTCATGTTTTTTTTCTAGCCAGCTGGGTTTTCAAAGATACATATCTGGCTTTGGAATGTTGGTTTGCTGCCTCCCCACCTCCACTTTTGTGATGATAATGCTGCTAAAGCTGTTCCATTCCTATTGGCTGAATAACCCAAGCTTGTACTTTACCCTATAAAACCTCATGTGCACGTCTTGGAGGTGCTCAGAGCTTCAGAGCAGGAGCCCCTCTGAGCCCAGCGGCATAATACATCTGAGTACTCCAGCCCTCCGAGTGGTGCTTGTTTCTTGACTGGCCTGTCATTTCTGTAACAAATGCACAGCCTAAAAGTTGAGAGTTGTGTTTTATTTGGCAGGAGGCCTCAAATGATAGCCTCTCAGATCACTCTGAGGGACTGCTCTGAAGAGGCAGGGGTGGAGCTAGAATATATAGGAGCTTTACAACAAAGACCAGGTAGTTGGAACAATAAAAGATTACTTGTTATCTAAAGAAAACCAGGCATCTTAAGTTAAAAGAATTTAGTGCTTTTCTATGCATGGGAGGAAGCAAATATTTGGGCTCATTGAATTCATTCCTTGGACAAGCATCTAGCTATCCAGGGCCAGTATCTTGTCCTTTGTTATTCTGAGTCCGCTCAGAGGGCACCATTGTGAGAGGCTTCAGAGGCTGGGCTGCAGGCTTGTCTTCACTGGAGGGTGGCAGCAGCAGCTGATGACTTGATGGTTTCAGTATTCTTTATTGATATGGTTTGCAATCATTTTTGTTCATACAGCCAAAAAATTCATATGTAAACTGGCCTCTCCCCTACCTCTCCAGAGCACTTCCTGAAAGCAAACTGAATACCTGTCTCACAGGCTGCAGACCTCAGTAAGACCCTGGGTAAAACTTAAACTCACAACTCTTATGTTCTGTGTTTTTCTTTAGGTCAACAGGTAGAAGAAAAATTATTTTTTATCCTCCACACTATCCTTACTTTTAATCACTGGCAATATTATTCTTAAATTTTATATCTAAATACAGTTCAAGGATCATTTGTTGTTTATGGATTTTCCATTGTCACATTCAGGAAAACCTATTTTAAGGAGTCATGAAAAGAAGGAAGCCAGGCTTTAAAAATTCTAATTTTCAAGACACAAACCGATCGGTTCTAGTTCCTTTGGGGTGGACACCAATTAGGACTCAGAGATCCTGGACTGAATAGGATTCCCAGGATCAGATGTTTCCCATTTTAGCATACCTTGCTAATCAAAGTGGGATAAAAGGGTAAACATTCTATCACTAATCAGATCTGAAGAAATATTAGACATTGACAAGTTATTTCCATTTACGTTATTGATAAAATAGTAACTTGGGCTATTTAATTGATTTTCCCACAGGTTAGATCATGACTAGTAACTGTATTTATTTATTTATTTTTGTAACTGTCTTTTTAGCTGACCAATGATTCCCTATTATGGTGCATGGCACAATCATAAAGTCCCACTCCTAATAATACATCTTTATCTTTACCCCTTATATACCCTAAAATGGAATCACAAGTTTAAGGCTCAATATGATTAAAGTGATTTTATAGAGCTGAATATTGTCTTTGTGTCTTCTGATAGAATTGTCTAAGAATTTCAACATATTTTTTCTTTTCCTAGATTTCCACATTAACCAAAACTCAATTCCAAGAATTTCCCTCAAAAATATATTATTCTTTTGGGTTTTTTTTTTATAATTTATGATGAAGTCAGAAACCATGACCTCTTAATGTATATGCAGACTGTCTAGCTAGCACTCTTTGATTTTAGGAATATTTAAAATCATTTTATTATATATGCATATATGTAATATATAGGCATGTAAGTATTTATATAAAGTATCACTGGAAATAAAAGAATAATAGTGGTGATTTAAGTAGATAAGAAGAGAGCTGAAAGGATAAAAAAAGTTAGAAAAAAATTAAATGTTAAATGCAACATTATTCCTCAGAGTCTTGCAACAAATATTGCACCAGTGGGCCATAGCCGGTCATAGTGCCTAAGTGAGGACATAATATGGATTTGCTAAAAGTGCTTTACTTTGAAATGGAGGCTCTGCATTCCCTGGTTATTGATAGTATAGTTTGTAACATTATTTTTATTCAACCATGACCAATGGAAAATTAAAACATCTTTGATCACTTTGGAAGTTCTCAGATTGGCTTTTCATTTGTAACTATCTATTATTTAAAGAATAGTTTAAAATGGCTCTCAAAGCCCTTTGGGGGGAAATTACAGTAATTTAGGTAGCAAGTGTGAATGATCTAAGTTTTTAGTTTCATATGGAATAAAAATGCCTTATAAAAGAGTCACATTGCCATCTACTGACAGCTTTTTGTAAAAGAACCAGCATTTTCTCATTAGCCTAACTGGCTGTACACTTCAATGATCTATTACCTGACATGTGGCTGTATGAAAAAAAGGGGTAACAAAGTGTATCCATTGCTCAGTGCATCTACTTGAAATAATCTCACCATTCACAGAGGCCATTTCAAGCTATTCAATGTTTCACTTTTATATACTGCAATTTAGATATACTTATTTTTTTAGCTACATTTATTAATGGCATTACTGTATAGTATTTCATAGCTGATAAAACTATTTTCAGGAAAGTGACTGCAGAGTGTATGCTAATAAATCTGCCCTGCATGTATAGAGACTTGCTAGTAGGATTTTCATAACAGCATTTATCTCCCAGCACATTTTATAATACCAACCACTATGTAACAGCAGTGTTGTTATTGCATTATGAGAAAAATAGGATTTGTTCTAAGGACATGTATTATAATCTGAAACACAGAAGTACAATGGTAGTTGAAGCACCTGTGCATTAAACCATTTTCATTCATATCCTTTTCTACCTTTGCCAGAGTATCTGATATTATGAAGGAAAAGCCAGGCTGGGCTAACAAGATGACTCACAAGTCTAAGAATGTGAAAGAAAAATTGGGCTGGGCTAACAAGATAACTCACAAATCTAAGTATCGGAATACTGATCTGAGTTCTGTGGACTAACTTGTAAATCTAAGTTAATTAGTGTTGGTTTGCTGTTCATGTTTTTTTGCTAGCCAGCTGGATTTTCAAAGAGATATATCTGGCTTTGGAATGTTGGCTTGCTGCCTCCCTGCCTCCACTTTTGTGATAATGATGCTGCTAAAGCTGTTCCATGCCAATTGGCCAAATACCTCAAGCTTGTACTTTACCCTATAAAACCTCATGTGCACATCTTGGAGGTGCTCAGAGCTTCAGAGCAGAAGCCCCTCTGAGCCCGCAGGCATATTACATCTGAGTACTCCAACCCTCTTAAGTGGTGCTTGATTCTTGGCTGGCCTTTTATTTCCATAACAATATAAGAAAAACATCCAGTGCTATTGTAAATAGATCAAAGAGTCATATCAGTATTTCCCATGAACTAGTAGCTCAGGAGTGTTGCATCCTGCTGTACAGTGACTATGATGCTACAGATAGCAAGAATCAATTCCTCCCACTTAGTAGCAATCATCATCAAATAGTATTTATTCCTCAAATGATTTCCATGGAATCATGTTACTGATTTCTCTTTCTGCCATGTTCCAAGATGTGGAATTTCTCTCCAAGTTAAAGTTTAAATTTAAAGTATTATTTTTCACAAGGGAAAATTCATGGGTACTTTTATCAGTTTCAGATAACCACTTGCTGGGCATATTTTAAAACAAACACAAAAGAAAGAAAAACATGAAAACTTCTTGGACAAACTCATAACTCCTTACAAAATAATTCATAGACAAAACCTGAGCTCTGAGCCCCATGTAACAATAGCCAAATACCTCAGTTCTTCATAATCCTCACAAACAAAAGGAAACAATTTTCAACCTAAAACTGCTTAGAATAGCTTAAATATATGTAAAGTCAATCAGAGGACATATCGTTAGCCTACTGTTTTACATATTTTTTTGCCTGAAGTCAATGAATGGAGAATACACGATACTGCAGAACTGAAAGCCATGCACTACTCAAGTAGGGCACATGACTGCATATTTTGTCATAACTGGCTCTCCTACGATTTATTATGAAACACAGTGAATTAAAGTCTCTCTTGAATGGAGACTCAAGAAAGCATAACATTCTGCTCTCAGAACTCCAGCTCAGTTTGAATAAGAAATCACTCAAGAAGAGATGAAAGGCCTAGATTTTCATGCCACCTTTTAACTAGGTCTAAATAAATGTTAAAGATTCTTGCTACATTTCTTTGCCTTGCAAAATAGAGCATTTCCAAATGATAACCCAGTTATAGCCCCTATAAAGAGCATAATGACTGAAAGATATCTAGGCTTTCTTTTCCCTCCACAAAACACATTTAAAAGACTGCAGAGAAATGCATATAGAATATGGAACATTTCCATTAATAACACTGTTATTTTATAGAAACTTGACAATGAAATATTTATAGTTGAACTGTTTTTCACTTTATTTTGCTTGCTTCATATTATAAACTTGTGGGTTATGAATAAAAAAGTATTATTTCAAATTATATATGACTTTAATAGTAAAAGTAAAAACAAATCAAACTATAGATGTAAGAAAATTTTGTGGTGACAGAAGTTGGAACTGTAATGTGTGAGGGGGTGCTTCTGACTGGGCAAGAGGCAGCCTGTGAGAACAAACAATGGGAGGGATCTGTGGAAGTTCTGCTTCAGTTTCTCCCCAAAACTATCTTGGGACTAAGAGTGTCAGCTCCAATGACCAGTCAGAACTCCAACACACATGGTCAAGAATAAAATCAGAACTGTACAGAAGCCCTGACAAAAGAGAGCTGACAGAAAGAGATGGAGAACAAATTTGCACAGCCACTTGCCCATCCCGTCTGCAAACGCCCTGGGTGTTGGAGACACTCTATTGTAGGGATTGTCTGTCCTAATGCTGATTCTCCTTGGAAGGTAAAAGGTGAAGCCATTTAGCTAAGGCTTTGTTTAATGGGGTTGGCCATTAGAAATGGTTTACTGGTCACTGGGATTTTCCACTCTGGGACTGATCTATTCCCCTCACCCCAAATCCCTTAAGCACATTGGAGTTGACACTTACAAGTCTGACTTTCCTGCATAAGCACTGACAGACAGAGTAGCTTCTATTCCTAAGGGGAAATGAACTCACAGGTATAAACAACAAGACACTCGAGAAGCACAACTACTAACTCTATTAGAAGGAAAAGTATTAGAATATATGTATCACAATTTGAAATTAGTGAAATGATAAACTAAAAGATAAAAGGGAAGATATTATTAAGATGAAACAGGAATAACAATATACAAAATAAACAGAAAAAATATATATAATATTAAAATAAATATAGATAGAATTTAGGACCATATGGATACAGATGAGGAATATATTAGCAAGAAGATCAGATCAAGAAAGTTTCTTGGAGAAAAAATAACAAAGAAACACAAAAGACTAAAAGATAAACTAGAGGTAGGCATGCTAGAAGAAAAATTGCTGATATCTGGAAAAAAGATTGATTTATTTCAAAAACAGAAGAAATAAAGATGAAAAGTAATAATGATTTGAGGTAAAAAATGGGTATCAATTTCACAATTTTTTTTTTAAAAGAAACATCAGATTAAAACGGCTTAGGAAGGATGATTAACAAAACACCCACTCATACTTTACAGGCAAATTATAGAATATCGGGGGTTGGAGAGAGGAGGGCTTAAATGGAAAGACTGAGGGATAACGGAGCTTCAGAGTGTGAATGAAGTCAGAACTACAAGTAAGGTGTCAGGAATTAGGGTTGATAATTGTGTAAAGAAAAATTGTGGAAAACATAGTAATAAGGCGAAAGAGTCTAGGAACATAATTTATCAAGTTCATTCAACTATTATTTCATCATCTAGGGGAATGTACTTTTGTTTATCTTTAGACTCTGGAAATTATGCATTAACTTGTTATTGCCTGGTAAAGATGTCCATTACAAAAGATAGCCTCCAATGTGTGCTTTTTACCCCTCTGTTGATCATTCACCAGCTTTATCTTTTAAATGCCTATACTTGCCTGGTTCCTCAAAATGCTCTTTGAAACAGCTTTACTCTTTAACTATTTCAATCATTAATGAGCTAATAAATCTTTGAAAAGCATGCACTTGATATTTGGATGTAGCAAATATTTTAACTTGAGAAAACTATGATTTGATATCTAGAACCTGGAAGTAATATTTAATAAGAAAATTTATTTAGATGAGTTTTTATGTCTACACACTCTATACCCCTAAATACTTTTCTTGAAAAGTATTTTGTGACTCTGCAATAAGAACGATGTCTTTCTTATCTTATAAAAATAAATGTTAGCTATTGTAACTTTCACTTGAAAAATATCAAAGGAAATATATATCTTAGCCTAAAAATCATTTATATAACATCATGGTCTTATTAGAAGGCACATCTCTGGGAGTCAGAGAGAAAGAGGATAGTTATGGAAATCTCTGTGGCATATTAATATGGCCTGTATTACATCTAGTAAAAATATCTAGTAAAAATAAAATTGACTGTGAATTATTTATTTATATTTGAACTTTTGGAAATCACTTGGTTAATTATCTGCCATCCATCCAAAAGAACATGATGTCTGTTACTCTGTTACTTTCTTTTGGAGTTTAAATGAATTAATTGACATCTTCTAGCTGTCCCAGAACAGAGTTTTCATTCCTTGGGTTTTCAAATTAGAAAGTTGGGAAGTTTAAATTTTATTCTTTACAATAAAGAGGAATCAAGTTTTCAGGAAATAAAAATGGCAGTTGTAGCCAGAAAAAGAAAGAGTTAAAAGATAGCATTCACTTTATCACATACATTTTAATGTGAAGAGGATAAACTATCAGATGGGCCTCAGGAAAAATTCACTCTGTATGTTTTTATTTTCTAAAGAATATCTGAACCCTTCATTTCTCAGGCATTACAGCTGTTGTGTGTCTATTCAAATGGATTTATGATGTTCAGTTTAAACTTTATGTCACTTAATTAATTAAAAAGCTGTTACATAATTTCACTCCTAATACTTCAACAACTACTTCAATACTGAGGACACAGTGCAGAAAGCACACTATAGACCAGTGACTAGGATATGAAGTTACTATCCAAAAACCACGTTTGGTTTTCACTTCAGGATGGACCAGTATAATATCCTAGTGGTTAAAAATTAAACCACTAGTAAAACCAAAAATGAACTCAGAGCATGAGAAATGGGATGCAATCACCTTTATAGATGTATATTGAATATTTGCTTCTATTTGATCATGAGTAGATACAAGTTAGGCACCATTAGACAGTCAACTAAGATTCCTAGTCTTTTCAAGTATGTTCTGTGCATTTATCCTCATAATGCCAGAGGCTCCTTTGATTTTGATAAAATATTAAATAAAAGTCAGAGGAGAAGTAATTCCCCCTTTGCTGTAATGAATTTGTTGGCATACTAGTAGAAAACATTGGTCAGCAAAATGGGCTATGTTTCAGAATCAGCAACAAGACAAAAGTAAAATATCTCTTCAGCAAAGTATCAGTGTCAATATCAGGAAAATCCCTCTCCATTTCTGCCACCACCTGTAAGTGGTGACCAGATTCGGCTCATTAACTAAAGGACCACATGGCAATTGTTGAAGTGATAGGGAGGGTAAACTGTTTCCAACCGCAGTCAATCCTAGAAGACCATTTTTTGAAGGTCATAAGTTTGCTCTATATTCTATTTCAGTAACTTATATTTACAGTATTATATTTGAATTGTAATTAACTTGTATGCCCTCTTTTGTCAAAATGAATATCAGATTCTAGATAGGAAAAACAAAATTGCTTGCTGTGAAAAAAACAAATTTTTATTATTTAATTGGATATATAATGATAATATCTATAAAACTAATAGCAAAATCCAAATATGCTTTATTGAAAAGTTCTTTAGCACTTTCTCTTATCATCTTTCATTTTCTCTGATGTACTAGACCTAAATTGCCACTTATAATGTGTGATGAACATACAAAAACTACTTGTTGCCTTTTGTTTTATCTGGGAGCAAGTAGATTGTACAAATAAGCTTGATTGCTCTGTGAAAGAAAATGTGACAATCTGGAACAATTCATATTGTGAACTTATTACATAGATACTTATTATGATTAGTGTTACAATTCAGCAATCAGAAGTCTGTACAGGATCCAAAGGAACACAGCAGGATAATACTCCATCTAAATGGGCTCAGGAAAAATGCAATGTATTTGACACACTCTGCAAGAAAGGCAGAATCAATTGGACATAGAGCGTAATCATTTTTCTCTCCCTCCGTAGCTTGGCACAGAAGCAGCATCATGCATAGAAGGAAGCTTCCTATACAGAACTGTGGTTATTGTATTTGCATAAGATTAGATCCACCCTTGGGTACATTGAAGATATTACTGAAGTTCCCTTTATCCCAATAGGACAGATTTCTCTAAAGACATACTGCTTACATTACATAGGACTCAGGAAACTAAACCTCCCCATCTCTCTAACTCTAAATGGGTTCAAATGCAGCCATTACATTTAGATTGGACTTTGTATTTTACAAGAAAAAAACCACTCCCCCTCCTTAAAGCTCTTTGTAGCTGTCAATATGTACTATTCTTTGAAAAATCAGGGAATCTTAATGTGAGAAATATAAACTTATTTAAATGTTTTCTAGCACCCAATGGTTTTCTGAGTTGGAAAGATAAAACTTTTTTATTACTATGCTGATAAAATCAGTAATTGTTCAATTTTTAAAAAGCTGTTGTGTATCTCTAGTTAATCCACATCTGCTACATTAAGTAAGATATGAGAGAAGAGAACTTTGTGGGAGGTGGAGGGGGAGAAGGCAAAGGAGTCCTACAGACATGCAGGTGGAAAGTTGTTCTCCTAAACATCTGGACCTATTTACTAGGTATTTGCTATTCTGGGATAGATCCATGTTATATTTACAAACTCCTGTGGTGGAATACAAGTAATGTAAAAAATGGAATGCCTTTATTGCATAAAATATCAAAACTTGAAAATGATAATTTTCAGAATAATCAATTATGAAATCACTAAGATGGAGCATCACTTGTTTCTATTGAATAGAAAATTTAAAAAGTAGGTAAGTGTCCAGTAAAAGGTTTTGAAGAGATACTGATTTCAAGATACAGTCTCAACTTTTAAACTCTATATTTCATAATGGAATACCATAAGATGGAAGGTGATAAGTTCATTATATGACATTTTCTTCAAGGTATCCCAGAGATACTTATGGTCTATTTTGTGCCTGTATTTCAGGCAAGATTTCATTAAAACTGTGTATATATTTGGAGGGGCATGATTATATAATACCATAGTCTTTGTTTTTTTTTCCCTTTATATAACATATGATTAATTTTTGAAGAGATTATACATGCACATGGCATGCTTATTTTATAGGTATAAAATAATTGACAAATTAAAAAAAAACCTGTTCAATGGCCACTCATTTCCTTTCTTCACTAGGGGCTATTTTGTTTTCAGGAGTATTCTACCTATTGTTTCTTTGATTCTCATTTTTAGCAAAATCATACCACTTATTGTTGAAAGAGTTTGATAGTTCAATGAATCTTGCACCAAAACAAGTCTTTTGTTCTACTCTTCCATACTTCAGATTGTAAACCCCAGATACCGTACTCCACTTAACATTTTAGCTGTTCCTTCTGTTATTTACCTCTATTTTCCAAATCATATGTGTATCCTGTTGTTTCCTGATTATTCAGTCATGAGCAGTATCTATGGACCTGCCAAAATTGAAAGCAGGAGAATGATTGAGCCTTCTTATGCTGCCCTCTCTCTGCAAAAGCACATATTTATAGCCACATGTATAAGCATATACCTATGTACACACACACACACACACACAAAATTTCTTCCAAAAAAATTACATAAATCTGATTCTTAGTGTTTATTAGTTAACTCAATAGTCAATATTTGCATTATGTAACTATGTAAATAGCTAAGCCACGTAGAATATGCCACGTAGTATAGTAACATTATATTTCATATTCTGCCCAATTCATTGTTGCCTTGGATTTAATTTTTTCATTTGGTCACCTTTCAGTGTGACCATCACAAGCTCATCCTCAAACAATCTTTAAATGTCTCCTCAAAGGACCTAAACACATTCCTATTTAGTTTTACTTTTTCTTGGAGGTCTTCCTCCTGAAGTCCTTTGTCCTCCAGCTCCAGTCTGAATCATTTGCTGTCTAGACTTCCTGCTTGGCGGTCATCTTCGGACTTCCTTCTCTTGCCTATCAACTTTCACTCCTCTTCTGTGTGAAAACTCTTTCCAGTGTATCCATTCTTCCACTTTCTTGTTTTTCTCATTCAACTGTGCAGAGCACAGATCCCAGTTAGCTTCTTGAAGATGAATATGTGCATCAAGACTTTGAATATCTGAAAATCCTTTAGACAACTTTCACACATGATTGGTGGTTTGGCTGGATTTACACCATCTTGTCTCAGAATTTTGAAAACATCATTCCACATTCTCCTAGCTTCCAATGAGAAGGCTAAGGACGTTCTGTATCATGATCCTCTGGAGGGGCCTGTTTTCTTTTTTCTCCTTCTGTAAGAATTTAGAATCTTCACTTTATATCCACTGTTGTGAAATTTTACGGCGACTGGCTTTGGTATAGGTGTGGGGTTTTTTTGGTCATTGCTATGGGCACTTTTATTGATTCTTCTGGAAACTAATATTTATTCGGTTATGGGCCATTTGCATAATAGTTAAATATAAATGTTCACTTCCATATTTTCTGTTATTTTTTTGGAACTCTTATTATTAGCTATTGATACTTCTGGATTGGTTCCCTAACTTTGATATATTTTTTCTTATATATTCCTATGTCTTTTGTTTTTAAAACTGGACATTTTTATCAACTCTATCTTTATATATATAGTTATACATACACACTTTACACACACAGAGTTAACTCTGTTCTTTAAATATTATTTATTATAGGATTCTATTTTTTTATACATATAATCATTTTAAATTTTCTCTCTGAAATTTCTGTTTACAAAATGTTCTCTATTTCCTCCAAATTCCTTTTTTCTCCCTTTCTTTGTTAAGACTTTTTTCATGTTAGAGGCTTTCTTCAAATGTCTGATAATTTTTTTTCATGTGTTTGTAGGTGATCTTGAAATGCTAAAATTCTGAGTATATAAGTTGAGATTTTCAACTACTCTTACTTGCAAATTCTGAAATTAAATGAAATGAACATATTTTACCACCTGATGAACACCTTGCCTTCTGAAAGTTTTTGTGGAAAGTAGGTAACTCAGTGTTTTTTCTGGCATGAAGAGTGTACCCTTATGGAGAAAACAGAAGCATGCATAATCAACAACTACATGAGGTCAGATGAAATGAATAAAATTTTTATTTATTTATTTGTTCCTTATCAATTGAAAGCTACTTATGTGTTAATCTGGAGTGCAGGATTTCCTCTGGCTTCTGAGTATTTTTTAAAAAAGCATCTCAGAAGCCTGTATTTTCATGTTAAGATTTATGCATACATATGATGACTCTTTATACGAGAATAACGGAAGAGAGTGTGATTAAGGTGATTTTTGTGGTTGACTTTCCAACATCCTTTCCACTCTAAATGACTTACCTTGGTCAATATGGCAATCCTATGCCCCTTGGCAGTGATTTACATACAAACCTATCCTGGCAAATGTGTTGTGAGCAAAAGTTTTACAATGAGTTTCAGTTCTCCTTAGAGAACATGGAAAGAGATAGTCCTTTTCTTCACCTGGATATTTTCATATCTTAATATTTCATCTGAATCAATTACAGTCTTGCAGCCATGAACATAAAGTCAAACTGAACATGGTGGAAAAGAAAGGTAAAAAGGACCTCCTGTCTTTGAGACCAGCATTGGACCAATGTGTCTAACAGTCCTGGGATAACTCTATACTGTTGTTACATTAGATAATAAATATTCTTATTCAGTCAGGTTGAGTCATGTATTCATTTACAGGCATCTCAACTGATACCATAAATTGCTTTATATTTAATACACAGACTATAGTTCTTGTAGGACAATGTACTGTATGAGCGTACTTACTTTCAAAGTAAATGTAAAAAAAATCGGTTCACACTTTGTGGTACAATAAAATTAGCTAACTGAAAGGAAGAGAGGTTTCAGGCTGTGGTAGTATTTCAGATTATACATAAATTTGAAAATGCACAATTGAATGAGCTTTCTTTCAGAGGATTTGAAAGTGCAATCCTACATGGGAAGTCTGGGAGGGAGGATTTCTTGCTGGCAGGATTATTATAAATGTACTACATTATACTAATGATTTAAAAATAGAGCCATTTTCTTTGGCATTTGCTATGTCAAAAATGCTCTTTCGAATACCATTGAGACATGGATTACTTTTGTCAAATGTTTAGGTGATCGCATTGTTGCAATTTGAAGTTAATACAAAAATAATAGTTATTAAAATGTATTGTTTATTTTGAAAATAGTGCTTATGGATATTATGTATTTAATCTGAACAACAGCTCTGCAATGAAGCTAAGGAAATAATATTGTGACTGATATTATATAGATTTGAAAAACTAACGCAGAAGTAAATTAAGATACTGGTACTAATATGTGGACCTCCCATGTCTCAAGCCAGCTTATCTGGTAATGATCTATTCTAAAGCTTGATAGACTTCAATGATATGCTCAGCACTTTTTAATGATTCTCACTAAAACATTCTTTATACACAATAGTATGCCCTCTATTTGCTTCCCCATCCCATTTTCCGACTTAGATTAATTTTGAGAGGGAAGCTGAATGTGGATTAGATAGTAATCCAGTGAAAACCACTTAGAAGGACACTAGCTTTGATTGCAGTAAATAAACTGTCTTTAAAAATCTACATTAATGTTAGCAACAAAATCACATATACATAGAAGACCAGAAAGGATGATTCTATATTCAGGAATAAGTCATTTTGAGGGATTAAACCATGATGAACTTTAATGCCAACAAATTTGGGGATTTAATATCTTCTTATTCTGGAGGGCAGAATAGTTTTGTGAGGAAATGGCCTGGAGCATGCCTTTGTGTATCTCAATATACAGTCTATCAGTTCAGTATTACTTCTGTTTGTTTGAACTACACAGAATTGTCAGTGTCTGACCACTTGGGACCTACAAAATAGCAATTTCATCTGGTTCAACCTAGCACATTTGGATCTTTATTTTTGCTAAAAAACATCTGAGAAGAAGAAAGAGAATAAATTAGATTATCAGCTTAATTTGTGCTCACAACACTTTAAAAAATAATTCTTGTATATATAAAGCTTTAATTTAGCATAGTTAGTTTATACACTTTTTGTTACTAAGAGACTCATAACATAGAATCATAGCTTTGAGTAACAAACACTTGCTCAAGCATTTTTGTCTGTGTAGATGACAAGGTCCCTATGAGAATGTCACAGCAGCAATTTTTTTTGAATTTCAGGGTATAATGTTAGCATCCAAATTTAAGAATACAGATATTTACTTTATGCTATAATGTCAGAAAATCCATAAATAGCATCTTTTCTAATTCAATGGCTTATTGTGAAAAGAACCCAAGAAAATAACAAAAATTAATTCAGGAAAAAATATTCCAATTAAAATCCAGGTATTAAAATTTTCTTTGATTTTGAAGGCAGAGACCTTGGCTTAGTCATCAGCATGTTCCTAGCCTTCTCCTAGCGTGTGTACTTTGTGTTTAATATGCACTTCATGGAGTCCTTGTATTATGTTTTGTATAAAAATGTGATTATGCTCTTAGTGATTCATGATAAATGGAACTTAGGGAGGGAAAAAGCCTAGATGATAGACAAATATTTTAACAGTGTATTTGACATTTTATAAATCATAAACTTATACCTGTTTACTTACTGTAGCAATGAGATCCTTTTTGATAATGCTTATGTTTTCCTAAGGCTTTGATTTACATTATTTCATTTAGATTTATTTTAAGGTTTTACTTGCACTTAATTCAGAACTATACCAAAATCAGTTTTAAGTAAGCATTCCAAAATTCTGCATAGAAAAAGTAACTACTAAAAAATTTTCCTTTACTGTTGTTAAATTTAAGCAGTAAAGTTGAAAATTATGTATATTAGGTATAATACATACTTCTTATTTAAACATGCAACATTAAAGATGCTTCAAATTTTAAATAGTTTAAATTATAACTTTGTTAAGATTAGTTCACCTGCCTTAAAATTCACCCTTTTATTATTTACAAATTAGTGGTGTTTAGTATATTCACAGAGATGTGTGGCTATTACTACTATCTGATTTCAGAACATTTTCATCATCCCCAAAGAAATCCCACACCCATTAGCTGTCTAAGATTATAATTATTTTTCAAAGAATAAAACAAACTACGTACTTTTTCCTGAACACAATACTAACATAAAAACTAAGATAATTTTCATTTCCTAATAGAAAGCATTTATTAGTGAAAGTGGCAGTTTTCCATTAGGTATGCTTCTACACAAACTGTTCTTAGTAGTTTTGACTTCATGCTTGGGAGAAGACTTCCAAGGGATAATATTGTAATAATAATATTTTCTGAAAATTTTTAGACAATTTGGACTTGTAATTTCTGTTTGCTTAAATGTCTTGCTCCCATGTGTACAAAGAATATGATAACTGAATGCATCAATGACCTTCACCCTTCCCCTACCCAGGGACTTTGCCATGTAACTTTGTAGCGCCTGCCGTCTCAGCTCTTGAATGCCATATTGTTTGCTTTGGCCAACATGACTTTTAGCTGATACAATACAAGCAGAGACATGAAGTAAGCTTGAACTTTTGGGATATTTTCTCTTGCCATCTGTCATTGCCATAATTTTCTTTTTAAGTAAGCCAAGGCTATCCTGTTGTTCCTAGGAGAAGATGAGACACGTGTATCAGAGTGAGGCAGCTCAGCTGAGAGAGTCAGCCATCCAGCCACAGTCAGCCTAGATTGGTCAACAGCCAACTGATGCCACCTGTGAAAAAGCTCAGCCAAAATCAGCAGTCTCCTAACCCAACCAGTTCAGAGATGTGAGCAATGGCTGTTTGTTGCTCTATATGCCTCTGAGCTTCAGTAGTTGTTTGTTACCAAGTATTACAGCGATAGTAAGTAACTGATGAGGAATGCAAAAAATATGACATCACTTTAGAAAGTCAGTAATTTCTCAAGCTATGGACATCTGTATATGGATAGAACTTTCTTAAATCACCATAACCAAATCCTTTCTTGACATATCTGCAACAGTAGTAAACTCTGCCCCTGGCCCAGATGGAGTGAGTTGGTTAGAGGAGGGGATTAAGTAATTCCTTTAGTTGTTGGTTTAAGAGGACACAATATTCATCCTCAATCAGCAAAATAGGATCAAGGGAAAGTATTATCTTTTGGAGCTGAAAACATTTTATACAGGAAGTAATCAACACAGAATCAAGGAAGAATTGAAATAAATGAATACTGACTTGGTTATTATTTAAAAAGATACCCAACCAAACATGCAGAGTGCTTCAGATAGTTTGACTGCATTGACTCACTACATTTCTGGGGGCTCCAATTCCAGCCACGTGGGATGAAAGAGTGTTCCTGGTGCCAGCCCACATTGTCAGGGTTTGGGTTCTGAGGAATCAGAGCATGGACATGACTCAGGCAACAGAAATACTAAAGGATCATTTAACACTAAGTTCATAAGAGCATAGAGCCTCAAGTTGAGGACACAAGATCAGTCAAAGAGGCCAAAAAACTTGCAAGAATGAAAGTAGGAGCCCAAAATCAGAGTCATGGGCTGAGGAGACCTGGAACCAAAGAACAACAATGTCCAGAGTAATAAGATATTGTGAGCTATTGGCACAAAAAGGACTGAAAATTGCATGGCTTTTGTTCACAAAACTCTGAGTATTTGATATATGCTGGTTTAAAGCTGCAGTCACTGCTGTTTCTTCAAGTGACATTCCAGTCTCATTAATTTTCACCTGTGCATATAAATATGACCATTTTGAAGGCCATAATTCTCACTTCTAGACTGGTCTTATACATATTTTAGAACCATCCTTGCCTGAAGAAATGAAAAATAAAGGTAAGAAATATTACTCTGAATATGGGCATATTTCTGGAAACTATTTGCCACAGGAATCTGAAGAATATTAGACTGACTTACCAATTTATGTTAAAATACTGTGGAATTTGTAGCACTTGTGGTTAGAATATCTTAAAAATAGGCTGGAGTGGAAAGAGTGCTGGTTGAGAGAGGAGGCAGTATACAGGAGACCAGGAATGGCTGAAGTAAGATGACAGTAGGTAGCAAGAGATGGACCATCTGAAAAGAGGGATGGAAGGAAACTTGAGAATAACCTAAAAACTACTCTTTGAAACAAACAAACAACCAAAGATTAAAAGAAACCAGATGTAGGATATGTGTATAAAGGACAAAGAAAATAAATCCAAACTAGAAATAAGCTAGACATGACCTGGTCAGTTAGGACAAAAGCTATATTCAGATTTACTTTAGATGAAAACCTTCTTCTCCCAAAGAAAAGAACGTATGGTTTTCTAGGTCAAAATGCCTGACATTATTTCAGTCACATTAATTCTAATTTTGGTTAAATATGATAGACTAAGCATATATTTCTGCTTATAAAGAGCCACTGAAATAATAGATAACTTGAGAAAGAGAAACAGCAAAAGAGAGGACAAACCTGCCAAAGGGCTGGAAGCTGGGAAAGGGCAACCATCAGACATTCCAAGGACCTGGAACACGAGGCAGAACGGATGGGATAGCTGGGAAATGAGCTGGAGAAATCAAAACACTAGTTGTAGGAGTCATCCCAGGGAAGCCTCAGAAAAGCAAAACATCTAAATCAGCAGCACCTCAGAGATTCTTTATTTTCTCAGGTTTCCAATGGATCATATATTGCCCTGATTATTTACTATAAAATGAAAATTCCTTAACTTGAATTAAAACAAAATGTCTTACACTTCCTCCCTTGAAAATTCTTCTCTGGGAGTTCTAGCTTGGACTCCAGGTATGTGTATATTAAAATCCCTCAGGCAATTTTGAAGGACATTCTTGGTTTCAAGCTGCTGCCTTCCTGAGCGGCTGCAGATGCTGACCACTGGGCTCCTCGAATTAAACCAATTAGTGATTTGCTGAGTAATATGTGAGTTTGGGTCACAGGCTAAATATTTTTATTTAACAAGTTGCTTTATGTTGTTTGTTGTTCTAAAAAAAATTTAATTATGTAGTGTAAAATAGTTTGTATTTAAAGATTTTTATAAGAAGACACATTACAGTTTTGTAGGGTTAGCTATAAGCATTCCAATTTTCATTCTAACTTGATTGCATATATATAAAATTGTATATGTAAACTTTGTAAATATGCAATATTACATAATATATAAATATACAGTCTAATTAGATAATATATCTATAAAACAATGTAGTTAGTTATATAACGTGCACTATATAGATGTATATTTATATATAAATATAAAGACAGAAATACTGCAGTTGGAGATCACCGTGCCAGACATTCTGGAGAACACTTTGGTGATATAGAGCTTTACAGGCTTTATAGTGCTTTTTTTTTTTTAAATTGTGCTTCACAGATGTTGCACTTTT
The DNA here is from genome assembly GCF_048773025.1 of Camelus bactrianus. Taxonomy (NCBI): domain Eukaryota; kingdom Metazoa; phylum Chordata; class Mammalia; order Artiodactyla; family Camelidae; genus Camelus; species Camelus bactrianus. The sequence continues at coordinate 48,830,314 of NC_133557.1, read as the reverse complement.
GGCAAATTCGAGGTTTGTGGCAAACCTGCACTTAACAAGTCATTCGGCACTATTTTTCCAACAGCATTTTCTCATTTCATGTCTCTGCATCACATTTTGGTAATTCTCAGAATATTTCAAACTTTCTTTTATTATTGTATTTGTTATGGTGATCCAAACCAGTGACTATGACTAGCTAAAGGTTCAGGTGCTGCTTGGCATTTTTTAGCAAAAAGAATTTTTTAACTAAGGGATATACATTTTTTTTATACATAATGCTATTGCACACTTAATAGACTACAGCATAGAATAAACATAATATTTATATGCACTGGGGAACCAAAAGATTTGTTTGACTTGCTGTATTGCCATATCTGCTTTATTGCAATGATCTGGAACAGAACCCTCAGTATCTATGAGGTATGATTATATCTATCTGTATCTACAACTATTTCATGTGAGAATCAAACACTTTCTCAATAATCAAATAATTTACCAAAAACAAAATATTAAATCTGTAAAGATAGTGGCTTAGTATCAAAAGTACACAAATAATGAAACTTACTTTGACATTTGTCAAATAAAAATTAAAACAAGAAACAGCTGAAAAATCTATATTTGAAAAAGTTCTAAAAATAAGCTTCCATATAAGTGAATTATTATAATACATATAGTATCATAATACAAATATTGATGGAATTGGGTATTCATGGGATAATAAGTTGATAACAGTTTTAGTCTGCTTCATACAGGGCAAAGAGAGGAATGAGTTTAAACTCCTTCTTCTCTGCCCCCCAAAACACACACACACACACACACACACAATATATATATATCAATAAGAAAAAATAAAGACAGATCCAAGGTGAGTAATCCATTTTAAACCAGAAAGGAGAAATTGGAGGTTATGGCTAGGAAACAAAAGTTCTATGCGTTGTTACTTTCTATTCACTATCAGTAGGAGTTGGAGTCCTCAAAATGAACAGAACTTCAGGTTGCATTTAGACATTAGGAGTTCCTTACCTTCTAACTGTGGTTCACAGGATTCAAGCAAGGAAAGCTGTTTATAGTGGTGTTACTGATATATATTTCATAGTTAGGTGGGAAGTTCTAAAATAGCCAATGCTTCATTTTGCTTTAGAATCGGAAGCTAATAGGTCATGTCTACATCTACATATGAACAATTCAAAGAACTAATCAACAGAACTTATTGAGAGCAAATCATATCATTCCTGGTTTTTCCAGTTCCCTAAAGTGTCCCCCTATAACTGGCTTTTTATGCCTGAGTTACAAAATTTAAGATTTGGGTTTAATTCACTAAGCCAAGAAACAAAAGCTGTTTAAGTCTTTGCTTTCAAAGTCTTACAGGTTAAGTTTTATTGATAAATTCCTCAACATCTAAGATTTGAGAATTATGAGGATGCCCCCTTTAACAGTGGATCACTCTCAGCGATGGTGGTTTATTAGGATCCTGTTTTTCTATCACAAGCATTAACCTGAGTCAGTAGAAGGGCTGGTTAAAGCCCAGATTGCTCATCCAGATCCTGTGACTTTGTAATTCAGTAGATCTGGGTGGGGCTTGTAAAATTTGCCTGTGTAACAAATTTCAGGTGCTGTTACACAATTAAGTACAAGGACAAAACTCTAAGAACCACTGGCTTACAACATGTGTCCATTAATTTCTCAGCTGAAATCACATATATTTGACACATGAAAAATAACTTGTGCTGATATTATCTATGTTTAGGTCTCCAAAGTGTCTCCAAAGAGACATATGGTTCCCACATATCTTTACACAATAGATAAAGACATTTTACCTCCAGTAGAAAGTTTAAGTTGTTAATGCCTCTTGTGTAAAATGAAGGGAACCTGTGACAATTATGACTGCTATTGTACTCCAACTAGGTCAATATTTTAGATTAGTAAATTGCTAGTTTTTAGCTTTTTACGCATTTAAAACTTCAAACAAAAACCTTACCTAAAATGGTCTCCTGGGGCTTTCCATTGATGTCTTTTAAAGTGATTCATTCACTGAAGGAGTGCAGAGGTTAATCATTTTGATTAATTTCTAATTAGTGCTACCTGTATTACAGAGGAAATAATCAATATTACCATTTGAAAAGCCAGGCTAAGATCCAGCATCACTTCTACAACATGCACAGTTAATTTCTGACAATGCATTTTATGGGCCTCACTGGAAAAAGCTAAATCTCTCTTATTCAGTCACAACTCATTAGAAAGTTGTTTCTTTTTTTTTAATAGACACTGTAAATCTTTCATCATTTACCTTTATCTTCTTTTAATTTTTTGAAAAAGAATATTTAAAGTCACTCACGTTAGTAATTATTGTTAAAATTATTACTGAATACAATGAAAGACAATCCCTACCATGTGTTGAATTTTAAGAAAATCAAGAGTTTCACTTGCAGATTAGTTGATTTACAAATTTGGGATAGTTAAAGTAGAGTTGGGATAATTTTGAAATCTGAAGTTAGTTTACCTTTAAACAACTTTTGATTCTCCTGCCAATTCAGAATATATATTTTGAGATGTTGTTATATTAAGTATTATCTCAGAGACTGAGGGGAAATGCCGGAAAACAACAGGATCCCTTTTTTTGGAGAAAGGATGTGTTTCTCCAAAATCAACTTAGGGCACTTTTTTTTTTCTGCAGCTCTTCAGCATGGAGAATGAAATCCTGTGAATAAAATCTTGTGAGTCATTCCAGTTAAATATTTTAGTGTTAGGATGATTTTAATTTTTTTAAACATAACATTTAAATATATATAACATATAACAGTACACAGTGTTTTCCAGTTTTATATAGAACTCCAAAGAAAAAAAATCAGAAAATAACTATTTCTGTAAAATTTTTAAACATGCTGCAGTGAATGCTAACAAATTCAGAATTAATTTCACCTTCCATAATTAGGCAATAAGCTAACCATGATGATAATCTTGCTCATTTCTACAAGAAAGAACGCTAAAGATACAACTGGAATAACTTCTAAAACTTCCAAATATTCACCCCATACTGAAAACTCTCATTTAAATCTGTGGTTCCTACACATTGACAACTCTACCCTCCTATCATTTCCTTTAATCCAGCCACTGATACTGTAATTTTCAGTTCTTGCTAATAATGCATATTAACTCTAGCTCAGAAAATACTACAAAATTCTTCAAAAACTTAGAATGTAGAACAAAACTGGCCACCTTTATACAATGACACTTCTACCATGTTGACTAAAATAGTTTCTCCATACACTTGACAAGTCTAGAACTGATAGATCATCTCTGTGGTTTTCAGTTTCCCAGTAGAAAAGTGCAGTGTATAGAAGGGTTGGTTATACATTTGTTCTATGTAAAATTCCTCTCCCAGTGTTTCTGAGCCAGCTGATGGGTCTTGTTAAATGTCGAAGTTGAGAGAGCCATTGCTTTACTGATCAGGTATGTTGTGGATCAGAATTACAATGCTCTCCATACAGCACCTCATCAGAAGCAGTGTAAGTTTTTTCTTATACCCTTTACATTGCTGGGGTTGGGACTTTGTTTTCTGTTTTAATGAATCTGTCTGTTCCTTTCTCAAGACTATAGTTGATACCCAGTTAATTGATACCATCTTACAGGCTAGAAATCAGGGCCTCATCCTCTACCCACTAATCATAATTGTCTTCCCTTCCATCCAAATGTATCCTCAAGAGATAATGCCTAATTCAAATTACTGTGACTATCCTTATTAAATGTAGCTTCATAAAATTTACCCCTTTTAATAATATTCCCATGTGATATCTGTGATTTGGAACTTCTGTTTTAAAATAGTTTTAATGGTTCTATGATGGTTCTGCATTCTCTAAATTGTTCAAAATATTAAAAAGGAATTTTTGTGTAACTTCTGAGTCAAATGAGTTCAATGATGTTAATATCACAGAAGCTAAGAGAGAAAATAGAGGGGTAGGGTGCACAGTAACAAAGCCAATCAGGCTATTGATCCCAATCATAAGGAATCACTAGACAGTACCTTTCCAATGCTTGCAATGCATACTGTAGAAAGATTTAATGAGTTTATATTTTCCAGTATCATTCATTATTTCAACCATTCCCCATTTCTTCTACTTTAGCAAATCAGTATATAAACATGTTCTATTTTTTATAATCTTAAATGCTTTAAATCAATGGCCTATATCTCAAGGTCAAGCAAATTGATGATTTAACGGACCATACATGTGGTTCCAGTTTTATCTTCACTTTATTTTTGTATGCGTGTGCATCTTTCTTCAATCACACTTTTCACCACTGCTACTCATGTTCAAATAAATGCCTTGTCAATCACTTCTACTCTCATTCAAAGATTGAGAGTCCTGTATACTTTCTGAAACTCTTTTTGAAAAATCAGGCATCAGCATTTGGCACTATTACATTATTCCACTAAAACATCTTGCCAATTTGTATACTTATGTTAAATAGTTGTAGGATAGACAAAATGGCCCTCTACCACCAGCACATCAACCAATGTGATGAACATCAAAACCACATATATTGTATCAGAAGTCCAGGCTTCAATTGATTTCCAATGGTTTATATCTAAATAGGATATTAACATTTACAAATATCATATTTACAAAAGTCTAGAAGAGTAGGTAGGTAGGTAGGCAGAAGTCTACATGGGGGATTCTTACACTTTCTGAGCTATTTCCCCAGTGGGTCTTGTAGGTGCATGCTTACAGCCAGTAAGAAGTTCCATAAAGCTACTGCTAAAGATGTAATCTCATCAAAACTTCCATGGCTACCGATGCTACTTTAGTCTTCACTTGATTTTGCACTGTGGCATGATACTGTGCATATGCTGCTAGCTTAGCGACTAAGTCTGTTTCTAAGGAGCTCTTGCTTTCTCTGTTTATTTGATGAATGCTTACCTGTTATCTGGAAACTGGCCAAACCTCTTGGAGTTTGATGAATATGTTCCCAAACATGAAAGACTGCAAGAATACTTTATTTTAGAGCAAAAACATCTTACACACACTATGCCAGTAGATTTGACAGATTTTCATCTGGATGGGTATATGCTTGTCAATTAATGTCTTATAATTGAGAAACTAATAGATAAAGAGGCAACTTCTTCACTCTCATCAGAGCTTGAATACCTACTTGGGTCCTCACCACAGCTATGAGACAAATTTCAAACATCCTAAGTGAATCTTGCCTTTTTCTTTCAGATCCTATCAGCCACTTACCAAAAGACTGCAGAGGAGATGGTTGCTTTGGGTGAACTTAGGTAACTTAACATCTCTTCTGACTCCACTCCTTCATGTTTTCCAAAGGAGTCTCATGGGGTGAGACTGTCCACATTCCCATGGCCACAAAGCTCTCTCCACTCAGGGAGCAGACTTCTCTCTCCAGGGACTGCATGACTCCAGCAGATCTCTGCTGGACACTACTCCATTCCTTAATTTTTGAAGATAATTTAATCACACTAATATACTATTTATACTAGAAAGAAATTGTATTAGTTGTCTATTGGTACATAACAATTTATCCTGAACTCTACCTTGAGGAAAGTCATTGTATTAGTTATCTTTTGATACATAACAATTTATCCTGAAACTTAGCTTCAACATTCAGTATCTCACATAGTTTCCACAGGTCTTGAATTTGGAAGAGGCTTAGCTACATGTCTCTGATGGTGGGTCTCTTATAAACCACTCATTTGACTGCAGACAGTAGGCCTCAGTTCCTCAGTGGCTTTTTAACAGTGGTCTTAGGTCCTTGCTACATGGACCTCTTTATAGTGCTCCTATGACATGGTGAATGTGAGCCAAGAGAAAAGTGCAAAAGAGAAGGCATGGCCAAGATGGAAACTGTTGTCTCTTTTATAACGAAATCTCAGAAGTGATCGTTATTTCTGCTGAGTTCTAATTGCCACTCAGAGTTAGCCTCTAATTTGTGGGGACAAATTACACAAGGACATGGCCATTAGGAGATGGAAATCATTCAGGAGCACCTTGGAGGCTGGCTATCACATCATTTAAACATAAATTTGTGATATTAATATGTCAAAGTTGTTAGATATAATTCACCAGATATTCTGGGAGAAGGATAGAAATTTCAAATACATTATAAACAAAACAGGGGAATCGATAATTTATTGAATTTGATGAGGAAAAACAAGAAATAAACACCTAGAAGATACAGAGACTTTGCATCTATGGATAGAATTATGGTGATATGAAAACATCAAGAAAGTTGATATGGAAGGAAATTAATGAATTTTGTTCTGAGAATAAGCATCAGGTGACAATAAAATACTCAAGTAATATTTGGTTGATATTTGGAGATTTGAGCCTGTCCCTCAAGAGAGAATTCACAGATAAGGATAAAGGCCAGGGCATTATAGACTCTCCAGTAGAGGGAATATAATCTAGAAACAAAGGTGAGAACCAAATAATTATGGAATAGAAAGAAAAATTATGAGCAGAAAAGGAAAGAAAAGAAAAGAAAAATTGTTTATGTATGAAAGGAAAAATGAAAAATCATTACATTTTAGTTCATGAAATCATAGGAAGAAGGAAAGTTCCAAGAACAGGTTCCCAAACATCAAGGACACACACCCCCAAATAAGAAAACTGTTTCTTCTCAAGCTAAGATGTCAGAATCTAAGCACTACTCCCCTCTGGCATCCTGGGTCCCCACATTACCATTAACTGGGATTAATCTTTATGAGTCTTTTACTCCCAGTTTTCAAAGAAAATAATTTCCCCAAACTTTTAGAGAAGCAAGTAGCAAATTAAATTGGAAACCAGATCGTGTAGCACTCACCTTCTGTTAGCATGTCACTGCCTTCAGCTATAAAACGGATTGATGCTATTCCAAATGTAAAAAGGTATGGGAGGCTGAATATAAAGGGAAACACTTGATTGTGGATTCAAAATGTATGAGGGGGAAATATCTGAATAAATATATTTCTACTTAGCATTTATTGAAACAAGGTAAGATACTAACAACACTTTGATTTAAATGTCTTGTGTCTTTTTACATTACAATACAAAGGGCTGCTAATTATTTTATCATTATTATCTTACACAGTCATCTTACAGAGTTGGGTTATCTCTGTATTATCTCTCCTTTTGGCCATGATACCAATTAGTAGTGGATGTCTTTAAGCATCCCTTTTTTCTAACTCAGACCCTAAGGAGACTTACACCTCCCAGGGGGAATTGAGGGGTTACACTTTAAATAAGGGACAAGGAGCCTGAGCAGTCCCCTCCTTGTTGGCTGGGGAAGGGACAATTGAGCATTTAAGTCATTCAATATCAAGCTGATATCATTCAATATCAAACTAAGCAGATATCTCAAAAGTCCCAGATTTCCTTATCTGAAACATAGCCTTTTATGAATGTGAGTGAAAGAAGGAAGGAGAGTAAATACCAGAGACAGCGTGGTGGGGGGTAAAGGATTTCTACAGTAGCTATGTTGGTGGCAGAGTCAGGGCAGTATGTGACACTGTAGCCTGGGACCCACAGACCCTAGAGAAAATGGCAAGAAGATGACAATTGTGAAAACCCTGGGCATTTTCACTCCCCATATCCCCCAACAGCACCAGCTCCCACAGGCCAGGATGCAAAAGGGGTATAACTCCAGCCCTCCATTTACCATTATTTTTTCTTCTGTAAGGGAGGAAAAAACATCTTCCTCTACCCTTCTGTATTCTTAGCTGATCTTAGAATTAAATTGATGTGAGATAGAATAACAGGAGATTTTTTTTTTCAAGTTAAATGACTTGTATATATGGTGGTAATCTAAGAAAACTGAGTAACTTGCTAAGATGGCCCAAACCCTCACCTTAAATGCTATTTTCAGCAAAAGACAAAAGAAGATGGTGGTCTTAGTGGTTTGAGACTTCAAAGGAGAGGAAGGCAACTCACATGGAAATAGAAAAGCAAGTGTTTGCTAAACAAATGTTTGCTTGGCCAGGCAGAGACAGGGCTCTCTAGGCTTCTCTGAGTTTCCCCTGTCACACCCAGACCATGTACTCTGCAAATATCTCTGGTAACATCTCTATTCTAAAAGCAGGTCCTTTATCTAAATTCTTTAGGCAGTTATATGGGAGGTAACAAGAAAAGCTTGCTGAATCTTCTGTTTCTTAAAAATAATCATTCTAAATTAATCCTCATGTTAAAGAGACATTTTGGGTAGCCATATTTTGCTCCCCTACATTTGAAATTGATGTGGCTATAGCAATGGCTGGTCATAAAATCAGCCATGGTATACTATACCAATTATGAACAAAGCCTTTGAGGTCAGAAAATAGAAGCTGAAATCCCGATTCAGCGTCTTATTCACAGCATGGCTGGGATAGCTTCTTGACTCTCTAAATAGTTTCTTCAACTGTAGTAGTATGTAAGGTTAAACTTACATATAACTGTATTGTGGAATTGTTGTGAAGTTTAAAAATTGCCATTTAATGAAAAATTTCTGAGTGCTTTGTAATCTGTACAACAAACCCATGAGTGAAGGGACTGATGGAGAAGACGGGTAACATTTCCAGTATTGAAAAACTAGTGAATTATAGAGCTTGTTTCAAACTCAGGTTTGCTTAATTCTGCAGTCTATGCATTTGGCCCTAGCCTGACAAGGGATATATATTTAAATATTTGCTGCTATCAAATTATTAAAGTTAAAGAGTGAAAACTGAAAAACTACAAAATCACTAATGGCAAAAATAATAATTGTGTACTATTATTATTGCTCTAATAACAACAAATATATACTGAGTGCCAGTGTATGATCAGGGCCTTTGCATAACATATCTTGTTCAAGAGTCAAACATCCTTATGAGGATAGAATTACCTCATAGGGTAATAATTAATAACATTTACTAATAGAATAACTTCTCAGAATTAACAATATATACTTTCTCAGAATTACAGAAGAGCAGACCTAGGTACATGTGGACATGGAAAAATTAAGATCTCTAAGACTAAGAGCATTTCTCACCAGACAGTTCTATAAGGATTAAGTTGGAACCCACTGCAGGTGCCCACGGAGAGTGCAGTCTGAAAGGAATTCAGGGTGAAAAACAAGATGAAGTCACTCTGTGCTTTGGCCTTTGAATAGTTAGATGCAAACCCCAGGAAGAATTTCAGTGACCCCAGATTCTTGTATTTCCCCATACATAGAAAAGCACTAAAATCATGAACCTGAGATATCTGTTCTTTGTGTTAGCAATAATCTTTTACCAAGAATGCATGCTTGACTGCATATATTTCCTAGCCAAAAATCATATAAAAACTGACTTCTCCTCTCCCTCTTCAGAGCTGTTTCCCCAGAGCTACTCAGCAGCTATCTCCTGGCTATGGCCATCACTAAGACCTGGAATAAAACTTAAACTCACAACTCATATGTTGTGTGCTTTTCTTTAAGTTCATATACATAATGAAGTAATTTAATCATGGTCCCTAGTAAGTGGAGGAGTCAAAATTCAAACCAATGCCTGTGTGACTGCAGAACCTACATATTCTAGCATTAATCTGTAGTACATACTGCCTGCCACCACTTGAACTCAACTGTTCTCTTTCTCAACTAGGGTCTTGTATTTTGTTTGTTTGTTTCTGTGCATGCACACATACGTGTGTGTATGTATTCAAATAGTTGCATTCATATTTCGATATTCAAAGTTGTATTCATAATGTACTTAACATTTCATGCTGCATTTTCTTCTAGCATTCTCTCATAAGTTTTTCCCATATTCTCCTTCAATTGCCATAAATATATTTTATTTTATTGATGCATAACAGTCTATACAATAATGTTCTAAAACTGAAAAAGGCATTCTTCTATGATTTAACATTTCATTTAGCTTGCATTCAATTTTTGCCTGACATAAACAACTCTAAAATAAATTTATACATATATAGCTTGTTTAGTTATAAAATTATTTTCCAAGGTAAATTTTCAGAAGATTCTTTTTTTTTTTTTTTTTTTTTTGCTGGTTCTTCCTATTTTTCAAAAAAAAATTTTAAAGTGGCAGTTTCTTTTTATTTTTATTTATTTGGCAGGTGTAATTAGGCTTATTCATTTATTTTTTAATGGTATTCCTGGGGATTGAATCCAGGACCTCATGCATGCTAAGAAGGCACTCTACCACTGAGCTATACCTTTCCACCCAGAAGATTCTTAAAGTACATGAACATTTGCATGACTTATGTATAAAACCAAAATGCTTTATTGAAATCATGCCATAACATACTCCAATACTAACTTCAAAGGAAAATATAAATAAGACAAATGTTAAGAGAGGTGCTTTTGTTTTTGTTCATGATTATACATATCCTGACATTGCTGTGATAGCTAGTAGAAAGCACATGGCTTGAGAGTATGCATTCAGTCTGAGGGTTGGGTGTATAGAGCTGCCATGATTGCGCTGTACCCTGAGCTCAAGCAGCACATGTAAACTTCTTGCCAAGCCTTTCTTATAATTAAAGGCCACTGAAGAGCACACCTAACAGACCCTGAAGTCAACAGAGACCACTCAACCTTGGGCTCATTAGCATCATGCCATAACCAACAGAGCTTATTTTCCAACTAATGCATCACAGCAGGTACTGAATAAGTTCCTGTTTATCATCTAAGATCTTTTGCTCAATCCTATATGCCAACATTCTCCCCTGCTCCTCAGGGTCCCCAATAACCTTAAACTACAAATCTTACAAACACATATTCAATTTTCCCTAAGAGCTTCAAAAGACCTAACTCTTAAAGGTATTTTCATTTTGGAGAGCATATAAATGGATTTTATTTTATCAGCACTCACTAAGCCATTATATCTATGGTTCTATGAACTTTTTCATACCATTCTACCTAATTTCTCTCAAATTTCTGACTTTAGAACTGATCTTGGGTATATAAACTTGAAAATCTTTTAAATTAGTGATCATATACAACAAACTGAAAGTATTTCATATATTTTGAAAACTTAGCTTTGATGTCAGTCTTACAATAGATATTTTCTTAGGGAGCAGTAGTTAACATTTCCTTCGTTGAGGCTTTGTAGCTTTGGGAGCTAGCCACTGACCTCTGGAGGGTGCTGATGATCAGTGTCAGAAGGATACTGCCTTCAGCCAGTTATTCAGAGAACAACCAGTGAGAGAAGGGCTTGAGCAGGAGAACATGAAGAGACTGCACATGCCTTTGAGACAGCATGGAAAATCCCAGAAAAAAAAAACTGAAGCATTTTTGCAGAAGGCTGAGTTCCTACATTATGTGAATGAATTCAGGAGACAGGTAAATTGTGCTGATGTGATGTGACTCATGATGCTGCAGGAAATTCTACTGAGATATAGATCTAGATGTAATATAAATGTGGACGTCAATATGTAGGCATAGGTGCAAAATATGTCAGTATCAATGTAGTCATAGATGTAAGTGTACACCTGGCAGTAAGCTGACATCTCTTCTCTCCTAAATTTGTATGCACTTATTTATGAAATGGAAATTATAATTGCTTTTTTTCTCATTGGAAATCAAATATTTTTGTTGTTTTCCATACACATTAACTGAATATAAGCAGCATTTATGATGAATTGATATTTAAATACATACCTGACAAGATACCTATGATCTAGGATTTGAAATGATATTCTCCAGACCAAACAATCTGGTTTCAGACTGGTTTATATTCTATTCCTACAAGAATGAAAGCAAGGGAACAATTTCAATGAGGAAACTTCCACACCATTGTGGTTCTATAATGTCAACTCTCAGTTATTCACAGAATTGAAAGGTCACAAATAAGTTATGACTATTTGGGGCTTAATTCTTTTATCACTGAGTTCTAGTCTTGTTTGGGTTTTCACTTCCAGGGGACATCTCATGAGACAATATTCTGTGAAATATCAAATTTCTAAACCTTATTAAAAGTCTATAGAATATTTTTCAAATCATATATATGTGTAATATATTTGGCTTATTTGCTGCTATAATCTTTCTTATTAAATATTGATACTGTCATGAATACATAACAGATTTTTACACATCTAGTCTAAGAATTCACTTTGGGCCATGTGAAATACCAGTAATTCAGTTATTTTGTTTATTTATAAAAATGTAAAAAATAGAATTCATTTCATATTAGGAATTTCTATTTTATTTAGAGGTTTGTGTAATTCACTTAAGCTAATGTAAATGATTAATTTCAATTTATGAATTTTTTATATTGGTGAAATGACTACATTTTTAAAGGAATGACTAATTTCAATTTATGAATTTTTTAGCATTAGTGAAACAACTGTATTTTTTAAGGAAACTAAAAGTTTCAATTTAAAAGTTGAAGTGAGTTTTATGTCTTTAATGTGATAGTGTCATTTTGAGTTGTTTTTATACTCTAAGGTAAAATATATGCAATTATTTAAGTGGATGGAAAAATACCCCAGAGTAAATGTTATTTGAACAGTCCCTTCATAAAACCTTTTAGGTTTTACATACGACACAATTAATTACCAGGTAAAGTTCTCATGACTCATTTACTCAAAAACACTCTGTTATCAAAAGGACTTTTTTTCTTTCTTTTCTCCCCCAGTTCTTTTTAACACTTACTAAGGAGCTATTGTGAGGCAGATATTTGCTGTAGGTGCTAATGAAACAAGGATAAAAAAGATATTGTCTCTTCCTTTAAGAGGTTTATTACACAGTAAATAAAACAAAATATAAGCATATTATCATAGTTCAGTGTGATAAGAGCTAAGACAGAGGTATGGACAAAGGTTTTACAAGGGTTTCTTTTCCATTGTATACATTTAATTATTTTTTATAGCACAAGAATTTGCTTCTGTTTTCTTCAGGACATGAAACAATACTTTTCTGTTTTTTACAAGTCCTTCTTAGTCTTCATGGTAAGCAGATGAGAGGGCCAAAGTCAAATTTTCCTTCCCTGTAATGATGTTGAGGAGATAGCACTTATTAACTTGCTTTGAACTACAGCAAAAAATAAGAGTTTTTTTTAAAAGCATTGCTTGTTTTGATCTAGGACCTTGCACTTCAATCTGTCCCTAATTTGAAGATGATTCTAAAAGGAAATTTCTGATATACTGAGGTAACAATATTTGCATACAAACCCGGAACTCTCAACTGACGGGGATATCTTTACTCAACTGCGGCTCACACTTGAATTCTTTCCTGCATGAAGCCAAGGACCCACATTTGGCAGGGCATGTCCCAGGGGCTCAAATGAAGCCTGGGACACAGCTCTCCTCATGCCCCACATCTGTTTTCCTGCATCATTAGAAGTAAAACTCAAGAAAGTATGAGGCACCCCCTTAGACCACCATCCCCCATGTTTTTAACTCACAACTTAGTCCACACTAAGCCTCCATCAACTCATCAATTACAGTGAAATTGTTCCCACCCCTACTGGAGCCTGCTCTTGGTGCGCTATATTCTCTGTCCTTCTACCTGTCTCTTTAGACTGGGGGACAGCAGTTAACCTATGACCTCGATGCTCCCATGTATCTAGGAAGACTTGTTGATTTCAGTTTGTTCAGCTTTTTTATTGTTGTGTGATGGGAATCCTGACTGGCTAGCTTTTTAAATGTCAAACCAAAAATTATTTGCCTTTACATTCATAAGTGATATAAGCTTTTATTTTCATGTATACTATTTTAGTGGTATTTTGGAATTAAATATTTCCAAGACTCAAATAATGAGCTGAATAATGCACCTTATTCTTTGTGTTGTATGGGAGTTTGGCTAACACTTAAATTATTGTTATTGAATGTAAAAATCACAGTTGAAATGGCCAAGCTATGAGCTAGCTTAAAAGAATTCTCACTGACTAAATTTCTTTAATAGTTATTATGACTTTCTGTTTTGTATTTTGCCCTTGAATCAGTTGTGGTAATTTATATTTTAAGGAATTTGTTTATCCAACTCTTAAGTTATTTACATAAAATTGGTCATTAATAACTTAGTATTTAATATTTGTAGGATTTTAACAGCAAATAGACATTTTGATAGATTCTCATTTCTGACAGGATGTCTGCTTTCTCTTCTACTTATTTTTGCTCACAATTTTACCAGTTCAGGTGTTTTTATTCCTTTGAGTAGATCTAAATTTATCCCTGCTATCATTTCTCTTCTGCTTGAGGAACTTTCTTTAGCATTTCTTTCTTTCTTTCTTTCTTTCTTTCTTTCTTTCTTTCTTTCTTTCTTTCTTTCTTTCTTTCTTTCTTTCTTTCTTTCTTTCTTTTTTGCATTCTCTGTATTTTTCAATAACATTCCGTAATTAGGCTGAAAAATCTATGGCATAATTACGGTACTTACAAAGAATAAACTGCTTGAAGCATGCTTGCTATCTGGCTTTATAACTGTTAATGTGAGGATAAACCTCTCACCTGGTAAGGCAGGGTTTAGACCCTTACCCTCTGTCATGTGTTCTTCATGTAGAACAATCCTGACCTGGTCATCAGTTAGAAGCACCGGTTAGAACATGAGTGGTAAACCGCTTCTGACGCTACGCTCAAGGTCTGCCCATATCCGCACAGCTCCATCCTGAAGATGGGGAAAACAGATAAAACCATACTGTCCGAGCTTCCCACAGAAAGGATGGGGAAAGTAAGGCTCTGGAGACACAAGGGGCACACCGAGCGTGGCACAGTAACCTCCCAGGAAGCAGAGGAATTAAAACACTGCTAACCCTGTTCCTGTTCCAGGACACATAACACTGACCATGGCTGAAAAGTATAATTTGGTTTTATTTTGGTTTTGTTTTCAACCCATACATCTTACATAGACCTATCATCAAAGAAAAAATATTCCATTTTCTTCTGAGCCCCTCATAACTTAGAAGACATTTTATGTGGGAGGGTATATCTCAAGTGGTACAGCACATTCTTAGCATGCATGAGGTCCTGGGTTCAATCCCCAGCACCTCCTCCAAGTATAAATAAATTTTAAAAATCTAATTACTGCCCCCTCATAAAACTAAAAAAAAAGACATTTTATAATCATTTGCATTCAGAAACTAGAACTTCACTGTAACACTAGTATAACTAAGGGATAAGAAAAAATTTAAAATGCTTCACATTACAATGTATCCTGGATGGGATCCTGGGACAGAAAATGGACGTTAGGTAAAACTAAACAAATGTGAACACATTTAGTTAATGATAAATGTGTCAAGATTGGCTCATTAATTCTGACGAATGCCCCACACTAATGTCCGATGTGAACAACAGGGAACTGAACATGAGGTGCGTGAGAACTCTCTGTGCTACCTTCACAGCCTTTCTGTAAATCTAAGACTGTTTGCAAATTAAAAATTTATTCTTTCTAAGTACTGCACATACTTTTTAATCTAACACTAATTCTTGTATTAGTGCTGGGATATAATAAAATTTTTGAATCACAAGTACTAAATATACTAATAAATGTCTATTCCCTAGAGTAGTGTTTCTTCAGCCATGTCATGTGAAACCATCCTGCCCCAGATGTGACTGTCTCTTGGGAAAGGTGAACCTAGCCAGTGGGGTCTCCACCACAGCCCTGCCTCCAACCATGAACCATCTAAGAGTCTGAAACAAGGTTTCTACTGGGAAGGGAAGTATGAAGGCCACTCTCAAGCCTAAAAGGGAGTAAGATTCCTGATTTCAGGATTTTTCCATAAATCATAGTACCACATGAGGGAAAAAGCACCAGATTGAGTTAAAAAAAAAAAAACAAAACAAAACTTTGATTCTGATCTTGACTCTGTTACTAACCAACTACATAAAATCTTATATTTCCTCAGGCCTCAGTTTTTTCATCTGCAAAACAAGAGGACCGGGTGGTAGGGCAGAGTGTGTTTCAGCTCAGAAGTCTCAGTTTAATTAGAATCCCCCCTCCTCAGTTTTTCTTCCAGTAAAAGGGGTAAAAGCATGTGACTTAGATAAGGCACATTAAAAAATGTTTTAATAAAGATCAAAAAATATTTGCCAGGTGTTTTTGCTTTTTGGCCTAACAAACAACTATATTTATCAAGATTAAAATACAAAACATGTACAGTATGTCTATCTAGCTCACCTAATTTTAAATTTCACAACTACACAGATACTCTTTCCCTCCCATGCTACCAAGAAGCAAACAATACAAAAGTATAGCTAATAGAAAGTATAATTTTAAAACAGTTTTAAAACATAGTCCAAAACTGCTTCTGCACTTTTCCCTTCCCCAGTTGGAGAATACTGTCAATGATGTAAAGTACAGAAAAGGAACAAATGGAATATGAAATTGGCCAGAGCAATTTTTAGCAACAGTTTCAAAACAAAGTTCAGTGGTTTAAGAAAACATCAATAACTGCCTAAAATATATTATTTTTAACTGTGCTAAGGTATAAAATTTCATAAAGCTAAAATCAGTGTAAATATAACAGGTGAAATATAAACCAGAAAATGCAGGCTTCCAATGTACAATAAATATACTAATAATCAGTAACTTTTTATAGTTTATATTCAACTTCCAAAACTGACTAAATGTAAAGTATCTGCCATTAACATAATCTAATCTCAAAACATATCCACACTCTCTTATGTACCATATTAGGGGGAAAAAATCATGTTTAAATAAAAAATGAAATCCACAAAATGAAAACTATCAAATTAAAATACACTACTTCATTACTACATTTTCAAGAGCCTATAGGTAGGTACTAAGCACAATTCTAAAAGATATGGCCCCCTTCACAAGCACATTCGATTGCAAATAGCAAGGACAGTAATTAAAATTTTAATACTAAAATGTCACTCTTTAAATCATCCATGCTTTACTAGTTAGTTCTGACCTCAGGTATATCGAAATACTTCCCCCAACACTAAAACCATTAAAGATCTTACCCTGACATCTGCACATAACAAAAAAGAAATTTAAAAGACACAATTTTTCACTAAAATGAATGTAAACTGGTATTACCTTTAAAGTATCAAACACAATATACCCTGAAGCCTTCCAGTTTAGCGCCTATAGAATTGAAACTTCGTTTTATTATGCAACGATGGCATGAAATATAAGACACTATTCTACAATCTGGTTTCAACAATGATTAAGAAAATGAAAGATCATATGTACTAATATTTTTAAGCAACAAAACAGCCTTTTAAACTTCACAACCTTTTAACGGTCGAATTCCTAAAACCTCAGTGTTAATACTTAAAGTCTTGTACTCATAGGAAACCAAAATTGTATCCAGTATGAGATGGCAGTTGAACAGCTAATCTAAGATGTCACTTTTTCTTCAATTAGATTCCACCTTGCTCTGCGCTTTTATTTTGCACCGCAGTTTTTCACTCAAATAGAGAAAGACAAGACGCACTCGGGTAAGAGTGGTCTGGTCCTCCTCCGCCCACGTCAAGGCGAGTCGGGGGATGGGATCTGCTCCATCCAGGACCCCTCGCGAGCCCTTGCGCACCCAGGTGGACGCGGCCTTCCCCAGATTCCTCTCCTCGGGCCCGCGGGACCCCCCACCGCCAGCCGCCCGTAGCCCAGCCCTGCCCGACCCCCGAAAGAGCGCGGCCGACGAGCGGGCACGGCTGCCGGACCCTCCCTGCTCCCTGCTCCCTGCTCCCTGCTGCGCTCCGCGGGGTCGGGGGGTAGGAGTAGACCAGCGGCCGACAGGCGGAGGCGCAGCGCGGGTCGGGGCGGGAAAGCAGGCGGCCGGGCCAGGGACCGGCTGTGGAGTGGCCACCTTTTCCTGCAGCCCGACGCACCCACCTTCAGCAGTTCTTAAAGTGAAAGCCTGATGGCAGTAAATCCTGTCAGCTTTTTTTTTTTTTTTTTTGACTTTTTAAAATGCATTTAATATTCTCGTAAGTAGCTAGTCCTTAAAGTTTTGGCAATACCTGACCCCCTCCCAGCCCTTGCCTCTATGTTTTTCCTTTTTTGAAAAATTACTATGCTGTACAGCATAGTACAGCATAGTAATTCATCATTTTTACAGACTATATTCAAAGCTATTATAAAATAATGGCTATACTTCCCTGTGCTGTGCAATGTCTCCTTGTTAGATGTCTGTTTTATACATTGTAGTGTGTGTCTTTTAATGGTGTACCCCTAATTTGCCCCCCGTCCTTCCCTCTCCCCACTGATAACCACTAGTTTTCTACATCTGTGAGTCTGTTTCTGTTTTGTATCATTTTTCACATTCCACAGATAAATGATATCACACAGTATTTGTCTTTCTCAGTCTCACTTATTTCACTAAGCATACTATTCTCTAGGCTGACCCACATTGCTGCAAATGGCAGAGTTTCATTCTTTTATAGGACTAAATAATATTACTTTATATATATATATATATATTTACATATACATACACCACATCTTCTCTATCAGTTCAGGTGTTGATATGGACTTGTGTTGCTTCCATATCTTGGCTATTGTAAATAGTGTTGCTATAAACATTGGGAGGCAAGTGTCTTTTCAAATTAGTGTTTTTGATTTTTCAGATACAAACACAGGAATGGAAATGCTGGATCATATGACAGTTGTAGTTTTAGCTTTGTGAGAAACCCCTATACTGTTTTTCATAGTGGTTACACCAATTTACATTCCCATCAACAGGGTACAAGTGTTCAAAAGCTATACTTCAAAAGTCTTTATTTTGCATTCACTTTAAAAATATTATTACTATATAGATAACTCTGGTTGACATTTTTCCTTCAGCTCTTTAGAGATGTTATTGTACTTTCTCCTAGGTTTTATAATTTCTAGCAATGTTTGCTTCCAATCCTAATTTTTGTTGCTCTATATGTAGTGTTTCATTTTTTCACTAATTGCCTACAAGCTTTTCTCTTTATACTTGGTTTTTATTGCTAGTCTGTGAGGTACATGGCCATATTTCTCTTCTATTTGTTTTGCTTGGGGATCAATGAGCTTTTGATCTGACATTTGTTTGCCTGTCATTACTTTTAGAAAATTCCTGGCCATTTTCCCTTAGAATATGTTTTCTCCTTTCTTCTTTACTGCTTCTCTTTTGATTTTTCCAATTACATACAATAAACCTTTAGACATTGTCCTGTGGGATGTTCTCAGCTACTGAATGCTCAGTTGTAATTTTTGTTTATCTTTGATTTCCATGTGGTTAATTGGTATTGCTCTGTCTCAGGTTCTCTGATTCTTTCCACCAATTTGCCCACATCTTTTTTACTTCATTCCATTAAAATAATTCTTAATATTTGATATTGTGCTTTACTTTTATAGGATTTTCATTTAACTCTGTAAGTAGTTTCCATTTCATTTCATATATGTTCGTGTGTGTTCTTCACCTTCCCACTAGATCCTTCAACATAATAATAATAGCGATTTTAAATCCCTGCCCTGTCTGATTGTTCCAACATTTGGTCTATCTCCAATTTTTGTTCTGTTCCTCATCTTATCTCATTATAATGTATTGTTTTAACATGTTTTGTTTATGTTTTCTGCTTGACTCCATTTTTATTGTATGCTTGGCATTGTCAAAAAAAAATTGTAGATATTGAGATAATAATTTATGTTTGAAAATTTTCAGTTAGGATGATTATAGGGGGCATTGATTCAATGCAGTTGTACCCCACCTGGCTGGCCTCTGTTGTTGCTGTAGCTACATCAAGCAGACAACAAGCTTCCTGTTCCTCCAGTGGGATTCTGCCATGGCATTGCTCTGAGTGGGAGGTCTGAGGATTTCCTGAGTATTCCTGTTCCACCCTCAACTTTTAGCAGACCTGCAGACTTTTCTTACAGACAGTCTCTCTCTGTGCCCCTAACCTACTCCAATGGTAGACTGCTCCTTTTGTTACTCAGTGCAAGGCTTTGTTGAGTGCTTGCAGGCTCCTAGGTTCTCCAGGTCTTCCTGCTGCCCCTCAAACCTTGGGAAGCGCAGTCAGCCTGTCCAGCCAAGGATGTCACACATCTCCTTCCTGACACCTGCTGTTTCTTATGAGCACCTGATGGAGGCCAATGGGACATTTTTCATGAGTATGTGTGGATTCCTCTTATGTCAAGGTTTCTCAAGATTCTAGCCCTCACTCAGTCAAGAAATTCATTAACATTTTATTTAATTTATTCTAATCTCTATAATTTACTAGTAATCAACAAGTTTATATGGCTTCTCAAAGGAGATTTGGACCCTTTGGAATTCAGTTTATATTCCTACCTTGTGACATAACCCGAGGTGGATTTTTAAAAGCATGATTTTATAGACTATTTGGTCCTTTCTTGTTTTTCAGACTGTGACTATTTTCTTGAGGCATTTTGGATTCTTAGCAATTTGGAACACGGATCTCATTTCTTTTGATACGTCACTCTAGCTTTAACAGTTTCACAGAGTACCTACATTTTGGACGCTTTGATCCCATTACTGTATATTGGTTTTCTGTTTCATTAAGTATGCTTTCATTTTTATTTTGGTTTATTCTACTTTGTCTGTATTTGTATCACGTGTAGAGATTGATATTTAGCTTGTTTTCAACTTTAATTCTTTACTAGGATATGGTTCTGAGGCCATGAATTTCACTGAAATCAGTGATTTGGCTGCATCCTGAAAGTTTAATGTATAGTATTATCAGTATTGTTCATTTAAAAACACTTTATAATTTTCAAAATAAAATTTTCTTTTACCTATATGTTTTATATATATACATATACATGTATATATATATAAATTTCTAGTTATATTTTTATCATCACTTTTTAACATTGTATTATGATGAATTCATATACTTGGCTTGCTTGACTTTAATTCTTGAAGTTGAAAAAATGTTTTCTACAGTGTTTGATCACAGTTATCACATGAAACTCCAGTCCTGGCCAACATCCTGATTACAGTCTTGTGATAGACTTTGAAGCCAAAGGACTGGCTCAACAAGTTTCTAATTCTTGACCCATAGAAACTCTGAGGTAATTAATGTTTGTTGTATTAGCTGCAAAGTTTGTGATAACTTCTTATCTAGCAATATATAACTAATGAGTGGGCTTTTAAAAACTATAGCTTCTCAAGTTCCAGTCCTATGTGATTCTTTAAGTTTGGGATGTTAACCAGAATATGTGGATTTTTTTTTTTTCCTAACTCTCTGTGTAACTCTTATTACAATCTATCCGGATTGTGAATCACTGCTCTAGGTCGTATACCTCCTTCCCCCAAAACTTTTACATTGTGAACAGAATATTCTTACTAAAACTCACAACTGACCACACTTTTTGTGTTTTAAACCTCTCAATGACTACACATTACTAATAAAATAAACTTCCAACTAACTAGCAGAGGGCACAACACCCTTAACTCTCTGGCTGCTGTGTATCTCCTCATATACTCTCCTAGTCACCCCACAAAAGGCGTCGTAAACAATATGCAGCTGGTCCTCCTTGTAGACTCTTTCCTGTCTCCACGCATTTGCTACTCTTGTTTCAACTTAGAATTTTCATTCTCTATCCCAGCTCCCATCAAACTGTAAACTGTTCATCTACAAAATGTAAATAAAAATTTGCCTCCTCTATGAATCACATAACTATTATGAGACTTATGGCACAATTAATTTTTATAATTTGTCTCTTGAGCAGTAGATTGTGTACTTTTGCATGGCCTAGACCCAATTTCATCAATCTTTGTTTACAACAGTATTGTTAAAAATTAGACATCCATCATACATAAAGAGCAAACTCATGTCAGAAGATTCTTGTTCAATGAAATACAGAATGAATTTTTAAAAATATGTGTTCAGCCCTAGTTGTTCATAATGTGCTATACACACCATTGTGTTACTGCCCTTATTCTTAACATATATTTTTTCCTAATTCAATATTTTATATATCAAATAATATGGTTGATTTTCATTATTGCTTTATAGTTTTATATTGTATCATTGTTTTCAAATATCCACCAGTGAGTAACCAGTAATCCAGTAAAGGTTCTTGACCCCAAGAGGGACATAACTCTTAGGATTAAAGTTAGTGCAAAGTAAGACATTCTCAACTCCTAACCCCAGCTCCCGCCGGGTGGCCAATTCCAGGTCGTGGGCAATGGGGGTGCGCGCAGCCGGGCCGGACCGGTGTACTGGTCTTCACCGGGCGCGACGATCCAGACGGACCCGGTTTTGCGGAAGGGCCGCGGGTGGAGCGATGAGATCGGAGTTCTGCGTGTCCGAACCGGGCAGCTGCTGCTCCGCACAGCGCCCCGCCTCTGCCTGGGGGTTTGGAGAGAGAGCAAGAGGGTGTGTTTTTGTTCAGTGAAAACATTCTGTTGCTTAAGGGAAAGTGTTTGGTGGGGAGAAAGATAAAGCCGGTTCTAAATGTTGTTTGTTCTGTAGACTGCGTTATTTTGGGTCTTTTAGAGGGATGGTCTCTGGGTGACCCAACTTGAAGAGTTTTCTTAAACTCTCAAGTGGAGGCGACATTTAGTGCAGTTAGTGGATTGTGGAAACAGTGGCAACATTCCACCCCACCCCCCAGGTTGGTGTTAAAGTTCGATAAAGCATATAATTTCTTGATTACTCAGGTTTTGAAGGTGATTTTTATTTCCAGTGTATACCAGGGCCAGCTGCATCATTTGGTTGCTGTGTAAAGTGTTTTATTTTAGGTTAGCTTTTTGACTTCCCCATAGTGTACTTAAAGACCTCAAAGTGTGTTTAAAAGCTTTGGATTGAAATTTTTTCATGAATGCTTTGGATGCTTATAGACTAATTTGATAATTTAGAAAATATCCGAATATTTCATGTCATGGATGGTTTCTTTTCTTTCCTTTGTCCCTTTGACTTACGACTGTGGAACCACGCGTAGTTTTGTCCTGTCTTCTGCTTGGTCTGGATGATACTTTGTAGGTAGACTTTTACTTTAGACTTCGTAGTGTTCATTTGCTAGAGAAACATTTCAAGTTAGGAGCTTCTAGTAGACGTTTAGTTTAAACTATTGTCGATATAGACCCTCCATAAGGGCCTTTTCTTTAACGTCTGTATTTATGTTCTACATATGGCTTTAACAAATCACTTTTCTCTCCATTTTCACTTTTTGTTAGACACTGATTTCTATGAGGTGGTAAAATAAGACAAACCATGTGAGACAGTTTAAACTGCTGATGAGTAGTAGTATGTATGACATCATTTGTTTTTCAATCATGAAACAGTAAGAATAGAAACTGGTGTGGCCAGATCATTGAAGAAAAAGTAAGTTTACTTTTTATCTTTGTGGGCTAAGATCCTTGTTAAACAAAAGTTTTCTAAATTCAGAACTCTAGAGTCATCTAAAAAGTATCATTTTGAGTTAAACATTGGTTAAAAGTCTACTTAGTTTTTGATGTTTGTTTTAAGCAGAACTTTTTCAAAAAGATTTAGAACTCTTCCATTTTAAAATTAGCGGTTAAGGTTGTAGCTTTTGGGTACATGGAGATAATTGTAATTTTATTTAATGTATAATATTTTTATCTACAAGTCAGAGATATTTATGGTCCAGTTTGCAAGAAGTTTATATGAGGGTGATGTGTAGAATAGAACACATTCAAGTTCTCATATGAGAGGACGGACATGTTTGTGTAGATTAGGAGACACTGTAGTGGATTTTTAGGTACTGAGTCCTTTTCCAGTTGTTCCATCATCCAATTTGTCAATCACTGTATTGCATTCATTTTTCTTGCACTTAATGTGAGGAGGGGGAAGCTGGAAAAGAGAATTAATGTGTTTAGACTCACAAAACTTAAACTTCCCTAATGCCTCCATTTCTAGCACATGCCCCAGCCTGTGCTGCATTTGTAGGAAGACACCATAAATTTTCTAGAGTTCAGGAAGTGTCTGTATAGACATGTACTCAAATATATACAAATGCTTTTCTTTGTTATTTGTAACCACATTAGAAATGTATTGGAACTGTCACAATTAGGTGTAGCCCAATTAATTTTTATGTATGTGTGAGTATTACTTTTTTAAAAAATACATTGATGAGTTACTGTCTTTTTTTTTTTTTTTTCCTTAAAAAAAATTAATTTGTGTGTTTGAGAGGTCAAAAGGTATTTTAACTGTAGCAGTAAATTCAGTCCCATAATGTTTTGGTTTAATGAAATCATACTTTAAATGAACTTTAGATTATGACATGTTTTTTACATTGAAAAATCTGGATAAATGCTTTGCTCCAGGCACTATATAGAAATCCATTTTCTGGAAGTTTGGCCAAAAGTTAGAAAAGTATCAAAGCTTAAGTAAGCTATTTCACTGCTACCAGCAAGTAAGGGTCTGTGAAATTAATAAGAGACAGACTTTTTCTTGTCTTTAGCTTTAAGGGGCTTGGACTCTTCAGCTTTTTAACCTGAGATTGACAATCCAGTTAGCTGTCTCATTTTAAGAAGGCCCATTTCAAGCCATCCCCTACATTAACAGTACCTTCCCTGTGTATGTGCAGGGCCTCTCTGAGTAGCAGGGTTTGAGGGAAGTGGGCATGACAAGCACCTCTCAGTTTTCTGATCTCCTTTTTATAACTTGCTGAAGGTCTTCCAGGGTGTTTATTTTCTGATATCTGTTAAGTTATCCTGCAGACTTGCAGGCTGGAGCAGTCAGTGTAAGGGACATTTCTATGATGTCTGCTGTGTATCTCATACTGTGTTCAAAGTGTCACTTTTCAACGTTTATGAGAGAGTGGTGATGTTTTACATTTGAAGAAGCAGGCTTGAAGAAATAATTTTTCTATCATCATGCCCCTGCTAAGTGGTGAACTAGACATTCAGAACCAAACCAGACATTTGATCTCAAAGGCTGAGTGTTTTATTCATTGCCTCTCATACCTCTCTGAAAGCAGTTTTCATGTTTTAGCCTAAAGGTGGCCTCTGTACTGAACCACCTTAGAGATGTGCTTTGTTGATATGCAGTGTCTTTGAATTTCAACTAGTGATCAGCATTGGAAAATTGGAAAATTTCTCGATGAGGCTTATGGATTTCTGGATTTTTAGGGATGACTTGAAAATCCAGTCATTGGCTGCCTGTGTTCCCACCGTTTGGAGCAGAGAGGTGGGGCAGTAGCTGCCCTTTGTAGATCGGGCTCATGCAGTCAGCGCTGTCCCCCTTGTCCTCACTGGTGATGTGCTTGGCCTGCGGCACTGATGTTCTGTTACCTGCCTCACTGCTTGTAGTTGTGTTAGTCATGTCTCTGCCCAAGCTTCACCTTGCATGTGTGATTCCAACCTTTAAAAAAAGTTTTTGGACTGTCACCACTTATCCAACTTCTAATATATTGTTTGTAATTCTCAATTTTTTCAGAAGTCCTAAAAATTTGTTAATAAAACTGTAGCATACATAATGCTTTTTACCCAGCATTAGGTTATTAGATATTTTTAAAATCTTTTTTTATAGTAGTAACAATTTAAAAGTTCTAAAGAATGATGATTATAATTTTTCCACATATCTTCATCTCAGTGAGCAAATAAAAAACCACTTCTTTTTTTACTGGGATGAGACTCACAAAAAAATAATTGATTGAAGATTATATAAATATTTTTTCTTTTAAGAATGGGTTATAAAGATATCACCACACACTAGTCAAATGACCATCATTAAAAAGTCCATGAATGATAAACACTGGGGAAGGTGTGGAGAAAAGGGAACCCACTTACACTGCTGGTGGGAATGCAGTTTGGTGCAGCCACTATAGAAAAACAGTATGGAGATTCCTCAAAAATACTAAAAATAGACTTACCATGTGATCCAGCAGTCTCACTCCTGGGCATGTATCCAGAGGGAACTCTAATTGAAAAAGATAAATGCACCCCACTGTTCATAGCAGCACTATTTACAATAGCCAAGACATGGAAACAACCTAAATGTCCATCAACAGATGACTGGATATAGAGGTTGTGATATATTTATACAATGGAATACTACTCATCCATTAAAAATGATAAAATAGTGCCATTTGCAGCAACATGGGTGGCCCTGGAGAATGTCATTCTAGTGAAGTAAGCCAGAAAGAGAAAGAAAAATACCCTATATCACTCATATATGGAATTAAAAAACAAAACAAAACAAAACACAAATGAACTAAATGTAAACCAGAAACAGGCTCACAGACATAGAATACAGACTTGTGGTTGCCAGTGGAGAGGGAGGTGGGAAGGGATAAACTGTGAGTTTGAGATTTGCAGATACTGACTGGTACATGTAAAATAGATAAACAAGTTTATACTGTATAGCACAGGGAACTATATTCAATATCTTGTAGTAGCTTATGGTAAAAAAAGAATGTGAAAATGAATATATGTGTATGTTCATGTATGACTGAGGAATTGTGCTATGCACCAGAAATTGACACAACATTGTAAACTGACTATACCTCAATAGAAAGAAAGAAAGAGAAAGAAAGAAAGAAAGACAGACAGACAAAAAGGGTTGAGAGAAAATCATGTAGAAGATGGTCAGTGAAGATCTAACACACATATCATAGACGTCCCTGAGGACAAAAACCAAAGCAACAAAATGGAACAAATATTAAAAATGGTATCTCAAGAAAACTTTGATGAAATGAAAAATGGAGTGTACATATATATATAAAGCCTATATCACATGTCTGGAAAAACTGACCCAAGGTGGCCAACACCAAGGAATATTGTAGTGAAAGTATTGGACTTTAAAGGAGAAGGAAAGCCCCCTGCATGTCTGAGCAGTGTGATCAAGGACAGAAAATCTGATCGCCAGTGGGAGGAAGTGCAAACTAAGGATTCTGTGCCATTTCAATCTTCCGAGAGTAAAGGCTGCAGGCAAGAACTCCAGGAAGACTGTTCCTGAGAAGCAGGTTCTGGGGTGGGGGTGTCCCCTTGGGGCACCCTCTGAGCAGAGAGCATCTCTGTGGGGTGGGGGTGAGTGAGCCCTCCAGCTCTTCCTCAGGATCCAGTGGTTGTCTGGGATCAGAGGCCCCCAGGGTCCCTTCCTGCAGCCTGGCTTGTTCTGGGTCACAGTATCTTCATTGTCCTTGGTCTTACATGATTCAGATTAAAAACATTGGTTGAGGCTTTGACCGAGACCCATGCCGCCCAGTACAAGTAGAATATGGCCATGGAGATTGTTTTAAACATCACATTAGAAAAGGAAAAAGAAATAGGGGACATTAATTTTAACAATCTGTTTTATTTAACCCACTATGCCCCCAAATGAACAGTTCAACAGACAATCATTATAAAAGCACACTGACGTGGGTAGCTTACGTTCTTTGTTTTCACGTTCAGTTTCTGAAATCTTGTGTGTGTCTCATGCACGGTGCACCTCAGTTCAGACCAGCCATGTTCCCGTTGCTGTATGTGGCCGGTGGCTGCTGTGGTGGCTAATGCAGACCTGGACAGGTTTGTGGACAGTCAGTGTGACAGCCTGGGAGGCTGGCTCTGAAAGTGCTGGCCTCTCTTTGGAATACCTTCAGGTGCCTTAGGGACGCTGACTCAGGCCAACACCTTAGGACACAGCCTGCCAGCGGGTGGCTGTGGACACATCCCAGTGCTCTCTGCCCTGTGAGGGGGTTGGAGGCCAGCAGTGGACAGTGGGGAGGTGACCACAGTGTTGTGAAAGGACAGTGGCCCTGGGGGGCAACCATGAAAAAGAGGGCATTGCAGGAGCAGTGGAGAGGACGTGCTGAATTGGGGTGTGGGAAGCAAGCGCATGTCCCCTGCCAGGCGCCTGTGTGCACTTGGCCTAGACCTCGGGCCCCACAGTGCAGCCCTTCACCACCCACACCCTGGTCTGTCCACCCTACCCCCCCCACTGCCCGTGTAGGGGATGGAAGCTGCTGTGCCAGGCCCAGCTCTGTCCTCACACCCCATCTCTGGTCCAATAGGAGCTGGATGGCCTTCTGGAAATCAACTGCATGACCCACAGGCTGCTGAGCAGGTACCTGACTGGACAGCTTCGACGCCATGTTCTGGGAGGCCAGCCACAACGTGTTGGCGCCCTGTGGGAGAGCCACCCTCCACATCTTCTGGGAGCTCAGCTCTGGCTTCCCGCCCGACTGCTGCTACAGCAGCTCCGCCAGCCCATGAGCTTGCCGCCTCAGGGATGGTGCTGGGCGCCCCCGCCAATGGGCATCTAGCAGGATGGTCTCAGGGCCTCCACCCTGCCCCCCATCCCCCATCATTTCCCACATCCAGGGTGCTCAGGCCCTCCTGGTCTCCCATGTTTTCAGGTGCAGCCTTGGGCCAGCCCTTGGGAGTGTGGTGTGGTCATGGCTTGTGCAGACCACGTGGCGGGACCAGGGCTCTTGTCCGGAGCAACCCCCGTGGCTCAGGGTGAACCCCGTGCTGCATGTGGATGGCAGCTGCCAGATGGGCACCACCAGCACACTTTGAAGTCTGCAGATATTGGAACATGCTGGGCGCCTCTCTTTTCATTGGTTCTACTCTGAGATGTTGGGGAACATGAGGATCAGCGGTCAGCCAGCCTCCCACCCACCTACCATTTCACTCCTATATTGAGCAGCACAAAGCGACCCACTGGGTGGGTGGCATGGCTGCTGGCCACAGGGTTGTGCAGTCCCGCCTTGTGATGCGGCCCACATCCTGGGGTGGCCCTGGGGTGGCCCCTGCACTCTGGGCATCCACCTGCCTGAGGCTTGTCCTCTCTGTGCCCTGTTCTGTGTCAGCACATGCAGGAGTGTGCATGTATGTAAGAGTGTGTGAGTGAGTAATAGTGAGAGAAGTGGGGAATATGAGTGATGGTGGGTGTGTAAGAGACAGTGTGTGCGTGTATGTGAGCTTCTGTGTGAGTGTCATCACCACTGCTTAAAAATAAGTGTCTTTGGCTTTTACTTTGCTTCATTACTGCGTCTGAACATCCCACCACGTGTTGGCTTAATCACGGCTGACTTCTCGGCCTAGATTTTTGTGCCTTGATCCAGAGGGGCTGAGCTTTGACCCTGAGGGCAGAAGGGAGGCTCTCCTGCAGTCTGATCATACCTGTTGGTGTCCTTGTCTGTCTGGGACCCAGCGTCACCTTCCTTATGGGGAGGCAGGCCTGTTCCTGGTGTGTGGAGCTGTGCATCAGAGCCATTGGCCCAGCCCCAGGCAGCAGAGGGGACATGTGGCTGTGACCACAGGGGCCACAGGTGGAGGAGCCTTCTTGGGTCAGGGGTCCCCATGCCTGGCTGGGCATAAGCCACCAGAACCAAACTTGAGAGACCACTCATCCCTGTCAGCTCCCTTCTGAGTGCCCACTTTCTTGAAACTTTTGTTTTTAAAGTTGTTATAGAGTTAGAATTAACTGAAAAAATATTTTTATTATACAAGTAATACGCCATAATTGTAGAAAAGCTAGAAATCTTATATATATATACATGTATATATATATATTTCTATACATGGAAATAATTAAATTCTTAATGATTTCCATTGTAAAAATATCTTCTAGAGTTTTTGCCATATAGTCAAAGAAGATGTACATTTTTTATTTTGCAGAAATAGTTGTTATTAGGCATACTGTTAAATACACATTTTTTCCCACATGATCTCAAAGGAGAGCACGCCATGTTAGCAAGGGTATATACGTGATGTTGTGCTTCTGAATATCTGTTTAAGTCATGGGCAGTGTTTGCAAGATGTTTGTTGCTTAGGTTGGTCCATTTGGAACCTTTGGAATGAATTTCTATTATGTCCCTTAAATCATTTTTGCCCAGTGCTTAACTGGCATCTCCAAAGGTGAAACATAACAGAACTCAGTGTTGGCAAGTCCAGAAAATACATTATAGTGAGGGCAGGGGGTGGGGAGCAGAATCAGGCAACATGGGAGCTGATTTTTGGGTATTACTTTCAGTTGCATTTTTGATTGTCTAGTGTTTTGTCTCCCTTTTAAGGGATTCCCAGAGATCTTGCAAAAGGAACAGTTGAAATGTTCCCTGGGCCCCCTTTGTGCCCACTGCACAGCATGCACATATTGCCCACTTGTCCTGGTCATCTTGGTGACAATAATTAAGATGGGCTGAGTCTTCAGAAACACCAGGAGCTGTGGAAGGACTGCGGGGTGGTGGTGGGGCAGGTGAAAATGACATGAGGAGGAACGTTCAGCACGTGCTGTAAACTCTTCTGTTGAATCACTGTGTTTCCTGAAAGATGCTTCAGGCATCTGGATGAAAGCTGGGTGAGGAGTGTGGAGTTAGGGAAAGAGATTCTGAGGCTCTGCCCTCTGAGCTGGGCCCACGTGGGTGCCCTCACCCCAACTGTGGCTGATGCTAGGGAACAGCCTCACTGTCCAGGGCTGACTGTCCTACTGGTGGCAGGAGCCCCAGTGTCAGAGCCGAGGTGGTCAGAACTCAGGTCAGGACCTCTACCCTCAGTTCCCTGAGCCTGCCCAGCATGAGATCTACATCATGTTGGTGAGCAGAAAGCTGCCTTCACCTGGTGTTGTGCTGGGAGCCTGCGGGCGGGTCTGCAGAGCCTGCCCAAAGCCCAGGCACCTGGAGGCCAGGTGATTACTCGGGAACCCAGTGTCATGTGTGTCAGAGCTACAACCTTGGCATGTGTGCTGGCTGGGACCAGTGTGATATGACCTCGGCCTCCTCGGGCCCAGAAACCTGGGGTGCAGTTCAGGTAGGCACACACCAGAGCAGCTCTGGGGGCCTCTCCCTTCCATCAGTGCCAGCAAGAGCCATTCTGTATTTTTAGGTCTTCTGTTGGAACCCTTAACGTTTCATTACCTGGAAAAGGCATTTTGTGTGTCCAGAGTGAGAACCACAGTGTGCGCCTAGTGTTTTAATTCCTGCCTCAGGGTTTCCTGAGAGCTGCTTGCAGGAGACCAGAACTCCCTGTTGCTTGGTGTATCTGCTTATTTTGCTGCTTATTCCTGATGCATGAGTTATGCCTAGTGGCTCTGGGAGGATGCTTAGGTGGCCTGAGACTTCAGTTTAACCTGTACAGCATCTCACTGTGACAACACTGTAGCCTTGGCAGTAAGCCAGCAGTTGGGCTCAGAGTCACCCTCTGGCTGGAACAGCACCGAAGGAGGGTGTGTCCTGAGTGGGGTGTGGTGCACCACGAGGCTGTCCCACCACTGGCCGTGCTCAGGATGGTGGCTGCCAAGTTTCTCTGCTGGCATTGTACCATTTTTCTGTTTGAAGTTGATAAGTAATTTATAAGGAGGTAATTTGAGACGTTAAATAACTTGCTCCTTGTTAACACTTGACCCACAGGTTTCAGCACCTGTTGGTGATTCTCACACAAAGCAGTTCTCACTGCAGTGGCTGAACTGTGGTGATGTGGGGGCGTTTTCATTCCATCTACAGGTAGTAGTTGGCATTCTGCTGTGTGCGCTTGTTAGTGTTTATTCGTTTGTTCATTTATTATGAGTGAGGACTCAGGGATCCTAACACGGGATTATAATCTGTTACTGGCAGGACTTGATTCTGTGGCTCAAGTCAGCCATGTTTTGGCTGGTGGGATCCCCTCCTGCCTTGTCTCTGTGTCTTCTGGGTTGTCCCCAGGGTTCTGAAGCCCTGTCCTACTTTCTGCACCGCAGGAGCTTCCAGGTTCATCTTGGAATTCTCCTACCTTATCCCTGAAATCTGCAATTCACCAGGACTCCTTTTAATGGAGAATATTTTAAAATTAAGCCAAGCCTGGGTGTTAGGTGTGTCCTCGCCTCTGGCCCCTCTGGGACTCTGGGAAAGGACTTCTCTTGACTTCCCACTTGTGGTGTGGCCAGCGGTCCCTGGCCTGCAACCACATCACTCCAGCCTGTCTCTGTCTCTGTCGGTACATGGTGATTTCCTTCTGTGTCTCTGTCCTCTTCCTGTGAGGACATGAGCCCTGTTGTATTGGATTAAGGGCCCACTCTGCTCCAGAATGACTTCATCTTGACTAATTACATCTGTAACAACCCTGTGTCTGAATGAGCACATTCTGAGAGGCTGGTGATTAGGACTATGAGTTCTGTTTTGGGGTACACAGCTAAACCCCTAATGTTTACGTGCGTCTCCTTCCATCCTGCTGTCTGTCTGTTGAAGCCATGAATTCAAACTGTGGTCATCAGTTTCCATTCAGCACTGCAGGCTTCAGTTCCATTTCTGTAACTTCCTTCTACACTGAGGGTTCTTGTTTCATCATTCTTAGTGTATTCCCTCATTTGCTCAGTTCTAGACTGTGCAGAAAGTAGCTTCAGAATTACTGACCCTACCCACTGCAAAACACAAACCTAGTAACTGGAATTCAGTATTTGTTTCCATTTTTTTGGTCTTTCGATTTAGAAATTTATATGGTCAAAATATGGTGTTTAACAGTTGTTTGGGGGGAAGGGTATAGGTCAGTGGTAGAACGTGTGCTTAGCATGCCCAAGGTCCTGGGTTCAATCCCAGGACCTCCATAAAATAAACAAACAAGCAAACAAACCTAATTACCCCCCAAAAATGTTGTTTAGGATATTGGAGTAAGTTTGGATTTACTCTTTTGCCTTAAGAAAGTGAGACTCTGGACACAATTTATGAAACAACTGTTTTCACCGGATGTTCCCCTGAGGGAAAGGAAACAAGGGGTGTGAACTCTGTGACTCCCTGGCTTTCTGCCTGGAGGCACTTTGGACATCTTGTTCAGTGGAGGAGACAGATTGGAAATTGAGGAAGCCAAAACAGCTGGAATTTGCAAGGCAGAGTATGGGAAAGGAGAGAGGTGCACAGAGAAACAGCTCCTGAGACCAACCTAGGTGCCCTTTTTAGTCTTTTCTTGAATTTTAATCTCTGTACACAAGACTAGGAGAGGAGGAGCTGCTGTAGATGGACTAGTTCACAGAGCTCACTGGGCCTTGCCCGCAAGAACAGAGAAACCTCACTGAGCACCCGGGCACTCAAGAGAGTTGCCAGAAGGGCCTGTCTTAGTACCAGCCCTAGAGGAGTGTCTGCTGCACACCCTGACAGGTCATGAAAGGATCCAGCTGACTTGCAAGCAGTTTAGCCATCTGCCCACAAACACTCAACACTCTTTAAAGGATGAGGACAAAATCCAGCCACTCAACAACATGCTGCTTCTGTGCAAATGTGCTAAGTGCTGCGGGCCGCTGTCCTCCCCTCAGATGCACATGTTCATTTCGTGCGCTGGTGTTGTTTTGACAGTTACATCCTTGGTTAATTTCTAAAAGTGCAATATGTGTTAGTCAAGGTCTTAGAATTTAGTAATGAGCAAATCTGTATTTTTGTAATCAATGTATAGTTGTTTTACAATGTGCTAGTTTTCAGGTGTACAGCATAGTGACTCAGTCACATATATGTGTATTTATCTGTTCTTTTTCAGATTCTTTCCTACTATAGGTTATTCTAAGATATGAATATAATTCCCTGTATTATACAGTAGTGCTTTTTTGTTATCTATTTTACATACAGTAGTTAGTATCTGCTAATCCCAAACTCCCAATTTGGCCCTCTCCCCACTTCCCCTTGGGTAACACAGTTTGTTTTCTATGTCAGTGTGAGTCTATTTCTGTTTTGTATATAAGTTCATTTGTATCTTTTTTTTAGATTCCACATATAAGTGATATGTGACATTTGTCTTTCTTGACTTCACTTAGAATGATGATCTCTAGGTCCATCCATGTTACTGCAAATGGCATTATTTTATTCTTTTTTATGGCTGAGTAGTATTCCATTGTAGAAATATATCTCATCTTCTTTATCTATTCATCTATCAATGGACATTTAGGTTGTTTCCATGTCTTGGCTATTGTATATAGTGCTGCTATGAACTCTGGGGTGCATGTGTCTTTTCAAGTTTGAGTTTTCTCCAGATATATGCCCAGGAGTGGGATTGATGGATCATGTAGTAACTTTATTTTTAATTTTTTAAGGAATCTCCACACTATTTTCCAGTGGTTGTACCAAACTACATTCCCACCAACAGTGTAGGAGGGTTCCTTTCATATTTTTTTAATCATGCTCCTTTGCAAAAGTTTTACATGTTTAAGCAAACACTTCCAATTTGAAAGTGTTAGCAGATATTGACATTTCTGCTTTAAAATCCAAGCATCTGATTTTCAGTGGCTCCTAATCCATTACAAAGCCACAGTCTCTTGGCCCAGCAAGTGAGGTTATAGACTCACCTTCTGCTAGCACATAACCAGTGACCTGAGTGACCAGTTCACTGCCCAAGTCTGCCTTCCTGCTCCTGTCCCCACATCACTGCTATGTCCAGAGGATTAGCCAGGCCCGAGTTCCTGGTCATTCCCAGTTGTCAAAGGACTGAATTAGGCTTGAGATGTTCTGGTGCCAAGTTTGGAGACTGTTTATGTGCTAGACGGCCCTGGTGTTCTCTCTCTGTTCCTCAACTTTGGATACACTTCTCATACGTTAGAGTATTTGTGTCTCAGAATTTTCCTATATGATAATTACATCAGTTAATTGGGAGGAAGCCTTAATTGATGAGTGATAGGAAAGTTTTGAATTTTAAAGAACTACCATTAAACTTTTGGTTTCCTTCTTTCCTTCCTTCCTCCCTTCCTTCCTTCCTTCCTTCCTTCCTTCCTTCCTTCCTTTCTTTCATCTCTCTTGTCTAGATTTGTTTAAACAATATTACCATTCTCTCAAGAATTTCAAAGAGATAAACAGCCAAATGCACAACTCCAGTATTTGCATGGATCAAGGGTAGGTTCTTTTGTGTTTATATTTTGAAGTTTAGTTTGAATCAGTTTAGTTGCAGTAATTTAAACTTATCACACCACATACAAAATGTTACAGTTCCTTTCTGTTCTTCCCTTTCTGACAAGTAATGTTGAGCTGGGGCAGCCTTCTGGCCATGGGGTGGGTGGACCCAGCCTCACTGCTGGCACTAATGGAAGTGAGATGATTGGCAGATTTAAAAACTTCAGAACATCAAGCCAAGAAAGTGTGTGAAAGAGGCTTGGGGGCACATCTGTGACAGAGGGGTAGGGGGCCCAGCCAAGTGTGACACCTTGAAGGGAGGAGATGAGGTGGGAGAGGGCAGGTGGGGAACAGCTGACACCCAGAGACCACAGGCAAGTGGGCGCAGGACACTCGCTGGCTCCTGAGATGAGGCACATGTCCAGGCTGACGGTGGCCGGGTATGCATTAGCATTGTGAATATTTAAAACCCTCTTACAGTTTTATGAGGGATACTCTGTAGTAAAATAAAGAGCCAGATGCAATGAGCAGAACTTTCCCCAAAATGTAGCAGAAAAATAAAAATAGACCTCCAGCCTCACCAGTGATTGAAGAGAAACATATGACAGCAGTGAGTAATTTTGCCTCTCAGATCAGAAAAGGCTGGGGGAGTGAAACTGCCTTAAGGATGGCCGCAGGAGTGCATGTGAGACCGTGTGACTTGGGGCAGCCATCTGCCAGCACTCACCAGTATTTAAATGTTCTCTCTCACTGGTGGGAAGCTGGACCCCTGAGGAAATAAATCACTCAAGTACAAAGTAATATCTGTTACTGGCATAATGTACAACATCCTCAGAAAAAACATGGTGGCAAACTCACTGGCCACCAAGAGCATTAGAACAAGGTACTGTCCAGGGGATGCAGTGCCATCACTGAAAAGGACCACGCAAACCCTGCAAGCAGGTCGTGGGGCACAATGAAGTCAGCCTCCAAACAGAATGGTCCTGAGAGGAGGATGCCCTCAGGGAAGGATGTTCTGATTGGTTTCCCCAGGTCTGCAAGCCTCTGGCCGGCATCCTTCAGGTCTCTGGAGGATGCAGTCCTGGGGAAAGGGCCTGCGGGGTGGTTCTGAGAGGCCCCCCAGAGCTGCTGCCCACCACGGCGTGAAGGTCCCCTCAGCAGCATTTCCTCCAGGAGTGCTCGCACATAGAGACAGCAGTGTTTCCACTTCTGTGAGACAAAGCCATGAGCCCACCAGTCCCGAGGCACTGGGGGTCCACCTTCACACCCTCCGTGTCCACAGGGGGCACTGCAGGACACCTGCAAAGAAGGTGTCCACCTGGGGGGAAGGAAAAAATAGATCGCTCATCTTAAAGCAACCAGAGGTGACTGAACTTGGCCTTAAGGATTTCAGCCTGTTTGAGAAATTACGTTTGTGTCATTTGTATTCTCACAACCAAAACAAGGACTGTTTGTTAGAGTGTTTGGACTCATAAGAAAGTCTTAACATGTTTGCATGAGCAACACTGATGTTGACTGTTCCTCTTACATGACACTTTTTTTGAGGATCAAAAAGAGGCAGAATGCCACAGCCTGGTGCCGTGGAGCTGAGCCGTGTTCCTCGTGAGAAGGCGCCGTCCCCGCTGAGCGAGGTGGGCAGTGCAGGTGGGGCACTCGCCCCTGCGAGGTTGTGGGACACACGGGAACCTGATCCTTTCTTTTGTTAGGAGTGGTGAACTTGGGCTAGTGTCTCATGGGGTTAAAACTGACTTAGCTGGGTGCCCCTTACGTGAAGTCTGGTTACTTCTTGGTAGTGGCACTGCTCTGAGTGGGCGCTCTTGAGCAGGTCACTGATTCTCTTTCCTGTAAGTGTCTGCACTTCCCAGTTGAAGACGCACAGTGGCGGGGCGTTAGAGAACCCAGGGCAGGTGGCTAATGAGTCTGGAGCCCATGTCCTCTGGTTTCTGGGTGAGACATCGGGCGTGCCAGCACTGTTTCTTGAATTGAGCTGGGAGGTTTCCCTCTGAGTCTGAGTGTTTTAGAGCAGATGTTTTAGAATTTCTCCCTCTCCAGAAGCAGTGCCTTCTCCCCTCCCTCTCAGTAGTGACATCGCTCTGGTTGTGTTGCCCTTGGGCTGTGCCATCCTTGGGGTGACTGAGGTCACCAGGAAGCCAGACACTGGTCAAGGGGAGCGGGGATTAGATGTCATTGAGCCCCAGGTCCCAAGCAAGTCAAGGTGGCTTTGGGAGTGAATTTTCTCACTTGTAACATGAGGCAATTTGATTTCACTAATGATTTGTTTTTCAAGCATTACAACTTATTATCAAGAAAAACCTGACCCAGAATCCCAGCATTGAAAGCACCTTTGTGCTTTGAGGAGGGACATTGGAGGAGGTTGTGTCTGAGCCCATGATCAGGACATGGTCTTACGAGTCTAATAGGGTTGTAGGCATGGGTGTGGGACAGGTGTTTGACAGTGTTTCCACCATGGTCAGTCTGGCATTTGATCATTGGTTTAGATTCAGACTTTGTGTTGTGGGAGTCCTAGGACCACCTGCACATTTGGTAATTCTCTAGACGGACTCATAGCTGAGTGTATTATGACAAATGGACACAGAACAGACTCAGTGAGGCAGAAAGATGCAGAGGTGGTGACGGAAGTGGGCGCAGGTGTTCCGTGGTCCCTCTTGTGGGTCACATGGGACCTGGGATGCAGACTGTTCCTGCCCAGGAAAGAGTAGCCCACAGAACACCTGGGACCAAAGCTTTCACTAGGGGACAGAGGCACAGCCACCTGTGTGACCAGCCCCCATCACTGAAACCCCAGAACCCCCAGAAGGAAAGGAGGAGCTCCTCAACAATCACTGTTTCTGTGAACAACATAGACAAGCTTGTATGTCATGGCAATGTCCCAGGTGTAGAAAACAGCTGTCAGTCGGTAACAAAGGCAACAGTCCATGGGCTGAGTTCCCAGGAGTTGTAGGCTGGCATGTTTGGGGCTGAGCAACCAGGCCTGCTGTGCTGAATTTTTATAATCCTTGCTGTCCTGATGGGACTCTCTGTGTATGTAGAGGAAATATTTAAGGCAGTTATAAAAGGAGAAGGGGGAAACATCAGGGACCTAAATGGAGGTCAGAGTTCTACGCTGCACTTAAAGTGGTACCATGCTGATAGCAGCAGACTGTGGTGACTTACGTGATGTGTGATGTAAGAGCTGGAGCACCCCGACAGACCTGTGCCAGAGATGCTGTCAGAAATGCCACAGGCAAGTCACAGTGGAGTCTCAGACATGTTAAAGTGACCTGCAAGAAGACTGAAACAGAACCTACTTAAATATTGGTAATCACGTTGTGTGTAAATGTATTAAATGTCAGTGGTCTGAAGACAGTTACAAGATAGAGATGGGCAGACTGGATTAAAAACATGACTATATAAGAAGCTCACTTCAAGTTAATGATACACATAGTTTGGAAATAAAAGGGTGGAAAAGATGTATCATGCAGACACTAATCAAAAGAAAGCAGGAGTAGGGGAGAGGGTGCAGCTCAGTGGTAGAGTGTGTGCTTAGCATGCATGAGGCCCTGGGTTCAATCCTTAGTACCTCCATTAAATAAAGAAGCAAACAAGTAAATAAATCTAATTACCTCCCCACTAATAAAGAAAGAAAGAAAGAAAGGATGGAAGGAAGGAAGGAAGCAGGAGTAACTGTATAAATGTAAGATAAAGTAGGTTTTAGAGCACAGAATATTACCAGGGATGGGGGAATACAACACAATGATAAAAAAGGTCAAGCAAGAAAATACAGCAATCCTAAATGTTGATGCACCAAACAACAGAGTTTCAAAACACTTGAAGCAAAAATTGACGTAAGTGGAAGGAGAAATGAACAACTGCACAATTGTAACTGGAGAAGTCAGCCTTCCTCTCACTTAGTAATTGAAAGAGTGAGTGCACAGAAAGTCAGCCAAACACCTTCAACCAACAGGATACTATTGATGTGTATAGAGCGCTTCACCCCACAACAGCAGCACACAGATTCTTTTTAAGTGCCCATGAGCATTCTCCAAGATAAACCATATCCTAAAACAGACCTCAACAAAATTTTAAAAATTGAAATATTACAGAGTGTGTTATCTGACCACAGTGAACTCAAACTAGAAATCAGTAACAAAAAGATGACAAGAAA
Organism: Camelus bactrianus; assembly: GCF_048773025.1. NCBI lineage: Eukaryota > Metazoa > Chordata > Mammalia > Artiodactyla > Camelidae > Camelus > Camelus bactrianus. Next base: position 48,791,616 of record NC_133557.1, on the reverse strand, counting down.
ATCTCCAAACACTTGCAGATGAACACATTTCTAAATAAACCTTGGGTAAGAGGAAGACTCAAGGGAAATTTTTTAAAAAGACATTGAACTAAATGAAATGCAAATATATCAAAATGTGCAGGGTGCAGCTAAAGAAGTGTGTGAGGGAAATGCATAGCACTGAATGCTTGCATTAGGAGTCTCCATGCTGAGTGTGTGCCCATGTCCTTAGACAAGCTTGGAGGTCCCCTTTTAAAGGAAGCCACCCTGATTACCTTTCCTACCATCCCACACTGCATCCCTGAGAATGCAGCTCCCCCTACCCCATCAGAGTCTGTCCTGCATGTCTCCCCCAGGAGACTGGGAGCAGTTCCATGGGGGCAGCAAGGAGGCTGTAAAGTAATTTCATTTATTCTTGCAGGATCTCAAAATGTTTTTGCAGGATCAGCAGTTTAATAAATGTTGAAAACCAAATGGTTTTATTTTCCTTCTGTTTTAGCAAGTTTGTTTTCGTGTTTTCAGTTTGAAATCATAGATACCAGTAAGAGGGGTCTAACAGGTTCTCCAGATCCCTCCACCCAGGGGCCCTGAATACTCATGCACTTTGCCAAGCAGTTCCTCCTCTTCACATGCACGTAGGGGCTACATTGAATTCCCCGAGACTTCATCAAGCACTGACTTTCTCTGTCCCCAGCCTTTGAACCTGGCCTACTCAGGTATTTATGGCAGCTGCCACAGCTTCGTGGGGGCCCCACTCTTCCAGATCGTCTGCCAGCTGCGGGCTTCCAGGGCATCGCGGTGGTCAGGGAGGAGCTGCTGCAGGTGGTCTGGAGCCTGGTGTGCACCCCTCAGGTGTGCGGCCTTCCTGGGGGTGGGATTCTACACCCATTTCCTGGGGTGAGTGTAGTGGGGCTTTCCTTTGCAGCCAGTGATTATCAGTCCTGGGTCATCACAGGGCATTTTATGAACAGACACCTTTTCCCAAGTCCCTGTCACACCTCAGCCTGTGGGGCAGTGGGGGCTGGTGGCTGACACGGCCCTTCTCCCTCAGCTGCAAGGCACAATCCTGCAGTATGAGGAGAAGCTGATGGAGGTGATATCTGAAGTCTGCCGGCTGCCTCGGCACAAGTATGGCTCTCCCAGTGAGCACGGCACCTCCTTGGGTGCACGGGGGGCAGGGGCAGTGTCAGCCCAGCCGCAGGGAGGGAGACCGAGTGGGCAGTCACTGACAAGTTTCCGATCTGCTTTCCCCGCTGGGAGGAGGTGGGGGCCAACCAGAGCCTGATGGCCTGCAGCCTTTCAGCCAGGAGCAGGCTGCAGGAGGGTGTGTGGGGGGTGTGGGGGTTGTGGGGCGGGGGTGACAGGGCTCTGAACCCTGTGCACCTCCAGCTCTTCTGCAACACCCGGATCTTGAACATCACTGACCAGGGAGGGGCGGGGAGCTTGACTGCCAGGTCCAGCTGCCCGCTGGGCTTGACTGGCCCAGGCCTGGGGGCAGCTCCACGCAGGGTGCAGCCCATCTGTCACACTGATTGGCTGGCTGTAGGGCCCTGGGGCAGGGGTGCTCTGCAGGGTGCCAGACCTGCACAGCCTGAATAGCACTGGTTTGGGGCTCCCCACACAAACAGTCTTCATGATCTCAGAAAGCATTGTCCTTGATAAAACTGGACTACAGGAGCCCTTGTCTCATACAAAACTGCCTTTTGTCTTGTATCCATTAATACTTTCCTGAGAGCTGGATGACTGCCTTGCTAAGCCCACATGTGGACCACCCATGGGAGACTGCTCTGATGGGCAGTTGGCTGGTGAGGCTGAGCCCCCAGGGCTGTTGCTGGTGTCTCGGGAGATGGCAAGGTGACCCATTCGGCCACTGGGGAGGGAAAGGACCATTGGTGAGCCTGGCTCAGGAGCCTGAGTCCATTGTCAGAAACAGATGGTAACACTGGGGTCATAAAGGTGGTGCTTAGATCCTGGCCAGAGGAGGGCATTTTTAATGTTGGAGATGAAGCCATTTAGCCAAATCCAGAGCTGGTCTAGGGCAGAGCTGTGGACTTCAGGGCCGCTCCCTACATGTCCTCATCCCACTGTGTGGCCGGGCCCGTGGCACCTTGTGCACCTCGTGTAGATGACACTGTGTTGCTGGGGACACCCTGCTCTTTAGTGCCTGTTGGGGGGCTACACGTGTGGAGGAATATCCCCCCAGGAGGGTCTGAGCTCACGCTGGGTGATGTGGAGATCTGGGGATGGATGAGGTGGGCGGTGGACCACGAGAAGAAAGGATGGCCTCTTGGGTGGGCAGGGCCATGGTCCTTGTGGACCAGCATTCAGGGCCGACCTGTTGGGGTGAGGGGTTTGAAACCTTTTAAGTCTCTGACTTTGTCCCTCTTGGGGTTGTTTCAGCTCTTCCACATCTTCTGTGTGACTACCCATTCCGGAGTCAGCTTGGGGAGTTCTGACTGGGTCAGCACTGAGTGTAGGACTGAGCCAGAGGACACTGACTCTCTGTCCAGGCTTCATGCCTTGTGTCTTTTCCTGCCATATCACAACATCCAGGGCCTCCAGGACAGCAGTGGAGACGCATGGTCTTGCTCAGGAGCCCTGGGGGAAGCTGTGCGGGTTTCACCACCGAGTAGGAGTTTAGCTGCAGGGCTTTCCTGGATGTCCTTTATCAGATTAAGTGCACTTCCCTCTGTGCCTGTGAAGTGAGTTTTATCAATTACCTTTCCTACCTCTGCTGGACACGATGCCTCCTTGGAAGATACAGGCAAACCTGGGAGACATGGTGGGTTTGGTTCCAGACCTCCGCAAAGAAGCGAACCCTATGACTTGTTTGGTTTCCCAGGGCATGTAAAGTTATGTTTACACTAGACTGTAGTCTGTTAAGTGCATAATAGCATTATGTCTTAAAGAACGTACACACCGTAATTAAAAAACACTTCATTGCTGAAACATGCCAACCAACATCTGAGCCTTCAGCAAGTTGTGACCTTTTGGCATAGTAACATCCAAGACCACTGATCACAGGTCACCCTAACAAATATAATAATGAACTTTAAAATGGGGGCAGGGTACAGCTCAGTGGTAGAGCGTGTGCTTAGCAAGCACGAGGTCCTGGGTTCAATCCCCAGCACCTCCACCTAAAAACAAACTAAATAAATAATTACCTCTCCATTTGGCTAAATAAATAAATAAATTTTAATTAAAAAAATAGAAAAGAGTTTAAAAATTAAGGGAGGAGGGTATAGCTCAAGTGGTAAAGTGCGTGCTTAGCATACATGAGGTCCTGGGTTCAATCCCCAGTACTGCCATTAAAAATAAATAAATAGATAAACAAATAAGTAGATAAATAAGTAAATCCAAGCCCTCAAAGCAAAAACAAAAATAATATAAGGGGAAAAAAACAAAAAAATTTTTAAGTTTAAACTATTGTAAGGATGACCACGATGTGACGCAGAGGCGGGAAGTGAGCAGATGCTGTTGGAAAAATGACACCTGTAGACTTGCTCGATGCAGGGTCACCACAAACTTCAATGTGCAAAACACACAGTGTCTGCCAAGCGCAGTAACAAGAGCTCTGCACAGGGCTGACAGAGACAGAGGCTCTGGAGCTGAGGCCCAGGGCCCAGGTTGTGCTGGGGTCAGGAGATGGGTGGCCATGCCCATGGGGGCATGGTGGCCATGTCAGAGAATGCTCCCAGCCAGGTACCCCAGGCAGCACCCTGGGGCATCTCCTACCCCTCCAGCCTCCCCCAACCCCAGACTCACCCTCTACCACCACAGGCATCCTGGAGATCTTCCAGCCCCAGATGAAGGATGTCGTTGAGTACGCGGAGCTGAAGACAGCATGCTTCCAGAACCTGCGGGAGGTGAGTGACACTGTCCTCTTCTGCCTGCCCAGCCAGCTGAGCCTGGTGGGTGCCCAGCCCTGCCCGGATCCTGCCGGGCCCCACCCCGGGGGTGATGGGACAGGAAGGATTTAGAGGCTTGATTTATTGGGATCATTAATCAGGGAAGGGGAGCAAGTGTTTTCTTCTTGACTATTATACTTTAATTTGAATTTGTTTCCTACAATCGAAAAACAGAAAAACATTCAAATTAAAAGTAAACTTTTTTTTCTATTTGGAAATATGATTTTTAAGCTTTAACAAATCATGGCATCATTTCTTTTGGTTCCTATGCTATTTTTATCTCTACATATGATGTTATATTTCTCTCTGTATATATTTCTAAATACTACTACTGAATTTTTTCTATTTGTTCTATTCAAAACCCATTTTATTAAATAAAGTTGGAAATTTTGAAAAATCATTAAAAAAAGAAAAACAGATATGAAATGGAGCTCATCGTTAAAGAATGGTTTACTCTGTGAGCATCGTCAGAATGTTTTATTATATAGTATTTGCTGCATCTAAATGAACGTATGTGACATACACGTAAGGTGTAGAGCGCCATTGCCCGGGAGCGCTGTCTGTGATGGAGAGTTCAGAGCTGAGGCTGTTGAGCCCTCGAAGTGTGGCTCCATGTGACAGGAGAACTGATTTTTAAATTTTATTGAATTTTAATTATTTTACATTTAAATCGCTGCACATGCCCCATCCCTGCTGTGTGGAGAGACTGATAAAGCAGACACTAGGAGCCCCCATCACTAAGAAATCACATGTGGGACACCTGCTTTCTCCACCGATTGCCTCTGGTGTCATTTAGCCTGTCCCTCTGTCCCCTGTAGGTCATGTCCACTGACAGCTCTGAACTGAGGGCCTAGTGAGTGTGACACGGGCTCTCATGGGCTTCACTCTGCATTTCCCTCAGGACTGAGGAGCAGGGCATCTTCCCTGCTGCTAAATGCTCCCTTCTTGTCATGTGTCCATTTTACTATAATTTGTGTATCTTCTGTGTTACATTTGATGCACACACCTCTCCCATTTGTGGCTTGAGTTTTCACTCAAGGTATTTGATAAACTGATACTCTTTGAATATAGTCACTTTTTTTCATGGTTAACACATTTTGTATGGCTTAAAAGAAGTCCTTTGTTACTTAGGAGCCATGGAGATATTCTTGTGTATTTCCATCTACACGTTGCAGGTTTTGCTTTCTACATTTCAGTTCTAATCCTTCTGGGGTTGGTTTTGGTGTCTGATATGAGACGTGGAGGAAGATTTTTGTCTCTCCCTGGGGGGTGACCAGCTGTCCCTCCTCCAGCGGCTGAAGGATGATGCCTCTCCTTGCTGGTCCCTAGGGTCACTCTGTCCCCCTGCAGCTCCCAGTGGATATGCTGCTCTGTCTCCTGGCTTTATTCCATGTCCCACTGGTCTGTGCATCTGCCCCTGGCTTCCAACTCATAGTCTTATGCATTGTAGCTCTAACTTCAGTCCTGACGCCTGACAGGACGTGTTCCTGACCTTATGTCTTCAACCACCTTCTGCCTCTTCGTGGATCCTGTTTCTGCTTTGGAAGGATTAAAATCAGCTTGCCAAGTGGGTTAAAAAAGCATATTGGGATTTCAGTGGGAATTGTGTTGCCTTTCTAGATCCATATAGGGAGGTCTTTGCTCTGTTGCTTCTTTGGTGTTTATTTGCGGGGAGGTAATTAGGTTTATTTATATATTTTTTGAGGCAGTACTGGGGACTGAACCCAGGACCCTGTGCATGCTAAGCACACGCTTTACCACTTGAGGTGTCCCTTCTCCTCCTGCTCTGTTGCTTCTTAAAGCAGTCTCTTGTCTCCAGGGCCCTGGCAGCTTGGCAGGGGCAGGGTTGTGTTGTGCAATGACCAAGACAAGGGAGCCCTGTACACTGTGCTGGACATGACAGTCAGACTGCCAGGCCTGTAGGGGCTGGCTGTGCCACAGGACTGGCCACCTCACATGTGTGTCTGCAAAGATCAAAGTGTGCTGGGTACAACCTCTGGTCAGGATCCACATCTTCCAGGTTTCCTTCTGCTGCTCTGCTGCCAGGAGACCCTTTCCAGAGAGAGGGGACCCCCAGGCCCTCATTGTCCTGCCCCCTGTGACTCGCATGGCCACCTTAACCTGCAGGACAGGTGGCGGGGAGGTGGTGTGTGGCTCCCTGAGAAGCAGCTGTCCAGGGCAGCCTTGCCCCAGGAACAGCTGAGGGAGAGCTGAATCTTCACCCTAAATACATGTGAATGTTTTATAACCAAATACGTTAGGGAATATTCCTTTAGATAGTAATCACTTATCATGAAATTGAAATGTTAAATATAGAAAAGTTCCCCTCACGTGTGGCTTTTGTGAACACACACATAAAGCACAGCCTCATCCATGTGTGTCCAGGCCTGAAGGAGCCCCTTAGTCACTGGCTCCAGGGCAGGGTGGGTGCCACCCTGTGGGATTGATCGGGTTAGTGGCAGGGGCTTCTTAGTGTCTGGGGTCTCTTCTGGTCCTGCTGCCCTTTTAGGAAATAAGATTAACTGTCAAAAGCTTTTCCTTTACAAAATAGAAAATGTCAAGGATGCCTTGTATGAACAAAAAATAATTATGGAACCAAACTCCTAAATTAGGCGTTTGGGACTAACGGATGCACATGGCTATATCTAAAATACATAACCAACAAGGGCCTACCATACAGCACAGGGGACTGTATTCAGTCTCTTGTGATAACCAATAATGGAAAAGAATCTGAAAAAGAATAGAGATAAATATGTATAACTGAGTCCCTTTGCAATACACATGAAACTAATGCAACTTGTAAATCACTACACTTTAATTTTTAAAAAATTCTAGTTTTCAGATGATTGATTTTCTTGAACAACTGTTTTCTTGCTGACTTTTCATTGTTCTGTCTAAAATAACTGAAGATGGGTTGGGTTCACTGGTGATTAACCTACAAATGGGTAACCTTGATGATAAAATAATCTTAGTACCTCTCATTACAGTATAAGGTAATGTAATACAGCACAATGATATAATACAATAAAATAATAATATTCTGTTCCACAGGAGAAAAATATATGGAACCACAGGAGTTTGAAGCTGGAGGGGCAGAACTCATCAATTATCAGCTGAAAGGAGTTGTCAGGGCAACACTTGGACATTTGTTGGCTTCTGAAAGGAGTGTGATCCTGTGTTAGATACTTTGGAAAAGAAGGGGGAGGGTATAGCACAGTGGTACAGGGAGTGCTTAGCATGCAATGAGGTCCTGGGTTCAGTCCACAGCACTTCCAGTAAAATAAATAAACCTAATTACTTCCAATAAATAAATAAATAAATAAATAAATAAATAAATAAATAAATAAATAAATAAATAAATAAAGTAATGAAAAATACTTAAAAAAAAAAAAAGAAAACCTTGGAAAAGAAAAATCTGGGACCGATGAGATCCTTACCTGCCCAGACCCTTAAATTCTCATTGTCTATCCCTGGACACAAGCATAGACTTTCTGAGGTGTCTGGGACTCTCAAAGGCCCCCCAGCCCTGGGAGACAGGCCCCCACAGTGGTTGGACCTTCCAGCTCTCAGGAGGTGGATGAGGGCTTGTCCCATCTGCCCACTGACACACATCCTTGGTGTCTCCTTCCTTATGACACCTGGGCCTGGGTCTCAAGTCTACACCATGTAATGACTCCCCTGAGTGAGGAACTGGGCATCTAGAAAAGATGTTATGAATAGCTGTCAGTTGATCTTAAAGCTTTGACTTATGAGTGGATGGCTGCTTCCGAAACATAGATAAAAAGATGGCCTGCAGCCAAGCTGAGTGCAGTCTCCTCAGCTCCAGTCTGGAATTCTGCACTGTTGCTTTGGTCCTTATAGAAATAGGGGTAATGTCTTCCAGTTGGTCCACCGGGTGGACTTTGGAAAGTGGAAGATGCCTGGCTGCTCGCACTCCATCTCATCACATCCAGACTCCAGACACTGACCTCTCCTTGGTGGTTATTTTCATGTCTCCAAGGAAAGTGGTGGTAAATTACGTTTGGCATCCATATGGGCTCCCACTAATATAGATGGAGATGTTAAGGATGGATGTGGCCTTCAAATTGCCACAAATTAGACAAATGGGTTAGCCATCCCCCAGCTTCCGGGGAAACTGTGCCTGTGGTGAGGCTCCAGGGTGGTGGTGGCCCTGGCTGGCACCGGGAATTTGTTCAGTAACCAAAAATGTCGATCTTGCTCTGAATCTTTGCATTAGATAGATGCTTCTTATAGCTTTCTGGAGAAGGGTTGTTTCATTTTGTTTTCCAAATTCTGCCATCTAAGCCCAACCTGAAATTTTTGGTAATGTAGTTTATTCTTTTTAACTTGTATGTGTGTATACTTGTTAAACTTTGTTTTACAATAGTTTTACACTGCTTTGTTTTGTTTTGTTTTAATTGATGTATAGTCAGTTACAGTGTGTCACTGTCTGGTGTATAGCATAGTGTCCCAGTTATGCATTACATACATATATTCATTTTTATATTATTTTTTATTAAAGGTTATTAGAAGATACTGAGTATAATTACCTGTGCTGTACAGAAATTTGTTTTATCTATTTTTATATATGGTTAATGTTTGCAAATCTCAAACTTCTGAATTTATCTTGTCTCAGCCCCTATTTCCCCACCACCAGTAATAGAAGATTATTTACTAAGTCTGTGAGTCTGTTTCTGTTTTGTAGATGAGTTCATTAGTGTCCTCTTTTTTCTTTTTTTAGATTCCACATATGAATGATATATGGTGTTTTTCTTTCTCTTTCTGGCTTATTTCACTTAAAATGATGCTATCCAAATCCACCCACATTGCTGCATTCTTGTTTGTTTCTAATGCTGACTTTTATAGCCACTCACTATCTTTCTATAGTTTGGTTTGGGGGCAAAAATTTGAGCTCATTGGCTGTGGCGGCAGGAAGCAGCATAGATGGCTGGATGGGCCGTCTGGTGGGGCACTGCTGGTAGGCAGGTGCTTTACCACCGGTAGAGACCCTGTCTGTGTGGCACTGTCCCCGTGATGCCACACACTGGCCAGTCCACTTTCTTGCACTCAGTCACCTTCCAAATGCCCTCCTGCCCTATTGGTGCAGGCTGGCCAATCACCCGTCTCCACTTTGCATTTTTTCCTTGACAGTAAGTATGTCCTGGAGATCATAGCACATGAGTGGTGACATTCCTGTACCTTTTTGTAGATACATAGGCTCCCACAGACACCACCCTCATTCCTGTTTGCAAGCTGTGCCTCACCATCTGATGCTCTCCTTCCTTGAGTATGTCCCCCCAACACACACACACTCCTAGTGCGGGAGGCCTGGGAGCAGCTCGTGTGTGTGCTGGCTCAGAGGGCACCTGTCACATGTATTGTGGGCACAGGATTCAGGCACAGGTGACCAGGAGCTTGAGGGGTCAGCCTCCTTCTGGGGGGTTCTGGTGGAGCCAGGGATGGCTGGCTGACCGCTGCATTAGGTGTCTGTTAGGTGACAACAGGACCCTCACCTGTTGGGGACAGAAAGCCTTCTCTCCCTCCTCTTGGTCTTAGCTTTGCTGTCACCTTGGGGGAGCTCCTCAAGGGAAACTCTTTACAGTCATATGTTTGGACTCTCTGATTTCTGTTTAATAACTGCTTTATTATGGTTTCAGGTTAGGTGGACAGTTGAGCCCTGAGGTGAAGGCACCACAGTCAGGAGAGCCCTCCCCTGATTGCAGGCCCCACACTCGGGAAGGGTGTCCTGTGCTTGACCATCTGTGGATGCACGGTGGGGCTTTGGGAGTTCTGTCACCCCTGTGATGCTGGAAGTAAATTTTTCTCCACATTGGGTTCTCCTGGAAAGTGGATGGGCCTTGCATGGTGTAGGGTGTTATCACCTCTCTAAAGGAGCTGGTGACCCAACAGCACATTCAGGGCCACTGCTCAGAACTTTGTCCAGGGCTCTGGGGACACTGGTGCCATCCCTCCTGCCCTGTTTGCACAGGAACTGCCTTCTTTCTACCTGTGCAGGGACGGCTGTCAGTCCATCAATGCTGGAAAGCAAAGGCCACGTTCGAGGCTGTGTTTGCGCATGTCCACATTGAAGTTAGTCAAAAGTAAGTAAACTGAAAATGCAGTTCCTCAGCCAAGGACTTGATCACCACATGTGGCTGGCAGCTACCTCGGTGGACTGCAGAGAACATTTCCACCAGCCCCAAGACTCCATTTATTTTACACTAAATGACAAAGATGTGCCTTGTTTTCAGCACTGATTTCTTTGTCCATCTTTGTTGTGAGATAAACTACCTAATGTGAACTTCTCTGTTCTGGTTTTTAGAATTATGTGACCTGATGCACACAGCCCCTTTCCAGAACATCTTGCCAAGAGTCCACATGAAAGGAGAGCCAGTGTCTTCTGACTAGGGTGGGGACGTACATCTGTGTGGCTAGAGGACTGAAGGCCAGTTTTGTTTTGATTTCAGTGCCTGTTCATTGGGGTAATGAGTAATTTAATACAGTTAAGTGAGTATTGAATAACTGAAGTAGTTAGGGCTGAAATGATGTCTTGGATGTGTGCCAGAAAAGCCTGGGTAGGGAGAGATGGTATTGCTCAGTGGTAGAGCATGTGCCTAGCCTACACAAGGTCGTGGCTTCAATCTCCAGTATCTCCATTAAAATAAATAAGCCTAATTACCACCCCCCCCAGGAAAAACCCACACAAAATTGCATAGAAGCAGGGATGTTGAGTATTTGTCCAACGAGAGTGGCAGGAGCTCGTGATCCTTGCAGCAGATGGGCACTGAGGGTTCACTGTCCTATGCTCTGCTTTTGATTACTTTGGATTTTTCAATACATTGCTGGTTGGATTTGCATTTCTCTAATTATTAGTGAACTTGAGCATCTTTTCATTTGCAGTTTAAAAAACAGTGACAATAACAAATACTGGTGATGTAATAGAAAAGAGCAAATCTGAGTCCACCTTAGATCTGTTCCTTAAGCTTTAACCCTGTGCCCAGTCTCCCAGGCTTAGCCTTGCCGGCTCTGCACCTTTTGTAAAACAATGTTGCCTGTAGCCTGAAATAGACAGCAGAGCCTGTTCTCGGGGTACTGACCTTTAAGGTTGTCAGCACTTCTGCACTCCTATAAAGATAACAAGCTGCAGACTAGAAAGTAACATTTGTTTTGATGGAGGATTTGGAGGAGCACCATGACCTGGTGCATGTGGACAGCTGCAGGAACAAAGTATTCCTACACCAAGAAGTTTACAACAACTAACATACCCCCAACCCTGTCTTTTTTTTTTTTTTTTTTTTTTTTTTTTGGTATAAAATGATCCTGTATTCTGACTAGGGGAGGATAGTTGTCCAAGGCATTAGTCCACCGTCCTCTCAGTCTGCTGGCTTTCCAAATAAAGTTGCCATTCTTTGCACCAACACCTTATCTTTTGATTTATTGGCCTGTCATGTCGTGAGCAGAGTTTGGACTCAGTAACAGTTTCACATGTACAGCAAAGCAATTCAGTTATGCATATAAATACATATATATTTCTTCTCTTTAGATTTTTTTCCATTATATGTCATTACAAGAAATTGAGCATCATTCCTTGTGCTCTATAATAGGACCTTGTTGTTTATCTATTTTGTATAGAGTTATGTGTATCTGTTAATCCCAAACTCCCAATTTATCCCTCCCCTATGCTTTGTCCTTTGGGAACCATAGTTTGTTTTCTGTTTGCAGGAAGCATTTTTAGAAGCAGATCCAGTGAGCTACAGGGAATGCACATTTAACACTCTGGTAGATATTGCCAAATGGTTCTTCAAAAAAGACCACACAACTTCACACACCCACCAACAGCATATGGGAGTGCCTTGTTAACACTGTACATCATCAACCTTTTCCATTTTTGACAATCTGAGAGGACAGGTTCTCACTGTTGCTTTAATTTGCCTTTCTTTTGTTAGGATTGAGGTTGGGTATCTCTCTGCCTCCCCATCCCAGAACACATACACATCCTTGTTCATTGGTAAATACACATACAGAAAAAACAAATTTCTACTGTATAGCACAGGGAACTATATTCAATATCTGGTAGTAACCTATAATGAAAAAGAATATGAAAAGGAGTATACATATGTACATGAATGGCTGAAACATTAGGCTGTGCACCAGAAATTGACACATTGTAACTGACTATACTTCAATTAAAATTTTTTTTAATTAAAAAAAGAAAATATACATACAGAAACGTGCACAAAGCTTTATTTTAAATGTGTGGCAACCATCAGGTCAAGAAACATAATATGGAATGTGACCAGCACCCCAAAGTACACCTTGCCACCAAGCTCCTCTCTGATCATAAGCCCCTCCCTCCCACAGAGGTAACCACTATCTTGTGGTCATGCCCAAACAATACAGTCTATTTTGGCATACATTTGAATTTTCTATGGATGAAATCATATTACACACGTTCTTTGGGGATGGACTTTTTTGCCCCATGTTATGTTTCTGAGATTCATACACTGTTGCATGGTGATTTGGTATCATTTCACATGATTAACAATCATTTCAAATTCTCTCTCTCTATACTGGGAGCAGGGGGGGTCTCCTCTCTCCCTTCAGTGTTTCACTGGTGTTGTAAAATCTCCCCACATTTCTAGGCAGAAAGGTTAAGAAGGTGGGAAGGGGGATGCGAATTGGGAAGAAGCTGAGGCTCAGAGATGCCACACAGCCAGTAGGCGCCATCCCAGATTCACACCCGTGACTGTCTGACACCAGAGTCCAGGCTCACTGCCCCATCCCAAAGAGATGAAGCAGCTTCATACAGACCAAGGGCATCCAGGGTGACCCGGGCTCCATACAGGGCACACCCTGGACAGCAAGGACTGTAGGGATGCAGAAGAGAGAGTTCAGGGAAGGCTTCCTGGAGGGGGCAGCAGTTGACCTTTGCTCTGACCCTTCTTCTTCCCCAAGGCCTCTGCCCCTAGCCCAGGGTGAGGGGCTCCAGATGCTCTCACCTCTGGGCAGTATCTTCTTGGAAATGACTTCTGTTTGCCTGGCCCCAGATGGGTCCTCAAACAGGTTAGAAGTTGGAGGCCATGGGCCTGTGCTGGGCTCCAGGGAACCCTGTCGTGACTTACCCTCTGCCCTCCCCTTGCAGACACAGCCCTGGACTGCGACCTGAACTGTGAAGTCAGGCAGGACAGGGGCTTTGTGGACAAGGCAGGGGATCTCTGGCTAGGCCCAGAAAGGGGGATGGAGTTTGGATCTGCTCTAGGCTGGGCTAAAAGGGATGAGGCCACCCAGGTGTCCCCCTGCCTCCCAGCTGATGCCAAGGTCAGGGGGTTGCCAAAGAGGAACCAGGAGTGGCTGGGGGTCTTCCATTGGGAGAAAAATCATCATCAAGAATTTTCAAGCACACAGGTGCCCAAACGTTCCTTTGAAGGGAAAAGTCCTTCTGGATTTTCAGTCTAGACTGGGGGTCGGCAAACATTTTCTGCAAGAGCAAGCTAGTAAGTATTTGAGGCTTTGAGAGCCATGCTGTCTCCGCTGCAGGTGCTTGGTTCTGCCACTGTGAGATGAGAGAGCTGCAGGCAACATGGAAGCAAAGGGATGTGACAATGTTCCAATAAAAGTTCACTTAGAAAAACAGGCAGTTGCTGAGACAAATGTCGTCCTTGGACAGTAGCATGTCAAGCCCCCAATCTAAGTGAAAAGGGAAATCTACCAAGGTTGAAACTAAGAGCTTTGGGCTGGACTGTGGTGGCACTTAATGCATTAGGAGTACAGAGAAGAAGGGTCAAGTTGGCCTTTGTGAGCAAAGAGGACTCACTTGAAGTCCACTTGAGCTGGGCTCCAAAGCGATGCCATAAGGGGGACATTCCAGGTGCGGGGACAGCAGGGTCCAAGGCCTGGAGGGAGGAATGGATCTTGCAGTCAGGAAGTTGCCTAGGGAAAAAGGATGCTGGCTGGAGACATAACACGGACATCCATGAAAGACAGCCGTGTAGTTGGACTTGATGGTGTGGGCACTAGGGAGCCATTTCCATTTCTTGAGCAGGAGCAGACCTATCCTCAGAGGGTGGGGTGAAGATGAAGAGATGGGGTTCAGAGGCTGGCCAAGGGGACACTGGGGATGGGTGCTGGTCTGGTCTGAGACCCCACCACCAGCTCTGCTTTGCCATTGGCAGCAGAAGTGGGTCTGGGGGCCTGGTGGGTATGGAGCCATCCTGCTGGTGGGCTGTGCCAGGGACAATCTGAACTGTGATGACCAGGACAACTGTGACCAGCATGTGCACTGCCTGCAAGGTGAAGGGGGCTATGGGGCAGCTTGTGTTCCTGGATTCTCAGCATCACTGCTCAGCTACCCTGCAGGGATTCTGACCCACATGAATGGCTCTGAAGGCAGAGCTCAGGGCCAGAGTTTCAGCTCCTGATATACCATGATGCTCCTTCAAACCTACCTCAGACTGGCAGCTGGCCCTCCCCAATATCCCCAGTGCCAGTGGGCACACACACCAGGGCAGAGTTCTGGACATGAGCTGACTCACCTTTCTCCCCCTCTAGGGGAGTGGAGAATGCCAACATTACTTAAGCACCTACCGTGAGCTGGACCTTTTCCCAGAACTCCCTAACCATCCAAGCTTGAGGGCAGCATCTCCCCACTTCAAAGGTGAGGATGCTGAGGCCCAGAGGGTAGGAGGCCCCTGGAGGCACTCAGCCAGTCTGTAGCAGATCCAAGGTTTCCTATTCCAACAACAAATCCAGCCTCCTCCCTGGGTGCTCTAAGTTCCTTGCCCTAAGGATCACAGGGATTGAGGAGGGTGGTCAGAGGGGTCCTCAGTTCCTCCCCCCCACTTTTGGCCAAGATTCAAGTAATTGCCTGCAGTGAACATCATTGCTGGGGCTTGGCACATGGGGTCAAATAACCACAGGATTTAGGGGCTCCCAGGACTGGAGGGGTGTGTGGCCCCTACAAGATCCTGAACCTTCTGGCTGAGATGAGGACATCAGAGCCAGAGAGTGGAGGGACCCACAGCAGGAGGGAATGTGCAGGATGAGAGCTGGGGGGCAAAGGGGCTTTGTTGCATCTGCATGGAATTGCTTTCTCATCACCCGCATCTTCAGCCTCACCTCTGGCAGGTATTCGGTCCCTACTGCAGACCAGGCACCATGATAGATATGTCACATGGTTCTGTCTTTCATCCTCATAGCCTGAAATCAGTCCTATGGAAATGTTATCATCCCCTCTACAGCTGAGGAAACTGAGGCCCAGTGAGAACAGTAACTTTTCCAGGGATGTCCTCACCTGGTAGATTCTGAATCCCAGCCCAGGCTGTCTGACTCCTGAGCTTTACACTAACTCCTTCTAATAACAGAAACTGGTAGTTCTTGGGCATTTCCAATGGGATTAGTCTTTTATGTGGATTGTTTCAGAGCTACATGACCATCCTCTGAGGTAGGGACCTGTGTGGTCCTCATTTTGCAGGTGAGGAAACTGAGGCAGCTCAGAAAGGTGAAGGGCCTTGGCCAAGGTCACAGAATCCAAATTTCCTGGGCTCAAGTTGAGGCTTATCTGAATCCTACCATGAAAATAGAATCCCTAAAGCCTGCCCCGTCCAAACCCCTCATTTGATGACTGGTGAAATGGAGATGCAAAGGGGAGTGGAGGCTCACCCAAATCCTACAGTAGTCACTGGCAGCAATGGGACATAGGTCTCCATGGGGTCCCTCACATATAGTTCCCATTTTACAGATGGGCCAGTTGAGGCATGTAAAAATAAATGACACAGAGAAGACTAAAGGAGGAGTCAGGGTGGTAAACCCAACTTCAGTGTACAGAGATTCCTGAGGTCTCCTCCCCTCCCTGCCAGATCCCCCAAGACCTGTTTGGGGGCAGGCTCTTGGCTTCAGCCAGCTTGACCCTGGGCCCATCTCTCTACAAGTTCAGATTCTCTACCATTCCAGCCATGAGACCCTGCCCCTGGCCTATGCAGTGCTCTACCTCACCTGTGTTGGTAAGTTGGGAGGTATTGGCCAAGGGCAGTGTGAAATTGGTGCAGGGTTAAATACAGACCAAAGGAACAAATAGAGAACCAGGGCATAGACCCAGGCTCATCTGATTGTCAGGTGACATTCAATGAACTTGCAGCCACACCTCATATCATACTGAAAAATAAATTTCTCTAGTGGTTACCAGTTGGAAGAGGGAAGGTGGAGGGGCAATGTAGGGGAGGAGAATAAGAGGTACAAATTATTAGGTATAAAATGAGCTACAAGGATATACAAAGACTTCTGTCTTGGTGATGGTTTGAGCATAAACTCACAACATGGCCCAGTCTCTGTGCCAAGGGGTGAGCACTGTGAGCTTTCAATGTGTGTTGCTGCTTTAAACATACACCTGCATTTTACCAATGAGCAGTGAAGGGGGTCATGCCTCAGCCTGGAGTGCTGTCACAGTGACTCTTGGCCCAGAGCAGTGGGACCAGGTGGCCTCCCAGGTCTCCACCCCACCTTGGGATTCTAAGCTCTGAACCTGAGCCCCAACCAGCATCCCTGACAAGGAAGGAGGCAGAATGTTCAATACAGTGCTGTGTAAAATACTTTGTACATAAGCCAAGTTGAGATCAAAGGCCCCTTGATGACTCCATCAAAAGAGGGATTCAGACTCTCCTAGCCCATCAGATAAGGTTTGGGACTCCAAGCACCAAAGGTCCCCAGACTGGGCTCTCAGATGAGGTGCCAGCTTCTGAAAGCCAGCCAACAGAAATCAGAAAATCAGAGTCACAGTGACCCATGCCTCCCCATTTCTGGCCCCACCTGCTTTCAGTTTTTCCAGTTACTCCCTCCACAAGCCTTACTTTTGGCCTGGACATAGAAGAACTCAGGACTGGTCCAAGACCCATTGCCAGAGAAAGAGGTGGCCTGGATCCAGGCCAGGTAGTTCCCTGCATTGAGCTGGCTCAGCTTGGCCCCTCCATACTTCTGTACTTCTGTCTGAATACCCATTCCCGCTGATCCTGGTGAAATAAAACACATGTATCAATTTCCCACAAACATGTGAGGACAAGGCAACTTCCCACCTAACAGTGACCTTTATTTGCAGTAAAAGGGGAAAAGCCAAGTCCTACACCATGGCAGTCCTCTAGTAACTCTAAGCACACCCAAGTTAACCAACTCTTATCTTTTTAACCAAAAAGAGTTCCAGAAAGATTAAGTTATTAAGCCCAATATAGTCTAGGTTGAAAAATCATTTTATGCAACAAAGTAGTGTCTTGAGGGTGAGAATAAGCCAGCTCCTTGCACACTCTGAGAATTCCTCAAGGAGTGTGGAGCCAGTAGCAAGACCTAAATCCTGACGGATTTAACTCCTTACGTTATTGTTTAAAGTCCTAAGCTGACCAGGTGCTCTGTGTCACAGTATAATATCCACTATCACCTGTAATGGAAACACACCCGGACATGGGCCACTGCCCCTGTCTTACCTCAACTTGTGGTCCATGTTTTATTTCATACACTAGAAGCAATCCATTGGGATTCTCAGGTTCTAGCCACTTTAAAAAGATGGAGTTCTCAGGCCTTGGCTCCCAGGTCATCAATCCAGGAATGTCATCTCTTCTTACTGTGCAACAACTGAAACAAGTGATAAAGCTAGGTTCTGGTCCCCAGGGAGGAACCAAAAAACACCAGCCTAACTTAAGAATACCCTCTGCACTGAGGCACGCAGGACTGCAGACAGTGGCCATGTTGATGCCTCCTGACTGGCTGGGTGCCCACAGCAGGGGTTTTGGAATTGGAGCGATCTAGTGACCTGTCAATCTAATGACTTAGCAATCTAGTCTCCCCTACCCCAGACCCTCCTGTCCGCCCCTCCAAAGAAAAAGCTACTATCAAGTATAGGAAAAAAGTCTCAGCAACTTGAGTCGCTTATCTCTGGTACTCGGCTTCTATGTGATGCTGTCAAAGCCAAGCAGCATTGAAAAGGTGCTGATAATTACAGGCTGTAGATTAAACAACATGCTACTAAAACACCAATGGCTCAATGATGAAATCAAAGTTGAAATTAAAAATATACCTTGAGACAATTGATAATGAACACACAACCACACAAAATTTATGGGACACAGCAAAGGCAGTGCTAGAGGGAAGTTTATAGTGATACAGGCCTTCCTCAACAAAGAACAATCTCAAATAAACAATCTAATCCAAGAGCTAAAAGAATTAGAAAAAGAAGAGCAAAAAACTCCAAAACTCAGCAGAAGGAAGGAAATAATATAGATCACGGAGGAAATAAATAAAATAGAGATTTAAAACACAATAGAAAATAATCAATCAAACCAGGAGCTGGCTTTTTGAAAGAGCAAATAAAATCAACAAACCTCTGGCCAAGCTCACAAAGAAGATAAAAGCAAGAGCACAAATAAGCAAAATAGGAAAGGAAAATGGAGAAATTATAACAAATAACATACAAATACAGAATATCATACGAGAATATTATGAACAACTATATGGAAACAAAATGGATAACCTAGAGGAGATGGACAAGTTTCTGGAAACATACGGTCCACCAAGGCTGAATCAAGAAGAAACTGACCACTTGAACAAACTGATCGCTAGAAATAAAATTGAATTAGCAATAAAAAACCTCCCTACAAATAAAACTCCAGGGCCAGACAGCTTCACTGGAGAATTCTACCAATCAAAGAGGAACTCACATCAGTCCTTCTCAAACTCTTCCAGAAGATTCAAAAGGAGAGAATACTACCAAACTCATTCAATAAAGCCACCATCACCCTGATACCAAAACCAGGCAAAGACACTACCAAAAAAGAGAATTACAGACCAACATGACTGATGAACATAGATGCAAATATCTTTACCAAAATATTACCAAATAGAATCCAACAGCACATAAAAAAGATTATATACAATGACCAACTGGGGTTCAATCCAGGGATACAAGGATGATTCAACATATGCAAATCAGTCAATGTAATACATCACATCAACAAGAGAAAGGATAAAAATTACATGACCATCTCAATAGATGCAGAAAAATCATTTCATAAAATTCAACACCAATTTATGATGAAAATTCTCACCAAAGTGGGTACAGAGGGAACATATCTCAACATAATAAAAGCTATACATGACAAATCTACAGCCAGCAGAGTACTCAACAGTGAAAAACTCAAAAGCTTCTCACTAAAACCTGGGACAAGACAAGGCTGCCTACTATCACCACTCCTATTCATAATAGTCTTGAAAGTCCTAGCCACAGCAATCAGGCAAGAGAGAGAAATAAAAGGGATCCAAATTGGAAAAGAAGAGATAAAAGTCTCACTTATGTAGATGACATTATACTATATATAGAAAACCCTAAGATGTCCAGACAAAACTACTAGAACTAATCAAACAATTCAGCAAAGTAGCAGTTTACAAGATTAACATTCAAAAATCAGTTGCATTTCTTTACAGTAATGATGAATCAACAGAAAAAGAAAATAAAGAAACAATCCCCTTTAAAATAGCACCCAAAGTAATAAAATACCTAGAAGTAAATCCAACCAAGGAGGTCAAAGACATATACATGGAGAACTATAAAACACTGTTGTAGGAAATTAAAGAAGACTTAAAAAAATGCAAAGATATCCCATGCTACTGGGTTGGAAGAATCAATATTGTTAAAATGGTCACACTGCCCAAGGCAATCTACACATTTAATGCAATCCCTATCAAATTACCCAGGGCATATTTCACAGAACTAGAACAAATCATAATAAAATTTATATGGAACCATCAAAGACCTAGAATTGCCAAAGCATTACTGAAGAAAAGGAAAGAGGCTGGAGGAATAACTCTCCCAGACTTCAGACAATACGACAGAGCTACAGGAATCAAGACAGCATGGTATTGGTACAAAAACAGACATACGGACCAATGGAACAGAATAGAGAGCCTAGAAATGAACCCACAAACTTTTGGTCAACTACCCCTTAACAAAGGAGGCAAGAACATACAATGGAATAAAAACAGCCTCTTCATCAAATGGTGTTGGGAAAACTAAACAGCAGCATGTAAATCAGTGAAGCTAGAACACTCCCTTACACCATACACAAAAATAAACTCAAAATGGATCAAAGACTTAAACATAAGACAAGATACAATAAACCTCCTAGAAGAAAATATAGGCAAAGCATTATCTGACATACATCTCAAAAATGTTCTCCTAGACCAGTCTACCCAAGCAATAGAAATAAAAGCAAGAATAAACAGATGGGACCTAATTAAACTTACAAACTTTGCACAACAAAGGAAACCATAAGTAAAACAAAACAACAACCTACGGAATGGGAGAACATTTTTGCAAAAGATTAAACTGAAAGAGGCTTGATCTCCAGAATATATAAGCAGCTCACACAACTTAATAGGAAAAAAAAAAAAAAAAAAAAAAACTAATCCAAAAATGGGCAGAAGACCTAAACAAGCAATTCGCCATTGAAGAAATACAAATCATCAATAGACACATGAAAAATGCTCAGTATCACTAATTATCAGAGAAATGCAAATCAAAAGTACGATGAGGTATCACCTCACACCAGACAGAATGGCCATCATTCAAATGTCCACAAATGACAAATGCTGGAGAGGCTGTGGAGAAAAGGGAACCCTCCTACACTGCTGGTGGGAATGCAGTTTGGTGCAGCCACTGTGGAAAACAGTATGGAGGTTCCTCAAAAAACTAGGAATAGACTTACTGTATGACCCAGGAATCCTGCTCCTGGGCATAGATCCAGAAGGAACCCTACTTCAGGATGATATCTGCACCCCAGTGTTCATAGCAGCACTATTTACAATAGTCAAAACATGGAAATAGCCTAAATGTGCATCAACAGATGACTGGATAAAGAAAGAGTGGTATATTTATACAATGGAATACTATTCAGCCATAAAAACCGACAACATAGCGCCATTTGCAGCAACATGGATGCTCCTGGAGAATGTCATTCTAAGTGAAGTAAGCCAGAAAGAGAAAGAAAAACACCATATGAGACTGCTTATGTGGAATTTAAAAAAAACCAAAACCAAAACCAAAACCAAACCCATAAATACAAAACAGAAACAGACTCATAGACATAGAATACAAACTTGTGGTTGCCAAGGGGACTGGGGATGGGAAGGGACACACTGGATTTTCAAAATTTGTAGATACTGACAAGCATATGTAGAATATATAAACAAGATTATACTGTATAGCACAGAGAAATATATACAAGATCTTGTGTTAGCTCACAGCAAAAAAAAAAAAAAAAAAAACCAACAATGAATATATGTATGTTCATGTATAACTGAAAATTTGTGCTCTACACTGGAATTTGACACAATATTGTAAAATGAGTATTACTTAATAAAAAAAGTTAAAAAAAAAGAAATACATAAAAAAAGAGTCAACTCTTGCAGCTTTGCATGAATGTTCTATTGTTTCTTCTATGATGATATTAACTGATATTTTTATTTTGTAGCTTGCACACTGAGGATATTGGGATAATTCTCTCTTTCCAAAGCACTGAAGCTTTGTATGAGAGTTTGTGTTTGCTGTCTCTGTAGCTCTCAATTTGTATACTTGTTTACATCCTTTTTTCTAGATTGTCTCCTTTCTGTCTTGATTTTTTAAGTATGCAGACTTTACCATATGTATTTACCTAATTGTTATACACAGCAGATGATTAATTTGAGTAATGAATAACTGAATAATATACTAGCTAACAGGTTTTTAAACAATATATTTTGAATTCAAAATGTCTAATTTTAAGATATATGTGCCTAATCCTTCATATGATGTAATACTTAACTGGGAACTTTCATTAATTTAAAGGATATTTTTGGCTCATTCAAATGTTTTGCAGCTTTGCATTTTGACAGTTTATCTCATACTTGTCTGCTAATGACCATTGAATGTTGAGAAAAATTCAAGGGGGGGGTATAGCTGATCACAGACATAGCATTCACAAGGTCCTGTTTCAACCCCCAGTACCTCCATTAAAAATAAATAAATAAATCTAATTACCTCCCCCCAAAATAAAAATAAATATAAAACATTAACAGCAACATAAAAAGGAAAGGAAGTATGTTTTAAAAATATTGAGATATAAGCAAAATCTAATATTTAGGTCCTATTAAAAGTTTAATTAAAACTGTTATTGCTTTATGGTTAGATGGCTTACTTTTCCATTTACATATATCAGCTTTTTGGCTTGTGAGCTCATTCAAATTTACAATGACAGTTTAAGTCTCCATGTTCTACAGTTGTGGCTGAGAAATACAGTCAAAAAAGAAGGAAAGCTTTTCCATTGAAATAATTATTGCAGGAGTTGATGATTCTTGGGACTCTTATTTGAGGTTAATAAGTCATAGGGACATATTTGTGAAGTCTTAAACCCAAATCACCTAGTTAAGCCACACAGCTGAGACAGTTGACACCGAGTCTGTGAGGGTGGCAGAGGTTTGGCTAGGAAGTCACCCTACAAAGGACCTGATCCTGACTCTATGCTGTCTTACAACTACCACATCAGGGATGGAGTGTTTGAAGGGCTGAAGCAGACATCGTGTTGCTGGTGGACAGATCATGGAGTCTTGGCTGAGCAAACTTTAGAATTGTGAAAAGTTTTATTTCTGGCATTGTGGAAGTCTTTGAGTTTGGCCCCAAAATAGTGCAGATTGGTAGGTCTGACAATATTGAAGACATTTAGCTATTTCCATTATGCTCTTTGATATACGCTAACACCAATGGTGTCACTTTAACCCTTGCTCAGTATAGTGGGGGCCTCAGAACACAGTGGCTGTTAAATACTCACAGAGACAAGAAGATCTTGTTGCAAGCTGTGGCAAACTTACCTTGCAAAGGAGGCAATACCCTCACAGGTGAGTCAAAGTGATCTGGTGCACTTGGAGCTCTTGCTTGCAGTCAAAGCTTGTGGCTAGATAACCATGTGATGGATTATCTTTTAAAAATTCAATGAGGTATGATTTTGAACTTCATTCACCAACAGAGCTTCAAGACCCAAGCTGGCATGAGGGCTCGAGATTGAGAAATTGGTGTTCTCATCACTGATGGAGAATCCCAAGATGATGCTGAAACATCGTCAAGGAAACTGAAGGATGAATGTGTGCAGATGTTTGCTATTGGTAAGCACTGAAAAGACTAGCTGTGCCCTCAGTGCTTACACATGTGCTGAGGATCAATGTGTAGTTAAAAATATTTTATGAAGCATGGGCGAACAAGCAAATGCATTTTCCCTATGACATAATTTATCAAAATGCTGTGCCAGGAAGTTAATTCACTTTCTTCTTTTCTCCTTGCAATGGGCCAAAACTCTGTGGCTTATTGGAAGACAATAATGGATCAAGAGAACAAATGTACTATTAATAGGACTCAGGAAAATTTCTGTTCATTTTTCCACAGCACCATGTTTATTTTTGATATCTGTTATTTTACTTTCCAGAAAAAACACTGGAGAGACATTTTTTGGTGGGTAATTTTTGCTGGAAACACTTAGGAGAATCTAAACAAAGTTGTCTTTGGTTAATATTAATTTTTGTTTTTATTTTATATCTAGAGGTATGTGATCATTTGATTATTGAGGAAAATCATATAAACATTCTCGTTAACATCAAATATATAGGTATAGCCCATGAAATGTTGGCTTTATTCCATTGATTTTTTTTTCTTAGACTTTTTTTAAATTTGTATGCATCTATTTTTTACAAGGTGTTAAAAATGCTGATGAAGCTGAGTTAAAGATGATTGCAGCAGATCTCGATGATACCCACACATATAATGTGGCAGATTTTGAGTCCCTCTCCAAGATCATGGATGACCTCATCATCAACTTGTGTGACAGTGTCAAAGGACCAGGTCAGATTAGCCCAGGGTTTCTCATCCTCAGCACTATTGATGTTTTGGTCCAGATAATTCTTTTTTGGATGGAGGGAGTGGATTCTTTTGTGCATTGTGAGATG
This sequence comes from Camelus bactrianus, assembly GCF_048773025.1. Taxonomy (NCBI): domain Eukaryota; kingdom Metazoa; phylum Chordata; class Mammalia; order Artiodactyla; family Camelidae; genus Camelus; species Camelus bactrianus. The sequence continues at coordinate 48,767,728 of NC_133557.1, read as the reverse complement.
TTTAGCAGCTTCCCTGGAGTCTGCCCACTGGATACCAGTAGCATTATCTGAGTAGTGACAACTAAAAATATCTTCAGAATTTGCCAATGTCTTCTGGGGAGAATAATGCCCCCAGTTGAGAATCATTGGTTTAGTCCTTGCCTTTTTTTTTTTTTTTTTTCCTGTTGGCATCAAACTATAAATGACTTCTAGCTTATTTGAGGATAATTTCTTTGCTGGTATATATCTACTTTCTGGTAAAGCATCTTCACTCTATGTAACTCTTAAGCTACTATTAAATGGTTTTTCACAGATATTGTTTTCTAAAACTTGCTACCTTTTGTTTCTGATTAGGAATGGAAGAGGGATCTTATATATGAATTGTTTTGCCCCAACTACTGATGATCACATTTGATACTTTGCACTTATAACCTTTAAATATAAAGACAAATTATAATTTTAGAGCTTGGACTTTTATAAAGGATGTCATCTCTCTTTATCAGTGAAGAAACAGATTTAGGGAAGTTAAATTACTTACTCAGGGTCAAATTGTTAAAGATGTTTATAGAATTCCTTTTTTAAAAAGGTAGCTATTGATAAGGAATTAAGATTTAGAAATAAAGTTATAGAAATGAATTTGTAGTGACAAAGGGTAGTGTGAAATGGTTATTTTCTGTGTAAATCATTGGACAAAACATGGTAAGCACCAAATTGAAGGTTTTTGGAAAATTAATGATAAAAATCATGGCTCATGTTATATGATTATAATTTCTTTCAAATACATGTAGATTACAGTAAAGGCTGTCTTTCACTAATTTATTCTGGTTTTGGAAAGTTGGAATGCATTTAACAAAGTGGCAGAAAAGGGTCACATGCTTTGGGTACTGAGGATACATTAATTTGAATGTTTCTTGTAATTCTGTCTCCAAAATTTTGCAGAATTTCTTTTTGGATTTTGAACAACAGACTGACATTTTCCCTGGAAAAACATAACAGCCAGGAAGCCAGATACTGTAGGTTTCTGGCTCTAGATTAGCAAAGAGAACTGTAGTTTTATTCAGTTAGAGACAACTTTGAGTGTTGATGAAACCATCTTTTATCTATTTTCCTTTTTTTTTTTTATTATCTACTGTGTAATAGTGGCATTCATTTATTTTCCCAGACAGTAAAATTGCTTGATAATTTTGTGCAATTAAGGTTAGGATACTAAGAATGGAAATGCTTTTCCCCAGTTTTGGCTTACAAAGAAAGTAGAATGGGCTTATATGAGAATGAAAGTCCATGCTTATGGAGTCATTGGATTAATTCTCCTATAATTATTATTTGGAACATCTTTCTAATGGTCATATTTAAATGAATATTTCCATTTTTCATTAATATTTATTCCAAATATTTTTCTGTATTAGTCATTTTACCTATAATGATTTCCACAGAGAAAACAATCAAAGGCAGTAGAATCTTCCCAAGTTTTAGAAAATGTGGTTATTCTTCCTCTGTCTTGAATGAGAAAAAAGGTTAGCTTCTTTTATCACTGAATTAGATCTTGTCAGGGAACTAGATATGAATAAGAAGCCAGTTCTGTCCTCATAGAGCATAAGTTATAGTTAAGGAGATAAGACGTGGATGTAAATAATATTCAAAATGCCCTCAGAATGATAATGAGGGCAGTGAACTTGGACGATGCCAGTAGTGATACAGGTAGTGTAATTTTCAGGACCCCAGTTGTCGTTTACTGATACATGTGCCAGGTTAAATAGAGGAGAAAGTATTAAAGTATGATCCAGAGGTTTTGAGCTCTAGGTGAGTGATGAACTTGTGGTGCCATCCGGAAGAGGGGGAGCAAGTTTTAGTGAGAGAGAGTGAGCTCAAGGTTGGGTCTTCTGAGGCTGAAGAACCCTTTGACCATCCATTCAGAAAGGACTTTTGGGCATTGGGCCTCTAAACTGAGTTACTGTGACTACTTAGCATGTGAAAGAATGTGTGTAAAAGCTTGAAATATGGAGAGGAAAATATTTCAACTTAATTTTTTTTGAAGTATGATTTTTTTAAATTGTTTATTATTTTGGGATTTTTTTGGTGGGGGAGGTAATTAGGTTTGCTTATTTATCTTAATGGAGGTACTGGGGCTGGAACCCAGGACTTTATGCATGTTAAGCATGAGCTCTACCACTGAGCTATACCCTCCCCCCTACTTCAACCTAATTTAAATGTCAACAACTTGCTTAAAAATGAAAAAAGTGTTTGCACTTTATTTCCATGAGTAGGTGGCTTGGAGGCACCTTCTAACATCATTTCTTAGTGAACCCATCACAATTTGAGAGTGAGCTAGACACCTACTTCTGACAGTGTGGATAGATATGAAGTGGAATCCTACTCAGTTTCTGGAGGGAAATGGCAAGAAGTGAGTAGACACCACCTACAGCCCCCTCCTTCCTGATCCAGAGATCAGGTCCTCTTCCTTAGGACCCTGAGAACAGTGCTGGATGAGGAGCAAGAGGAATGGAGAGGGGGCCAAACTGAGTCCAGGGTGCTTTGCATTTCTTGCTAGGCAGGCACTTCTATTTGGGCTTAATTAGAGGCAAAGAGCTTGGCTTAAATTTTTATGGTTTCTAAGAATTGCAGAATAGCAATACAATTTTTAATTAAAATTTTATTGGAGGATGCTTAATTTATTCATGAGTTTATAAAAGAATCATAGAAGAGGAAGGGAACATTGAAGATGATGTAGTTTTACCCACGCATTTCACAAATAAAGAAGCAACAGCTGGGAGAATAAATTGTGTGAATTGTCAAGATCTCATTGCAATCTGGTGGTTGCCAAAAAGACAAGACAAGGGCCTCATTAAAATCTAATTTCTAAGCTCATTGGAGTTAACAGCTTCAGTGTGATTATAGTAGAAAAGAGAGAAGAGATGATAATCTAAGTTGTTTTTATTTTATTTTTTTTACTTTTCCCCTAGTTTTATGAGAACCAGTTGGAAAGTAACACAGTCATAAAAGATCTGAAGCCCAAAACTGAATATGTTGTTAGTGTGTCTTCAGTGGTAGAAAATGAATATAGTGAGCCTCTGAAGAGCATAGAAAAAACCTGTTAGTCTGATTTTTTAAAAAGATCTTCTCCTTGATTTATTTTTTAAGGTAAAGAAGATGAAGCCCATGTGGGATTTTTGTCAGAATTCTGAAGCATTCTTTTATTCAATATCCATTCAACACACATTTACTGAGTGTGCTGTTTGTGCTCAATAAATACTGTATGGTTTCTGCTTTTACTGTCTGGTCCTGATGTCACGGGTCCCCACTGGTAGAATGGGTAGTCATGGCCAGAGATATCTCACAGAGAACAGTATCTTTCTCAGTTATTCACCCTTTCCTTAACATTTTTAGAATTACTTATAATTTATTAATGAAATCAGAACTGTTAACACCCCAAATCTCATTTTCTCAGACATCTAAATATATAAATTTTACTCTCACCATGATCTATCTACAAGTAGTTCTCCACTTAAGGGAAGATACCATGTGGGGAGTGGGTCTAGGACTGTCTGGAAGAGCAGCTGTGCAGGAGTAACCAGGTTCAGTGCTGCACATGGCTAGATCTTCAGGCTGGCAGTGAGATTTCCCCCCTTTATCCCCTGTTTTTTGGATTTGGGCCTTTGCTAGAGAAGATCTGATGACTTTGGCTTTGAGTACAGCTTTGGGGCAAGATGTTTCTCACTCCTTTTCCCAGTAGGGTTTCTGAGGCCATATAAAAATACCCTTTTCTTCTTCCATCTTCTTGGCTGGTCTCCAGGAAACAGGGAGGCCACTTGTAAGAAGAAGGAGTGGGTGTAACTCTCTCCAAGGCAAGAACTGACTCTACTCACTGCCCAGTCTCTTAGGTCCTTATCTCTTATTTCCTTTCATATTAGACCATCAGAGGTGGGAAATAATGTATTTCATAGTGGGCAAGATTAATCTGATAATTCCTTAAAACTTTAAACTTAAACATTGGACAAAAAGTAGAAAGATGTGTGGGTGTTATGTGGAAAGGAGACTGTAAACATTTTACTCTGCCTCATGGGCTGATCTTCAAAAAGCCCATCATCCCCTAAGTTTCACATATTAGTATAAGGTGCTCTCATTTAAAATGTTTTAAAAAGAAAGGTGAAATGAAATATTGTATTGTTTTTTTATGTATGAAATCCTATGATTGAAAAACAAAAATCATCAACTTAAAGATTTTCCAGAAAAAGGGATTGATATCTCAGGAGGTTGGTCTCTGTTTGTCTGCCATATGGACTCCCTGGAATGTCATTTTAAATTTAAACTTCTTTTCTCTATGAAATAGTTATAACATGCAGTCCCTGAGTATGAGGTGGAGATAAACAATGAGCTTGGGTTTTTGTTAGCAGAAAGGAAAGGATTATATTAACTCCCACTGATTACTCACAGTAATCCCTTCTCTATTTAGTGCATACAAACATCAATAATTAAGTGGGAAAAAAACAATTTAAAAATGAGCAGAGTAAGAGGAAGTGGACTGATATCTGCTTTTGCATTCCTACAGTGCCAGTCCCTGTAGTCAGCCTCAACTTTTATGACATTGGTTCTACCACCAGGCAGGTCCAGTGACAGCCAGTGGGAGGGGCTACACCTTGTTATATGAACTCATCAATGCCACAGAATGGACCAAACCCAAAGAGGTGGGAGATGTTTGTTTCTTTATCATTGAGTCCTCCTGAGAATTCACTGGTTTAGAGTCCCCATGAAATGGCAGTTACTTATGAACTCACTTATAACTTTACATGCAAAATAGAAAAACAACAGGTTGGATTTATGGTCTGTGACACATCTTAGCAAATATTACTGCAATAAAAGGAAAGGCAGTTCAGAGAAATAAAAAATAAATGTTGTGTTATGTACCTGCTTATGGACAGATAAATGGATAAAGAAGATGTGGTATATATATACAATGGAATATTACTCAGCCATAAAACTAATGAAATAATGACATTTGCAGCCACATGGATGGACCTAGAGATTATCCCACTAAGTGAAGTATGTCCAACAGAGAAAGATAAATATATGATATCTCTTATATGTGGAATCTAAAAAATGATACAAATGAACTTATTTACAGAACAGAAATAGACTCACAGATACAGAAAACAAACATGGTTACCAAATGGGAAAGAGGGGAGTGATAAATGAATTTGGGATTAGCAGACACACACTACTATATATAAAAGAGATAAACAACAAAGGCCTACTGTATACACAGGGAAGCATATTCAATATCTTGTGATAAAGTATAATGGAAAAGAAAACAAAAATCTACAAATCAGTGTTACTGGCTGTCCCCAGTTAGTGGAAACATTTAATCTGAATATGTTATTTACATTCAGTATGTCCATCTGCAGATATGTGTGGCTGACAGTGAATGATGTGCAGCTGAGTGAACTCTTTCCCAACACAGAGTACATGGTCATCTTCCAGGCCATCCTGTATGACCTCACAAGTTAACCTGTCACCACAATGGAGGTGACCTGTAAGACATCACTAGTTTTCCTTCTTCCCTTATTTCTGTGAATATAATGTTCTTTAGGCTTTTTCTTTCACCCAATGATGCTAATAATAATTTGATAATGTGTGCATAAGTTGTAGGGTTATAACTTACTGCAATCAAATTTGAGAATTAAGATTCTTTCTAGACTTGTGGCAGCATCTTACATTGGTTCTAGGATTTGCATTTATCTTTCCATATTAAACACGCCTGATTTCGAGATGTATCTTACAGTCAGCAATGTCTTACAATTGTTGTTAGTGAGGTGTCGATCAGGGAGTAAGATACAAAAGAATGGTGTATCTTACAATCAATTTTGTTGTAGATACATGAAAGATGGTATGTAGCACTGGTGAGGCAGGAATGTTGGGTGAGTGTAGTTTTGGTGGAAGAGATTAAGTTTAAGATCAAAGTGTTCCAAGTTCTTCTTCTTGAAGTAGAAACTCTATGGCCCATATGGATAGTCTGTTTCAGTTAAGCAAATTATCAATTAATTAAATGTCAAAGTATATTGATCATCTATGATACTCCAGTCCTGTGCTTAGGTGGTGGGAATGAATAATACAGAACAATAAAGAAGATGCGGACTCCTTCATGATTTGCACTTCTTGTCTGTGTGTTATTCAGCCCTTTTCATGTTTCTGGTTTGTTTCAGTAGCATTTAGGTTATTTTTCTTGAAAAGTGACAGTGATTATATTTAGGACCCTTGCCTTGCTTATTTTTGTTTCTTGCTTCTTGAGGTGGGCACTCTGGGATGGCTGACTTGGCTTAAATGTTGAGAGTCTCAGCTTACATTTCAAAGGAAATTAAGATGTTGGAAGGAAACTTCAAGAAGGATAGGGGGTGATACGGAAGCATGATGAAGCAGAAAATAGGCACCTGCAAGGTGGGGCAGGAGAAATTCACTGACAGCAAATAATCATCTTATATATGTTGGATCCTGTCAGGAGCTGATGGCTTGTGGGAATGGAGTGATGGCAGGTGGGAAGAGTGGGGAGCCAGCCAGGGATGGAGACATGTTCTGGGAGTGCTGGGAGAAAAGTCCCAAGAGTCATGGTGGGGTTAAAGTTGAATGTGGTTCTAGATTGGGATACGGGGCTGGACTGCAACAGCAGAGGATGGGAGGGCACATAGATGAAAATATGGAAGGGATGGAGGTGCAGGAACATGAAGGTGTAGACAGAGATTCAAGAAGAGAGATATATAGAGCTGAAATGAGAGAAAAAGGAAATTGGTCAAACAGGCACCTTGAAAAAGTAGGATATGTTTCAGAGAGCAAAAGAAAATCTCCAAGACGTTCAAATTTCAAACTCCCAATGAAATGTTAGGTATCTTGATTGTGGTGGTGGCTTCATAGGTGTACATACCTGTCAAAATTCATCAAATTGTGCATCTAAAATATGTGTAGTTTACTGTACAGAAATTATACCACAATAAAGTTGTGGATTTTTCATTGGGATTTTCTTCTGTTTAGGCATCTGTGATGAATTCCAGCTCATCTTCATTCTTCACTCTTGTAACCATTTGTTTTTCTATCACATTCTTAAGGAAGCATATCACTGATTTTGATTTCTCTCTTAACTGCTTTAACTATCTGATAAACATGGGCTATACACTTATAGTGAATTATGCTTTATTAGAGCTGAGCAGAAAGTAAGAACTTATTTAAATACAGTAAAAGAAATTTAACATAGAGAAGTTAGAGTTGTAATAAAAATTTAAATTTATCCTATTTCTAAGAAGCCTTCTTAAGAAGAATCCAACTGTACCTGGTAGAATCATGGTACTTGTATCATCACAACCAGTTTGTAATTTTGCTGCACACCTTGGTGTTTTCTCCAAACAACTTCTTGAAATCTTATGTGGATGCTTTAGAGCTTTGTCACTGAGAACCACATATGGACCTAATTTGTCATGCATCTCCAGTGCCTTTGCCCACTCCTTGAGACCTGAAACTCCAAGACGTGTCTCACAGCACCAGGAATGTCTTATGGGGACCTGCCCCTAGAAAAGTGTGTAAATATATTGTCCACTACAAAATGTCAGAAAAGGATGTCAAAGAGGTAGGTTGAGATTAAAATGGGTTTAGAAATACTTGCTTTCCTAGTAGGTTTAACAAAAGAATCTAAACAAGCATAGATGATAGCATATTTTGCATACTTGTTATTTTATTGATCTAGTGTTGAAAACTTGTTATACTATACATTAATAAAACACTGTTTGAGTATTGATACTATATTGGACTGTCTCACATTTTGTTTATAAATGTTTTGCTGTATGATATTAATCTCAAAAACATTATCCCTTAGTAGATAGAGTTATAGAATCAGGATGGTGTTTCCCTGTCATCCAGATGCCTATATGATGCTCTGCCATCTATGAATGACTAAAAATTGTCATAATAATGTTTCTAAAAATGAGAGCTAGCAAGGGGATACTGGAAAGAGGTTTGGTGTGTCAGGTAAAAGGAGGACAGGACAGTTGAGTAGGACAAAGGGAAAGTATAAATAGAATATTTGAGGAGAGTCCCTTTGGGACCAAGCAGTTTTGAGATGATAATGGGTGTGGAGAGCTGTTTCCATGACAACCTGCCTCCAAATGGGAGCAAACTGAGGGGCTCCAAAAGTGAATGGATTTAAAACTCATGTTTGCCAGAGGGGCCATTCATGTAAGGATCTCAGAAATATTTTTGGAAGCTAGAGATAGCTTCTGTAAGCACCCAGTTATGGACTATGCTGCTCCTTTGGATTGTCCAGAAGCTCATTTATACATGTGAACATGTTTATCTCATTCTGGAGTTCAATTTCAAAAGCGGTATAATGACCATTGGGTCACACAGGGTTCTTGTGCATAATAAATAAGCTAATGCACAGGAGAATTTCTCTGAGAGAAATAAGGCAGTGATGTAAAGGGAGACAGGGGAAATGATTAGGTTGTTTGAATTCCTAGGCAGTCATCATTTACCAGACAATAGTGCCAGGCACAGCTTTAGTCCATGCATTTTTGGGCTGTCGTATAGTTAGAGGTGGACAGGCCATAGGCCAGCATGCGTCTTAAAGACTTCTTCTCACAGACTGTGTACACAGTCAGCATTTCTGCAGTGTGTGATGAGAGGGCTCCCCCAGGGACTGCTCAGGAAACCACCTGTGAGTTGTGCTTGCACTTTATTGATCATTGGGAAACTATTGCTAAGCCTCCTTGGTTACTTCATCTCTTCATGTTATTTTTGCCTGGATTTAATAATGTTTGGTTCCTAGACTGTTTTTGTTTTTCCCTTATTTTCTTCCCATCTTCTATCTTTTTTCCTTTTATAATAATTTCTCTCCTATTTTTCTACCTGCCACTGCCACTCATTCATCTTCTAGATACTTGACTGGTGTGTGTGTGTGTGTGTGAGTTGGGTGTGGGTATTTGTAGGGGGGTGGAGAGAAAGAACATTCTTGATGGAATTATCTCTGGAAACCATGAATTAGTTATCAAATGTTTTGAGTTCTTCCTATATGTGAAGTGCTATCAGGACTAACAGAATCTTAGAATCTTTGCCTTCAGTAGTTTGTGATTTTGTTATGAAGATAAAAGGTAACAATACATAAGATCATGTAAAAAAAAGGTGAGGTGCATGATGCTTAGAGAGAGGGGAGACTTCCAAACTGGAAAGGTCAGGAAGATGCTGGACACCTTCCTGGGCCCCACTTTCCCTGCTCCATTCTGAGGCCACTTCAAGGAATGTCCCTTTCTGTCCCTCTCATGGTGCTTGCATGGAATTTAACCTAATTAGCATTACCTGTTGGTCTTTTTCTATCTGTTTGGCTTTCCCCTTCTAATGAAGGCAGAGACTTTTTTATTTTTGCTCAATTTGTGTTTCCAGTTTCTGGCCCAGTGCTCAGCATATAATTTCCTAATTCAATCATGGTTAAGAAATTGAGGTCCAGAACCAGCTAGGTTCCCCAAGATATATCATGGAGGCCACAAAAATAACTCAGAATTTTCTAGTAGCCACATTAGAAAAGGTAAAGAAAAAAATGAAATGAATTTTAATGATGTGTTATATTTTACCCTGTATATCCAGAATATTAACATTTTGACATTTATCAGTATCATAATTATTAATGAGATATTTTACATTTTTGGTAATAATTTTATCTTTGAATCCACTGTGTATTAATTTGCACTTAAAGCACACCTCAATTCAGATGCCACATTTCAAGTACTCAATGGCTACATATGGCTGGTGGCTCTGTGAACAGCACAAGTCTACAGAATTTAAATGATTTGCCCAGTGTCACCCAGGAAGCTAGTAGTGGGATTAGTGCTATAGTCTGGAACTTTTCCTTCCTATCCAGCAACTCCCTCATGGAGGCTTAGAAACTTCTCCTTTGATGCCCAGCTGTCTATACATGATTAAGATATCTTGTCAGGTGTCCCAGCCTGCCCCTGAACATCAGACAGTACTCACTTCTGCCCTTTTCTGACTGTATAATATCTCTTAGCAACTCCCATTGCCTTCTTGACAACAGTTCTTACCTGGAAGGGTAGTGGCTAGAGATGGAAATGTGTCCACATGAGCAGACTGACAGATTTTTTTCATAAACATAGCAGGGGTGGTCAAAAGAAGAAAAAGTCAGAAAGAAAGACCAGTGGAAGCAGGTCATTTAACATACCAAATGGATAGTTTCAATGTATGTTTGTAATCCTCAAGATTGCCTAAGTATTTTTAGATACATCCAAAGTGCATTCCTAATGGCTGGTTTGTTTTGCAGTTGTGCTCATGAAAGTGATACCAGCCTCTTGATCTCAATAGGCTTTTTAATTGTAATGATTAGTAACAAAATTTTTGATGGCTCTGGGTTTTGTGTATTTGGCTTTGATTACCAGGAGATGGAGAAATAATTGACAATGAAAGCTCTGAACTGGTGGCAGACATTCCAGATTGCTTAAGCTGCAAACTAACTAGACTACTGGTCAGTATCAGGGATCTTAATTGAGGTTTCAGCTGTTATCAGCACTGCAGGGCTATTCCTGTCTTTAGATAGAGTCAGTACAGTCAGCTGCACATTGTGTTTAAGGTGAGTGACCTATAGGAAAAGCTTGTGTGAATTACTTAGATCATAACATTATATGGACCATGAAGTTCCATGCACTCTCTATATTGTGGGCTAAAGTTTGCACTTAATGGGTATTGTGTGAAGGAGTCCATGGCTTTTCTTAGATTCCCCAAAAGTGTGAGGTGCAAAGTGATTAAGAACTACTGAGTTAAAAGTGTGACTAAATGCAAGTTTAAAAAAAGTCACCATTTTTAGTAGAATATAAATAGTAACCTACTGTATCAATAAAATGCTTGCAATTTCAGAACTCTTATATTTAACTTTCAAATGAACTGAATTGGTAAGATACTTGGTTCTAAGCCATGTCATCAGCCAGTTTCCCTGTGTCCATTAAAAGACAACAAGGCAGTTTGATTAAATGCAATTTGTAGATCACCTCCAAAAATATCATCTTTCCTTTTCTCATAACAGGCACTGTGCCAGCCCCAACCAATCTGAAGATTACAGAAGTAACACCAGATAGTTTCAAAAGGACTTGGGATCGTGGAGGTTCTGATGCATCTCTCTTCAGAATCACCTGGGCCCCTTCTGGAAACTCAGATAAGATAGAGTTAGTGTTAACTTTTTCTTTCTCTTCTCTTTTACTTTTTTTTTTTTGAATGAATGAATTGAGTTGTTTTTAAACATTTTTTATTGAGTTATAGTCATTTTACAATGTTGTGTCAATCTTTTTTTTTAAGATCCTAATTTGTTATAGAAAAACTTGTTTGAAATATAGATTACCTCTGTTGTCTGAAAAGCTAAATGGAGCGCTTTCTACTGTTTTTGGATCCATGCAAGAACTATAGGAGATGGGGAGTTTATCACAAGGGAGTTGTGAAGTCCCTGGGTACAGTTACTCTGACCTGGTTACAGTTCTTTAATACCCCTCTCTCCACCCTCATGGGCACCATGCTCACAGACAGGCAAATAACTCTATTGTGTTTATTTATTTAGGATCATGCAGTGAACTCAGAAATCTGAGAGTCTTTGGGGAGACAACCAAAAGCCTTTCTGTAGACTGGGATCATATTAATGGGCCCGTTCATCAATACAGGGTCATTTTTTCTTCCACCATTGGTGATCCAGGTGATGAATATGTGAGTCTGACTTTCATCTAAGCATTTTGTAACCTCTTGCCTGATTGGAGGGTGAAATTAAGGTTTCTTCTTTAGGCAGTGTGGTGATGAGAGTTGAGTCCTTGACTCATGTGACAGTCACATTTTATATGACTTTCTCTGACCTGGACAATCAGAATCCTCCTCAGCTTGGGGATGGTGACATGTGGTTGTGGTTGACAATGCAGTGGGGGCCAAGGCTGATGCAGGAGGCCTGGAGCCCCCAATGGAAGTCCTAGACCTGGTACTCTCCCACAGCAGGGGGTATTGTCACCTCCCTGATGGTTCTACCTCCTGCATCCTGTCCTGGGCCCCTGCTAGGATGCTCTAATCTGGACCTGTATCAGGTTAGTTCAGAAGGTCTGTCATCTTCCTGGGATTATTTTTATTCATATTCTCTGCTTACTTATCTGTTGGTTCTTTGTGTTTTTCTTACATTGATTTGAAGACCTATTTTTAAAATTTCTATTACCCAGAGGCCCTGGGCTCAGAGGCATTGGATGCCTGTTGGCCAGGGCCAGCATGATGCTAGTGCCAGCTGCACAGGGAGGCTGATGTTGGGCCCCTGCCAGCCTGTGCACATCACACTGCAACCTGGGCTGAACCCAGCCTGGCTGGGGAGACCTCACATCCCCTGAGGTGTGGGCAGGCCAGGCCCCATGAGGCCTAAAGAATTTTTTTAATGTGGCATAATTTAATCTTTTATTGATTCTTTTCTTCTGCAGATACTTATTTCCTAGTCTTGTGTTTGTAGGTTAATTTTATTTTCTGTTTGTTTCTTGCTCATGCAGAATAATCCAGATGATTTTATATACTGATCCTCAATCCAGTAACCATGGCTTAATTTATTTACTAATTGTAAATGTCTTTGGATTATGGTGGATTTTCCATGCATATAATAATTTCATGCACACAAAATGACAGTTTTCTTGCTTAAAATTTTATCTTTATGTCTCCCATTTTGTTGTTATATTGCATTATTATTTCGACAGTGTCTTCAGTATAGTATTGAGTAGAGAAGGTTAAAGTAGGCATCTGGTTCTGGTTACAGAGAAAACTCTCTCAATATTTGCACATTAATTATACTGTTTGTTATTTTTACCAAGTTCACACTCATTCTGCTCTTTGCACAACAGGCCAATAAATTAAGAGACAAGTTGTTGGGGCAAGGAATAGGGACTTTATTTGAAAAGGTGACTGACTGAGATGGCCAACTAATGTCCTGGAGAACTCAAGAGGAGTAGAGATGCACAGAGTGAACTTTTTAGCAGGGAGTTGGAAAATATAAAGAATATCCAAACAGAGTTGAAGAATACAATCACTAAAATGATTTTAGTGATCTCATACACTAGAAGGAAACAAGAATAGACTAAATGAAGCAGAATAATGGATCAGTGAGCTAGAAGACCAATTAGTGGATATCACTACTGCAGAACAGAAAAAAAGAATGAAAAGAAATGAGGATAGTTTAAGAGAACTCTGGGACAACACGAAGCACACTAACACTTGCATTATGGGGGTCCCAGAAAGAGAAGAGAGAGAGAACCTGAGAAAATTTTGGAGAGATAATCACTGAAAACTTTCCCAACTTGGGAAAGGAAACAGTCACCCAAGTCCAGAAAGCACAGAGTTTCACACAGGATCAACCCAAAGAGGAACACACCAAGGCACTTAGTAATCAAATTGACAACAATTAAGGATAAGGATAAAATATTAAAATTAGCAAGAGAAAAGAAACAAAATACCATACAAGGGAACTCCCATAAGTTTATCAGCTGATTTCTCAGCAGAAACTCTACAGGCCGGAAGGGAGTGGCAAGATGTATTTTAAGTGATGAAAGAAAAAAAAAAATTACAACCAAAAATACTCTACCAGCAAGGCTCTTGTTCAGAATTGGTGGAGAAATCAAAAGATTCACTGATAAACAAAAGCTAAGAGAATTCATCAGCACCAACTCAGCTTAACAACAAATTTTAAAGGAACTTCTCTACTCATGAAACCATAAGAAAAGAGAACAAAAAGAAGGAAGAGAATTTAAAAAAAAAAAAAAAACCTACAAAAGATTGCTTTGGCAGTTTGTGGTCTTTTATGGTTCTATATAAATTTTGAAATTGTTCTAATTCTGTGAAAAATGTCATGTGTGTTTTGACATGGGTTGCATTGGATCTGTAGATTTCTTTCGATAGTGCAGCCATTTTGATAACGTTGATGCTTCCAATTCAAGATCATAACATATCTTTCTGTTTCTTTGTATCACCTTCAATTTCATTCATCAATGTTTTACAGTTTTCAGAGTATAGATAACTTCCTTTGTTAAGTTTATTTCTAGGTATTTTGTTGTTTTTGATGCAATGGAAATGCTTATGCCAGTTATAAAATTCTGGTTTTTGAAGTGAAAAAAAGAGTGAATGAAAGGCCACAAATGGCAAAATATCCTTCTTTCTTATGGGCGAGTTGTATTTCATAACGTATATATCGTGCATCTTCTTTATCCATTCACCTGTTGATGTGTACTTGGGATATTTTTGTGTCTTGGCAACTGTTAATAGTGTTGCTGCTAATAGCAGGGTGTATGTACCTTTTTGAATTAATTCTTATTTTGTATTAGCTTTATTCCTTTAATGACTATGTAAGTTTAAAACGCTAAAGCTCTAAACATTCTTAGAGATGATGAACAGTACATATACATAAATTTACATATATATATAATATATACATATGCAGTAAAAATAGCTGATAGTCTTATGAGTGATTTCCTTTTATGTGACACTTTCCTTTTTTCTTGCTACCTTTAGAATTCTGTCATTGTCTATAAATGTTGTTTTTTGATTGATGATATATCTTGGTGTGGGTCGGTTTGAGCTGATCTCATTTGGGACTCAATGGTTCCTGTGTCTGGATATCTGTTTCCTTTTTCAGATTAGGGAAGTTTTCAGCCATAATTTTATCAAATATTTTCTTAACCATTCTCTCTCTTCCTTCGGGACTCCTCTAATATGAATGTTGGTATGCCTGATGCTGTCTCAGAAGTCCGTTAAACTCATGTAACATGCTTTTTCTGCTTGTATTTCTGATTGGGTGTTTTTCTCTGATTGGGTGTTTTCCATTATTCTATTTTCCAGATTACTAATGGATCATTGGTATTGCCTAATCTTCTATATTACATACAGTTCTCCCCTGATTGGTTCTTTTTTATATTTTCTAGTTCTTTTTAAAACCTCTCTGTGTTCATCTGTTCTTTTTCCCAGTTCAGTTATCATTGCTTTGACCTCTTTGTCAGGTAGATTATTTATCTCTTTTCATTATGGTTATTTTCTGATTCTTTCATTTAAAACATGTTCTTGTATCTTCTTATTTTAACTTTCTATATCTCTGTGAAATTAGGTGAAACAGTTTCCTGTCCCAGAAATAAAGGTGTGTCCTGTGTGAGAGCATGACTTTGCAGTCTTTTATGCCCAGCAGATTTTTGGGGAAGAGTTGGATATGAAGTTAACACAGGCTGCTGTCTTCTACCAGGATGTGCTGGCAGCACTGAAATGGGTCAGTAGGGCTGGAGTTAGAGAGATTGGAGCCAGTTTCAGGTGCAAGCAGGGGTTTCTCTGCTCAATGACTGTTACAGCCCTAGCAGGGGTCACACAGGGTCCTGTGGGCTGGAGCAGAATCTCCGTGGTTGTTGGGTTCTCTTGGGGTGATGTCAGTCTCTGCTTTGGTTTGGGATGTGGCTGAGGCCTGAGAGCTTGCAGTGGCCCTGTATACTGGTTTTACATTTTCCCCACTGTGCACGCCTTGACTTGAGGGTGGGTCAGGGCCAGAGACATTGGGGACACACCATTGAGCTAGTCCCACCCCCTCTCAGTTGTGGAAACTCAGGAAATTGAGTTCTCATGATGGTAGTCTCTGCCCTGGTGCTAGTATTGCTCCTTCCAGAGTGTGTGCAGGGACAATCTAGCTGGCAGTGACTGCTTACTGTCTTTACAGAGGCAGGGCCATATCCAGGCCAGCACATTTTTCTCCCATTGTGTGCACTGTTATTGGCAATGGAAGCCTCTGCCTGAGTGGGAAGCAGCACCAGAACAGGGAAGGCTGGAGCAGGAGCCTGGTGTAGTCTGGTGGGCCCGCTTGAGCCATACCTGCAAGCTGGCCAGAGCCCCAGGCAGTGTTCAGTCTGCTGTTTCCTTGCTGTGACTGGGAGTCAGCAAGTCTCTGCAAGGCTCTTCAAGAGCAGAGTCTCAGCTTTTACAGTGCTCCAGTAAACCCACTGGGTTTCAAACCAGCTAAGGGGCTCATCATCTCAGTGTTGAACCCCATTCCTGGGTGCCTGATATATGGTTCAAACCCCTCATTCCTCTGGGAGGACCCTTTAGCCTGTGATATCCTGTTATCATTAGGTTCCCCACCATGAGTGTTGGTACTGACCAAGTCATTTCTCCTCCCTTTTCTCCCAACTCTGTGTGGCTCTTTCTTTACAGCCTTGATTGTAGAAGAGCTGTTCTGCTAGTCTCCAGATCAATTTTTTAGTGAGATTCACTCTATATGTAAGTGTAACTTTAATGTGTTGGTGAGAGGAGGTGAGCCCAATGACCTCCTACTTTAACATCTTGATCTCTTTCCTCCACAATCTAATATTTTTATTAAACCATATTTACAGTATATAGGCACCCAAGTAATTTTGAGGTTAAATGATAAAAGTAAAAGGAGTAGTAAAGATAAGGTTATGAAGTCATCTTCTTGTGTAAATGATGGCTTACCATTATTAAAATGATACATGTATTTGCCTCATTGTGTTATAAGTAACATATAAAGGGAATATAGATGAGTAATACCTTTATTAACTCCCATTAGAGTAGTAGCAATGTTAGGCCATGAGACTGATGTCAATACAAATGGTTCTCCAATTAAATTGTTTCCTAGGAGCCATCATGCTGCTACTAGTGGAAGGAATATTTGTGGTCTACAAGCTAGGATTATAGTTCAGCTGTAATACTGTTCATAGTTTGAATGTGTTAGGCCAAATAGTATTGATAATGTCAGGCTGTGGGTGATTATTAGGGCTGTAGCACCTCTATAATTTCATGCTGTTTGAGTATTAATGACTACAGTAACTAGTGCTGTGTGGCTGATGGAGGACTATGCGATGAGCAATTTTAAGTCTGTTTGGAGTAGACAGATAGAGCTTGTTATGGTTATTTCTCATAAAGACACTATAAGGAAAGGATATGCCATATAATTTTCCAAGGGCTTTAATACTATAATTTGTAGTATGGCACAACTGCCTAATTTGAGTAGTATAACTGCAAGTACTCTGGACCCAGGAATGGAAAGTCTAATTATGATTTTGTTAATCAAAGTTGTAGGTCCTAAAGGGGTATATTTACCATAAATGCTTTTATATATGTCAGTCGTAGGAAAATGCTAGATTAAAAAATGGATGCTGTCTAAGTTTAGTACTGAGTTATTAGAAAATGTAGTGAACTTATAAGATTCTGGATAAAAATTAGTGCAATGACAAGTGGAAGTGATCCAAGTAGTATATACAATAAGAAAATCTTGAATTTAATCAGCTTGCCTGATTTTCTCAGTGGGCAAAAAATGATAAGGGTTTTGACTAAAGTTTTTTTTTATTAAACTACATAATGTGATCAATTGTGAAATGTGAAATTTTAAGGATATTTATAATAAGAATAGCATTGTGATAATAGAGATTTGGGGGTTAATAATTCTTTGGATAGATGAAATTGGCTGGCTATGTGTATTTGTGGAAGAAGACAAGTTGTTGATGCAGGTGGAGGCGCTAATACATAGGAAGGTTAGTGAAAAGTGAAGGCTAGTATCATTCAGTTGATTCAGGAAGAATAAGCTGATAAGGCTGATTAATAGGCCATAAGATGTAGTATTAATTCAGAGGATATAATTTTTGATAATCATATTAATGGTATTAATATAATGTTTGGAATAATGAGTATATTTTGTGGTTGGCTTTATTCCTTTGATAACTATGTAAGTTGAAAAAGCTAAAGTCCTAAATGTCCTTAGAAACAGTGAACAGCACATATATGTAAATTAAGAAATATATGTACAGTAAAAAAAAAATAAGAAATGAGATAGCAAACCATGAAAGACATGGAAGAAACTTAAAAGACGTATTACTAAGAGAAAAAAAAAAAACAACAAACAGTCTGAAAAGGCTACAAACTGTAGGATTCCAAACAAATGACATTCTGGAAAAGGCACAGCTACAGAAACAATAAAAAGATCGTGGTCTCCAGGGGTTTGGGGAGAGGAAAGAGGGAGGAATGAATAAATGGAGCACAAGAGATATTTAGGACAATGAAATTATTTTGTATGATACTGTAGTGATGGCTACATGTCATTGTCATTATACGTTTGTCAAAACCCATAGAATGTACAACATCAAAAGTGAATCCTAGTGTAACTATGCACTTTGGTTGATAATAATGTGTCCATGTTCATTCATTGATTGTACCAAATATTCCACACTGATGAGGGGTGTTGAGGGTAGAAGTGTATATTGTTGAATAGTTTTTGTCACTTTTATTATTTTATTTACAGGAAAGATGCAATTCATTTTTCAAAATACCATAGTGGGATCAATTCAAGAATGATAGGTATAAAACTATGGTTTGACATGCAAATTTTTCAATTTTGTCCATGATATAAACCTGGTCATGTAAATATTAGGGTTGTTTGATTAAGGTGTCATGAAAAGGCATCTTTTTTAGGCCTAAGAAGAAAACTGCCCATGAGTGTATGACATCTTCAGATGAAATTAATATTTGGATTGTTATTTCTGTAGGTAAAACTGCTAGATTATTCACCTGCAGTAGTTATTATTTTCATAGATTTAAGTCTGATTTAGAAATTACCTAGGAATTGAGGTTTAAATCCTAATTTGTATGTCATAGCTTCATCATTGATGACCCTCATAGTAAGGAAATTAGTATTAATTCTGTCTAATATATGAAGAATTTCTAGTGATATTTGTGTAGCTAAGATCAGGATAATGGCTGGTAGAAAAATTCAAAATGTTTTACTTCCTGTGCTTGTAGTGACCTTTTGATAGTTAATTTTGTTGTTAACATAAATGAAATAATGTAAAGGACTAAGGAGCTATTCAGGAAAACAATTATTAATGCATGATCATGAAAGTGTAAAAGTGTGCATCTTGGAGACATCGCTGCAATGGATATGCCATAGAGATGTAAGAGTTTGAACCTATGCTCTAACTTTAACAAAGTATATAATTCTTACTAGAATCTCAATTTTTGAGAAAAAGTGGTTATGGTTTTAAGTTGAAACTATTTGTAGGAGGTTTTAATTCCCTCTTTTCTTATTTTAAATTTGTGTAAGTAGGTCTTTCAAATGTATGATATGGTGTGGGATAGCCATGTTTTCATTAGAGGTTAGTAGTTTTTAATTCTACTATTGATATTTCTCCTTTAGAAGCAAATGCCTCTCAAATGTTACAATTATTAATACTACTGCTGTGAATGAAATGAATGAACCTATGGATGAGATGGTATTTCATATTGTATGTGGATCTGATTAATCAGAGTAATGTCATGGCATTCCTGAAAGTCCAAGAAAGTGTAATAGGAGGAAAGTTATGTTAACACCTATAGATAACATTGTAAACTGAATTTTTGCTTAGGTTAAGAGTATAGCCTGAAAATAATGGGAATTAGTGAACAAAACCTCCTATCATGGCAGATACTGCTCCTATTAATAAGACATAATGAAAATGTGCTACTCCATAATTTGTATTGTGGAGAACAATGCCCAAGGATGAATTAAAGCAAGTCCTATCAGATATCCTACTGTAAATCAGAAAATAAAACCTAAGTCTCATTATATGGCTCATGACCATTTAATATCACCTCCATTGAGGGTTTCAAGTCAGCTAAACACTTTTCCTTCTGTAGAAACAGCAACAATTAAGGTAACTGATGTAAAATATGCTTCTGTGTCAACATTGATGTCTACTGTGAATATATGATAAACTCATACAATAAAGCCTTAAAAAAACAGTGGGTATTATAGCTAAAACTTTAACTGTATATCCATAAGGTTCTTTTTCCCCTGAATTATATGTAACATGTAACAACATGTGAAATTATAAATGTTGATATAAAATTGCATCTCCTGTACCACAAAGAAAGTAGGATTTAGATTGTGGTCTATTAATAATATAGACATTCCAGCTGCTAAGCCTGGGAACAATAGTAGTAATGGTAAGACTGTAGTGGGACTGATCAGACAATTAATGATGTTTGATAATGAGATAAGGCTGGTGGTTTAACATTAATAATTGTAATACAACTGATAGCAGCCTTAATTGAAAAATACATGCTAAATGTGGGGGGAAATTGTTAGGTCAGTGGAAGGTCCCGCATGAGTTAGATTATCAGCTAGAGGGGAGTGTATGGTTCAACCTGATCCCGTACCTGCTTCAACTATTGATGATGTAAGCAAAAGTCCAAATGATGGAGAGAGTTTTTGAAACAATCAGGTGCTCCAATTATTAATGGAACTTAGTTTATGAATCCTCCAATTATGATAGGTATAAGTATGAAGAAAATGTTTACAAATGTGTGGGTGGTTATTACTACATTATAGATTAGGTCTTCTCCTAGTAAAGCTCCAGGTTAACCTGGTTTGGCATGGATTAAAAGGCTTAAGCCAGTACCTGCCATTTCAGCTCAGACACTAAATAGTGGATAAAAATTGCTGATATCCTTATGTTTAGTTGAGAATAAGTAAAATGGCTGAAAAAGCAGACTTTACATTTAAAGACAGAGATTGAGCCCTCTTTTTGCCATGCTCTGTGGTGAATGTAATTGAACTGCAAGTTCAAAGAAGCAGGTTCAATTCTACTAAGGTTTCTCCTGCTTTGTTCCCCTTGAAACCAGTTGATTAGAGTAATTATCTATTAATTAAAATATTGTGGAGTCAAAATCAAGAAATCTAGCAACGATTTAGCTTAAGAAAATGTTAACTTTGTATTCAGTTTGTGCGGGATAAATTTTAAAATCATTTTTCAGAAATTAATTGGATTTGCTTAGAGTTTGAAGGCTCTTGAACTATGCTAACTTAAAGTCTTAGACCATTACTGATAAAATTGATTTTAGAGGAAGAAGTTATGTCAGTATTAAAATTAGTGGTGATAAAAGGATTATTCCTTTCATTTTCCCAAATTGTATTTGATCTTTATGTTGTTTATTGATCGAGATAACTTTAATGATGTGAAGTGGGTTAATTTATGTAGAAACATGTTAAATGGTACTGTAATAAATGTTAATGTTGTAAAATGCCCCTATGTTTTGTTGTTTCTTGAATGATTATTCAGAACTATTAGATTTGGGTCTGTGATCATGATGATCTGAAGATCACAAAAATCGAGTGAGGAATGAGTGATCACCGAAGGCTTTCTTTCCTTTATGACACTGAGAATGTTTAATGCAGTGAGAATCCTCATGTCCTACAAATGTCTCTATGGGTAATAGACTTCCAATGTGTAATTGGCTGAACTGCTTCCCATTAAAAATTTTTCCATGTAACCTGAGTTTTTTCTCTAAATTAAAGCTGTTCTCCCCACTTTCCTGCAGTGAGAATTAACCTCTGTATAGTTTTCTTTTGCACACTAGGTCTGGAGCTTTTCTGAAGGCCCATCCAGAGTGACTACAGACCTGTATTTTCTCAACAGTGGGAATGTGTTCTTGTTGAAGGGATACATTATCAATAACATATTTTTGTATTGATTGAAAAGAGTTTCTTTTCTGTGTAAGTTCTTTGGTTTAAATAAAAGCTAGCTTTCTACCTGCTGCTTTTCTTATATGTGTTACATTTATATGATTTCTCTACAATTAGATGGATATGGATATTTTTCTTCCTTCAGGTCAGTTGTGTTTTGATAAAAACCTAGTTGTTTAGGGTAAGGTAAAATAGTTTTCCTTGAGAGCAGGACTTATTAAGGAGAACAGAATATTCTGGCTTATTTCAAAATAGTTACTTTCCTTCTTCCCTGCTAGAAGTGCAGCTCATTTTCTCCAATTTTCAGTGTGAGAACCTTGTAGGAAAGGATCCTGGCCTCACAGAAGAGATAAACCTCACCAATCAGCTAGTCCACAAATTTGGTACTTGTCTTTGTGCTGATCTAGGCTGCCATCTTCATTCGTAGTGGCCCCCAGGGAATTAGAATGTACCAAGGCCCATCAATGCCTTGAGGCAGATAAGATAGAAGTCACTCTATTGTATAGCAGCCAGAAAAATGGATGTTCTAAGTGTGTTACTGAGTCTAAACTTGTTCTGTTTGCCAAATGACAGACCTATAAAATAGGGGATGAGGTGTTGGGGAAAAGAATAGTGACTTTATTCAGAAAGCTGGCTGAGAAGATGGCCAGCAAATGTGCTGTGAATTATCTTCCCCATGCCAGAATTCAGTCTCCTTTTATACTAAAAACAGAGGGGGTATGTGGTTGTTGTAAACTTCTTGGTGTAGGAATTCTTTGTTCTTGGAATCCTTTGTTCTTGCAGCTGTCCTTGTAGGTCAGGTCATGGTGTCCCTGTAAAACTCCAACAAAACAAAAGTTATTTTCTATTCTGCAACTTGTTACCTTTATATGAATGGAAAAGTACTAATATCATTAAAGGTCAGAGCCTTGAGAATAGGCTCTCCTGTATATTTCATGCTATTTGCAACATTGTTTTACAAAAGGTGCAGAATCAGCAAGACTAAGACAAGGAATAAGAAAGAGCACAGGGTTAAAGTCAAAGGAACACATCTAACATGGAGCTTGATTGTTCTTTTCTATTACAAGTGTGGCCAATTTTCTCTTCTCCTTAGGTAGAGGCTGGGAACCAGAATTTTTCTCCCACTCACTCTGTATTATGGTGGGGAGAGAATCTGTGAAAAATGCCTGAACCCTTGTTCAGACTGCATACCTTTTCAAAACAGTGATTTGTGCTTTGTCACTCCTGGGGGCCTAGTGATTGCTGGGTTCTGTCATATCTCAGATGTGGGTAGGTTAGCTGGAGGCTTGAGTCTGTCTCTGGAGCTAGCTGGGGAAAGAAGCTGCATTAAGTACCCACCTCCCAGGGAGCTAGGGATTGACTTTCTCCTCATTTCCAGAGATAGGCAAATTAGAAGACAGATCCTTGTGCAGCAGCTGGTAAAGTTGGAGCAGTAGATGTGAAGTGAAATGTCTTCCAGGAATGATCTGTGATCTTGAATTTATTCTGGGATGAGTGAGAGAGAGGAGTCACAGGAGAGTGCATGAGAATGATTAATAAAAATGAACAAACAAAAAACTTTGATTCCTTCTCTGTAGACACTGAATGTGACTAGTTAATGGGGGGCCCCCTAAACTCCCAAGAAACAGGTGCTAGAAAAATCAGGGTACTAGGCATATGGACCTTCTCCTTCCAGGATAAGCTGGAAGACTTTTCCCTTCCCCTCACCACAAACACATCCCCACCACAATGGAGCATGCTGGAGGAAGGAACAACAGAAAGTGCCTGCTTGCCCATTCAGGCTCCCAGAGGACCCTGAATGCTCCCAGATACAAGCAATTTGAAGTCTGACTTTCAGGGAGCATTTGGGATAGTTGGAACATTCCATGTGCTGTCTACACACTTCCAGGGAAAAACTGGCACCTGAGTGTTTTGCCCACTTGCTTGGTGCTGAGTTAGGAGGAACGACCCTTGGATGTGCTTGCACACCCATTTAACACCACTGCTTTCTTACCTGTGGTTCCCTGGGGTACACATGAATGTTGAGCCCACTGAGCTCCTTGAGCTAAGTGATTTAGGGACCAGTCCCTCAGAAGGCAACAATAAGCTGGGCACCGTAGATGCTGTGTTCCAACTCTGTGCTCCTTAGAAGATGAGAGTTGGGTTTGCATTCTGAGTGTAAGGCTCAGTGCTGGGCACTGGGGTTATGGCACAGGTGTATCTCAGTTTTTCCTAACATTTGGATATTTGCCCAGCCATCCAGTGTGTAGGAGAATGCACTAGTTTTTAGATGTCTCTCACAGCAAATTGATTCTCATGTAGCTTTTATTTAGTACATCCATGGGAGTGGAGAGGAGACTCCAATTCTACCATTGTGTTGATGTCCCAAATATACATTTTTAAATGGTTAACATATTGAATTTTTTGTTGCATGAATTATATCTAAATAAAAATAATTTTAAAAACAAATAGAAAACAACCTTCAAACCATTGTTGCCAGTAATGGGCACCAGCTTATAGATGTAAACATAGCAAAAAACACAGAAACAGTAAATTAGCATTAAGAAAGTGACATTAAGGTGACAGAAAATCAACCAAGTGGTATTGGTGCTTTGCACTCACCTTGTGGAGCCAAGAAATAACTCATTTTGGGTTCAACTGTGCATGTGGTGCACTTCTCCATCATCAAGACTTACGTGTCCCTGGCAGTTGACAAAATGGGTAACATTTTTCTTTAGAAAAACAAAAGGAGGGGGAGAGTATAGCTCAGTGGTAGAGTGTATGCATGCTGTATGCAAGAGGTCCTAGGTTCAATTCCCAGTACCTCCATTAAAACAAGTATATAAACCTAATTACCTCTCCCCCCTTAAAAGGGTATTACAATATATATATATATAAATAAAAGGAAAAGTAAAACACAAATAACATATTGACTTTTATGCTAAATAACAATAACAACTAGACCCATTATAATAGCTAACAAAATATCAAGTACTGGAATGATATAGAGCAACTTGAGCTCTTAGATTGAAGATAAGATGTTATAATGATACAAACATTTGGAAATATTAATTTAACCACACACCTTGTGTGTGAATCAGTAATTCCTGACCCCCTCCCCAGTTTTTTACCCATGGGAAAAATAGTTCCACACCAAAAAAAAAAAAAAAACTGTAATGATATATTTATAGCAGCTTTTTCCCCTCATTCTTTCCAAAACTGGAGACACATTAAATATCTGGCAATAGGAGAATGGATAAATGTAGTACAGCCATATAAAGGTTTAAAGTGGAACATTCAGGATTGAAATGGGTCATAGTTTCAGAAATGATTAAATCTCATAAAAATCATGCTGAGAGCAAAGGTGAGGTGGGGGATAATCTGTCTTAGTGAAAACAAGAGCCTTATTTACAAATTTTAAGCTGAACCCCCACCCCTTCTTTCCTTGTTCAGCTTCCTGAATCCTGGCAGCCATGCTCAGTATTGCCAGATGGGAGGTTGCAGGACACTTGTGGGATATCTGGAGCTGTCCAACTCAAAGACTTCCAGATCCATATGCATCTCCCTAGTTAATACAGAGTAGAACACTGAGAGATCCAAGTCATCATGCAGGCACATAGCTTTCATATTCAGCTGATTCCTACCAAGCACACAAACACGAATGGTCAGGCGAGGACTATGTGACATATGCGGACCTCTTCTAGCATGAAAGGGGAAGGGGAAAAACATGGAAGAGAGGTATCAAAGGAACAGGAAAAAACTACATAGATCATAGAAAAATATGAAATAAGGTTTATATTAATGTATTTCAAGTAAATAGAAAAGATAGTGTATCCAATCAGCACTATAATTTACATATAGAACAACTATATATCAGTAAATATACTTAAATGTATGTACAGTTATATGTGCATATATAATATGCATATGTACATGGTTGCACAACCGCTCAGAAACTTCCACCAACAGGCTTGTTATGCTCATTTGCAGCTCTCAATATCTGCATGGAATAGGAAACTCCTGACCTATTTGGAGAATTTGAACACAACCACTTGGATTTATGCTCCCTAGAAAAGGCTCCCAAAATGCACTCTCAATACATATATCATCTTCAGATATTCCCATAACACAGCACCACAAATGGTTTTATTAACAACTTGACTTTTAAGACAGTTTAGAAAATCTCCCTGTGCTCCCTGGCCCACTGTCTCCCACAGGATACATTAGATTAAAATTCACATGCAGTGTCATCATCTTAGAGCCCTGGGAATACTGGCCTTTTCTCACAAGAGTGGTTAAGTAGCAGTGAGTGCACTGTCCTGCATCTTGGTTTTCACCTTGGTTTTATGTGGTAAATATTTTCTTGTTTTGTCCTCAGGAGGATTGAATGAGAAAATCCAAAAAATCTATTTGTTTTTATTCCCTTCTCATGCCTGGGTTGGGCAGTTTCTGGGTAATCGCTGGGCAGCTTAGGGAGACTCATGCAGCTTGCATGTGCTCTGGCATTCTGGCTAAAGAATACTGAACCCCAGCATTGGGAAGTGGAAGGTAATGGATTCAATGATTCATAGGATGATAGTGCTGGAATTTACCCTCAGAAGCGTAAGGAAAAGTGGGTTTTCTTACCAACCCAAGATCACTGGATAGTAAAGGAAAAACAGTACCTGGAGGAAAATTTCAGAGTTAAAACCCAAACAAAGCCTGAGTCTCCTTGTCAAACATGGATTGACATCATTTTACAAGAGCCAAATGAAAATAAGTATTTCTTTTACCATGACCATATGTAATGGTTCAGACCATAGTCCTCATTTCTCTCAAGGGCTCTGTGACTACCTGAGATGTCTCTTCCTTTGTTGTGAAATGGGACCAGGGTGGAGATTCTGTACAACCCAAGCCCCAACACCTGGGGACAGACACAGGGAGTGTGGCCATTTGTTTTCTTGTTGATGCTGGGAAACCTAATTTGACCTGTGAGCACAAACAGGTCCCTGGAGTTTATCTTGTGAAATTGATGAGCCCTTGGACTATTTCTCTGTTAAAGTAACTTTACTCCCCATTGACCCTTCATATAGATAGCTGCAGTTGTGATGAATTCCTGAGCCTGAGACCTTTGTAATAACCTCAGCACTTGGAATTTTTATTCTACTGTCATGGGACCTTGTCTAAAGTCTCCTTCCAAATAGTCTCATTCCACTTCTCATCTAAATATTCTCCTCTGCCTTCATCTCTATTTCTCTGGATGACACAATCTCTAGTGCAAATGCTTACATAGGAATTTTCATCTTCATCCTGACTCTTCTCTTCTCTCAAATCCACATGCATCATCATGTCTCATGGTCTCTGCCTGTATGATTCTTCCTGGATCCAATTCCATCTCTCTGTCTCCAATTTCACTGCTCGCTTTGGTACTGCCACCACTGTCTTCATTCTTAAAACGTTGTCTTGGTCTTCCACCTGATTTGCCTTTTCCAAAGTGGTAGCACTGTCCTTTTAAGTAGAAATAAAATTCTTATTTCTGGTGTCAGCTCCCTCTTTCTCCTGGTGGCCTATACCTCCATGTCTGCCAGTTGCTCATTGCATTCTTGCCCTCTGGATTTTGGCTGACACACCCAACCATGATGATCAGTGTTATATGACCTGTATTGTCCCAGCACCACAGGAGGCTCCTCTCCAAGTGTATACAATGATTAAGTGTCCCCTGGTGGTGGGCACATTAAAGAGCCACTTCTACCAAGACTACCCCCAATTCCACTGTTTCACCCTTTCCTGTTTCTATTATTAGTAAAACTTATCACCTCCTGACATACCATATCGCCTCTTTAATTTGAGTGCTCAGAATCTTCATTTCCTCCCTGAAGTGTTAGCAAAATGAAGATGTTGATTTTCTTTTTAGTTTTAATTAATCTTCTCCAACTCAAGCACAATTTTATTTATCAGTTTTGAGGCAATATTATTTACTTGACCTTGATGTTATCTCTGTCATTTACCCGTGTGATTCCTTTCAGGTCTAAAAGTCTAATGTTCTGCTTCCCTTCTACCATAATCAAAACCGGTTTGTGCTCAATACTTAGTGAGAGGACATCATTTGTGAATAAAGATACTAATTGTGAGGCTCAGACTTAATTATGTGAGTGAAAAAACCTTGAGAGTTCCTTAGATTGCACTGAGGACTGAGTGCAAGATGGTAAGTGAGAGATGGGGCCAGCATTGTGGAGGTTCCCCAAAACTGTCCAGTTGGATTTCTTCTTCATCAGAAAACTCATATTGCAGAATTCTTGCAGTGAAAGGAAACAATCTCCATGTAATTTATCGTTAATTTTTTTATTTGTAGCAATTGTTACATTAGAATATAGATTTTAAATAAAATTTTTTTTATGAACACCATTTAATTCCATTTGAAAGGCAATTATTGAGAAGGGACAAGATGGCAGAGTAGAAGGACACTCTTAGCTCACCCTCTCCCACAAATACACCAAGACTGACATCCATGAACCCACCTAACCAATCAGAACACCTGCTGAACTTTGACAGAACATCGCCTTCTTCAAAAGACAAAATATGCCACTAATCTGCTAGGAGAAAAGGAAAAAAAAAAAAAAGAAGAAAGAAAAAGCAAAATAGTGTAGGACCTGTCCCATGGGAAGGAGCATCAAAGGAGGAATAGTGCTCATTTGCTAGGTCTCCCCCTCTCCAACAGAGGGGTCAGCAGGATGGAAGAGGAACCCCCAAGTCTCCGATCTGTATGGGATAGCCCTTGTCTGACAGAACTAAGTTGAATGGGCACAAAGAGTCTCTGCAACCCCCATCCATAGGTGCAAACTGGCAGGGGCGGGACAGGACAGACTGCCCAAGCTGGGAGGAGGACTCAGGACAACTGTACAGAGGCAACCTCAGGGGACTGCTGTGTGCTTTGCCATATGGCCTGGAGGGTATACAGAGCAGAACAACATGGGCCGCCCATAAAATACAAAAAAAAAAAAAAAAAAAAAAGCAAACCATCACTGCTGGTGTGCCCTGGGAGGAGGGGTGCCATAACATTTGTCTCCACAGACCTGCAGCACCATTATTGGCATGTTCTCAGGAGAAGAGAGGCAGGACTGAACAACAGCCAAAATATCCTCAGGTGTGCACTGCCCAGGTGGAGGCGGGGTCAAAACCTGAATCAGTACCTAGGGGCTTTGCAAACACATAGGCGAGCTGAGATTTATTTACAGCCCCAGGCAGGTAGAATCACTCTGCCCTGGTGCCTCTATGAACTCCGGCCTCTAAGACAAACCAACAAGTAGTGGTATTTTGTCACAGAGCAGGGACAAGGGCTGGTGCGGCTATTTTCCCTGAGACCGTCTAAAGACCTGACATGAAGTGGGGAGTGGCACTGATCGGGGAAGCAACCTTCCCTCCTAACATGCACAAGGGCTGTGCTGGACCTTGGCTTCCAGAGGGGGCTTGACCCACCTGTCTAAAATGCCCTAGCTTAGCACAAAGATGAGGAGTTGGGAGAAGATGAAACCTGCCTGCTGACCAGCTAGGAGAGCAGCACAAACAAGGGGCCTGTCTTGAGGACTGTTAGAACCAGGGAGTGGAGTTCATGCAGCAGGCGGAAGATAGGGGTGACAACAAACAAAAGAGAAAGAAAGCCCCATTCAATAGCCAGGGAAGGCTCTGGCTACCAGATCACTGGCCACAACCACAACCAAAGGGATAACAGGCAAAAGGCACAGAAGGAAGACCTGGCAACCACCCATACTTAAGAAGGAACACTTGACAAAATTATTAAGAGCACACAGTCTCCATGGGACTGCATCATTTTTTCTTTTCTGTTTTCTTTTACTTTTTAAAATTTTACTTTCTTTAAAAATTTTTAGTCTCTATTTTTAATCCCTTTTAAGATTTTCTTTAAAAAATACATTTATTATTATTTTTAATTTTTCTCAAATTCATTTTTATTTCTTTGTTCTTCTGTTATGAATCATACTCTGTATTCAAACTTTTATTACTTTTTTGTTTTTTTAAGTTTCAACTTGATTTTTATTTCTCTTTGTTTTATTCTGTTATTGAATATACTGTTTTCAAAAAATTTTTTCTTCTAAATTTTTTGGTTTTATTTCCACCTTTCCTTTAGATAAATAAATAAACCTAGCAACCAACCCCTTAAAGGCCAAAGTAGATAACTGATACTCCATAAGATAGTGCCAGAGAGACATAAATAAAATGAAGAAGCAGAGGAACTACTCCCAATTAATAAAACAAGATAAATCTGGTGAAAGAATGATCAATGAAATTGATCTTGATAGTCTAATAGATCATGATCTTAAAATAAAAAAAAAAAAACCGAGTGATTAAAGTGCTGAAGGAACTAAAAGAGATTGTGTATAGAGACATACAATATATCAAAAAAGGAAATTGAAATTATAAAAATGAGACAAATTAAAACTGGAAAACTCATTTGCTGAGATGAGAGCTGAGATAAAAGTTGCAAAAAGTAGGCTAGATAATGCAGAGGAATAAATAAGTGACTTAGAAGACAGGACAAAGGAAATCACCAAATCAGAACAGCTGAGAGGAAAGCAAATAAAAACAAATTAAAACAATATAAGGGATCTATGGGATGTATAAAGTATATCAATCTATGCATAATAGAGATCACTGAAGAAGAAAGAGCAAAAGGGATTGAAAAGGTAATTGAAGAAATCATGACTGAAAACTCTCCAAATCTAAAGAAGGAATCAGATATACAAGTACAGGAAGCACAGAAGGTCCCAAACAAGAACCCAAACAGACCCACACCAGGACATATTATAATCAGGATGGTCAGGGTTAAGGATAAAGAAATGATGCTAAAAGCACCAGTAGAAAAGCAAAGAAAGAGTTAGTTACAAAGGAACCCCTATAAGGCTTTCAACTGATTTCTCTACACAAACACTACAGGACAAAAGGGAGTGGCAAGATATATTCAAAGTCCTGAATGAAAAAAAAAGATGCAACCTAGGATACTTTATTCAGCAAGGCTATCCTTTAGAATAGAAGGAGAGATGAAGAACTTCACAAACAAGCAAAAACTAAAACAATTTAACAACACTAAACCTATGCTAAAAGAAATATTGAAAGGTCTACTCTAAATAGAAAAGAGGCAGGCTGCTACAGAAAGGAGAAAACCATAACTGGAAAGGTGAAAACTACAATGACTTACAACAGAATAAACATGAAATTGTAAAAGAGGACATCTAAATCATTAAGGCTGGGAGAAGGGAGAATGAAAACATACAGTTCTTTTTTTCTTTTTACTTTTCTTTTTTTGTTTGTTTTGTTTTGTTCTCAGTAAGATGGGTTTGAGCTTATATTACTATCTGTTTAAAACAAACAAAGTAACGAGTTAATATACATACAAAACTACAGAGACACAAACTCTAAAAAGAAACCAAGATAATACAAAGGAAAATTATCAAACCACAAAAAGAAAAATAAAAACAGAAAAAAGAGGAAATACAAAATAAACTGCAAAACTAAGTTCTAACTGGTAATAACACACATCTATCA
The DNA here is from genome assembly GCF_048773025.1 of Camelus bactrianus. Classification (NCBI taxonomy): domain Eukaryota; kingdom Metazoa; phylum Chordata; class Mammalia; order Artiodactyla; family Camelidae; genus Camelus; species Camelus bactrianus. Next base: position 48,736,719 of record NC_133557.1, on the reverse strand, counting down.
ATAAGTACTATAAATATCAATGGACTAAATGCTCCATTCAAAAGACATAGAGTGGCAGGCCAGATAATGTACAATATTCTGCATACGAGAGACCCACTTTAGGGAGAAGGACACACATAGATTGAGAGTGAGAGGATGTAAAAAAAGATTTTCCACATAAATGGGAATGACAAGAAAGCAGGAGTAGCAATACTGATTTCAGACAAAATAGACTCTAAAACGAAGGCCATAAGGAAAGATAAAGGACATTTTACAATGAAAAAAAGGAGTAACACAAGATGAGGATATTACAATCATTAACAAATATACACCCAATATGAAATCACCTAAATACATAAAGCAAATACTAACAAATTTAAAAAGAGAAATTGATGGGAATAGAATCATTGTAGGAGATTTTAACACCACATTAACATCACTGGACAGATGTTCAAGACAGAAAATTAATAAAGCAATAAAGAAATTAAATGATACCAGAGAACAATTAGATTTGGCTGATATTTTAAGAACATTATGTCCCCCCAAAATAGAATATACATTCTTTTCAAGTGCACATGTAACATTTTCTAGGATAGATCATGTTCTCCAGAACAAAAGAAACCTCAACAATTTTAAGAAGATAGAATTATTTCAAGCATCGTTTCTGATCACAATGCCTGGAAACTAGAAAACAACTACAGAAAAACAAAGGAGAAAAAAATGACAACATGGAGATTAAACAACACGCTACTAAAAATCAATGGGTCAATGATGAAATCAAAAAAGAAATTAAAAATACTTTGAGACAAATGGCAATGAAAACATAAGCACACAAAATCTAGGGGATGTAGCAAAGGCAGTGCTAAGAGGGAAGTTTATAGTGACACAGGCCTTGCTCAAAAAAGAAGAACAATCTCAAATAAACACTTTAACCTACCATCAAAAAGAATTAGAAAAAGAAGACCAAAAAAACCAAAAGTCAGCAGAAGGAAGGAAATAATAAATATCAGAGAGGAAACAAATAAAGTAGAGATTTTTAAAACACAATAGAAAAAATCAAACAAACCAAGAGCTGGTATTTTGAAACAATAAACAAAATTGACAAGTTTCTGTCCAAGCTCACGAAGAAGAGAAATGACAAAGCACAAACAAGCAAAATAAAAAAGGAAAATGGAGAAATTACAACCAATACCACAGAAATACAAAATATCATATGAGAATGCTGTGAACAATTATATGGAAACAAAATGGATAATCAAGAAGAAATGGACAAGTTTCTGAAAAATACAGTCCACTAATACTGAATCAAGAAGAAACTGACAACTTGAACAAATCAATCACTAGAAATGAAATTGAATTAACAACAACAACAACAACAAAAAAAATCTCCCTACAAATAAAAGGCCAGGACCAGATGGCTTCACTGGGGAATTCTACCAAACATATAAAGAACTCACACTGGTCCTTCTCAAACTCTTCCAAAAGATTGCAAAGGAGAGAATACTCCCAAACTCATTCTATGAAGCCACCATCACCCTGATGCCAAAACCAAAGATGCTACCATAAAAGAGAATTGCAGATCAATATCACTGATGAACTTAGATGCAAAAACCCTCAACAAAATATTAGCAAACAGAATCTAACAGCACATAAAAAAGATCATACACCATGATAAAGCAGGGTTCATCTCAGGAACACAAAGATGGTTCAACAGATGCAAATAAATCAGTGTAATACACCACATCAACAAGAGAAAGGACAAAAATCACATTATCATCTCAATAGATGTAGAAAAAACATTTGATAAAATTGAACATCCATTTATGATTAAAAAAAAAAAAACTTCACCAAAATGGGTATAGAGGGAACATATCTCAACATAATAAAAGCTATTGATGACAAACGTACAGCCAGCATAGTTCTCAATGGTGAAAAACTGAAAACATTCCCACTAATACTGGGACAAGAGGAGGTGGTCCACTCTCACCACTTCATTTCAACATAGTCTTGGAAGTCCTAGCCACAGCAATCAGGAGAGTAAAAGAAATAAAAAAGATGCAAATTGGAAAAGAAGAGATAAAATTGCCACTATATGCAGAAGTGATACTAGAGGCCAGCAGGACGGAGGGGGAGCATCTGAGGCTCAGATCTGTATAGAGCAGGCCTTGACTGACACAACTAAGTTAAACGGGCACAAAGGGTCCCTGCAACACCCAGCCCGAGATGCGAGTCAGCAGGTGGGGGATGGGACAGGCTGCCTGAGCCGGGCGGAGAACTGGGGCAGCTGAACTGAGGCAGCTCCAGGGGACTGCAGGGTGCTGCATGCCATGGATGAGTGGGTACACAGGACAAAACAACTTGGTCCCTCCATAAAACAACATGGCTGATATGCCCTGGAGGGAACGGTGACATAGCCCAATCTCTGAAAACCCGTGGAAGGCTTTTGGGTGAAGAGAGGCGGGGCTCAGGCACAGCTGCCATATCCTCCTGTGCTTAGTACCCAGGCAGGGGCAGTGTCGAAACCTGATTCCAAGACGTGTTTACAGCCCGAGGCAGATAAAATCTTTCTGCCTGGGTACTTCAGAGAACTCATGCTGCTAAGACAAACAAGGAGCTGAATTTTGGTGTGGAGAACAGTTGAGGCTGTTCTGTGGTCTTCACCGAGCCCGCCTATGGAGCTCGGACCTGAGGTAGAGCAGGCAACTCCACACAGTAGGGGAGCAACTGGCACTGAGAAAGGGCAGGTGGCCACTGGTCTTCCTGGCAGGAAAGCAGCACCTGATCATGGTGTTGGGAGGGGGCATGAACCGCTGGCCTACCTTGCCTGAGTGCAGCATTGGAAGGGGGAGTGACCCACCCACCCACCAAGAAAAAGAGTAACATCTGACTGCAGTGTTGGTAGGGCACATGATCAGGGCAAAGACAGAAAGACATCTATAAAATCATTACGAGTACAGAGTCTCCAAGAGAAACTCACCTTTTTAATCTTTTTTTCCTCTGTTCTATTTTCAATTACTTTTTTAATTTTTACATTTTAAACAATTATATATGTATCCAGTTTTAATCCTTTTAAAAATTTTCTTTTAAAATATTTTCATTATAATTATTTTTAAAAATCCACCTCATTTCATTTTTATTTCTCTTGGTTTTGATCTCCTGTTATTGATTATACACAGGTTTCAAATATTGTTTTGTGCTATTTTTCTTTTTTCTTTTTAAGGTTTTTTAAGAAGACAACTCAACTCAATTGCTAGTCTGTTAAAATTGCTCTTCTGTTATTGGTAACACATGGTTTTCAAACGTTTTATATTTCCTTTATTTTAAAATCCTTTCCATTTTTCTTAAGTTTTATTCCTGCATAGGTGTTAGATAGATAAATAAATAAACTTCCTAAGGACCACAGTAGATAACTGATAATCCATAAGCTACAATGCCAGAGAGATATGAGTAACTCGAAGCAGAGGAACCACTCCCAATTAAAAGAACAAGAGAAATTCCCCGAAAGAAGAATCAATGAAATAGACATTGATGGCCAACTAGAGTGAGATTTCAAAAAAGGAGTTATCAAAGAACTGAAGAAACTAAAAGAGATAGTGTTTAGAGATATAAAATACATCAAAAATGAAATTGAAGCTATACAGAAGAGACAGGTAGAATTGGTAAACTCATTTGGTGGGATGACAGCTGATCTAAAGGCTGTGCAAAGCAGATTAGATAATGCAGAGGAACGAATAAGTGACCTAGAAGACAGGACAACAGAAAGCACCCAGTAAGAAAAGCTGAGAGAAAAACAAATAAAAACAAATGAAAACAACATAAAGGAATTATGGGATAATATAAAGCATGGACACATAAGATGGATTCCAAAAGGGGAAGAAAGAACAAAGTGGATTGAACAGGTATTGGAAGAAATCATAACTGAAAACTCCCCAAACTTAAATAAAGAAACAGATATCCAAGTACAGGAATTTCAGAGGGTCCCAAACAGGAAGAACCCAAACAGACCCACACCAAGACATATCACAATCAAGATGGCCAGAGTCAATGATAATGAAATGAGCCTAAAGGCAGCAAATAAAAACAAAGTATGAGTTACAAGGGAACCCTATTAAGCTCTCAGCTGATTTTTCTACACAAAAACTACAGGCCAGAATGGAGGTGCAAGATATATACAAAGTCCTGAAGGAAAAAAAGATGCAGCTTACGATACGTTATGCAGCAAGGCTATACTTTAGAATAGAAGGAGAAATAAAGAATTTCACATACAAGCAAAAACTAAAAGAGTTTAGCAAAAATAAACCCATGCTAAAAGAAATATTGAAAGCTCTACTTTAATTAGAAAAAAGAAGGGTGCTACAGAAATGAGAAACTTATAACTGGAAAGGTGAAAACTACCATGAATTACAAATAGAAAAAAACATGAAATTGTAAAAGAAGACATCTAAATCATTAAGAGTGGGAGAGGGAAACAAGAAAATATAGAGTATGTTTTTCTTTCATTTTAAAACATTTTGTTCATGGTAGGATGGGTTTGAGATTATATTACAGTCTGTTTAATGAAAAGTTATGCAAATGGGCTAATAAACTTACAAAAAAGGGTAATCACCAGAAAAATAAGTGATTCACAAAAACTAAATAAAAGCCAAGATACAAACAAAAATTACCAAATCACAAAAGGAAGAAAGGAACAAAGAGGAAATACCAAATCAACTGCAAAAATAAGTTCAAAATGACAATAAATCACGTCTATCATCAATTACTGTAAATGTTAATGGACTAAATGCTCCAATCAAAAGACATAGAGTGGCAGACTGGATAATAAAGCAAGAAACTTCAATATGCTGCATACAAGACACCCACTTTAGGGAGAAGGACACATATAGATTGAGAGTGAAAGGATGGAAAAGGATATTCCATGTAAATGGAAAAGCCAAAAAAGCAGGTGTTGCAGTACTGACTTCAGACAAATTGGACTTTAAAACAAAGGCCATAAAGAAAGATAAAGAAGGACATTTTATAATGATTAAAGGAGTAATACAAGATGAGGATATTACACATATTAATATATATGCACCCAACATAAGAATACCTAAGTGCATAAAACAATTACTAACAGAGATAAAGGGGATATTGTTGAGAAAACAATCATAGTCAGAGATTTTAACACCACATTAACATCACTAGACAGATCTTCTAGACAGAAAATAAATAAGGCAACCAAGAAATTAAATGGTACAATACATAAATTAGAATTGGTGGATATTTTCAGAGCATTACAATCCCCCCAAAATAGGATAGACATTCTTTTCAATTGCACATGGAACATTTTCTAGGATCGATCATGTACTTAGGCACAAAAGAAGCCTCAACAATTTTTAGAAGATAGAAATTATCTCAAGCATCTTTACTGACCACAATGCCATGAAACAAGAAATCAACTACAGAGAAACACAGAAGAAAAAAAGGAAAGCATGGAGATTAAACAAATGCTATTAAAAAAAAAACCCAATGGATCAATGATGAAATCAAAGTTGAAATTAAAATATACTTTGAGACAAATGAAAATGAAAACACAACCACACTAAATTTATGGGACACAGCAAAGGCAGTGCTAAGAAGGAAGTTTATAGTTATACAGGCCTCCATCAAAAAAGAAGAACAATCTCAAATAAGCAAGCTAACCCACCAGCTAAGAGAATTAGAAAAAGAAGATCGAAAAAACCCCAAAAGACAACAGAAGGAAGGAAACAATAAAGATCAGGGAGGAAATAAATAAAATAGAGATTAAGAAAAAATAGGAAAAAAATGAATCAAATCAAAAGATGGCTTTTTGAAAGAGTAAATAAAATCATCAAACCTCTGGACAAACTCACAAAGGAGAAAAAAGAGAGAGCACAAATAAGCAAAATAAGAAAAGAAAATGGAGAAATTACAGCAAATAACATAGAAATACAGAATATCATATGAGAATATTATGAAAAACTATATGGAAACAAAATGAATAACCTAGAGGAGATGGACAAATTTCTGGAAAATTACAGTCCACCAACACTGAATCAAGAAAAAACTGACCACTTGAACACACTGATCACTAGAAATGAAATTGAATTAGTAATAAAAAAAAACCTTCCTACAAATAAAAGTCCAGGACCAGACGGCTTTCCACGGGGAATTCTACCAAACATACAAAGAAGAACTTTCAAACACTTCCAGAAGATTGAAAAGGAGGGAATGCTCCCAAACTCGTTCTATGAAGCCACAATCACCTTGATACCACAACCAGGCAAAGACACTACCAAAAAAGAGGATTACAGGCCAATATCACTGATGAACATAGATGCAAAAATCCTCAGCAAAATATTAGGAAATAGAATCCAGCAACACATAAAAAAGATTATGCATCATGACCAAGTGGGGTTCATCCCAGGGAGACAAGGGTGGTTCAACATACACAAATCAATCAGTGTAATACATCACATCAAGAAGACAAAGGACAAAAACCGCATGATCATCTCAATAGTTGCAGAAGAAACATTTGATAAAATTCAATACCCATTTATGATAAAAATTCTCACCAAAGTGGGTATAAAAGGAATAAATTTCAACATAATAAAAGCTATATATGACAAACCTACAGACAGTATAGTACTCAACGGTGAAAAACTCAAAAGCTTCCCACTAAAATCTGGAACAAGGCTGCCCATTATCACCACTCCTATTCAGCATAGTATTGAAGGTCTAGCCACAGCAATCAGGCAAGAGAGAGAAATAAAAGGGATCCAGATTGGAAAAGAAGAGGTAAAAGTGTCATTATATGCCGATGACATGTTACTATATATAGAAAACCCTAAAAGGTCCAGACAAAAACTACTAGAACTAATCAAGGATTCAGCAAGGTAGCAGGTTACATGATTAACGTTCATAAAATCAGTTGCACTTCTTTACGTTAACAATGAATCAGCAGAAAAAAAAGTAAAAAAAAAAAAAAAGTCCCCTTTAAAATAGCACCAAAGTAATAAAATACCTAGGAATAAATCTAACCAAGGGGGTGAAAAATTATACACAGAAAACTATAAACCATGGTGAAGGAAATTAAAGGAGACTTTAAAAAATGGAAAGATATCCCATGCTCTTGGATTGGAAGTATCAATATTGTTAAAATACTCATACTGCCCAAGGCAATCTACAATTTTAATACAATCCCTATCAAATTACTCAGGACATATTTCACAGAACAAGAACAAATCATAATAAAATCTATATGGAACAACAAAAGACCTAGAATTGCCAAAGCATTACTGAAGAGAAAGAAAGAGGCTGGAGGAATAACTCTCCCAGACTTCAGACAATACTATAGAGCTACAGTCATCAAGACAGCATGGTATTGGTACAAAAACAGACATATGGACCAATGGAACAGAGTAGAGAGCCCAGAAATGAACCCACAAACTTTTGGTCAACTAATCTTCAACAAAGGAGGCAAGAATATACAATAGAATAAAGACAGTTTCTTCAAAAAATGGTGTTGGGAAAACTGGACAGCAGCATGTAAATCAGTGAAGCTAGACCACTGCCTTACACCAGACACAAGAATAAATTTAAAATGGATTAAAGACTTAAACATAAGACAAGATACAATAAACCTCCTAGAAGAAAATATAGGCAAAACATTATTTGACATACATCTCAGAAATGTTCTCCTAGGACAGTCTACTGAAGCAATAGAAATAAAAGCAAGAATAAACAAATGGGACCTAATGAAACTTACAAGCTTCTGCACAGCAAAGGAAACCATAAGTAAAGCAAAAAGACAGTCTACGGATTTGGAGAAAATTTTTGCAAATGAAACCAACAAAGGCTTGATCTCCAGAATATATAAGCAGTTCATACTACTTAATAAGAAAAAAACAACAACCCAATCCAAAAATGGGCAGAAACCTAAACAAGCAATTCTCCAAGGAAGAAATACAAATGATCAATAGGCACATGAGAAAATGCTCAATGTCACTAATTATCAGAGAAATGCAAATCAAAACTACAATGAAGTATCACCTCACAACAGTCAGAATGGCCATTGAAAAGTCCACAAATGATAAATGCTGGAGAGGCTGTGGCAAAAAGGGAACCCTCCTACACTGCTGGTGGGAATGCAGTTTGGTACAGCCACCGTGGAAAACAGTATGGAATTCCTCAAAGGATTAGGAATAGACTTAACTTATGACCCAGGAATCCCACTCCTGGGCACATATCCAGAAGGAACCTTACTTCAAAAAGGCACCTGCACCCCAGAGTTCATAGCAGCACTATTTATAATAGCCAAGACATGGAAACAGCCTAAATGTCCATCAACAGATGACTGGATAAAGAAGAAGTGGTATATTGTATAATAAATATAAATGGAATAGTATTCAGCCATAAAAACTGACAACATCACACCATTTGCAGCAACATGGATATTCCTGGAGAATGTCATTCTAAGTGAAGTAAGCCAGAAAGAGAAAGAAAAATACCATATGAGATCGCTCATATGTGGAATCTAAAGGAAAACAAACAAACAAAACATAAATACAAAACAGAAACAGACTCATAGACATAGAATACAAACTTGTGGTTGCCAAGGTGGTGGAGGATGGGAAGGGATAGACTGGGGTTTCAAAATATAGAATAGATAAACATGATTATACTGTATAGCACAGGGAAATATATACAAGATCTTATGGTAGCTCACAGAGAAAAAATGTAACAATGAATTATATATATGTTCATGTATAACTGAAAAATTGTGCTTTACAATGAAATTTGACACAACATTGTAAAATGATTATAAATCAATAAAACATGTTAAAAAAAAGAAATTAACATTGGTACAATAGTTTTAACTAAAGTATACGCTTTATTTAGGCTTTACCAAATAAAATTTAATTTCCCCAAATCACTAGTTTTTTTTTACTAGGGTTCTTTTTTCTTTTTCCAGGACCTAATACAGCATACTACATAGCATTTGGAATAGTGGAATGTTGTTGTTCTTGTTTTAGCTTTGTATGACAAATTTTTTTAGATTCCAAGTAACATACTGTCCTCTGAGAATACATTAAAGAAACATCTGTGGTCCCTTCTTTTAAAGAATGTCTATGTATTTTTATATTTGTGTCTTATAATAAGTGGGCATTTTATTGAAAGGGATGTCAATTTCATGGTACTTAAAAAATGGATGTTAGAAACTTATCAAAATACTTGTTGATGGAAGAGCAGACTTTAAAATATCAATACAAGTGATAAAAGCCCTGGAACAAGAGGACAGGTTTGAATAGTTTTATGAGGAATGTTTGATTTGAAGCTCTAGAACTTACTTCACATAAACTTAAATTATTTACTAATGCTTCATTTTTTTTTTTTGCCTTTATTTTGTATATGAGCTACAGGATGGGAAAGTAGTGACCAGCCAGGATCATAGGTGGGACAGGCTGGTGCTGCAGAGCCTTGCTCAGGCCATTCTGGAGACACCCAGTGTCTCCCTTCTTGGAAGAAAAAAAGAGCACTATAGGATGAATAAAGAATTCATAAGTAAGGGAAAAAATGAAGTTTTTGAGCTTAGAGGCTTGGACTAAAAATTTGATTCTGGTTTCTTATTTTTTATGCTCTACTGTCTCCTTTCTGAGAGAGGCCTTGAGGCTTAGAGATTGAGAGTGAGGAGTAGACTAGGGCCAAACCCAGCCCTGCCACTGAGTGATTGGGGTATTTACAATAAATCTCTCTTTTCTCATATGTAGTGTGAGGAATAACTCCTGATCTCTCTTTGGAGGGTCAAATGTAATCATCTAAGTAAAGTACTTGGCCCACAGTAAGTGATAAGCAGAGTCAAATTTTTTGTTATTGTCATTGTTTTATAGTATTGTTATTATTAATATTTCTCACCTGGTCTGCATATTTACATTTCCTTTTAAGATGTTCCTCTGACTACCAGCTCTTTCTTCTTGGCTTAGGCAGTCAGAGGTATTAGGAAAGGATTTCTTGATGTGATTAAAGGATTTCTTACAAAAATCTCTGAATTCTAACTGGCATCTAAGGAGAGAGGAGAACATGTTTCTGTTGTTCCTGCATCCTAATTCCCTGGGAACCCTGGTGTTAGGTAGAATGGAGCCCATTAGTCAAGGACAGGAGTCAGGAAGAATGATGACGGCATTCATGGCTTTGGAGAGAACTTTATACTCAAGTCTATGGAACTTTAAGAAACATAATGATATCTCTGGTTTCCAGTGTTGTATTATATTGTTCACTAGAGTTTTGAAACCATCTCTAGGAAATAACAATTCTTTGTCTCCTTATGCTCTTAACCAAAAGGTGTTATATATATATATATATACAAAATCTCTGACATGCATTTATTGCAGAGAGGAGTACACAGGCTTCACTAGCAGTGGTGTTGGTCCATATATATCTTTTATCTCTTGGTTTGAAGGTAATTTCATTAGTAGCTATATTTGTATATTATATTACAAAAGATAATCTAATGGACAAGTGATAGACAATAAAATGATAAAGAAATTTGATTAGATTTGCAGTGCTTTTAGAAATTTCTAAAAGCAGAACCATATGTGGACAAATAAAAAGCAAAATTCATTTTTTTAATATTTGGTAAAATTATTTATTATATTTTATGATGTTTTTTATCTGACAAATAGAAAACTTACTTTTTATAATTTACTTCCAGGTTTCTTAGATATATTTAGTACTTTACATGCCTCTTGCTTGTATAGACAACATTCAAGAATTCTTAAAAGAATTTGTTCAGATCTTCAGTACTTGCCAGTATGAAGTAACGATTGTTTTATTTTGAAAAAAATAATAGATTGACTTGATATATTCAGATTTGTCTTTCCTAATTATATTAATGATTTTTAATATTTATTTGTGGTTCACTCTAGAACTTACAGAATATTTGGAATCAATTATTATGGGTATATCTATGTAATTTTTAATCCAGAAAATATAAGATAACTGGATTTTGAATGTGAGTGATCAGTGCCACAGTTAAGCAAATTCTAAAACAATCAAGCACATTTGTTTACTTTCCTCATTTTCAAAATCCTTTTGCAATGAAAAAGTAAATAAATAAAAATGAGGAAAAAGGGCAGAAGCAGAAGGGTTTCATAAATGGGCCAGAAATTTGATGACCTTGTAAGTTCTAAAGTCAATGAAATCACATTGATATCAAAATCAAATATATATTCTTGCACATTTATTTAGTACCAGGCACTAGTGATGGGTGTTAGATGATAGGGCTAGTTACATAACTGAAAAAGACCTATGTTATCACCTTCATGAAACTTAGAACAGAGTGACATGAAAGAGGTGTGTAATGTTGCTTCCAGTGGAACTCAGAAAATCCCCCAAGTTCTGAGTCAATGATAGTCATTTCTGGGGTGGCTGATACAGTAAATGGTTGCAAGGGTGTGCAGAGCGGTCAATCACAGAACAGATCTGGCCTCCATCTTCTAGGCAAAAAAAAAAACATTTGTAATAAGGTCTCTGTTGTCCTGAGAGGAGACTCTTGGTTTGAGGATTGATGCCAAAGAGAGAAACAAAATAGTAACCTGGGTTACTTTGAACTTGAGTCAAACACTAAAGGTATCTGCATATTTACTGTATGTCCATGTTTTGTAGTCTAAATGTACTTATCACCTTGGTGGTTTTGAGGATACCTATCTCCAGTCAGTACTCATCACTGTATTCTTCTTTACAAATACAAATGGATTGGCAAGAATCTCCACATATTTGAAAAAAAACATTTCTAGCATGGAAGAGAAGCACCAATTTAAGCAAAGAAGTCTTCTTTGAAGTCCTTTCAAGAAATGGTTAATACAAAAGATGAAATACTTCAGAAGGATGGTACATTAATTTGTAAGTATTTATGAAAGAAAAAAACTAAGCATGTATCACAATATAAAGAAAATCTTAATAAATTTTTAAAAAGTTATACCTCAGAGGTCAGCTTATTTGATCATATGATAAAACTGAAATCAAAGAACAGAAAAGATACCTAAAAAATTTCCTAAAGATGTGAAAAAATTTAAAGGTACTTTTCTAATTGTCTTGTGGCTGAAGGGAATTGAAAACAAATTACAGACAATTACTAATGAACCACAGTAAAAATCTGCATATCTAAATCTTTGGGATGAGGACAAGCTGATGCTGAGAGCATTGTATTCATTTTAGGAAATAAGGAAGATGGGAAATAAATTGCTTAAATATTCATTTTGAGAATTTCTTTAAAAGAATGTAAGAAATTAATATGGATAAGACACATAAAATTAAATAAATATAACAAAATAAATTGTTTAACTTAAGCCAAGAGCAAATTTAATTTGAAAGGAAAAAAAATAGAACAAACTAACAATCTGATTATGAAGTGATGAGAAAAAACAATGTTAAAAATGAAAAGTGGATTTACACAACATTGTAAAATGACTATGCTACAATGAAAAAGAAAAAAAGTGAAAAATGGGAACTGTCAAGAGATAATGATGATTTTAAAATTATAAGATAATGTGTATAATTTATATTGCAAATAAAAATGTATTGAAACAGATAATTGATGTATAAATTATTAGCAAAATCAACCCAAGAAAAGACAACAAATATAAATTTTGAAACATAATATCTTTCACATATAATTTCTTTGCTCCAAAGGCATTAGACTCAGATGGTTTTAAGGCTGTATTCTCTTTTCCAAGGTCAGAAGTTTTCCTATTATTTAAAACTTTTTAGATAAAGGTAGAATAAACTGCCCTGTTTACTCTATGAGATTATTGATACTAAAATATTAGTACAAAAAAAGAGAATACAATGGATCAATTTCACTTAATACAGATACAGAAATCCTAAGTAAAATCTGAAAAAGTAAGTATAGAAATATGCTAAAAAAATATGATTAAGGAATACAAGAGTGATTTAACATTAAGAAGTATATTAATTTATCATGTTAATTGATTAGAGAAGGAAAGGATGATTATTTCAGTGAATGATGAAAAGGCATATGGTGTATCTTAATGTTATGCTTCCTAAAAATTCTTAGTTTAGAAATTTAAAAACTTCTTATGGATATTATTAGGTTCTCATTAATATGAGAAACAAGATGTCTAGTATCCTGTTTTTGTTTAGTAATTTGGAGGTCCTGAAAAACCCTGATTAAAAGAAAAATAAAGTTTTTTTAACATTTTTTATTGATTTATAATCATTTTACATTGTTGTGTCAAATTCCAGTGTTCAGCACAATTTTTCAGTCATTCTTGGACATATACACACTCATTGTCACATTTTTTTCTCTGTGGGTAATCAATAATAATTTATGAATATTTCCCTGTGCTATACAGTGTAATCTTGTTTATCTATTCTACAATTTTGAAATCCCAGTCTATCCCTTCCCACCCTCCACCCCCCCGGCAACCACAAGTCTGTATTCTCTGTCTATGAGTCTATTTCTGTCTTGTATTTATGCTTTGTTTTTGTTTGTTTGTTTGTTTTTGTTTTTGCTTTTTAGATTCCACATATGAGCGATCTCATATGGTATTTTTCTTTCTCTTTCTGGCTTACTTCACTTAGAATGACATTCTCCAGGAGCATCCATGGTGCTGCAAATGGCATTATGTTGTCAGTTTTTATGGCTGAGTAGTATTCCATTGTATAAATATACCACCTCTTCTTTATCCAGTCATCTGTTGATGGATATTTAGGCTGTTTCCATGTTTTGGCTATTGTAAATACTGCTGCTATGAACATTGGGGTGCAGATGTCATCCTGAAGTAGGGTTCCTTCTGGATACAAACCCAGGAGTGGGATTCCTGGGTCATATGATAAGTCTATTCCTAGTCTTTTGACGAATCTCCACACTATTTTCCATAGTGGCTGCACCAAACTGCATTCCCACCAGCAGTGTAGGAGTGTTCCCCTTTCTCCACAGTCTCTCCAGCATTTGTCATTTGTGGATTTTTGAATGATGGCCATTCTGACTGGTGTGAGGTGATACTTCATTGGAGTTTTGATTTGCATTTCTCTTATAATTAGTGATATTGAGCATTTTTTCATGTGCCTTTTGATCATTTGTATGTCTTCCTTGGAGAATTGTTTGTTTAGGTCTTCTGCCCATTTTTGGATTGGGTTGTTTATATTTTTCTTATTGAGTCGTATGAGCTGCTTATATATTCTGGAGATCAAGCCTTTGTCGGTTTCACTTGCAAAAATTTTCTCCCATTCCGTAGGTTGTCTTCTTGTTTTACTTCTGGTTTCCTTTGCTGTGCAGAAGCTTCTAAATTTCATTAGATCCCATTTGTTTATTCTTGCTTTAATTTCTTCTAGGAGAAAACTTTTGAAATGTATGTCAGATAATGTTTTGCCTATGTTTTCCTCTAGTATCTTGTCTTATGTTTAAGTCTTTGATCCATTTTGAGTTGATTTTTGTATATGGGGTAAGGGAGTGTTCTAGCTTCATTGTTTTACTTGCTGCTGTCCAGTTTTCCCAACATCATCTGCTGAAGAGACTATCTTTATTCCATTGTATATTCTGGCCTCCTTTGTCAAAGATTAGTTGACCAAAATTTTGTGGGTTCATTTCTGGGCTCTCTATTCTGTTCCATTGGTCTGTATGTCTGTTTTGGTATCAATACCATGCTGTCTTGATGACTGTAGCTCTATAGTATTGTCTGAAGTCTGGGAGAGTTATTCCTCCAGCCTCTTTCTTTTTTTTCACTAATGCTTTGGCAATTCTAGGTCTTTGATGGTTCCATATAAATTTTATTATCATTTCTTCTAGTTCTGTGAAATATGTCCTGGGTAATTGGATAGGGATTGCATTAAATGTGTAGATTGCCTTGGGCAGTGTGACCATTTTAACAATATTGATTCTCCAATCCATTGGCATGGAATATCTTTCCATTTTTTAAAGTCTTCTTTAATTTCCTTCATCAGTGGTTTATAGTTTTCTGTGTATAATTCTTTCACCTCCTTGGTTAGATTTATTCCCAGATATTTTATTACTTTGGGTGCTATTTTAAAGGGGATTGTTTCTTTACTTTCTTTTTCTGTTGATTCATTGTTAGTGTAAAGAAATGCAACTGATTTTTGAACATTAATTTTGTAACCTGCTACCTTGCTGAATTCTTCAATCAGCTCTAGTAGCTTTTGTGTGGACCTTTTAGGGTTTTCTATATATAGTAACATGTCGTCAGCATATAGTGACACTTTTACCTCTTCTTTTCCAATTTGAATCCCTTTTATTTCTTTCTCTTGCCTGACTGCTGTGGCTAGGACTTCCAGGAGTATGTTGAATAGGAGTGGTGATAGTAGGCATCCTTGTCTTGTCCCAGATTTTAGTGGGAAGCTTTTGAGTTTTTCACCGTTGAGTACTATGCTGGCTGTAGGTTTGTCATATATAGCTTTTATTATGTTGAGATATGTTCCCTCTATACCCACTTTGGCGAGAGTTTTTATTATAAATGGGTGTTGAATTTTATCAATGCTTTTTCTGCATCGATTGAGATGATCATGTGGTTTTTGTCCTTTCTCTTGTTGATGTGATGTATTACATTGATTGATTTGTGTATGTTGAACCAGCCGTGTGTCCCTGGGATGAACCCCACTTGATCATGATGTATAATATATTTTATGTGCTTTTGGATTCTATTTCCTAATATTTTGCTGAGGATTTTTGCATCTATGTTCATCAGTGATATTGATCTGTAATCCTTTTTTGGTAGTGTCTTTGCCTGGTTGTGGTATCAGGGTGATGGTGGCTTCATAGACGAGTTTGGGAGTATTCCCTCCTTTTCAATCTTCTGGAAGAGTTTGAGAGTTCTTCTTTGCATGCTTGGTAGAATTCCCCATGGAAAGCCGTCTGGTCCTGGACTTTTATTTGTAGAGATGTTTTTTATTGCTATTTCGATTTCATTTCTAGTGATTGGTTTGTTCAAGTAGTGAGTTTCTTCTTGATTCAGTCCTGGTGGACTGTATGTTTCCAGAAACTTGTCCATCTCCTCTAGGTTATCCAGTTTGGTTCCATATAGTTTTTCATAATATTCTTGTATGATATTCTGTATTTCTATTTTATTTGTTGTAATTTCTCCATTTTCCTTTCTTATTTTGCTAATTTGTGCTCTCTCTTTTTTCTTCTTTGTGAGTTTGGCCAGAGGTTTGTCGATTTTATTTACGTTTTCAAAAAACCAGCTTTTGGTTTGGTTGATTTTTTCTATGGTCTTGTTAAACTCTATTGTATTTAATTCCTCTCTGGTTTTTATTATTTCCTTCCTTCTGCTGCTTTTTTGGGGCTTTTTGTTCTTCTTTTTCTAATTCATTCAGGTGGTGGGTTAAATTGTTTATTTGAGATTGTTCTTCTTTTTTGAGGAATGCCTGTATTGCTATAAACTTCCCTCTTAGCACTGCCTTTGCTGTGTCCCATAGGTTTTGAGGGGTTGTGCTTTCATTATCATTTGTCTAAAGTTATTTTTTAATTTCAGCTTTGATTTCCTCATTGACCCATTTTTTTTTCAATAACATATTGTTTAATCTCCATGCTTTCCTTTTTTTCTCCTTTGTTTCTCTGTTGTTGATTTCCAGATTCATGGCATTGTGGTCAGTAAAGATGCTTGAGATAATTTCTAGCTTCTTAAAATTGTTGAGGTTTCTTTTGTGCCCAAGTACATGATCGATCCTGGAAAATGTTCCATGTGCACTTGAAAAGAATGTATATCCTATTTTTGGGGTGTGTAATGCTCTGAAAATATCCACCAAATCTAGTTTTTCTATTGTAGTATTTAATTTCTCTGTTGCGTTATTTATTTTCTGTCTGGAAGATCTGTCTAGTGATGTTAATGCAGTGTTAAAATCTCCAACTATGATTGTATTCCCATCGATATCCCCCCTTATCTCTGTTAGTAATTGTTGTATGTACTTAGGTGCTCCTATATTGGGTGCATATATATTAACGAGTGTAATATCCTCATCTTGTATCACTCCTTTAATCATTATAAAATGTCCTTCTTTATCTTTCTTTATGGTCTTTGTTTTAAAGTCCAATTTGTCTGAAGTCAGTACTGCAACACCTGCTTTTTTGGCTTTTCCATTTGCATGGAATATCCTTTTCCATCGTTTCACTCTCAATGTATATGTGTCCTTCTCCCTAAAGTGGGTCTCTTGTATGCAGCATATTGAAGGTTCTTGCTTTATTATCCAGTCTGCCACTCTGTGTCTTTTGACTGGAGGATTTAGTCCATTAACATTTAAAGTAATTAATGATAGATGTGTGTTTATTGCCATTTTGAACTTATCTTTGCAGTTGAATTGGTATATCCTCTTTGTCCCTTTCTTCTTCCTTTTGTGGTTTGGTAATTTTCCTTTGTATTATCATTGATTTTATTTAATTTTTGTGACTCCCTTGTAAGTTTTTGGCTTGTGGTTACCCTTTTTTGTAAATCTATTAGCCCATTACTATAACTGTTTTTATTAAACTGATAGTAACATGATCTCAAACCCATCCTACTGTTAAAAAAAATTTAAAAAACAAAGAAAAAAATATATTCTATATTTCCCTGCCTCCCTCTCCCACTCTCAATGATTTGTATGTCTTCTTTTATAATTTTGTGTTTACTTTATTTGTAATTCACGAGTTATCACCTTTCCAGTTGTGGGTTTCTCATTTCTGTAGCATTCTGCTGCTTTTCTATTTAGAATAGACCTTTCAACATTTCTTTTAGCATGGGTTTAGTGTTGCTAAACTCCTGTAGCTTTTTTTTTTTTTTTTTTTTGTCTGTGAGACTCTTTATTTCTCCTTCTATCCTCAAGGATAGCCTTGCTGGATAAAGGATCCTAGGCTGCATCTTTTTTTCATTCAGGGCTTTGAATATATCTTGCCACTCCCTTCTGGCCTGTAGTGTTTGTGTAGAGAAATCAGCTGAGAGCCTTATGGGGGTTCCCTTGTAACTTACTCTTTGCTTTTCTCTTGCTGCCTTTAGAATCATTTATTTATCCTTGACTCTGGCCATCTTGATTATGATATGTCTTGGTGTGGCTCTATTTTAGTTCTTCCTGTTTGGGACCCTCTGAGCTTCCTGTACTTGGATATCTGATTCCTTCTTTAAGTTTGGGAAGTTTTCAGTCATGATTTCTTCAAAAACCTTTTCAATCCCCTTTGATCTTTCTTCCCCTTCTAGGACCCCTATTATGCGAAGATTGGGACGCTTTATATTATCCCATAGGTCCCTTATGCTATTTTCATTATTTTTTATTTGCTTATCTTGTAGCTCTTCTGAATGGGTGCTTTCTATTGCCCTGTCTTCTAGATCACTAATTCGTTCCTCTGCATTATCTAGTCGGCTTTGCACAGCTATTAGATCATTCCTCATCTCTGTCAATGAGTTTACCCATTCTACTTGGCTCTTCTTTATAGCTTCAATTTCATTTTTGACATATTTTATATCTCTAAACACTATCTCTTTTAATTCCTTCAGCAATTTGATCACTCCTTTTTTGAAATCTTGATCTAGTAAGTTATCGATATCTATTTCATTGATCTTTCTTTCAGGGGATTTCTCTTGTTCTTTTAACTGGGAAAGGTTTCTCTGCTTCTTCATCTTACTCATACCTCTCTTGGCACTGTGGTTTATGGAGTATCAGTTGTCTATTTTGGTCCTTAAGGAGTTTATCTCTCTAATGCCTATTTAGGAATAGAACTTAGGAAAAAAAGAAAAAAATAAGAGAGAGAGAGAAAGAATTTTAAAAGAAGGGAGAAAGAAGGTTTGAAAACAGTGTATAATGAATTGTAGAAGAGCGAGTTGAAGCAGAGTATTAATCGGGTAGATGTCCTTTTAAAACCTTTAAAAAAAAGGGGGGGGGGAGATGAATAGATGTATTTGAAACCTGTGTCTAATCAATAACAGGACATCAAAACCCAAGAGAAATAGAGATGAATTAAGAAGTAAATATTAATAGGGTAATAGAAAATAGAACAGGTAAAAACAGATTTAAAAAAAGGGGGGGATTGTCGGTGTTCTCCTGGAGTCTGTGTGCTTTTAATGTGAAGTCTTTCTGTCTTCGTCCTGTTCTGGAAGCTCAGCTTGCTGTTTTCAGAGGCCCTCTGTTGGCGCCCTCTTCTGTGCTGCTCCCAGCACCTGTCGGCAAGCAGATCGTGCCTCCTCCTAACACTGGGTCAGGTGCAGCTCTCCTCTGCTGTGGGCGGGCGGGTCGCTGCCGCTCCGGATGCCGCAGTCAGATGTTGCAGACTGGCCAGGTAGGAGGGCGGGTCGTGCCCCCTCCCAGCACCTCGGTCAGGGGCTGTGTTCCTGCCCGAAAGGCGGGGGGCCACTCTCCCTCTACCTGCGCTGCCGGTAGCTCCGCTGCTCTGTGCGGCTGCGCGCTCCGCCCTGGTCGGCACTCTGTGGGTGGAGCCCTGTCCCTGCTCCCAGCCAAAACCCAGCTCCTTGTTTGTCTTTGTGGCGCAAGTTCTTTGAGGGACCAGGATGGAAGGATCCTATATGCCCTGGGCTGTAGGCAAGCCTCAGTCTGGCCTTTGAGGCTGCTAAGCCCTTAGGTGCGGATGCAGGTTTCGCCCCCGCCCCCGCCTGGGTGCTAAGCGCCAGAGGATATGGCGGCTGTTCCTGAGCCCCACCTCTCTTCCCCCGAAAACTTTCCATGGGTTTTCATAGATGGCGGTATGTACCCTCCCCCCCAGGGCACATCAACCTTGCTGTTTTATGGAGGGCCCAGGTTGTTCTGCCCTGTGCACCCACAGCCACAGCGCACAGCCCCTTGCGTTCCCCCGGGGCTGCCTCCGTGCAGCCGCCCCCGTCCTCCGCCCGGCTTGTGCAGCCTGGCCCTGCCCGCCGCTGCCGGCCCGCATCTCAGGCTGGGTGTCGGGGGTACCCTCTGTGCCCATTTAACTTAGTTCTGTTAGTCAAGGGCTGCTCTGTACAGATCCGAGCCTCGGAGGCTCCCCCTCCGTCCTGCTGGCCTCTCAGTTGGAGAGGGGAGACCCAGCGAGCAAGTGCCTGTCCTCCTTTGCTGCTTCCCTCCCCGTGGGATCTGTCCCGCTCTGCTTTGCCTTTTGTTCTTTCTTTTTTCCTTTTCTCCTACCAGATTTTTAGCGTCTTTATCTTTTGAAGAGGGCAATGTTCTGTCGGAGTTCCGCAGGTGCTCTGGTTGGCTGAGTGGGTCTGTGGATGTGGGTCTTGGTGCATTTGTGGGAGAGGGTGAGCTGCGAGCACCCTTCTACTCTGCCATCTTCTCCGAGTCTCAAGAGAAGAAAGGAGTTTTATATAAATTAAAGGTAGGGGCAAAATTATAATTAGGTGATATGATTGTTTACCAGAAAATTCAAGAAAATCAACTGAAAGCCTGGTCTGGTACCATAGAAGATAAGTACATAAAAACCAATTACTTTCTTATATCCTAACAATAGGTTGCATTCACAGTTTGTTCAAAATCCATTAAATCTTGTATCCTAAAAAGAAATATGAAGCATAATATATGTATACAGATGGATATGTGCATGCATATGAAATCTGACTGATGGAAATAAAAGAAGAGCAGAGTAAAATAAAGTGAGAGAATACTGTCATCCTTTTGGAAGAACTTGGTGTTACAACATTATCAATTTGCACCCAGATTTATTAATTCAGTGCAACTCCAATCAAGACTCAAAACATTTGTTAGGAAAATCAGGAAGTTCATCTTAAACTTGGGCATAAAATGAGGGGAATGAGATTCTTTTCTTACATCTTAAATGAGTTCCAAGTGCCTAAGAACTGAAAACAAGCAAGAGTATTAGATGAAGTCAGTAAACTGCCTTTAAAATCCTAGTTTGGAGGCGAGACTTTCTAATCAAAGCACACTGCAGAAAATACTAAAGATTAAAAGACCTGATTTCTTCTGTTTCAAACCAGATAGTAAAGGTATTGTTTACAAAAAATAGATGTGGTTTTCATTAACCTTAAAAATTACTGTATCACTTAATTAAAACATAAAGACATTAAAATCAATGTTGAAATATACATGGCTAAAAGTATATATAACACCCATATTCTACAAATAAAAATGGAAAAATATGAAAAGTCATAAATGGTCAATTCACTAAAGAAATAAAGATAGTCAAGAAAAATAAAAAAGTTTTCAAAAATTTTCCTCACTTCTAACCTGAAATGCAAATTGAAACATGATGCTATGTTCTGCCCATCAGATTTTGGATAAATTAAAAAGATTTTTATTTATATTCAGTGCTGCAAAGAATGTAGAGAAAAGGACACTCATATTCATTGGTGGGTGTATAAATTCTTGATAACAACCATTTAGAGGAAATTTCTTAGGATTAGACAACTCAGGTCTCATAGTGTGACTTTCATGAATTTAGTCTTCATATGGTGAAAGATAACATATGCAATAATTTTAACTGCAGTTTTATTTTTATCAATAAAAACCAGAAACAGCTAATGCCCATAGAAGAGAGGTAGTTGAATATATTACCATACTCTGATGTGTCAGAAAGCTGTAAACAGCCATTAACCTTGTGAAGGAAAAGCAGGCTGGTCTAACAATATAACTCACAAGTCTAGGAATGTGAAGGAGAGGCTGGGCTGGGCTAACAAGATAACTCACAAATCTAAGTATTGGAATACTGATCTGAGTTCTGTGGACTAACTTGTAAATCTAAGTTAATTAGTGTTGGTTTGCTGTTCTTTTTTTTTTTTTTTTTTTTTTTTTTTTGCTAGCCAGCTGGATTTTCAAAGATATATATCTGGCTTTGGAGTGTTGGTTTGCTGCCTCCCTGCCTCCACTTTTGTGATAATGATGCTGCTAAAGCTGTTCCATGCCTATTGGCTGAATACCCCAAGCTTGTACTTTACCCTATAAAACCTCATGTGCACATCTTGGAGGTGCTCAGAGCTTTGGACCAGAAGCCCCTCTGAGCCTGCTGGCATAATACATCTGAGTACTCCAACCCTCCGAGTGGTGCTTGTTTCTTGGCTGGCCTGTCATTTCCGTAACAACCTGAATGCACTTTCTGACCTGTTCTGAGAAATGTTCATAATATATTGTTAAATGAAAGGCAATTGCAAAAAGTTATGTACCATTTTAATAGAAAGAGCATGTGTTTAAATACATGGAAGTGCAGTCATGGAATTGTTAACAACAGTTACTTCTGGGATGTAGAATTGAGGTTTGAGGAATAGACACTGACCTTTTATAAACAGTTATCAACTTTTTCTTGTTGTTTTTACATTTTAAAATTAACAAAAAGGGGGGAGGGTATAGCACAGTGGTAGTGTGTGTGCTTAGCATGCTCAAGGTCCTAGGTTCAACCTCTAGTACTCCCATAAAAATTAATAATAATTAATAAATAAATCAATTACCTTCCCCAAAATAAATTAAATTACAAAAAAAATAAATTTGCTTTATAGATTCAATCCATTTTAATGACTTTAATTACAAGTGTGTTGGAATGACAGGCAAAGAACTGTGTTAAAAAATAAGACTATAACTAGGATATAAGGGAACATTGTCAGAGTTTTTATTCTTAGGCACTTTCCTTATAAAAATTTAAAATTAGAAATGAGCATGATATAGTTTCATTCAGTTTTCATATAATCTTGGGGTTTTAAAATTTTGAAGTCAAGGACAAGACATCTACAGTCCACCAAAGTTTAGCAGATACACAGCACACAGCACCACCATTCATGAAGGTAATTAGACCATTTTGGTTGTTGTTCAAAAAAGCAGTAATTTTCAAGTTATTAAAACAACCTTCAAAATCTGTTTTCTGTTGTTGGCTAATTTTTTCCATCTTTGCATTTATGATAAAAGATTAATAGTCTATGTAATCATAATACTTACAATTCTCCTGAATGCCAAGCTTGTCTTTCCACTAGTCTATTATTTTCCTCTTTTCACCCCGACAATCTACACCTGCTGATGTCTTCTTATGTTAATAATAGCATCCAACCAAGCTAGAAGCCTGGTGGTCAACTATGATTTGTCCATCTTCTCTCACCTCTCACATCCATTAATCACCAAAATGCTGTTGATCCAGCCTCTTAAGTGTGGGTTCATCACCAGTTGTGGGTTCTGGTCAGCAGAAGTCCCACCGAGATGGAGTGAATTACTCAAGACTTTGTGGAAAAAGTCAAGAGAGCAAGAGGGAGTTGGAAGCCAACTCCAGGAGCCTCTCAAATGCTCCCATATTTATTGAGTACAGTTGAAGGAGGAATGCAGGAATTCAGGGAAGGATAGGGTGGGATCACAATGAGTACAAAGGCTTTGTTTATTGTTGGTGTTTGGCTCAAGGTCAGAAGACCCTTTTTGGTGAATTATGTTCATGTTGAGCCTTTCAGCTTATCAGAGCAGAATTTATGATAGTCAGCTGCTTAGCAACTTGGACTCAGGCAGCTGTGCCTGTCTTAGGTTGCCTGAGGATCTTACCCGTCATTGGCTAACCAGCCTTCTCACATTCTGAGTCTGCAGCTTTTTACCATTCCAGCCCAAGGCTGTTTTGGGGATAGAAGACTATCTAACAGCAGGCAAGCCCAGCACTTATAGCCAAGGGCCTGAGTCATTGCTAAAACCTCAACTATGCAAGCAAGGTGGTTACTAAGCACATCTTTAAGGAGATAAGCAGCTTGGGTCTGTTACATTTTGTTAACCCAATCATGGGCTCTCACAATTAAGTGTTTCTTAAATTATTAACTATAATTATTTATTGCCTAGATTACTCTACTAAATGCTTATTTAGTCTCTTTGCCTTTAGTTTTGCTACTTTTAGTCCAGCCTCCAGACAGCCACCCACTGGATTGTCTAAAATGTACTAGTGTATTGTCAAGACTTCTGCCGTGGTACATAGGTCATCTTGTCTGTGGCATGCTGCCTACCATTTTTCTGTTCTCATCTTTCAGTGTGCCACCTCCTGTGTCCCCTTACCCACCTCGTGTCTTGGTATTTTAAAATCCTGTCAAACAAGACTGCTTATAGCTCTTGAGCTCTCTAAAGGCTGGTGTTTCATGACCCTGTCAGATTGTTCATGCTGTGTGTTTGCTCTCCCATTCCCTGGAATGCTTTTCCTGACTTCTTACATGTTTTGCCACCACACCTAGTACCTCTAACATAATATCAAAACGGTTTCAGAAACTTAGTTCTTTGTGTATCTCTTTCCAATATACTGAAAACATTCAGATTATTTATATTTATCTTTATATATTTAGAACTTATATGGGGCCAAGTATATGAAAGGAACTCAGCAAACATTTAATAAATGAATAAGGTTTATCCTGTAGCAGAAATAAAAGACTGTGAACCTCAAGCCATTAGAACCCTAAGTCAGCATGTGACCTATTGACTTTTTTTTAGTATAGTTAGTTGTCTTTAAAGAGTTTCTTTATACTGATTGATGCAAGTATAGGGCCAAGTGTTGGTTTCCTAGCCTTTGATTATTGTTGTGTCTTAGCCTTATTCTTCACATTGAAAATAAACATTTTAAATTCTAGAATCTTAATGAATTTTTTGTGAGTGGTGGTTGTATCTTTGGGGAGTGTTTTCTATATAGCCAACTGATACGGATGTGTTATTTCTGTATTTAGGGGTCTCTTTTGCAGGACAGGATCAGACATTGAGAGTTTGGACAAACTCATGAAAACAAAAAACATACCTGAAGTTCACAAAGATGCATTTAAAACTGGTTTTGCAGAAGCTTTTCTGGAAGCTCAAGCACTAACACAGAAAACCAACGGTAAATTGATTTGACACCATCCACATCTGGGGAAGAAAATCTGAAAGGAGGTCCTAGACCTACCATTAAGTGTTATAATCCCTTTTCTAACAATTATCCAACTTTTTATTGGTTATGTTTTATTATACTTATATCTTCAGCTGTGTGGAAGTGGAAATATCCGCAGCACTCTCACTTTTTCAAGTGAGAACACAGAGTCAATGATAGAAGCATGAATGGCTTCATGAAGATTTTGGTAATAGGTGCTGAAAATTCCAAAATTATATGTGATGAAATGTGATTACCATCAAAAACTTACTATTTGCGTTTCACGGAGCTGTCATTTCTCATTGCTGTCACTTGATTTAAGGTGTTTTTCTTTTTTCTCCAGATTCTCCAAAAAGAACTCACTTGATTGTGTTTATTTTGCTGCTAATTGGCACTTATGGTCTCAAAACTATTTTTATCTGGTAAAGTTTCTTTTTGTTTATCTGGCTTTTTGTATCTTTTATATGCTTATTTCTTTTTCATAGTCTAAGGCTTAGAGATAAGGAAACATTCATGTTTATAGTTCGCAGATCTAGGTCTTTTACACATAAGTCAAGACTTCTGAGATTGGGTTGCTTTGAAATTGTTTTTTGCACTGAAATAGAAAAGTTTTAATCTCTTATGATTCTGTACCATCTGTATTGTCAGATGGCTTATTATATTTGCATTGTTTTGTGTATTACAAGAAAAATTCCTTCAGACACTGAAAAATTCAAGTTACACTTGTTTTGAGAAAATAAGTGATTTTTTTAGAGTTCCAAGTATTATGTTAGAGTGAAAATGTTATATCTACTTCTAGTAATGGTTGGTTCCCCAGATATTTAGAAAATGATATCTGTCCAATAATAAAATTCTAAAAACATGTAGAAGAATTTTATGATAGCAATACAAAATGAAATAGTCATCTATTTCAAAGACACAATAATAAATTGAATTTTTAAAAAATGATCTTATGTAGAAATTTACTTTAAATGGAGTCCCATATTTTCTGTTTACCAGTCTAAAATGTATAGAGTCAGGTTTAATCCATTCCCATTGGTTTTTCAACTACCATTCATGTTTTCAACTTTTTTATGATGGATTACCTTGAGAGAAAAAACTGATATACAGTTAAGAACATTGGGTGACCTGGATCAGGAATTTTCCCCAGAATTTTCATGTAGCCTTAGTTATTTTAAAAGTTATTAGTGGCATCAAAACTGAGATGAGGTTTTAACATTCAGGAATAGCCTTTTTATAGCTAGATCTGCCTTCTCTTGTCTCCTTTTTTTCCTTAAAAAAAAGAAAAAAAAAGAACCAGTAAAGGGGTGATAGGTGGTATCAGCAGGGTAGTGGAGGGGTAGGATGAGTTCTGATTATTCATTTATGATTCTTAATTATGTACAATGAAGTTTGAGAACCATTGGTTTAAATTTCTATTATTAGATATAAGGAGAAGAGGAAAATTCTTAGTTTTAATTGGAAAGGCAAAGACATCATTTTAATGTGAACATAGTCTCAAAATCCAGAAGACCTAATTTCTACTCGTCATGATGATTAAATATATGTGAAGGCTTTCTTGCATCTGAAAAATAAGGTGGCTAAAATTTTATGAATCTATCAACTATGTAAATAGTTTTTTTCTTCCCTTTAGTCTGCTTCCAGACAACAATGGGGCTTGATTCTGCTGTGGATCCTGTGCAGATGAAAAATGCTACCTTTGAATGTGTTAAAGGAATAAGTAAAAAAGTTTACCTTGACCACTTTAAACATTATCTTCATTGATTTTTTTTATTCTGAAGGTTGAAATAATAGAAAATATGTTTTGACCTCTGCCCTCAGTTCCTGAAGAGTCTCTGCTTTTAGGCAGTGAACTCTAGCTTTTTTTTTTTTTTTAAGTGTAGCATTTGATATTGTTCAGAATTTCTTCCGGATTCATCTCTCTACTTGCTTCCATGTATTTTGTACTTTTCCTTCCAAGTTCCTCGGGTACACCGAGATGCCCTGTGCCTAATCTTTGTGCTCACATTCTCATCTCTAAATAGAATCATTTCCTCCCATTTCTTTTCCTCATGACCGCCTGTTTATTTCCCTTCTTCTGTAAAGTAAAGCCTTCCTTATGCTCTCTTACTACTTTCCATATGTCAGCTCTTACATATCACATTGTATCATAATTGTATATCTGTCTTTGAAATAAGAATTTGTATTTCCTTGCATATCGTTGGTACTTCATAACTGTTTTCTGAATTAATAAATGACATAAGAGGATTAAGACTTGGAATTTTCAAAAACTGTGTTTTTTTTTTAACATATCAGTAGAATTATTTAAAAACATCGTTTTTTTCTTTTTTTCTTTTTTTTAAGTTTATTTTGTTGAGTTATAGTCAGTTTACAATGTTGTGTCAATTTCCAGTGTAGAGCACAATTTTTCAGTTATACATGAATATACATACATTCATTGTCATTCTTTTTTATGGTGAGTTACCACAAGATCTTGTATATATTTCCCTGTGCTATACAATATAATTTTGTTTATCTATTCTATATATGCCTGTCAGTATCTACAAGTTTTGAACTCCCAGTCTGTCGCTTTCCACCTCCCTCCCCCCTGGCAACCGCAAGTTTGTATTCTATGTATATGAGTCTGTTTCTGTTTTGTATTTATGTTCATTTGTCTTTTTCTTTTCTTTTCTTTTCTATTCTTTTCTTTTCTTTTTGATTCCACATATGAGCAATAACATATGGTATTTTTGTTTCTTTTTCTGGTTTACTTCACTTAGAATGACATTCTCCAGGGACATCCACGTTGCTGCAAATGGCATTGTGTTGTCTTTTATATGGCTGAATAGTATTCTATTGTATAAATATACCCAAACTTCTTTATCGATCGACATTTAGGCTGTTTCCACGTATTGGCTACTGTAAATACTGCTGCTATGAACATTGGAGTGCAGGTGTCTTTTTGAAGTAGGGTTCCTTCTGGATATATGCCCAGGAGTGGGATTACTGGGTCATATGGTAAGTCAGTTCCTAGTCTTTTGAGGAATCTCCATACTGTTTTCCACAGTGGTTACACTAAACTGCATTCCCACCAGCAGTGTAGGAGGGTTCCCTTTTCTCCACAGCTTCTCCAGCATTTAACATTTGTGGACTTTTGAATAATGGCTTTCTGACTGATGTGAGATGATACCTCATTGTAGTTTTGATTTGATTTTTCTGATAATTAGTGATATTGAGCATTTTTTCTTGTGCCTATTGATCATCCATATGTCTTCATTGGAGAATTGCTTGTTTAGGTCTTCTGCTCATTTTTTGGTTGAGTTGTTTGTTTTTTTCTTTTTAAGTCATATGAGCTGCTTATATATTCTGGAGATCAAGCCTTTGTCAGGAGAAGAGGAAAATTTTCTTTTGCAAATATTTTCTCCCATTCTGTAGGTTGTCTTTTTATTTTCTCGATGGCATTCATTGAAGGATAAAAAATTTTAACTTTGATGAAGTCTAATTTACCTGTTTTTCTTTTTCACTTGTGCTTTTGGTGATATTGAACTTTATTCTTAAAGAATGTCTCAAAGCATCAAAGCATTTTTGAATTGTTAATGCTTAAAAATTCATTGCATTTTTCCTGCAATTTGATGTATTTACTATACTTTTAGGGAAGAATTTCTAATGGCAGACCAGTCAACATTTTTCTATATGCTTTAAAAATATATTTTATTTATTTTGTTTGTGGGCCTTTTGTTTTATTTCATTTTGGGTTTTTTAGGGGGGAGGTAATCAGGTTTACTTATTTACTTAGCTATTTTAATGGAAGTACTGGGCATTGAACCCAGGACCTTGTGCATGCTAAGCATGTACACTAACCACTGAGCTATACGCTCCCCCTTTTCTATATGTTTTGAGGAGGGTGCAATTCATACTTATTGCTTAGGGCTGGTTTGAATTTAAAAATCTTTAAAAGAAATACAATGGAATTTTTTTTTTCTAACAAGAAAAACAAGAGTGACCAGGAAATGCATGACCTTGGAATCAATCTCAGAAAAAAAATGTTTGGTTGCTGATTGGCATCTGATTATCTTGGGTAGTCAGCCTAGTAATACTTACTAATCTGGGCCCCAGGCTGGGCTAAGTACTGTGGGAGGCTGACAAGCAGGAAGAGCTCTGTTCTGTTTATGATCTTACAAAGTAGGTGGAAAGGCTTATCTAACACTCAGGAAGCAATTTATGAACAATCTTTCTAATGCCCAGAGTATCCAGTTTAATGTGCTTTGAATAAGTCTTAAATAAAAATTTAGACAATTAGCTAAAAGATATCATAGAATCAAGGACTAAATATGTGATATGGATTATAATCATGGTGTGACCCTGGGCAAGTCCCTTCACCTTTCCGAGCTTCCAGTTATTTATCTGTAAATGGGGACCATAATTACGCTTACTCAGAAGGTCATAAGTAGGGGCAGAGGAGACCTTGCTGATGCCAGAAGCCCTTAAGTGTCACGACTCATGGTTGCTATGAATGTGGGAACAGAGGAGTGGTTCTGACCTGGGGTTTGTAATAAAATAGAATTGGGTGAAAATTTAGTATGTGTGCTCTGGGACAAGTCCTTATCTGTAAAAATGACTTTATTAGATTGTTGTGTAGAGTATTTTAAAGGAGGTAAGATATCCTCAGGACTGAACACAGGAGGATTTTCTAGATGAAGGAGGCAACAGGTACAAAGCATAGTTCTCCCAGAAGGAAAGCATAGGTTCTGAACTAGCAAAGTAGGGTTGAGAATACATTTGGGGAAGGACTAAAGACACAGAGAGCGTAAACTGGGCCCAATAGGGTGACGCCGAAGGACTTTGATCAACAACTATTTTGCCTGACACTAGAAAGAAGGCAAAGATGACATTGGGAGAAAAACAAAAAACATTTCTGGGAAACTGGAGGCCAGGTTTAGGTCTGGTCCTGCTATGAGTTGGCTGCAGGTCTCAGACAAGTCATGTAGAGTCCCCGGACCTTATCCCAAGTAAGCTCCCCAAAGTGCACAGTGAAAAACAGTAGGCTCCAGATCGACAGATCTGGTTTTCCTATTGATGCTGCCATCAGACTGCTGCCAGAGTTTAGGGAACAAAGACTGTTTGGTCATCTGGGACTCACGGCAGTTTTCTAACACAGGCTGACTTGGTGCTTTGGAATATCCTTGATGGTTTGTAGCAAAACATACATACTCAGCATATATAGACACTCAAATCCAATCCAAAGTTCTGCTTGGAAAAGCATACCAGATTGTTCATGTGCCTTTCTGTAGTGTGGCAGCCATTCCCATGAAACTTCTGCAGCACTTTTCTTGGTTTGTTGATGATGACAGACATAGAGAAAAGCTCTCTAATCTGGAGCAATCTGCTCTCAAACTGAGCACATCTGATGAATCAGTTTCCAAATCAACAAACAGAACATAACCATGAGGCACAGAACAGAGCTTGCCAGGTCCTTATTTAGAGACCTTCACATGTAATTCAGAAATCTAATCCTTTGCTGGTGCCTGGGTGAACAGGTGCTATACTTTTGGAAAATAGTTTGGTACTGTGTCTCAAGATCTCTCAACACATTTATTCTTCTGTTCTTAGAAATTTAGCCAAGGAAAATCTGCTTAAGAAAGGGTGATTTCATATTCTTGAATATTTTTACTTTACAGTTTTCTATAATGATTAAACCAGAAAGTAGCTCAGACGTTCAACAATGGGTGAATCACTAACTAGCTTATATACACAAACCATGAAACATTAAGCAGATGTTAAAAGGGAAGACTATAACAGAGAAAGTATTTATCTCGTAATGTCTAGTAAAAAAATGAAAGTTCAAAATTGCACTATGCTAGAACTATATCTTTATAAAACCCAAATGCATATGAACAGATACTGGAAAGTGGTTATGGAGAGATGTTGGTTGCTTTCTGTATCTATTGTGTTGTAAAATTGTTATTGTAATAGAAACCTGATGAGAAAAACAAGAACATGTAAGCTTTCTATTTAAAATTAGTACATGAGGACTTTTGAAGCATTAAGGATTAAGAAATTACAAATCTATCTTTTTAAATCTAAAAGTCAACCAACAGCTATGAGAATGACAAAAATATTAAAGTACATCCAATGTTGGCAATGATTCAAGAAAATAGGTACTTTCATACATTTTCATGATTGGTTTCCATGATGACACTAAACAAGTCCCAACTGCCTTGTCCACCCCTGCTGTGTCCACCTGACTCCCAATCTTTTTGGCTGCTCAAGAGTTGACAGTCCAGATGTGCAGATGTGATGGGCAGGTCACACATCTCAAGATGATCAGCCCTGTCTTAGGGAGGAAGGCCAAGGGGCTTGGACATGGGGAGGGGAGACTCTGAGTTCTGGGCCTGGGAACCTGGGGATCAGGGTAGTTGTGATGTGGAGAACAGGAGACGGGGTCTAAGAAGCATAGATGGGGGTACAGGGATGGAGACATGCCAGAGGGAGACTTGATGTTCCTGTGTCCCCAGGGGCCAAAACTAGGACCGGCCCAGGAAAG
This sequence comes from Camelus bactrianus, assembly GCF_048773025.1. Taxonomy (NCBI): domain Eukaryota; kingdom Metazoa; phylum Chordata; class Mammalia; order Artiodactyla; family Camelidae; genus Camelus; species Camelus bactrianus. Next base: position 48,705,433 of record NC_133557.1, on the reverse strand, counting down.
AGACAAGAGAGGAATAAATGGGGCTCCATCTATATAGCGGGCTTTTGTTGGAGGAGTTGTCTTACAGTTGTTAATTTATGGAATTAGTCTGCAGACTAGATGATTCTTCCAAGTGTCTAACTTGGGCTTTTGTCCTTCAATCTTGTCTGCCATAGACACGTTGAATTTTTTCCTTGCAAGGCAGTATTAAGATTATTGAGTATTAGACAAATAAACAAGACTGTTTAATTCCAGCCTCAAAGTCAGAACCAAACTTGGTACTGACCTTTTGGAAACACTGAGTTCATACCATGGTTCAAACCTCCTGCACAGACACTAACAGATGCTTATGATCAGTTTCCACATTATCACCTGCAAAAGAGGATAGTGTTGAATTATTAGCCTCGATGGAGTTCATATGTCTTACTGTTTTTCCAAGCACACTGTTTAGTTCAACTGAATTTTTTCTTTTTTATAATAAGACTCTTTCAGTGAAGAAAACAGTACTTGATTTGCAATCTGGACAAACTCCTTACCCTGGATAATTATTGAAGAACATGGTCCTACTGCATTCAACAGTTATGTAGTGCCTACCTTCTGGGTCTCATCACATGAGTCCCTCAACACCCAGTCTACACCTGGTTCAGGAAGGCAGGGCCATCCACTTAGATGCTGTAGCACAAATAGCTATGAAAATTTCTAAACAATTACTGTATTTGTCTCATTCCACATATGTAATGAAAATTCACTGGTCAGCAGTGGTGCACAGACCACACTTTGAAACTTATGTAGACATTATTTTCTCCCCAAAGATGGAGAACCTCTAGGAGTGACAGTTAGGTCATTTTCACAGCTTGCACACGTCACACTATGGCATCCTGCACTGCTTTTGGCTTGCTTTCAGTATTTATCACATAGAGTTCTACAGTAAGGCTATGTCATACTATACTCATGATAGGTCACGACCTTCTACATCCAAAGAGTCTTTTTCCATGGCTGCCTTTCTTTGGATTTAAATCCAGATGAAAATTTGTGTTGTTTTTGTATCACTTTGAGTGTGTCTTTTCTTGATGGGGACTCGGCAGCAGGAGGTTGAATTTATCTGAAGCTCCACTCAAAGCACAGTATAATTTTGATCCCTCAAAATCTATTTTCTTATTTTATTCATTTATTTCAATTTTCCACCCCCTTTTCTCCTTACCTCCTCCATAGGAAATCATTATATATTTAATATTTTTTGTATGAGTTCATTTAAAATGTGTAGAGTTATAACATATGCCTATGTTTTAATTTTAGTAAATGCTACTGTGTTTGATCTCATTTTGTTTCTTGCTCTTTTAGTCTTAACATCCTCTAGACAATGCCAAGAACATGGGCCTGGCTGGCACATTAATGTTCTTTTTTATTAAACAAACGAACAAAACAAAACAAACATACAAACAAAACCAAAAGGATCCAACTAGATTAGTGGTCAGGCAACCAGTGCTGGCAGGTCAGATTTGACCCAATGCTTTTTTCTTGAAAATAACTTCTGTTGGGACACAGCCATGCCCATTTGCTTATATATTGTCCGTAGATGTTTCATGCTTCCACAGTCAAGTCTAGCAGTCAGCACAGAAATCATATGAACTTGGTGTATGTTCTTCCTGATCCTTTACAGAAAGTTCACAGAGCCCTGAGCTGGGTGATCCATTACAATCGCCACACTCTCCTTTTCCAAAGTCTTCCTTTCTACTAACATTCTTACTGAGGAGGATTTGAGCCAATGGAAGGAGGACAAACAATGAAATCTTTACCATGACTGCAGAGATTTTCTGAAGGCAGCTTTCCATTTCAGAAACCCCACTTGTGATTATGTGACGGAGCCTCAGTGCTGGCAGAACACATCACACATTGGAAATGCTCCTTCAGCAACAAGCTTCATGCTTGGAGCATGTGAGCTAGAATGTGGCATCTAAGACTGCTTTTCAAATCGGTCCCTTAACTTATGCTGGCTGGAAAGAGGAGCTGATCTCAGTGAGAACTGTTTCTCATTCTTTATTGTCATCTTTTATTAATGATAGATGGCCTTGTTATCTGTATTATAGATTATTGTAAAAGGCTCCAGGTTATCAGGAAAAAAAGCATTTGAAAATACAGAAGGCACAAATGCTTGGGTATTAAAGTAGGGCTGGTGAGGACCTGAAGCTCTGAGCATCAAACAAAGGTCTATCAAAGCATCATTGCTCCTCATAGTGCCCTAGCGCTCTTTTGTCTTTCTATCCTGGTCTAGGCAGCATCTCTTATTGGGGTAGTTTAATAAAGACTCAATTGACAGCGGTTGTAGTACAGTGCTGGGCACACAGTGGGCACTTATTAAATGTCTGTTGGATGAATGAATGGGCTGTGATGGGTGCTTTCAACCAAATCCCAGCCCTCTAAAAACTTTAAATGGTAAAGAAAATATTGCCATGGTCATTTGGCAATGGACAACCAGACCACAATATAAAAAGAGTCCAGGCATAAATGGACAATGCATTATAATAAAGACCTGCACATTGGCCATGGGGGAGAGTGTTGGTGGACACAGCAAAAAAATGAAAAGCGCTAGCTTCACTGCAGTCGTATTCACACTCAGGTGGTGTAATTAGCTTCAAGTACACTGTCTTGCTATCATCAACCCTAGGAGTGTCTGTTAGTACGTACTTGCTCCATGAATTTTCACAGTGCATTTGGATTTCACTTGTGTTCAATTCCTTTGCAAGGATTCAAATGGAATCAAGACTTCATTACATAAAACTTTTATGTCCAAGTCCAAGGGCCAGCTTGCAAAGTTAAGAGATAACTATTTTTCCCAATAAATATATGAAAACCTGATCCATGCATATGGTATTTATCCTTCACTCTTGCTATTTGTTGCTTTTTTTATTTTGTTGTACAGTATTTCATATTTGCTAAATGGTATAAAGACTGATAGGACAAACACACATTTACACACTACCCACATTAACAAGTGAAACACTTTCAGTCCACTTGAAGCCCCTCATGATTTCATCCCTGATGACAGAATTCTTTCTCCCCATTAGATGTAACAGCTCTCTAGACTTGGGTATTACTCCCATGAGTCTCTTTATTCTTTTCTACATATATATTCACCCCTAAAAATATACTGTATTGTCTACACAGTTATAACCTACAGGTAACTGGTATCATTTAGGTATTTTTTGTAAATCATTTTACCTTAATCAGTATTATATTTTTTAGCTTTATCCATATTGATACAGGTAGCTGTTATATAATATTCCACTGTGTGAACATAGCATGATATTTTTACCCATTCCATTTCTGAATATTTACGTTATTTCCTTTTTTTTTTCTATTACAAACAATATTTTTGTGAGCATTCATGTACCTGACTCCTTGTGTACATGTGCGAGAGTTTCTCTAGGGTGATATCTGATAAGAATAACATTGATAACTGCTAAAAACAAAATCTGCAATTTATAGAGAGCTAAAAACATAATTTCTAAGTATTTTACATACATGAAATGATTTATCCTCACATCAGTCCTATAAAATAGATTATTAGCTTCATTTTACATATTAGAAAGCATAAGTGGGCATGTGATTTGCAAAATTTCAATTTCAGCAGATACAGCAAATTATCTTTCAAAGTGTTATAATAATGTCCATTCCTATTAGAGGTATATGTAAGTCCCCATTGGTCCACATTCTTGAATCATTAAATAATGTCAGATTTTCAAAATTGGGTTTCAAAAATCTTTACAGAGATAAATAACATATATTCATTTCTGATTTGTGCCAGTAACTCAAATGAGAAAGAAAGAGATCAAAGTAATTTTTGTCTTAAGAGTGTGGATGAGTACAGAGGTCACAGAGGTTGGTAGTTGAGAACACAGTAAAATGCCCCTAAGAGAGTCAGACATTATTGATCATTCGGTACAACCCTGTCCAAAGGATGCAGCCATACACCTGCGAAGTCTTTGTTTTCCCAATGCTCACAGGACTATTGAACACTAAAGGGAAAGTTCAAACTAAAAATCAGAGTATAGAAAATCTCATCTCTAAATTTCAATTCTTTCTCAGCTTGAATATTATAACTTTATAGTGAGTAATGAGTCCTAAACACCCTCACAATCTCTTTAGTTGTGAATGATTCAAATAACACAGAGAAAATCAGTACTTTTTTTTTTAGTAGACTATTCACAGAAGCTGAACTTCACTGTTAATGAATGGTGATATAAATCCATATTTCAAAGAGTCTTCTAATAATTTCAAAATTGTTCTATCCTTTTCTTTCAGTTAATTATATTTACTTTTTGTAAACACCATTATTGTGGTATGGTTCTTGTATAGTAAACTACACATATTTCAGATGTACACTGTGATGAATTTTGATAGATGTATACATCAATGAAACCACTACCACAATCAAGATTGTTAACATTTCCATAACTCCCCAAGAGATGCAGTTTTCAAACTCCCAATGTATCCCTTCCCACCCCCTTTACCCACTGGTAACCATAAGTTTGTTCTTTATGTCTGTGAGTCTGTAGGTGAGTTTGTGTCATGTCCTTTTTTTTTAGATTCCACATGTAAGTTGTATTATATGGTATTTTTCTTTCTCTTTCTGGCTATTTCACTTAGAATAATAATCTCTAGGGATATCTATGTTGCTGCAAATGGTATTATTTTATTCTTTTTATGGCTGAGTAGTATTCTATCGTATAACTATACCATGTCTTCTTTATCTAGTCATTTGTCTATGGACATTTGGGTTGTTTCCATGTCTTGGCTATTGTAAATAGTGCTGTTGTGAACATTGGGGTGCATGTGTCTTTTTGAATTTTATTTTTCTCCAGATACATGCCCAGGAGTGGGATTGCTGGATCATATGGTAAGTCTATTTTTAGTGTTTTAAGGAACCTCCATGCTGTCCTCCATAGTTGCTCCACCAACTTACATTCCCAACTGTGTAGGAGGGTTCCTTTTTTCTCCACACCCTCTCCAGCATTTATCATTTACATAATGTTGAATGATGGCCATTCTGACCTATGTGAGGTGATAATCCCATTATAGTTTTGATTTGCATTTCTCTAAAAATTAGTGATGTTGAGCATTTTTTCATGTGCTTTTTGGCTATCTGCATGTATTCTTTGGAGAGATGTCTATTTAGATCTTCTGCCCATTTTTTTATTGGCTTGCTTTTGTTTTTAATATTAAGATGTATGAGCTGTTTGTATATTTTAGAAATTAGTTCCTTGACAGCCACATCATTTGCAAATATTTTCTCCCATTCTGTAGGTTGTCTTTTTATTTTGTTGATGGTATCCTTAGCTGTGCAAAAGCTTTTAAGTTTAATTAGATCCCATTTGTTTATTTTTGCTTTTATTTCCATTACTCCAGAAGCTGGTTCAAAAAAATATATTACTATGATTTCTGTCTAAGTGTATTTTGCCTATGTTTTCCTCTAGGAATTTTATAGTATCTAGTCTTATATTTCAGTCTTTAGTCCTTTTTGTGTTCATTTTTTTTATATAGTGTTAGAGAATTTCTAATTTCAGTCTTTTACAGGCAGCCGTCCAGTTTTCCCAGCACCACTTATTGAACAGACTGTCTTTTCTCCATTGTATTTTTGTGCCTTTTTTGTTATAGAGTAATTGCCTGTAAGTGCATGGGTTTATTTCTGGACTTTTTATCCTGTTCCATTGATCTATGTGTCTGTTTTTGTGTCAGCACCATGCTGTTTTGATTACTATAACTTTAATCAGTACCTTTTTAAAACCAAAAATGTTTACTTTTCCCCATAATTGATTCACTTTTCTTATCTCTCCTACAAAAAAAAAAAAAAGGTTTGTTATGTATATTTGATTGATGGAGTGTTCTACTCAAATAATGAACACAAGGAGATTAAGGACCTTTAAAACTGTATTCAAAGTAGGTGAAAATAAAATTTTCCAGTTCATGGAGGTTGTGGGAAATGCTATTTTCCACAAACACACTTATATTAACACTTTAAAGCACATGAAGACCTTAAAATCCAACCAAATGGAAAATTCCCACAGTGTGGGACATGGTCTTCTCACCACAGGGACTGCAGATTCCTCACTCATCAGAGGGCCCCTATGTGCTCAGTAGACTTAATAAACCCCAGCATTTTTTGTTAGAGAGCTGGGCAAACACACTCAAATGAGCAGGAGTATTAAGACTTACTTTGCAAAGAAATAAAAATGCAGGCCATAAAAAGTCAGGATATGCTCACAGCAACAAAACAAACTATTCTATCACACATCCTATGTTTTTATGATAAATCCCTTTCCTATGGAAAACTTTGAGGTACTATGACCTCCATAAACTGCTAGCCCCCAGTCCTCAGAACATTTAAGAACTCTGAGAATTCTAATTCCCTATTGAATTTTACAAAAGGTTTATGGGGCCATGGACCACACCTCCTGATTCTGCAAAATCCGGAGAAAACATCAACAGTAGCAACAAAAGCTCCCTCCTTTGTTTCTCAGTCCCACCCAGTTTGAAAAGGTCTCTGACTTCTTCCAACATCAACCTGGATTATCTAGTAGGCAAAATTAGAGAAATTAGTATCTCTTCCTGGTATTTGAGTTATAAAGAGGGGCCCAGGTTTAATGTCTGTGCTATTGACCAAATCTCCTGGCCTCAGGGATGGAATGTTTTATCTTCCTTTTGCCTAAAACAAAGAAAAAATATTTCATGGTAGAATTTTGGTTATGGAGGGCTTGGTTGCCAAGTGATTTAGAGATTATAAGCCAGTCCTTATTCTCCCATAAAACTACTTGAAGGTAGACGCAGTCTGCCATGATACTCAAATTGGAAAAGAAATGTGGTTCCTTTTTTTTTTTTTTTTTAAATACTGCTCTTTGCCTTGATTAAGGCATAGTCTCCATTGGGACATCTGTTTATGAGCTGTCTAAGGTATCTGAGGTCTCAGACTATAACACATGACTCCCAGAGAGCCCGTCTCACTAAAGAATATTCTAATAGCAAGACTTTGGCTCATGAAGCCCTTAGAAGCCAATGTCTATAATTAACTGAGTATTAAAAAAACAAAAACAAAAACAAAACAAAAAGAAAAAACCTTGCAAGGCTCATTGTTATCTGAGTATGATACTTATCTTAAAGTCAGGTGGGAAGTTGGAGTCCACAGAAAGAAAAAAGAAAGAATGTGGAGAGATAAAAGGAAGGGAAAGAAAGTGGGGAAGGGTGGATGGGAGAGACAGAAGAATTGCACAGTAGAATGAATCTCATCTTTTAAATGATTTCATTCCTCCCTGATAAATCAGTACATTAGGAAATCTATTTTCCTTAAGGAAACAAACATCTTTGTTACCTTTAACACATTCTAAATTCTAAAGTTCTTTCTTTGGGGTTATAGTGAGTTCCAAAGAATTGGTATTTTGGGAAGGTGAAGCAACCTAAATGATGCTAAACAGTAACAATTCATTTTAGAAAGCATGCGAGTGAATATATGCATGTATCAACCAAGATAAACTAACACCCCATTTCCAACCCAGTCTTATCTCCTTTGATCCTTGGTCTGGAGCAAAGACAGCAGAGGAAATTACTATTGTAATGAGGCAATAATCCAACTTTAAGTCAGAAATTGCAGCCAACATTGTTCATCATTTTCTTGGCTTGGGACCCCCCAGAGGTGGACACTGAGACAGCAATTAGTGTATCTGAGAGGTGAAGGAAACATGGGTTGAACAGTCAGGAAGTGGGACAGAGAATGGAACCAACCCCAGAACAATATCAACCAGTTATTGCTGGAGTAACTAGTGTTCATTCCCACTGGAGAGCTCTAGGAGGCAACAGAGAACCCAAACCTCAGTGTCCTCTCTCTTCAGGGGCCAGGGAGATGAGACACTGAATGAGTGCTCCTTCCAGTCCCTTCCATGAGCAGGCAAAGCCAGTCTCACTCACTAGAGAAAGCCCCCCAGCACAGTGACACAGGAGCTGGGAGTTGGAATTTATGGGTGTGCCCTGAAGTGGTGGGAGAGAGGGAATCATAGACATGAACCAATGTCAGCTACAGTTGTGCAAGGCTGAATGTAAACAAAGGATTATTGCACTCCTTCCTTGTATCATCCCCAGAACAGTTGAATTCTACTTAGCACAGTCAATTTTATAGACACATCGCTTTGTGTCACATATTATTAAGCATCATTAATCAGGGGCCAATTGAGCATTAACATTACCAACACTGCTTCTTTAGACCTTCTATCAAAGTTCCAAAACCCCAGAAATATGAGGTTACCATGGAGTCACAGAGCACGTATATGTGCTGTCTTTCTTGTCTCGTATTCTGTCTTCTTTGGTGATCTGCAATCACCAAGAGGTGTCTCATAAGTGCAGTTGGAATGTCCTTTATTCTCACAAGGCTGAGGGGTGGTCAGATGTGAGGATTATCTCACTGGTGAGGAAGTAGCCTGAGCCATTGTGTTGTTCACCTTACAACTGCTAAGAACTACAGACCTGACCCACCTTCTTCCTTCTCTTTTCTCCTTTCCACTAGACCTTGCCATATCATGAGACTAATGTCAGTTTGGGGAAGATTTTAGACAAGGTTCATTTAAGACCTCCAAGGACATTGGAAACTATGTGACAGTTCCAAAAATATGACAAAATAACAATAAAATAAAGAAATGAATTTCAACTACTGACATGTATAGTATGATAGTACAGGTGTATCCCATATTATTGGTCTCCACAGATGCTGCATTTTTTGCAAATTGAAGGTTTACAGCAACCCTGCATTGAGCAAGTCTATCAGCACCATTTTTCCAACAGCATTTGCTCACTTCATGTCTTTGTGTCACATTTTGGTAATTCTCCCAATATTTCAAATTTCCTTCATTATTGTTATATTTGTGTGTGTGTGATCTGTGATGAAGCAATCCTTGATGTTACCACTGCAGAAAGATAAAGACTTACTCCAGGCTCAGATGATGCTTAGCAGGTTTTAGCAATGAAGCATTTTAAATTAAAGTACTGTTTTTAGGTGTGATGCTATTTCACATTTAATAGACTACAGTCTAGTGTAAGCATAGCTTTTATATTCACTGAAAAACCAGAAAAATCAGTGTGACTTGCCTTATTGCCTTGGTCTAAAACCAAACCTGCATTATCTCCAAGGTATGTTTGTATGCAGATATGATAACTGATCTCATCTTCATTTTCTGTCACCTGAAATCGATCCTATTGAACTTACCTCTCTAGAGAGTATTAAATATAGAACTAGCCCGAGTTTTTTTCTTATTGTATCCCTGCCACTGTATCTGCAGAGTCTTCCAGGTCTGGGGATCTTTTGACCCACTTTCTTTATTGACAGCACATGAAATGAAATCACACATTTACTCACAGTGTACTCAAATGTATGGAGAAAGGTAGCATCTTAATTTCTTTAAAAATGACTTTTTGCTTCTCACTAGCGCCCCCCGCTGGGTCGTGCCTCTGCTTGCGAATGTGCATGGAAGTTCAGAGGCACTAGAATTTTCAAGCAAACTTTTGTGTTGAAGTATAATGTACATAACAAAATGAACAAATATTTTAAGTGTACAGCTGCATGGATTTTCACAAAGTAAACATACCTATGGAGTGAGCAGCCAGATGAAGAAATAGAACATTACCAGGACCGCAAAACTACCTCCCTCATGCCACCTCCTTCTTACTAAACCTGGTAATTGATATGATCCAATCTGCTAACCTCAGTTCAATTCCATAATGGCTGCAACAAACTGCATTCCCACCAGCAGTGTAAAAGTGTTTCTTTTTCTCCACAACCTTTCCGGCATTTATCATCTGTGGACTTTTGAATGATGGCCATTCTGAATGGTGTGAGGTGATACCTCATTGTAGTTTTGATTTGCACTTCTCTGATAATTAGTGAAAATGAACATTTTTTTCATGTGCCTATTGGCCATTTGTATGTCTTCATTGGAGAATTGCTTGTTTAGGTCTTCTGTCCATTTTTGGATTGGATTGTTTGTTTGTTTGTTTTTTCTTATTAAGTTGTATGAGCTATTTATATATTCTGGAAATTAAGCCTTTGTCAGTTGCATCACTTGCAAATATTTTCTCCCATTCCATAGTCTGTTGTTTTGTTTTGCTTATAGTTTCCTTTGCTGTGCAAAAGCTTATAAGTTTAACTAGGTCCAAGTTGTTTATTTTTGCTCTATTTCTATTGCCTGGGTAGACTGCCCTAGGAAAACATTGCTAAGATTTATGTCAGAGGATGTTTTGCCTATGTTTTCTTCTAGGAAGTTTAACATGTCTTATGTTTAAGTCTTTAAGCCATTTTTGAGTTCATTTTTGTGTATGGTGTGAGGGGATGTTCTAACTTCATTGATTTATATGCTGATGTCCAGTTTTATAACACCACTTGCTGAAGAGGCTGCTTTTTGTCCATTTTATGTTCTTGCCTCATTTGTTGAAGATTAACGGACCATAGGTCTGTGGATTTATTTCCAGGGTCTCTATTCTGTTCCATTGAACCGTATGTCTGTTTTTATGCCAATGCCATGCTGTTTTGATTACAGTAGCTCTCTAGTATTGTCTGAAGTCTGGAAGAGTTATTCCTCCAGTTTCATTCTTTTTCTTCAATATTGCTTTGACAATTCTGGGTCTTTTGTGATTCCATATAAATTTTAGGACTATTTGTTCAGGTGCTATAAAAAAAAATGTCCTGGGTAATTTGATAGGGGTCACATTAAATCTGTAGTTTGCCTTGGGCAGTATGACCATTTTAACAATATTGAGTCTTCCAATCCAAGAGCATGGGCTGTCTTTCCATTTCTTTAAGTCGTCTTTAATTTCCTTAATAAATGTTCTGTGGTTCTCCATGTATAAGTCTTTCACCTCCTTGGTCAGATTTATTTCTAAGCATTTTATTGTTTTGGACTTTAAAAGTGATTGTTCTTTACTTTCTTTTCCTACTGTTTAATTGTTAGTATAAAGAAATGCAACTGATTTCTGCATGTTAATCTTGTATCCTGCTACCTTGCTGAATTCTTTTATCAGCTCTAGTAGTTTTTGTGTGGAACTTTTAGGGTTTTATGTATATAGTATCATGTCATCTGCATATAGTGACAATTTTACCTCTTCTCTTCTATTTTGGATCACTTTTATTTCTCTTTCTTGCCTGATTGCTGTGGCTAGGACTTCCAAGATTATGTTGAATAGAAGTAGTGAGAGTGGGCATCCTTGTCTTATTCCAGATTTTAGTGGGAAGGCTTTCAGGTTTTCACCATTGAGTATCATGCTGGCTGTGTATCGTCATAAATAGCTTTTATTATGTTGAAATATGTTCCCTCTATACTAAGTTTGGTATGAGTTTTTATCATAAATGGGTGTTGAATTTTATCAAATGCTTTTTCTGCATCTATTGAGATAATCATGTGATTTTTGTCATTTCTTTCACTGATGTGGTGTATCACATTGATTTCCATGTATTGAACAACACTCGTGTCCCTGGAATGAATCCAACTTTATCATGGTGTATGACTTTTTTATGTGCTGTTGGATTCTGTTTGCTAATGTTTCGTTGAGGATTTTTACATTTACATTCATCAATGATATTGGCCTGTTGGAGAGTGGCCAATATGGTGGAGTAGAAGGATGCTCTTAGCTCACACTCTACCATGAATACACCAAGAGAGACATCCACAGACCCACCCAAGCACTCAGAACACCAGCTGAACTTTGACAGAACATCGCCTTCTTCAAAAGACAAAATTCCTCACAAATCTGATAGGAGAAAGAAAAAGAAGAAGAAGAAAGAAATTAGTGCAGGACCTGTCCTGCAGGGAGGAAGTAGCAAAGGAGATGAGCACTCTTAAGCTGGGACTCCTTCTCTCCAATGGAGAGGTCAGCAGGTGTGAAGGGGGAGCCTCTGAGGTTTAGATCTGTGCACAGCAGCCCTTGGCTGATAAAGCTAAGTGAAATGGGCACAGAGGGGCCCTGCAATCCCCATCCCTAGAGGTGAGCCAGCAGAGTGGGCGGGGACTGGCTGCATGAGCTGGGCAGAGGACTCAGGCCAACTTCACAGAGGCAGCCCAGGGGACTGGAGTGTGTTGTGTGCTGTGGCTGGGAGTGTATACAGGTCAGAATAGCCTGGGTCCCCCATTTTAAAAAATAGAAAAAAAGAAAGCAACACTGGTGGTGCACACTGGGGGAAGGGACACCATAGCCTTTGTCTCTACATACCCATGGCACCATTGCTGGCACATTCTCAGAAGAGAGGCAAGACTCAGAAACAGCCACCATATTCCTTGGTGTGTGGTTCCCAGGGGGAGGTGGGGTTGAGACTTGAATCTGTATCCAGGTGCTCTACCACTTCATACACAGGACTGAAGTTTGTTTACAGCCCAGGCAGAGGGGACTGTTTTGCTCCACAGGTGCCTTTGTAGATCTGTGTCTCTAAGACCAAAGAGCAACAAGTGGAGTTCTGGCACTCAGTAGGGGTGAAGGCTGATGCAGCCATTTTCTGTGAGCCTACTTACCATGAGTGGACAGAGTGCTGGATATGGCAATGATTGGTGGTGTGACCCACAGGCCTCTGGGACAAGCAAGCAGAGTTCACATAGTGGGGCAAGTGCAGAAGCAGCATTTGGTGCTGGAGACAATGCTGACTCAACAGTGCACTACAATCCAGGTGTGTGACCCAGAAGTTGGCAGAACTGCACTGGTAGCTCTGAGGGCAGAGAACCTGGGGGACACCTGAGCAGTGCACTGGCATTCCTGAGCCTGAAGTGGTGGCAAGGGCAGTCAACAAAGAGTACTTAGAGCACTCCAACTCCACCTAGTATGCACCACAGCTCAGAAATGGGCCCGGAAGCCTCATTTCCAACAAAAGGGGAATAGACCCACCCCTATCAGGGCTATGACAACCACAGAACAAAAAGGAGGCCTTACTCAACAACCAGGGCAGGCTCTGATCACATCACCAGCCACACCCCCAATCAAAAGGATAAAAGCCAAGAAACTTTGAAGAAAGACATGGCAAGCATCCATACTAAAAATGGAACTCATGACAAAATTATTAGGGGCTCAGAGTCTACACAGGAATGCATCCTATTTAAAAAAAAAAAATCCCTTCAAGACCACAGTAGATAACTGATACTCCATAATCCATAGTGCCAGAAGATATAAGTGAAATAGAGAAGCAGAGGAGTTACTCCTAATTAAAAGCACAAGAGAAATCCCCTGAAAGAATGATCAATGAAATAGACCTAAATAGTCTACTAGAACAGGACTTCAAAAAGGGAGTGATCAAAGCACTGAATGAAATAAAATGGACTATGAATAGAGACAGAGAATACTATAAAATGGAAATTGAAACTATAAAGGGGAGCCAATTAAAAACAGAAAATTCAATGGCTGAGATAAGAGGTGAGCTAAAGGCAGTCAAAGCAGACTAGACAATGCAGAGGAACAAATAATTGACTTAGAAGACAGGACAACAGAAGTCACCCAATCAAAACAGCAGACAGAAAAGCAAGTAAAAAACTAGTGAAACTAATATAAGAGACCTATGGGATCATATAAAGCACACCAACCTACACATAATAGGGGTCTCAGAAGGAGAAGAAAGAGAAGAGGGGATTGAAAAGGTATTTGAAGAAATCATGACTGAAAACTTCCCAAGCCTAAAGAAGGAAACAGACATCCAAGTACAGGAGGCACAGAGGGTCCCCAAAAAGAAGAACCAAAATAGACCTACACCAAGAAATATTATAATTAAGATGGCCAATGTTAAAGACAAAGAAATGATTCTAAAGGCAGCAAGAGAAAAAAATAAAGACTTAGTTACAAGGGAACCCCCATAAGGCTTTCAGCTGATTTCTCTACATGAACACTGCAGGCCAGAGGGAGTGGCAAGATACATTCAAAGTTCTAAATGAGAAAATGTTGCAACCTAGGATACTCTATCCAGCAAAACTATACTTTAGAATAGAAAGAGAGATAAAGAATTTCACAGACAAGCAAAAACTAAAAAAATTCAGCAATACTAAACCTATGCTAAAATAAATATTGAAAGGTCTACTCTAAATAGAAAAGAAGCAGGACACTATAGAAAGGAGAAAACCGTAATTGGAAAGGTGATAACTACAATGAGTTGTAACAGAATAAACATGAAGGTGTAAAAGAGGACATCAAAATCATTAACGGTGGGAGAGGCGAGCAAGAAAATATAGATTTTTTTTTCCTTTTTTTAAGTTTATGTTTGAGCTTATATGACTGTCAGTTTAAAGCAAACAGATATAGTAATGGGTTAATATACTTGAAAAACAGGGTAACCACAAGTCAAAAGCATATATACTGTCACAAAAAACAAAAAGAAACCAAGATAATACAAAAGAAAATTATCAAACCACAAAAAGAAAAAGAAAAGAAAGGAACAAAGAGGAAATACTAAATCAACTGGAAAACTAAGTTCAAAATGGCAATAAATACACATCTATCAATAATTACCATAAATCTCTATGGACTAATTGCTCCAATCAAAAGACATAGAGAGGCAGACTGGATAATAAAATAAGAACCTATAATATGCTGCACACAAGAGACCCACTTTAGGGAGAAGGACACCCATAGATTAAAAGTGAGAGGATGGAAAAAGATATTTCATGCAAATGGAAATGACAAAAAAGCAGGAGTAGCAATACTGATTTCAAATGGACAACAGGCACATGAAGAAATGCTCAATATCACTAATTATCAGAGAAATGCAAATCAAAACTACAGTGAGGTATCACCTCACACCAGTCAGAATGGCCATCATTCAAAAGTCCACAAATGATAAATGCTGGAGAGGGTGGGGAGAAAAGGGAACCCTCCTACATTGCTGGTGAGAATGTAGTTTGGTGAAGCCATTATGCAAAACAGTACAGCGATTCGACTTACCATATGATCCAGAAATACCACTTTTAGGTATACATCCAGAGGGAACTCTAATTTGAAAAGATACAAGCACCCCAATGTTCACAGAAGCACTATACACAATAGCCAAGACATGGAAGCAACCTAAATGTCCATCCACATATGACTGGATAAAGGAGTTGTGGTATTTATACAACCTAATACTACTCAGCCATAAAAAAGAATAAAATAATGCCATTTGCAGCAACATGGATGGACATGGAGAATGTCATTCTAGGTAAAGTAAGCCAGAAAGAGAAAGAAAAATACCATATGATATCACTCATGTGTGGAATCTTAAAAAAAAAAAAAAAGACACTATGAACTCACCTACAAAACAGAAACAGACTTGCAGACATAATAGACAATCTTATGGTTACTGGGGAAAGGGGTTAGGGAGGGATAAATTTGGAAGTTTGAGATTTGCAAATGTTAGCCACTATATATAAAAATAGATTTTAAAAAAGTTTCTTTTGTATAGCACAGGGAACTATATTCAATATTTTATAATAACCTTTAATGGAAAAAATATGAAAACGAATATATGTATGTATATGCATGAATGGGACATTGTGCTATACACCAGAGATTGGGACATTGTGCTATACACCAGAAATTGAAACATTGTAACTGATTATACGTCAATTAAAAAATAAGATTAATAACATTGAATTTAGAGTTATTGTGAGAATTTGGGATTTTGAGAGAATCAGGGCAAGTTCCACTTTGTCCTTAGTTTTCTCAACTGTAAAATTGAAATAATAATCATCCCAGAATTGTAAGAATTTGTAAGAATTAAAATAAAAATTGTAATAAATTACTTAGCATTTTGTTTAATAAAAAGAATAAAAAGAATTAGTATAGACTCATTTGGTTTTGACAAGAATCATCTTCTGAATTACTTGTGTCATGACAGGTATAACAAACAGTGCCCCATTATTCTTTGGGTAACTGAACATTGGCAATGAAATCCAACCTGAATCCAAGTGCTTCAAAATGAGATGATAGGTTCCTTATGTTTAAACACATGACCAGCATGGCTGTGGGCAGGGCCATGACTGAAGAGCTTACGTGATGGGAATTCATGCTTCGCCTCCTCACAGAGGCAGTGTTCAGGGCCTTCCATCCTGGAGGGCATCAAAAGCTTGCACTTTTTTGGGGACAGAGCACAGGCCCCAGTACCTGGATTCAGCAGAGAAATCAAAGGGAAGGGGCGGCAGCTGATGAAGTCTAGAAAAACGGAATTTAAAATTTTCCCTTTGTGCAAGGCAGGGTCCATAAGTTATCCTCAAGTGTCAGGAAAGTCTCATTCACAGCCCCTGTAAGTTATGATTGACGGGATCACCTTTGTCCACATTCTTCGGCAGGACAGACCTGAGAGAGTAAGGACAGCGTGGCAAAGGGGTCAGAGACCAGCAGGCGGAGATGGAGGGAACTGAGCCTGAGCCTGGAGCAGGAGGTGTGAGGGGCACAGGTGGGCTGGAGGAACTTTCTAGCACTCCTTGGAGTCCCCAGAAACACCTGCTGGCACCCACAGAGGCTCGGATTAGAGATCACTGAACAGGAAAGGGGACCTCCCATATACTGGAAATTAATTGGACACAAAGTCAGTCATATTTGGGGGTAGATTTTACTTGTGTCACTTAGATTAGTCAAAAATAAATTTTAGCCTTTAAATTCAATTAAATAATATCACCATACAATCCGGAAAAAAAAAAGGGGGGGTTTTATTATTCTCTAGTCTCAGGGCACCTCTCTTCCCACGCGTTCTCCACCTGCGGGAGTCACTTCCCAGTGAAGCGCCTATTTCATAGTCAGCCACCAGATGTCAGGCCAAGCTTGGTCACCTCGGAAGTTTCCTGCCTACGAAATAAAGTTTCTTTTTTCTCTCAGTTTAGGGAGAACTTAGAGATTCCTAAAACCCTCAGCGACAAGTACAGTAACCACAGCGGCCACTGGAAGCTCTTCATGGGTGAGATCCACGCCTTCATGTCTCTAAGAAGGTGAAGACTGTCTGGATGTCGAGCACTAAGTAAATCTCCATTATTACCTTGAACTCTGGCACTTCAAAGAGCCGCCACTCACTCACCGCAGTTTGCAGCCTCAGGAGGAGCCGCCCCTCCTTCCCACCGCCTCGCGGAGTCCCGAGGCCCCTGGGCTGGGCCGAGCACCCGCCTGGCTTCCTGCGCAAGGGCGGCACCCGCCGTCCTGCCGCGGAGGGAACGCCGCGTACCTGCCTCGCGACAGGGGCGCCGAGCGGACTCCAGAGCGGGCTCAGCGATGCGTTCGCGGGGGCAAATGGCCTTCCTTCCTATAGCCCGTTCTCTTCCAATGTGTCATCAGAACTTCCCTCGTGGATGCAAGATGCCTGCGGAAGCTCCAAGAATCACGTTCTGGCCCAGCAACAAAGAAGACAAAAAAGAGGGCAAAGGACTGCTTCCACCCACTACCCCCACTCTGGTGGATTTTTGTGAGGGCAGAAATAACCTCTTCTAGACACCTCCCAGCAGATATAGCCTTACAGCTCCCTCCCGGGTCCTGGAAAGGTCACCAGCAAGAGGAACTGGGACAACCACGATAGGTGTAGATGGGGTAGAACCATCCCCAGGGGCAGGACACTACCCCAGACTCGAATAAAACAGGGCTCTGTTAATCAAGGCTGTTGGGGAGGTAGCTAGCAGAATCTGCCTCACCGGATGAAAAACGGATGCAACACAGACAAAAAGGCCTGCCAAAATTCATATGAGAATACATTCTCTTCTTCGGACATCACTTAAAAGTGTATATACTGTGTAGGTAATTTACAGTGAAACCTTTTAAATTTCTGTGTATAGCAGTATTGACTACTTGCAATGGCAATTTACAAACATTTAATTATTCGGAATGCATTTTTGCCTAGTTCGTTATATCTCAACATAGTGGGGTAAAAATAAAAGGTTTGTTTTTTTTTTTTTTTTTTCTATTTCCCACACTATTATTTTCCTTGGAGCGCTGCTGGCTTCCCTTATCTATTCTTTTAGATACGTCTTGGGTAGATTTAATGACTTTCTATTCACTTTCAATTACCAAGATTCCTTAAAAATTTTTAATCTAAAAATCTATTTAAATGTCGTCTCTCCTTTTCTCCAAGCTAAGGTTCCAACTTCAGGATGGACCAGATTGTGTTCTTTTCCTTTCTTCTACTCTGACACCTTGGAGCTGGTGGATGGGAAGACACAGTTGACGTCTGGGATTGCTCATGGTCCTCTTCTAGCTGAGAGCTACTCTAACGTTGGGTGAGGAAAAAGGGAATAGGGAAAATGGTTAAAAAGCCTTTTTATTAAGTGAGTTTGTCATGGTTTCTCTGCAGGGGCCACTGATTCTGACCTACCACGGACTGGCCACCAGCACAAAGACTTTGCAGCACCGGCTCTCTCACAGATTGCATGCACAAAATCTTTTGAAAGCCTTATTGAGGTCTCCCAACTACTCGATTTGCTGATACGATAGTTCTCTTTGACACCTTTCCTCTTCCCTTATCTTCCTTTCCTGGTGGAAAATTCCACATGCTTGTTACTGAAAGGCAGCCTTTGCTTTTAAGCAATTATCTTCAGTGGAGATTTGATAAGATGACACAAAACTGGCTCTTTGCTGTCATGCTGCCATGGGCAACTCTGCATTCCAGTTGTGGGTGTGCCAGTCTCTCCACCAGTGGTCTTTGCTTTCTATCCTGCTGCCTTGTCTTTTCTCTCCCTCTTCAGTTAGGCTCGGGCAGATAGGCCAGCCCTCTGGCCTGGGGAGATGTCCATCTGGGGAAGAGATCCAGCCTTTCACTTTTGCAGGCACCCCTAGTCCTTACAATCAGTTTTCTCAGAAACCCCATCACTTGGCTCCAGAGATGGGAAAGCATCACTGTCATGAACACTTGCTTCCCCACGCTGACACCCACACTTCTTAAGAGCCCCCCCACTTCTCTCAGTGCTTGGTTAGTAGGCTGGGAAGGGGCACTTTCATGGACAGTAGGGATGATGTGTCTCCCTCCTCATGGTAAGCTTAGGGGAGGACCTGGCCCGGCAGTTTTTATGTAACTCACTTTGTCCTTAATATATCATGCTGTATTAAAGAAAAGACAATAAATCTAACATGTTTTGAGTACTTACCTCATTTCATCTAACTGTCACAATAAGACAATGGGTTGTCATTTGATAAAGGAGGAAACTTTAAGCTCAAATTATTCAATGACTTTCCCACTGTCTTACAGCTGGTAAATGGGACAGAAACACAGGTCTGTCTGATCCCAAAACCCATACTTTTACCAATTCTGCTGTTTTTTATACCAATAGTATCTGGTGAGTGTATCTGAAAACCTCTCTGAATAACTCATTTTAAATAAGCTGACACCAAAGTAAAATTCAATTGAAAGGGAATGCCCACCACTGGTCATAAACAGCATTCACCATTTTCACTCCGACTCACTCCACTTATTCCTTCCTTCTGTTAAGAGTTATTGAGGGCCCACTGTGAGCAGAGAAGGAATGGAATATAGCATGTTCTCGCCTTCAAATGAGCTTGCAGCTGAGAAAGGACCTAAAGGCATAGAGAAAATGAACTATCATAAAAAGTGAAAGTGGAAGATCCCAGAACAAAGGCAAAAACCAAATTCTAAGTGGATTCTGAAGTTCAATGTCATGTTTGGGGGAGTGGATGTCTTAGAAAGTTACAACCTGAGCTGAATCCTGGGGAATGGGCCGTCTGTGGAGATAGGAGATGTCAGGACAACTTAAGAATAGAGAACAGCATGAAAAAAAGCAGAGAGGCAGGAAATCTTTCAGCAGGTTTGGGGAAAGCTAGTCTGGCTGGAATGTATCCAGTAGAACTTATGTATTAGAGATTGGGAGATAAAATTAGAATTTAAGTAAGGGCCAGCTCTCAAAGAACTTTCACTGTCAGGCTAAGGTGGTGACTGGGATACCACTGAAAGAATGTAAGCTGAGTATTATTTCACTAGAGTTGAGCCTGAGGACAGCAAGCCTTGAAAAACCGTGTAGGATCAATTAGATTGGGAGAAAATTAAAAAGTAAAACTAAAAGGTAGAACAATCAGGCAACTATTACAATTGTCATGGGATGCATTACAAGAGTAAATACTGGCAAAGATGTGTAGCATGTGGAATCTTGGTACACTGCTGGTTGGAGCATAAAGTGGAACAATCATTTTTCAGAGTTGTTTGGCAAATTTCTTATAAAGTTTAACCTTACCTTATGGCCCAGCAATTTAATTCCTCGGTACTTACCCAAGAGAAGTGAAAACACATGTCCACAAAAAGGGTTGTATAAGAATATTTCCAGCAGCCTTACTCAAAATACTGAAAAACTGGAAACAATGCAATGTCCAGCACCAAAAAGTAGATGAACAAATGGTAGCATTTTAATATAATGGAATGCTATTTAACAAGCAAAAAGAATGAATTCTTGATATACACAATAGCATTTTTGAATCTAAAAATATAATGTTTAGGAAGCCAGGTAAGGGTATTCACATGTGATTCCATTTACTTGAAATCCAAACTCAGGGGAAGTCAATCTATGGCAATAGAAATAAATGGTGTTGAAGGAGGAAAAGAGAGGGAGGAATGGAAAGTGGACTGGAGAAGTGCATGAGGAAACTTCCTGGATGGTGCAAATGTTCGGCATCTTATTTTTGGTGGTGGTTACACATGTTATACAATTGTCCAAAGCTCATCATCTGAATATGTGACAACTCTGCATTTTATTTTGTATTAATTATATCTCAGTTTAAAAAAATAGGGCATTGAAAATATAGAACCCACTTAACCTTCTTAAAAAAAAATCTAACAAGTCAAAACATTCAAATATATTCTCTGAGGAATCAATCAAAATAAAATGGCAGAAATAATGGTTGAAAAAGACTTAAGGGCGAGCAATAAAACCAATAAAAACCTATAGTAAAGATAAAATAATATGCTGTGATTTAAAAATCAGTCTTACGACCTGTGCTAGAGACATTGAATGTGATAAAATTAATACTTAAAATGCTAAGTTTTGGCCCAAAATTCCAAAAGATCAGTAGGAAAAGATAAAGCAATGAAATATTTAAAGAAATTTCTAATTAAAAGGACTAAAATCCTGTTGTGGAAAAAGCTAGTATTATGCTCAAATGTCATATTTATATATTCAAAAGTATTCATTCTAAACTCTTTGTAAGGAATACTCTTCAGTGAAGTTCATGGTTCATAGAATTTGCTTTAGGAATGAAACTAGTCTGGCTGCATTTATTTCTCACACTGAGAAGTAATATAGTCTTACTGAAGTGTGTCCTTCTATCTTTTGGGTAGACAGAACTCATATAAAAAGACAACATGTAGCTTTATATAACTAGCTTAGGAAGCAAAATTAAATTACTGTTAATCATCTTTCACCCAATAAGTTCTAAAAAGTGTATACTTAAGGTTACCTGTTTGAGAAGACAAAAATTGTATTTCCTGTTTGAAACCAAGATAGACATCTGTAGAATCTGTTATTGTGATTTGCTTGAGGAGTAAAAGTCAGTTAAGGGCAATAGAAAGTCCAACTGAGAAGGGTAGTGTTGCCTTGCACTGTGTCTAACTCATGTACCTCTTTTTAGAAGGAAAGCTAAGCTGTTACCTGGAGGTGTATTTTCCAGTTATAAGTAGATGATGGTTCTGTGTAGAAAGACCAGAATTCTGTGAACATACCATGTAGAAAGTTGATACAATAGAAAGCAAAACACAGAATGCAACCTCTTTTTTTTAACTGAAGTACAGTCACTTACAATGTGTCAGTTTCTGGTGCACAGTGTCACAGTCATGCATATACATACATATATTCATTTTCATATTCTTTTTCATTAAAGGTTATTACAAAATATTGAACATAGTTCCCTGTACTATACAGCAGAAACTTTTTAAAATCTATTTTTATATATAGTGGCTAATATTTGCAAATCTCAAACTCTCAAATTTATCCCTTCCCACCGCCTTTCCCCAGTAACCATAACATTGTTCACTATGTCTGTGAATGTCTGTGAGTCTGTTTCTGTTTTGTAAATTAGTTCATAGTGTCCTTTTTTTCTTAATATTGATGTCATATGGTATTTTTCCTTGTCTTTCTGGCTTCATTTAGAATGAAAATCTCTAGGTCCATCCATGTTGCTGCAAATGGCATTATTTTATTCTTTTTTATGGCTGAGTAGTATTAGGTTTCATAAATACCACAACTTCTTTACCCAGTCATATGTTGATGGACATTTAGGTTGCTTCCATGTCTTGGCTATTGTGTATAGTGCTGCTATGAACATTGGGGAGCATGTATCTTTTCAAATTAGAGTTGCCTCTGGATATATACCCAGAAGTGGTATTTCTGGATCATACGGTAAGTCTATTTTTAGTTTTTTGAGGACCCTCCATACTGTTTTCCATAAAGGCTTCCCCACACTACATTCCCATGAGCAGTGTAGTAGGGTTCCTTTTTCTCCATAGCCTCTCCAGCATTTATCATTTGTGGATTTTTGAATGAAGGCCATTCTGACTGGTGTGAGGTGATACCTCACTGTAGTTTTGATTTGCACTTCTCTGATAATTAGTAATATTGAGCATTTTCCCATGTGCCTGTTGGTCATTTGTGTGCCTTCATTGGAAAATTGCTGTTTAGATCTTCTGCCCATCTTTGGATTGGGTTGTTTGTTTGTTTTCTTATTAAATCTTATGAGCTGTTTATATATTCTGGAAATTAAGCCTTTGTCAGTCACATCATTTGCAAATATTTTTTCCCACTCTGTAGGTTGTCATTTTGTTTTGCTTGAAGTTTCCTTTGCTTATAAGTCTAATTAGGTTCAATTTGTTTATTTTTGCTCTATTTCTATTGCCTGGGTAGACTGCCCTAGAAAAACATTGCTAAGATTTATGTCAGAGGATGTTTTGCCTATGTTTTCTTCTAGGAACTTTATCATGTCTTGTCTTATACTTAAGTCTTTAAGCCATTTAAAGTTTATTTTTGTGCATGGAGTGAGGAGGTATTCTAACTTCACTGATTTACATGCTGCTGTCCAGTTTTACAACACCACTTGCTGAAGAGACTGTCTTTTCTCCATTGTATATTCTTGCTTACTTTGTCAAAGATTAACTGACCGTAAGTCTGTGGATTTATTTCTGGGATCTCTATTCTGTTCCAGTGATCCATATGTCTGTTTTTATGCCATTACTATGCTGTTTTGTTTACTGTAGCTCTATAGTATTGTCTGAAGTCTGGAAGGGTTATTCCTCCAGCTTCATTCTTTTTCTTCAATATTGCTTTGACAATTCTGAGTCTTTTGTAATTCCATATAAATTTAAGGACTATTTGTTCTAGTTCTGTGAAAAATGTCCTGGGTAATTTGATAGGGATTGAGTTAAATCTGTAGATTGCTTTAGGCAATATAGCCATTTTAACAATATTGATTCTTCCAGTCCAAAAGCATGGGATATCTTTCCATTCCTTTAAGTCATCTTTAATTTCCATAATCAATGTTTTGTGTTCTCCATGAATAAGTCTTTCACCTCCTTGGTCAGATTTACTCCTAAGTATTTTATTGTTTTGGATGCAATTTTAAAAGGGATTGTTTCTTTATCTTCTTTTCCTGATAATTCATTATTAGTATAAATAAATGCAACTGATTTCTTTACCTTAATCTTGTATCCTGCTACCTTGCCAAATTCTTTTATCCAGTTCTAGTAGTTTTTGTGTGGAATTTTTAGGGTTTTCTATATATAGTATCATGTCATCCACACATAGTGACAGTTTTGCCTCTTCTTTTCCAATTTAGATCCCTTTTATTTCTTTTTCTTGCCTGATTGCTATGGCTAGGACTTCCAAGACTATGTTGAATAGAAGTGGTGAGAGTGTTCATCCTTGTCTTGTTCCAGAATTTAGTGGGAAGATTTTCAGTTTTTCATCACTGAGTATTAAGCTGGCTGTAATTATGTTGAAATATGTTCTCCCTTTTGTAAGAGTTTTTATCATAAATGAATGTTGAATTTTAATAAATGCTTTTTCTGCATCTATTGAGATTATCATATGGTTTTTGCCCTTTTAGTTTTGTTAATGTGGTATATCACATTGACTGATTTGCATATGTTGTACCATCCTTGTGTCTCTGGCATGAAACCAATTTGATCCAGAATGCAACCTCTTGAATTACACCATGATCATTTGGGTCTCCCCAGCTCTCTGCTGTGGATACTTGTTAATTATCTTGGCTTCTACTACTCCAAGAGACTAGCACATTGTTATTGGAAATAAATGGAATAACTCTTAATGGACAAGTGGCTGAATAAATTGTGATAAATGTTTCCAAGGAAATATTAGACAGCTCAGAGGTGGAATTAATTAGATCCATATGGACATTGTGTACTTACCTCCAAGGACATAGAATCCCCATCATAAGGACATGTCCTAATGGACTTCCACTTTAGGTGAGCCTGAAGATTTGCCTCCTGTGCGCTCTTCCCCAACATACCAAACTGAGAAACTCAATTCTCCTTGTTTCTTAGAAACTCCTGGAGAAGGTCTAGCTGTAGCACTTAATCTAATTCATAGAGTTTCTGCTTACACTTCAGTTTAGAAGCCACAAATGTCTTTTTTTTTTTTTTAATGCCAGCTCAATAAGGCACTTAAATTTTTAAAAAATATTCCATCCAATATTTTCCTTGTTTCAATCAGGACTGTTATTCAGTATATCTAATATAATCTGGCAAGTTATGTAACCTCACTTCTTTAATCTTTACCAAAGAGACCAGCGATGTCCAACAGAACTTTCTGTGATAATAGAAATCTTCCACATTTCTGTTGGCCAATATGGAAGCCACTAGGCACATGTGACTGCTGAGCACACAAATATGATTCATGCGATTAAAGAAGTGAATTTTAATTTTCATTTAACTTTTTGAAATTGTTTTAATTGAAATTTAAATAGCCTCTTGTGGCTAGTGGCTACCATATTAAACAGCAGAGAAATATTTCTTTATTCATCCATACATAAGTGCTATTTTATGGTATAACTATTAGAATTGTATATAAACAAGGAGATGAAATTCTTGGCTACATAATTCAGAATGCTGGAGCCAAAGAATAGTCTAAAAGGAAGTTTAAATGAGATCCAGTCATCTTCCTGAATGTACTAAGCTTCCGGCTTCATTTTCTTCTTTCTTTGTTTTCTTTTTCTTTTTCTTTTGTTTTGTTTTGTTTTGTTTATTTTATTTTATTTTATTTTATTTTTTTTTGGCAAAGAAGAATTATGTTTGTATGGTATCCACCTGACTATATTACAACAAAGGGTTTAGCATAGTTTGTGGGACTGGACAAGTCAAAAACATTGGCAGTACAGGAAATGGCATGAGGCACTCCCCAGAAGGTTTCATTAGAATAATCTTATCTCAGCTGCAGTGGCCTTGCCTGCCAACCCTAATGAGTTACTCTAACTCAGACTGGCTCTTAAATTCATGCCAAAGACAGTACGTATTCACAGCTGAGCTGTCATCATGCAGCTTCTTGGTTTTATTTGTGGCACTGGATCTCTCCTTGAATGTCAGGAAATCAGCCATTTAGTGCTAGAATCATCCTTAAGGCCCATCCTTCTCCCAAAGTTGTTGCCACTAAACACACAAAATTGATATTTCCTCTTAATAATATGAAGGAATAATTAAACCCTTCCTCTTTTAGATGTATATTCTGCATAGGCTAGGCATAGTCTTGGGGAAAGAGCACTGGGCTTATGAGAAATGGATTTTAGCCCCAATTCTGTCATTAGCCAGTTGTGTTCCTCACTGCAAGTGCAAGTCACTCAACTACTCTAAGCCTCAGTTGCCCCAACTGCAAAAGCAGGGCATCCCACTCCATCTGCATTAGGATCCTTACTGCAGTCTAACTGGGAAGGTTGAGTTACCCAGAACAGACCCATGTAAATAGGTAGGAGATGCAACAGGGTGAGGGTTCTGTTTCCATGCTGCTGGGTCCCCAATTTCAGTCATCCCAGTAGAAACAAAATCAACCTTCTACCTGGTGACTTGATGGTGTTAGGGACTTCGAGGACAAAATTCTGTGTCCAGATTAAGTAATTTCTCACAGCAAGACACTAATCAATGACATGTGGAGAAAGGCAGTACAGGTCTTGTAGGCCTGATGGAGACTCTACAGGCTGAGAGCTCCTTCCCCACTACATCTGGAGCTTCTCAGCCTGGCCATGGTTGGTGGTGGTTTTGAGCTCTCAGTGTCACTGTGGGCATCTTACTTCCACACTCATAATTAGCAACCTATTTACATTTGGTCCTTTCCCTTTTACCCTCAGTAGCCTGTTTTCAGGTATAGAGAAGACTAAACACTCATAGTTCCTAAGAATGTTTCTGAGTCAGTTTGGGGGGTGGTCCATGTCCTCTCTGTAAGGACAATATTTTATTCCCTATCCGTATGCATTACACTTCCATAAATGGAAACCCCTTGCATTTATAGGACATCTGAAAAGGTGGAAAACATGGAATAAAGAAATTTTCAAACAGCATTCTAGTTTCACTTTCAAAAAAAGTTTAGAACAATGGGTTTGTTAGTTGGAAAAATACAATAAATACACCACAGAACGTCCAAAAGTCTGGAAACAGAGGAGAAACAGTGTATTTATTGTACATTATACAGATGGGGAAATTAAATCTCTAGATGACTGAGAGCTCAGAGTTAGTAAGAAGTAGATCAGATCCAGCATCCAAGTCCATATTGATCTACCTCCAAAGCTCTGTATCTCATCCCACACTAGGTATTTATATCTCCAATTAGAACCAGCTGCCTAACACATTTGTTTTTTTTTTTTTCTCATTGAAAGCTTATAAATACCAAGACAGCAACCAGCCGACTTTGAAGGTGGTTGGATGAAGTGGTCTGGACATTTTAATGTATGGTGGAAGAATCTATTTGAGCTTTGGTGATTCAAGACTTAAAAAGATATTTATTATCTTTTTATTATTTTATTTAAGGAATTTTCTGAAAGTATTTGTATACTTTTCAAAAGAAAATTTTTTATCCTGAAGCTCATTCTATGTATAATGAATGTGTCTTCATTCTCTGACATTAAATATACATGCATGTGAATGTCCTTTGCTTAAATCAGAAAGCTAATTGCAGGATGTGTCATGTCAAACCTGTGTATACAGCATATGGCACAAAACCCAGGGCAGCTATAATGATGAAGACTTAAAGAATCTTCAAGTGTTTGGACTAAACAAGAACTTATACTAGGCTCCTCCAACCTCCTCACTTCACTAACGAATAAACTGGGCTCATTCATTCACTCAGCACACCTTTGTTGGACGTCCGTTGTGTGCCTTTCATAGGATTTAATGCTATAGATAAGAAAAAGATGAATCAGCCCAGAAAAGTCAAATGATTGCCCAAGAACACTCACAGCTACATGCCACATCTGGGGCAATGGTGATCACAACACCTAGGATTTAAATGAGCTAGCACATGCCTGACATCACTTATGAGGGAGCTAGTGATGAGTGGCTCAATGGAAACAAACTCAGTGAGTAATAATGGAAGTAAGTCTGGGGAATGTTTATAAATATTAAGATCTGAGAACTTTAAAGAAATATTTCTGAGCTCATACAGCAATGTGACTTGGGTTGGAGAGACAAGACCTAATGGAACAACTGAACATTTAACGGAGTCTTCAGAAAAAGCCAAGATTTGAGGTAGTGTGATAATGTGATATTCATAAAGTACCAGTGGAGCCCATTAGGCTCTCCAGCCTCCAGACATCAAAAAGCCATGTCTGCCCTGGGGAGAGACAGACACTCCAGACTCACATCCTTCTCCATTCTACTCTGCAAGTGAAAGCTAAGGGCATTCCTGCTGAAACAGATATCAAATTACAAATGGAATCAAGCCTCCTTGGGAAAACCAGGAGGTTATGGGGGGAAAAAATAAAAGCAAATCCAGTTCTATATCACCTCCCTGCCAAGGCAGCAAACTCACAATAAGAACATAGAACACTGAAGGTTCTAATGAAAACCTCCCACACTTATCCTAGAAACAACTAGAAGAGGCACTCCAGGCCACCATGGCCCCCAAGACATCACTGATTCCCCCATGAGATACTTGGCCTCTGGACAGACCCAATTTATCCTTCAAGAAGAATGAGATCCTTAAAAGACTGAATCACCACTGTGTGTGCATCCAAAGTCTACTCACTATTAATTCTGGGGGGCAGGGCTTCTACTAGGGAAACTCTTCCTTTAGACTATTGATGGCCTCAAGAAGGTTGCCCTTGGAACTGGAATGCTTCTAATGACTGAGACTCTAGTTCATGAAGAAGGGGCCCAGTTTGAGTTTAAGCTGTATATAATCTAAGGATCCCAGTGTATCTGAACATGTTTTGAGGGCTTTTAAGGGAGATCCACAAAGATAAATTTTAATGGAGATCTGAGCAGGTCTAAATCACCACTTTGGTTCCAGAATACTGGAATAGTATCACAGGATTGTGGCCGCACAGTGGTGACGGTGACACTTCAGTGTAGCCTCTGAGTATGCTGGGGACCTAAGGGTAGATAGAGACCCTCATAAAAGAACAAATGAAAAGATAATGTCACTGGATAAAGAAATTGTGGCATATTTATACAATGGAATACTACTCAGCCATAAAAATGACAACATAATGCCTTTTGCAGCAACAAGGATGTCCCTGGAGAATGTCATTCTAAGTGAAATAAGTCAGAAAGAGGAAGAAAAATACCATATGATATCACTCATATGTGGAATCTGAAAGAAGAAAGAAGACAAATGAACTTATATATAAAACAGAAACAGACTCAAAGACATAGAATACAGACTCGTGGTTTCCAGGGGTGAGGCATAGGGGAAGGGATTAAACTGAGAGTTTGAGATTTGCAGATACTGACAGGTATATATAAGATAGATAAACAAGCTTATACTGTGTAGCACTGGGAAATATATTCAATATCTTGTAGTAGCTCATGGTGAAAAAGAATATGAAAATGAATATATGTATATTCATGTATGACTGAAGAATTGTGCTCTACACCAGAAATTGACACAATATTGTAAACTGACTATAACTCAATAAAATAATAAACATCAAAAAAATGATAATGTCAACTCAGTGTACCATCTGTGAGACTGAGAGAACAATTAGCCAACAGTATCAGGGCCATTAGGACCAGGAACTGGCATCCTCAGCATAAACTTCGGCTCCCTTGATAGCTTGACTCAGGTGCTTCCATGAGGACATTGCCAGGCACTGGAGCAGGGCAATGCCCTGGGACAGATGAGGACTGATTACCCTAAGGAGTCAAGGCATTGGGAGAGGAAACAGGAAGTCTGTCCTCACCCTTCCCTTTCCTTGAAACAAGAGGATTTATTTGCAGAATGCATGCGAGAAACCTAGAAGAATATCCCAAAAAGATTCAGGAGAAATTTGAAAGAAGGTATTAATCTTGCAGAGACATTGGGAGGTGAAGCCAGAAAAATGCTCTTTGAAGATGATTGTCATGAACTTATTAATTCCTGTGCTGCTGTAGCCTCTAAAATACAGGTTAAGTAAGAAAAAAAAAAAAGCTGTGCCTTTTTTTCCTTTAATAAAATGTATTTGTGTGATTCTATAGCTTGATAAATTATAAAATAGCATTTCAATCCTTCCAGTCTTCTGGTGGCTCCTCTTGCATCTTCTCTGTATGTTGCCATGTGAATTTCCTCACAAAAAGACCCAGTCTGGATGAGAACAATAATTTCTTTGAACAGAGCAAGGTCAGTAGACTTCGAAAAGAAAGTGGAGCATTTCTGCTTCATTGAGCTGCCACCAAAACAGCCACATAATTTACTCTGTCTGTTACCATCAAAACATATCTGCTGGCCTTTAAACGTTCTACTTAAAAATTACCTCTGAATACAGCCTTTACTATCTCTTTGATTAGGGTCAGTTTTTATGTGACTATAAATGTGTATACGTTTGAGTGAATAAATGCCACGTAGATGTTCCCATTTATATTTTTTCCTTTAATGAGTGGGTTTGTTCAGGCAATTTCCAATGCAAACTACACCACAAACCACCAATACATATGAACATGAAACAGAGGCATTTAGGTGTGGAATGCCATACCTTGTTGCTCCAATTCAAGACACTGATGGAGGTTCTGGGCCTTATAGACAGAGAACCAATAACCGATCGGTGTTCAGAAATGTCATTCCTTTCCCCGTAGGCTATTGTGTGGGGAAGATGACTATTCACACTCCAGGTAACAATGCATGAAACTCATTCACAGGGTGCAATCCTGGGCAATTAGCTTAACCTCTCTGGATCCAATCTTTTCTGATTTATGGAATAAAAATAAAATTTCTGCCTTTCTCTCCCTAATAGGATTGTGTAAGACATTATCACATAAAGTAGAAAATTTTGACACATGTCTTTCTGTTTTATTACAATTAGCCTCATTTTAAAAGAAGAAAGAAATGATCACTTAAAAGTTAAATGACCCTGGGAGATATCTTCATGAGTGACCTAAGTAAAAAGGCAAAATAGGAAGTCCCAGTCCTTGACTCCTCACAGAAACATATTTCACAACGGTATACAGACCAAAATACCCTTATGAAAGGTCTAAGGTATAGTACTCAAAATGCAGTAAAAGGTTACAGTACTCAAAATAAGCACACCTGTTAGAATGGCCATCATCAAAAAAATTTAAAAATAAATGTTGACAAGAGTATGGAGAAATGAAACTTCTTCTATACAATCTCACTTTTCAGTATTTATCCAAAAGGATTAAAAGCAGGATTTTGAAGAGGTTTGTGCACCCCCCCCCCATTCATTGCGGCATTATTCACAACAGCCAAATGTGGAAACAACTTAAATGTCCATCAAGGGGTGAATGGATAAAGGAAATGAGGAATATGCATACAGTGGAATATTATTCAGCCATAGACCCGAAGGATATCCTGCCATATGCAACTGCATGGATGAGCCTTGAGAATAGTGTGCTAGGTAAAATAAGCCAATCTCAGAAGAACAAATACTGCATGATGCTACTTACATGAGGAATATAAGATAGTCCAACTTAAAGAGGCAGAAAGTAGAATGGAGGTTGCCAGGGGCTGGGGGGAGGGAGGACATGGGGAGTTGCTGTTCAATGGGCATAAAGTTTCAGTTATGCCAGATGAATAAGTTCCAGGGATCTGCTGTACAACATTGTGTTGATAGTTAACAATGCTGACCTGTCGACTTAAACATGTGTTAACAGAGTAGATCTCATGTTATCTGTTCTTATCACACAAAAAAATTTAAGTATCGGCCCTTTTAGGATGACTCCTCCTCACAACCTAGAATATTGTAATGCTGAATTCCAAAGTCACTAACAAATAAACTTGGAAAAACAAAATCTGTGTGGAATATTTGGTATGGCAGGAGGAAGAGGTTTAGGTCAAATGCTCCCTGAGATCCAAGGCAGTAACTCCTCTTTTTCTGTAATTCAGGCACTTCATAACTCAGTATAATGCACAACTAAGTGTGTGCCCTACGATCTGGAAGAGAAAGAGGCAGAAATAACACGCCAGAGTTTTCTCAGCTGAATAGTAAACACTGGAAAAGAAATGCATGTTAAGAAAAAATTCACCAAGTTTTCGCCCATAGGGAACAATTTTTCTGGTGCATCAACAGTGCTCCATCAGCTGCCTTGGCTGACGGCATGAGGCCCATGGTCACTCTACCCTTTGGCAAGAGGAACATGTGAATCTTAGGACCATTGCCTGGGAGAGAACCTAGGGTCCACACACCCAATTTCTATGCATCCGAAAAGAGTTTCCTCTGTTCTGTTTATGGCCCCAATACTATACTTGCTGGAGAACTAAGAGCTTTTATCCCACACGTCATCATGAAGCAGGTGGTTGCTAGGGACAAAGATGACGGGAGTCCTGCCCCTCCAGTAAAGCAAGTTTGGAGGATGTGAGCACGGTTGAGAACTGGGGAATGTCAGTGGCCACACCTGGATGCTGACACCCCATCCCATTCTGAGTAAACAAAGGAGAAAATGGTAGCATTTTCTAGGTGAAAGTAAGGCTCAGACGTTGGAAGACGTAAGCGATCAGGAAAGGCTCCTCACACTCACTTTATGCCATGATGTTGTTTTTGAACAATATTTAGGAAAATAGTGAAAATGTTAGGGAGTTATAGTCAGTTTACAATGTTGTGTCAATTTCCAGCAAAGAGCACAATTTTTTAGTTATACATGAACATACATATGTTCATTGTCACATTCTTTTTTACCGTGACTTACTACAAGATTTTGTATATATTTCCCTGTGCTGTACAGTATAACCTTATTTATCTATTCTTTATATACCTGTCAGTATCTACAAATTTTTAACTCCCAGTCTGGTAAGTCTATTAAAAATCAAAACATTAAAAAATTAGCCCTCATAAACATCAAAAATGAGCAATCTATGAAAGGAATATTCATAATTAGTTTTACATTTATTCTAGAAGTGTTTGGATTCTCCAAGAGACTGCACAAGAGTATCATTCGTAGATTCTTGTATGTCATTTGGTATTAGATCAAATAGCCTCATTAGTAATAATTGTACACTTAACAGTGTGTTACATCAGAGAAATTATTGATCAGTATTCAAGTACAAATGCTTTGGGGAAATCACTAATTTAAAAAATATTTTTATTCAATTTCTTTTCAGAAATTATGCAATGACACCTATTCAATAACCTATTCAATTCATTGATGTAAAGATACATTAAGAAAAAAGTTTATCTTCTTCCCATTTTCCCAGGTAACCAGAGAATAATTTCATATATTTCTTTTCTTTATGCACCACAAGTGTGCATGATATTTTGTGATGTTTTTACAAAACAAATTAGTATTATTCTCACTAGTCTTCAATCTCATTTTCTCACTTATTATATTATTCAAGGGTTTTCCTTCAAGTCATTCTCAGAGATTTAAGCTCTTCCTTATCATAGCTGCAAAATGATTCGTTCTAAGAATGTACCAATTTGCCCAATCATTGTACAGCTGATGAACATTCAGTTTGTGTCCAGGTTTTTGTTTGGGTTTTTCTGTGTCTGTTTGCTTCTTTTTCTATTGTAAACAATGCTGTGAGTAGCATATAGTGACTCAGTCAATCCGAGGGTCCACAGACCTGACTGGCTGCCTACCTGTGCCCATTTATTATACCCAGCACTAGAAGGAGAGGTTAAGAGCATGAGGTAAATACATTGTCCTTCTTAAACCACAAGAGATTTAATTTTCCCAAAGCCCTGTTGATAGAAAAATGCACATATTGGAATCTTAAAGTTCGAACAAGCTTACAGATTGACAAAATTTATTGAATTATACCCTTAAGATTTGTGCATTTCACTATCTGTAAATTCCTTTTAAAAAAGGAAAACAACAGCAAACAAACAAATCATAATGAAATACCACTGTACATTCACTTGAATGGTTGAAATACTTAAAAGACTGACAATACCAAGTGTTGGTGAGCATGTGGAATCACTGAAATGCTCATGGTACAAACACTTGGAAAACTTGTCACTCTCTTCCAAAGATGGACACATGCACACTTTATGTCCCAGTGAACCCACTTCTAGGTTCATATCCAACATCAATGTGTATATCTGGTTACCAAAAGTTATACCAGAAAATTCACAGTAGCAATAATTTTTATAGTTAAAAACCAGAAACATCCCAATTGTCCACAATAGAATAGATATAAAAATTACGATATGTTCATAAAATGGAATACTATATACCAGTGAGAATAAACTTGACTATTATACATTACTACATGGAAAACTCTCAACACAAGAATTCAATAAAAGAAACCAGACTCAAAAGGATATATTCTGTGTAATTCTATTAACATCAGAATAGGAGGCAGAACTAACCTATGGTGATAGTAATGAGGACACTGGCTATGGTTGGGGGGAGAGAACAATGAGTGGGGCAGGCATGAGACAGGCTCTGGATGCTAGACAAGTTCTATGGGGCTGGTTCTCAGGCAAATTCGCTATTGGAAAATACATTGAACTGTACACTTAGTTCTCTTTTGTCTATGAATATTAGACTGTGATAAGAAAAACTGCTTTAAAAATGTTTGGGATGGTCACTTGAGGATGAATCTATGAAAGTCTTAAAAATACACATTTACTATATTCCTTACAAAATAAAAGCAAGAAAATAAAGAAACCCTCTGTGATTTTTATACATTTTAAGCTAATACTAATAGGTACTGTGGGAGGCAGACTAATGGCCCACCTGAAGATGTCCATACCCTAATCCCTAAACTTGTGACTCTGTTCTTGTCCAGGGAAAAAGGGACTTTGTAAATGTGATTGAGTTTATTCTGAGGTTATCTTGAACGATCCAGATCATCACAATCTAATCATATGATTTCTTGAAAGCAGAGGACCTTCCCAGCTGTCGTCAGAGATGTACCACTGAAGAAAGGTTGGAAAGATGTGACGTAGCTGGCTTTGGAGATGGAGGAAAGGGGCCATAAGTCAAGGAATGTGGGTGGTGCTAACTAGAAACTGGCACTTGCCATCTGCCTCTACAAAGATTGGATCATGTTGGCACTTGCCATCTGACTCTGCTTGGGTTAAATTATGAGCCATTGCAGCCACTGACCTCCAACACACCCTGAACAGAGTTCAGGATGGAGGTCAGGAGTGAGGCACTCTGTGCCCTCAGAAAACTGGCTGAACAGACCTTCAGATAGCTAGACATTTCCAGGAAAAGATTTTATGAGCCCAATTCTTGCATCTCCTCCTATCTAGAAAAGTTCTCACACCATTAACAGTGACATCTGCTTCTCATGACCAGCAGCAGCCTCTGCCTAAATGTGTGCTTGACTGCATGTCCCCTTTTCACTGAAACCATATATAATACTGAGTTTTCCCCCTGGCTCTTTGGAACAGTTTCTCGGAGTTTTCTGGGATGCTGTCTCCTGGGCTATAGCCCGCATTTTGCCCCAAATAAAACTTAACCCACAATTCTAATATTGTGTGATTTTTATTTCAGTCGACAGTGGCTTCTAGAAGCTGGAAATGCCAAGGAAATAGATTCTCCCCTAGAGCCTCCAGAAAGGAATACAATCCTGCTGACTTCTTTATTTTAGCCCACTGAGACAGAGCTCTACGGTGAAGAATATGTGTTTCAACTGAGTTTATGAGAATTTGTTACAGCAGCAACAGAAAACTAATAAAGATACTGAGCATATAATTCCCATTCCCTTGCCAGCTCAAAACAGAAGGGTTTCTTTCCATCAAAAGCTTGAAAGAAAGGACAAGTTAGTTTTACTTTTTCTGCAGATAAAACACATTCTAAAGGAATTTGTGGAGCCTATTCCTTATTCAAATGTTCAGTGTTCTTATGATATTTTAACTCAAAATCCATCACTTTCCTCCCTTAACTAGAGTGCAGAGACCCTCTTACATACATCCCACAAGCCTTTCCTGTGGGGACGCAAGAGCTTCCTTGTCTCTCTCTCAAATTTATTGTGGTTTTATTCAATGAACATACTATATTTTTTCACATGCTGTCTCTCTTAATCTTCAGAGCAATATATTAATCATTCAAAAGACCCAATTAGATTTCTGACTAACAGATCTGATGGACTGCCTGGGGCTTGTTTGTCTCTGTTTATGTTTTCCCAAAATAGACTCTGAGACAAGGATTTGGGTGCAGGCAGTGTGTTTTGGAGAGGTTTTCAAGAAGAGTGGATAAGTACAAGGAAGGGAGGAAAGCTAACAATAAGTGTTTTCACATGAGGGCTGTAACTGAGCAGGATCCTGCGGGGCCTTCCAGGGTCATACCTCTACCCCATATCCTCTGCTGTAGCTCCTCTCTGAAGTACCCAGATAATAGTATCTCATGTAAATTTCCTGAGTTTTTCAGATGCTAAAAAAAGCCACCACCAAAGGGAAGAAATTAACTACTTGATGATTGAGAGCACCTGGCTCCCAGACCTTCTGGCACCTAGGGGTTGATAGTGTTGACCACTCTATTACCTCAGCATTAACCAGAGAATTGTGCATGAGCTGATCACATACCTGCAACTCCTCTCTTACCTGGCCTTTAAATATGCTTTGTTGAAACCCTTGGAGTAGTTTGGGGTTTCCTTGGGCATGAACCACCCCATCCTCCTTGCTGGGCCCTGTAGTAAATCTTTCTCTGCTCCAAACAGTGATGTTTCAATTGTTTGAAATTGGCCTTGTGGTGCTTCTGGCACATGAACTTCCCTTTGGTTACAGGTTACTGCTTAGGGGAACAGGACATGATCCCACTGGGTACTCTAGAGAAACTGAATGCACCTCAGAATTGTCCCATAGAGAAGGAAAGATATGGGGCATTTCTACACCATCTGCTGTCCCCCAGTGTTTGAGGACTGCTCCCAGGGATATGCGTCCCCAGCACGTCTGGCCTCACTGCACAGGCAGAGCACACCTCCTGGTCAGAGAACCTGCACAAGCACAGTGAGATGTAGGAGGGAGCTGGGAAGTGAGGAGACTGTCTGCCGGGGCCCCCAGGGAAGCCAAAGGCTACAAATGAGGCACTGACCATGTTCAGCATGGTGGGTACAATCTGTGTCAGAGCAAAGGTAAGTGGTGATAAATTTGATTATTCTTGACTTTCCTAATCACAATAGTGCACAAAATCCAGAGGTGTAAAAACTAAACTTAATTTGATCTTGGTTAAAAGTAACACGTTACCAAGCTTCTGAACACCCCTTTCTTGCCTACCCGTGGATGCTAGCATCTGGGCATAAAGAATCCCTTCAGGAAATACCACAAGATCATCATTATTTAATTAGATCTTTGCTTTCAATACACAAATGGCTGGTTTTTGTTGTTGTTGTTGTTGTTGTTGTTGTTGTTGTTTAATCTTCAACAAGGAGACCTCTTGAGTAGAAGATATGCAGGTGCTACTAACTCTTAGTTCCTTGAGGGTGGAAACTACTTATGTCTTGTTCATTGTTGTGTAAAAGAAAGCTTAGCAAATACCTTAATATATAGCAGTTATTCAACCATTTATTGAGTTTGCTGGTTGATCTGAAATACATTTAGTTATTTAAAGACAGGGAATCATATTCAACAGTTAGTCTGTGTTTCAGTGTTGATCAATGTCTTAGCCTGCTCAGGGTAAACTGGGTAGCTCATAAACAACAGAAATTCAGTTCAGGGAGCTGAGAAGTCCAAGACCAAGGCATCGGAAGATTTGGTATCTGGTGAAGGATCGCTCAGAGATCGCCCTTTCGAATGTAACCTCACCTGGCTGAAGGACTAAGGGAGCTGGTTATAAAGGCAATAATCCTATCATCAGGGCTCTACATTCCTGACCTAATCACCTCCCAACAGCCTCACCACCTAAACCATCATATTTGAGAGTTAGGATTTCAACATGTGAATTTGCAGGTGTTGGGGGTGGAGGTGGCATACAAACACTGAGACCAATAGCAATCACTATCTTTACACTCAAAGCTACCACTCACTCAGACAGACCTCCACACTTATTTTGACTGGACATGACATGAAACCATAGCCATCACTGTTTGTCCATATCCACAGTACCTGATGTCAAGTGTGTGGTGCGTTAGGATGATTTTGGGCACAGGGAAATTCACATCTTCCAATATGGCAAGGAGAACAGTTTCAGAAGTGAGAACATGTAGTGGATACTCCCTGAAGGTCAGTGTATGATGATCTACACTTGGCAACTGAGATTAGGAGGTGGTGCTGTTTGCAATGGGACTCTTCACAGTCAGAGCGATGGCATCACAGTGAAAACGGCACAGGGAACGGGACAGTGAGAGAACCCCAGGTAAGAGCCCGGCCCCGCCTTGCTCTCAATGACCTGAACTTTTCAGTCTTACTTAGCAAAGCTGTTTGAAGCTCTCCTAACTGAAAAGCCATTTGGGGAAGTGTTTTGTATGTTTTGACTCTCCACTTCAGCTAATTTCAAACACTTGGCTACCAGAAAGTTTGGGCATAGGTTAAGGAGGGAATGTATTCTCTCAGAGAGAAAGGACACACAGAGACTTGAGAGCCTTAAACACTCAGCTGCACACACCCCGGCTAGACTTCTATTTTCTCTCAAGTGTTTTGGGGAGCATGGTTGTGAAGGCTAAAACCCTTCAGCTAAACTTTGGTCCATCAAGAAATCACACCAGACTGAATTCATCCTGCTTCATAAGAGAAAGAGAAAGTGAAAGTAAACACAGCTGAGATCCTGGGGGATGGGGAGTGGATGGCATCTCCCCTGGGACAGGAAGAATGCCTCTCTGTTTGAAAAGAGACTTCTTTTTGGTGTTTAGTGGGGCATTGTTATAGCTTCCAGCTTGATTTGGGGCCACAGTCTCTCTTTGAAACTTGACATCACAAGCATTCTTTTCTAAGACACTCCAGAAAGGGTGGCTTACTGTTACAGGCTGCACACGGGAACCCGTCTTTGAGTTGTTTCCCCTCTTGATACTTTAAAAAAAAATTCTGGCTCCTGCTGGGACAGAATGTTTGATGGGAACTTTCTGAGGAGGAGGAGGAACCCAAGAAATGTTTCCAGCTCGTTCAAAGAGGCAGCTGGTCTGCTGGCCACTGGTAAACAGGCAGTCCCCACTTCCCACGTGATGCCCAGGCCCTGGGCTCCACGCAGCTGGGGTCAGCTCACCTGCTTCAGGAGCAGATCAGCACAGCCACACAGGTAGCTTCACTGGTGGAACCGAGAAGCTGGGCAGGGGACCCGTGCCATGCTCCATCACTCATCCATGCCCAGAGAACCAGGGGAAGTCAGATTGTTCTAAGATCACAGGACAGGTGCAGCTGGCTGGTGGCCAACCAGTGGAGGGGCCAATTCAGTGGAGGAAATCCATGCATCCAGTGAAATGAACAAGCTGAGGGAGACTCTGGAACCTGGGTGGTGTGTGAAGAGGCTGTGGTCTCCAGAATGTGTTCTCCTCTTAACAAAAGGCATTACCCTAGACTTGGATGTGTCCACCATAACCCTCAGGGCTGGCCTGTCACAGCTGAGTATCCTTTGAAGAAAAAGCCCTCAACTCTCATCATTCACATGAGGACAACCATGCTAATACCCACCACCTCTCCATCACTGCCTCGAATCAGACCACTGCCACTGCAGATGCTCTTTGCCCTTGAAATGCCCGTAACACTGGCCACTGGCCGACTCCTCCTCTGGAGCACTCTGACCTTGAGGGCTCTCACTTGGGTAGTGATGCTCTCAAAGCCATTCTCGTCTCTCCTTTATCTTTGTTTTGCCACCACCTTCCAGTGTCTGAGTTAGACACTTAGCTAGATGGTTACAACCACTCCTAAGTAAGGACAAAAGCCAGGATACTAAAGGTTCATTACTAAGTGCTCCTACAAGATTGTAAGGAACTTTGGACACTGAAGCTTCCCAAGGATCAGCAGGAAGTATCAGGGCAGCTGCTGCCTTTTCTGACAGTTCCTTCTGGAAGGACATCCAGAGCCTGTTGGCTCAGATATATTTAGGTATTCCTGAGTTGAAACTGGCCTCCACTGAGAGCCTCAATTATGGCTTAGAAAATATTTTCTGGAAAGATGAAACCTTGCTGTGTTTTTAGTTTAGTCAGACAGACAAAGGCCCATTTTCTCTCCTGTGATGTGGATGTAGTTGTCTTTACTATCATGGTCCTTAGTCACTGGTTTTAGTTCATTTTGCTTTGGGGACCTTAAACAAACTAGGTCTTGACCCAAAACCTTGCAGTTTAAACCTAGTCCTCTTAGAGCACTCACTCTTAGAACCCAGCCACCAGGTTTGAAGGAAGCCCAGGTGCCCAGGAGAATCCCAAGTAGAGAAACATCGTGTCCTTGCTGTGCTCCTAGCTGAGATGCAGCGCCAGCTTGTGTGCTGTGTGAGTCAGCTGTCTAAGAAATGGGTCCTTCAGCCTGGAGGTCTGTCTACTCTGAGACTTCCCCACTGAGCCCTGCCCACATTACAGATTCTTAAGCAAACAAATTATTCTTCTAAATATGGTGGTGGTTTGTTAAGCAGCAATAAGTAAGCAAACACATAGCTATTCTATTTCATTAAAAATGTCTAGAAAATCAATTTGCAAACTCCTTATAACCATTTTCAGTGCTGAGATTTACCTTTTGAGGAGACAGTTTGTTTTCCAAAGATGCCTTTCCCTATGCTTTATACTTTTGTTCTATTTTGTGTTTTGCATAAAGCCTGTTTGCTTAAGATGAGTGTCTAGTCTAGTCAAATACAATGAACTCAAGTATCAGCACTGCAAAAGTTTGATCATTTGAGTGCTGTCAAATCTGAAGTGTGATTATTCAGTCTGAGGAGGATGGCAACTTATGTTATCTATGGAGAAATAGCAAAGAAGCTGTGTGTGTTTTCAGATAATTTGTACATTAAATGAATACTTGTGTTTAAGTATATCACTTATTAGAAATTAATTTTAGCTGTTTGTAAATTTGTAAATATCAATTTTAAATTAATTTTAGCTCTTTGTTTCTCTTCAGAAACACTATTAGAGTTAGATTGACATTGACTTAATTATTCTCAAGGAATCTACTACATTTATTTTGAAATACACTTAATTTAATATTTTACTAAAATTTTTCACCTCTATCTCATTTGGCCTGAACTAATGTAGTTTTCCTGGAATTCTAAAATTTACCAACTTGTAAATTTGTGTGAGAAGACGTGGTTGCCACCATATTAGAAACAGTCATTGGCTTGCTAATTCACACTTTAGATTAAACATTTGGGGGAAAAAACAACCAAACAAACACTACGAGCATAGCTCCAGGAAGTATTCAAAATGGTTCTCCACAGTCTCCTTCATCTGTCCCATTCAAGAGTTTTGCCACATTGAAGATCATATGATTGCAGCAGAGGCTGAGATTACAAATGCCTTAGAAGGCTGGCAGGGCCAGGTGTGGACAACAGGAAGTGGTAAGAATGGGTTTACCTGAACAAAGCTCATTGTCACCTGAGGGAACTCAGGCTCTGTGTTGACAGATCTTTTAATTTTCGCAAGAAGCTGAAAATCTAGATGGGGTGGGAGTTTTAGGTGTTTACATCTAATCTTTCAAAATTCCAATGGTGTAGATTTCAAGGAGACATTGCTTCCAGCCAGAAATCTGTCATCTCTGAACTACAGGCAAACAGGGTGAGAAAAATAAGAGATGATAAGTAAGGTCCTATTTTCATATACACATTTAGGAAGAATGATTCAGGGAATTTGGACCTTCTTAATTCAGACTTTATATTTTTTAAAAGCAATACATATGTATTACATCTTCATTTTCCCGAATGGTTGTATGAACACATGATCCTGGAGTGTGCAAGTTTAAGGAACAGTTATGACCGACCACTTGTACTAGGTTTCCCTGACTAACCCTGATTTCATATATTAGGTGCGAAATTGTCAAAGAACTGCACTGTTTTACTGCTCAAACTTCATTCGTTTAACCTCATAGGAAGTGACACACAAACCTTTTGTTAGACGATGCATTTGTGTAGCTTGGTCACCATTACTGTTCTCCAGATGTGGTACAACTGGGCCTTCAAAAGTTGCCCAGGAAAATGGCCACATGCAAGTCATGATTGCCCTGTTAACTCCAAGCCATCCCTGACTGTTCTTCCTTTGCCGTGTGAATCTTAGCTTTTGGAAGTCAAGTGTCCTTTGAGAAGCTGATAGGCGCTGCTATAGAAAAATGAGTCTGTCTGTGTTACAAAATTTTCCATGTAGAGGGTCCATGTCTTTCCAGACTTTCTGGACTCCCCAGGTTAAGAATCTCAGCTTTCACAACCCAGTTAGAAAAACCAGCAAATCAGCGTTTCCAGAGAATATAAATTCATAAGCTGATATACCAAGGAGAGAAACCCACACATTAGCCAAAGTGACTCAGACAACAAGCCCACATGTGTTATTCATTTATTTATAGATTTGTATTAGAATTCTGCATTCCACTTTATAATACATTCATGTTTCTTTTACAATAAAACTACTTTTATATCCTCCCTTAAAACCTTTAGTTAAACTTGAACTCCACAGAAAAATATTTCTTTCCTGATAGCTTTTCACACCCCAGAACCCCTCATGATTTCCCAAAGAAATGCTTAAGGCAAAATGATAGCCGAAAGACCACAAGTTTTGACATTGGCTAGAACTGGGTTTGAGTTTTAGCTTTGCCCTTTACTAGCTGTGCTGCATTGGGAAGGTAGCTTCATGTCTCTGATCCATA
This sequence comes from Camelus bactrianus, assembly GCF_048773025.1. NCBI lineage: Eukaryota > Metazoa > Chordata > Mammalia > Artiodactyla > Camelidae > Camelus > Camelus bactrianus. Next base: position 48,663,208 of record NC_133557.1, on the reverse strand, counting down.
TACCTCACAAGGCAAGGGGAAGATTAAATGAGATTGCATACGTAAGGCTCCCAGTAACTATCACATGTAGAGTAGATACCCAATAAATGGTAGCTATTATCAATTAAAGTTAGCCTCCAGCTCTCTCTTCCTCCTCTGTTGCTATTATAGATGAGTGTTCAGGACAACGCCTGGCATATAATAGGCACTCAGTAAGTGACAGTCTTAAAGCCTTGAATTTCCTCAATCAAAATTGACACCCCAATCCTCATTTCTCTTGGCCTGTCAGTAGCTCTTGACACAAGTCATCACTCCTTCTCCTTAAAGCACCTTCTCTTGGCTTGCAGGTTGTGACCCTCCTATATCACTAGCCATTCCTCTGCAGTTTCTATTCCTGGTTTTCCTCTTCTCCTTGACCTTTCAACAATGGAGTGACCTATTGTCAGTCCTTGTGCCCTTTCTCTTTTCTAACTGTATATCTCTCATGATGGTCTGACCTTGTCTCATCACTATATGTACATATACACACATACCTATACATATATATTATACATATATGTTATATATATAATATACACATGTGTATATACACATATGTCATTTCCAACTGCCTACTTGATCTTTCCACTTGGATGATCAAAAGGCATCAGAGTTGAACACTGGACCTCCAGATACCCCCTCCGTCTGTCCCAAACCTGCTTCCCTTATAGTTTTTCCCATCTCAGTAAATAACAATGCTATCCTTCCAGGGGCTCACACCAAAAATCTGGGCATGGCTCATGACATCTCTCTTTCATTCTACATTCAGTGAGTCACCAATCCATGATCCTACCTTTAGGCACCTCCCAAATCTGACCATTCCTCACCTTCCCCACAGCAGCAACTCTGGTCTCAGCCACCACAACCTCTCACCTTGATTGTTACGGGAGCCTCACTCCTTCTCCTGGTGCCCCAGTTACTCATTGCTGCATAACAACCCATCCCAGCTCAGAGTGGCATTAAACAACTGCCACTTTGTTATGCTCATGGGTTCTGCTGGGCAGGAATTCAGAACAGACAGTGGGGCAGCTCTTCCCTGTTCCATGATATCTGGGATCTCAGTTGGCTTGGCCTTGAATGGCTGGACCAGGAGGATTTGCCTGCAAGATGGCTTCCTCACCCTCGTGTCTGGCACCCAGGCTGGGATGGGTGAGAAAGAGGACAAGCCCGGACTGTGGACTGTGTGCCCCGCGTGGCCTCTTCAGCAGGGAGGGCTCCTCGAGGGTTTTCTAGTAAATAAAGTGGAGGTCTCCAGGCCCTTTATAACTGAGCCTCAGAGGTCAGCTTCACATCCACCCTGCTCTATAGGTTGAAGCAGCTCCAAACAAGCCAACCATCTCTGGGGGATGGAATTGTCCCACCTCTCAGTGGGACTATGATTAAAGAATCCATGAACATGTTAATCTGGCCATACCCCACCTCCACCTCCACCTCCGCCCGCCCCTCCGCTACCACCAGCAAGACTCTCTCAACACAGCAGCCTGCGTGACCCTGCTGAAATAACGTCCAGATCTCACTCTTCTGCCCGAATCTTTCCCATGGCTTCCATTCCAGTCAGAGTAAAAGCTCAAATCCTTACAATGGCCTCAAGGCCCTGTGGCTTGGTCCTCTGACTCACCTCCTGCTCTTTCCCGGTGCTCCCTGTATTCCAGCCACACTAGCGCCCTCAACCCTGCATCCTCCCACCTGGGGACTCTGCACTTGTTTCACGTTTGCACTTCCCAGACTTCCCAGTGCCTGTGCCTCCCTCCTTTCAAGTCCTTACTCAGATGCTACCTTCTTTGTGAGATTAAACTCACAATCCGATGAAAATTGCAAACCTCCTTGCTTCCGGCTCTCTTTCCAGCTTGTTTCCTTTAGTATTTAATACTATTTACACACACACACACACAAGCACATACACATGTGCACACACACGTGCATACATTAACTTATTTCCATCTGTTGTCTGCCTCTGGCTCTAGATTGTGAGCAGAGGTTTCTATCTTACTGACCACTGAATCCCCAGACCCTAGACCGGAGTCTACATAGCTGCTCAGTAATAGTTGTAGAATGAATAAAGTCCACCTGTTCTTATTAATCTATTGTTTGTAAGAACTCTGATTTCAGCTTGTTTTGTTTGTTGTTCAAATTGCCATTTGCTGTCCACAGGCCTGGTTCTTTAAAAGACTGAAAAGGCTGCGCTCATATGATACATGGGCTTCTTGTAGACTTCTAACATCTGACTAATTGATATATTAATTAATTAGTGATTTAATTAATTAGTAATTGAAGGTTTCCTGTCCTTTGTTGGAGAACATGACCACTACTCACTGCCTTCTTTTTAAAAAATCACTAAATCACTAGACTATTTTGTGTAACCAGGTAGCTACATGGTTTTATATCGATATCCAGATATTTTGTATACGCCAAGCCTAGAGTCAGGGAACATGCTTTAAGCAAGTGGAACTTTTGGAAGAAAATGAAAATAGAAATTAAATGTTATTGATTTATCCCAATGATTCTACTACCTCTTAGCAAGAGATGAAATGTGCCTGGATTAGAGGGGAAATGACTAATACCCCAGGGTATGTAAACCTGTCATCTAGTCATAATAAAATTCTGCATTCTCAGGGTTGAGTGTCCAATAAAATTCATTATAATCTGCTTTCCCACCCATGACCCTTTATATGAGATTATTTTTTAAATTTTGTTTAATAAACTTTTGCATCATACTCTATGCTAAAAATTTTATAAATACAAACTTACGTGATCCTTACAAATGCATGCGTTTGAGACTGTTCCTATCCTCATTTTTTTATATGAGACAACTGTTCATACAAAGGTTAAGTCAGTTTGCCTAAGATTAAACTTCTAGTTAGTAGTACAGACTGGCCTAGGGTCTGTATTTTTATCACTAGAAAAAATGCCTTTTCTTCAAACATTTTATTGTGACTATTTGCCAACTTACAGAAAAATTAAGAGTTCTACAATGATTGCTCATATTCTTACCACCTAGATTCTACAATTAACATTTCACTATGTTTATTTCATCACATGTCTGTCTGTCTCTCCCTCTAGCCAGCCATCAAGCCATACGTTTAGTACATTTTGAAGAAAGAGGAAAAAGTAATACACTTCACCCTTAAACCCTTCCACATGAATGTCATTAACCAGGCTTCAATATTTGCCCATAGTTCTGTTTTTTTTTTTTCTTCTTTTGAGGCAAAATTTGCATATAATGGAAGGCACAACTCTGACATATATACCATTCAATGATTTTTGACATTTTGGTTTCTCTTGTGGGGTTTCACATATAGTTTTAATGGTTGAAAGATGTTACAAAACCATTCACCCAACATTGGACAGTTTAATCTCTAGATAAAAGAACTGAATAATGTATGAATTGGCATCTAATGAGGTAAAGGAATGGTTTAGCAGAAGACTGCCTCACTTGTGAAACTCTCCTGTTGTACACCTATAAGTCCAAAGGGATCAAGAGCCATTTTCCACTTTGGTCTTTAGTCTAATCCAGCTAGCAGACAGGGAACTTACTTTCGAAATTCTCATGTTCTGCTTCAGAGCTGGGGGAAGGTCAGAGTCCTGCTTCTCTAGGGGGACATACCGGCTCTGGGTAGGGAAGTAGCCTCTGGCCTTCCCGGCCTTCCTCTTCCAGCATGGAATCTCCACCCTACTGGTGAGCTGGGGTAAGGGCAACTGAAGCCCCACTATTCTCAGCATTCCATGCCTGGAGTAGCGCCTCTGCCCTAAAAGTGGGTGTTGAGTGAAGGGAGTGAGCCCCCAATCTTTCAGTCATGCTTGCATGGAGGTTATGGCTTACTCCTCTCAAGGAAACAGCATAGTCCTGGACTGGAGCTGGGGGAGTTGAGCCTCATCTTTGTGACCATACCTGGACAGTGTGGAACTTCTGCCATGCTGAGTGAGTGGAGGCGGGGGAGGGAGAGAGTCATGGCTCCAGATCCACAGGGGCTGCCAGTTGTTTTCAATACTTAACAGATTTTCTTCAATAAATGTTTCTTTATGTGCTGTGTGCCCTTAAGACAATGCTCTGATATTTTAAATGGTTATATTTTTATCATTCGTCCCAGTTATGTTTGTACAACGTAATCGCTAGAAAGGTCTCATATTCCGTATTACTCATGGTAATTCCATTTCCCTATTAAAAATCTAACAACTGCAGTGTAGATAGAGACTCATTTGCAGAATGCCAGTATCCTTGGAAGTTTGTGTTCTTCCCGGGAGACCTCAGGGTAGTATCTACCCAACTCTCAAAATGTGGAACATTCTGTATTCATTCCACTTTAGAAAGGAAGGTGGCCCTCTCCTTACCTCCAGTGTTCTAGGTTTCCTTCAGCACTTCCTTATCACAGGGGCTGTCTTATTCCCAAACATCCTACTCTTGTAGTGACAAAAACCTGAAAGCCTCTACATTCTCACCTCAGCTTTTCTTCCCATGGACCAACCCAACAGCATAGGAGGGTGTGCCATGTTACACAGGAAATCTCAGTCTGAAAACAAGAATTGGCTGGTGAATGGGTGATTAGTCTGCGGAATGAACTTGTTTGCAGATTTGCTCATCCCTTTTTATCCTGCCCCAATGAACTAGAACAGAACAATGGTCTTCAGCACAAGCTTTTCAAGTTCTGGGGGGGAGAAATGCTACTGAGGCCATCTGTGTCATGATGATGAGAGTAATCACATGGGCTATTCATCCCACTTCCCTCAGGGCCCTTGTTCCAGGAATTACATTACCTCTTACCTTTATCCCATTACCCTAATCTATTGAATACTTTCTTCAGTTCCTAAATATGCTCCATGTTCCTTTGTTTCCAAACATGCGTCCCCCACTGTAAGTATCTAAATCCCCCACCTTCTCTCTACCCCTCTTTCATCAGCTCACTTGTGTAGTCACAACTCCCTGTTCCATTGCCTCCACACTCCCTTTCTTCTTAAATCCCCGCTGTCTGATAAACCCACTGGGAAAAGGAGCTGATAACACCACCTGGTGTTTTCTCATGAGAGTCCTCATGTACAGTGGTCTTTCTCAGTCTCATCATCTCAGCCCCCTGTCCATGCCTTTTACTCACCTCCTCCTCCCCTCTCACTCTGTCTCCCAGTGGGTCCTCATTCTCCTGCTTCTCCCTATGTGTAGGTATTGGCCAAGGTTCTATACGTATTCTTTCTCTTCTTTCCCTTTCTCTAAAAGCAGCAGCATCTATTCTAAGAGTTTCATCTATCATCTCAGAAGATTTCATAAAAATCAGAACATTTAATGAGTATTTATTCTGGGGGAGGTACTTTGCATATATTATCTCATTTCATTTTCAAAAGAACCTTATTTGCTCTATTTTACACTTGAGGCATTTGAGGGCAAGAGAAATTAAGTGACTTTTATAAGGTCATAGAGTCAGCAAGTGAAAGTGCCAGGATTTGAACCCAGGCAGTCTCCCCATTGCCTAAGCCCTCTCCACCCTCACGCTCTACCGCCACCAAGACTGGGATCAAATGCCACCTCCTTCAGGAAGCCAATCCTGATCACCCAATGGGATATGGTCCCTCCATTTGTGTTACTTTTGGGATGTCTATTTTTGCTCTGTGTTATGGTCATTTACACTGCTCCCTTCCTCCCACCACATACGCCATTACACTATCAGCTCTGGGAGAAAGAAACCATATTAATTGATTTCATATCCCCTCTAATGTTAACCTAGGGCAGTAAAAATAGGCAGCCAGTAAAAGACTGGCTAATTTGAATGGAAGAGTAATGGTCTTCCCAGCACATCCCAACACCCTGTGTATGTCTAGATGTGTCAGGAATGCAGGAAGTAGACACATCCCTGGGGTGTCACAGTGTCCCAAATGACCAGGCACCCTGGGAATGGGGCTCAGGATTGATTCATTTTCAAGACTCTGAAATTAAAAATAGAACATAGAAGGAAAAATGAATTACTGGTAGACAGAACAAAGAAAGGAAGAGTGTTAGCGATCACCGTGCTGTGTTGGCCTCGGCCAGCAAACTTATCAAGAAGATTTAGGCTTCACTGACTTTGATGGGACTAAATCTCATAATTTAAAAGAACTATCCAACTCCAGATTGAGAAATCCTTCTCAAGAGTTGTGACTGACATCAGTTTTAAATAAAGACATATGGTAAATGAGTCACTTTTCCTCAGTTAAGAAAGACCTGTGATTTCCAAATAGCTTTGATCTCCATGAAGGCATCTCATTTTCTCTCTGCCAAATAAAATTACATCAAATTAAATTTAAAATAATAAAGTTATAGAAGAGCGAGTAAAGTAGATATTCATTTGGGTCAATGGACATTGTTGGAAAATTCTCCTATGTAATATAACTATCTTCCAGAACAAGTCATGGGGCAAAAAAAGAAAAAGAAATAGTTACACAGGTCCAGCTTATGCACCCAACTGAGGGTCTGATTTGCATCTGTAGGCAGTCTGTTACATACAGCACAGGTTTGCCTCAGAGCCAATGCAAGCAGAAAGTTCCCATAGATTTCAGGGGAGATGCCCTGCTTGATTCGGCCACATATGGAGCTCTGAAGTAGATATAGGGCCAGGGAAGGGAAAAAGGAGAACCCGCTGAGCCTCCTAGGATGGCCTTGAATGTCCTGCAAGTTTCTCTTCCATGTGTGCCAATGGGACTTCGCCATCCTCTAAGTCAGCCAAAGGGGTTAATTTGAGTGAGCTGCTAAGTCAGGGCTCTGAAGTCACCCACCCTGGGCACCCTTCACTCACCATTTGTCTATGGCACCCTTACCAGCAGGGAGTCCTGAAGCTTCCTGCTCTTTTTATTTTGTGCTTTATCACATTCACCTTCAACTGTGGTGCACACTGGGCCTCAGAGTCATTGAGGACCAGATCTTCTATTTCAGTGAGGCCTCTCTTACTTCCTGCATATCTAACTGCCCAGCAAACGTGTCCACTTATGTGAGCAATCAAGACTCCAACTCAGCAGGTCTCATGCATTCTCATCTTTCCCCTTGTAAGTAGTCCTCCTTCTAAGTCCCTCTTTCTTCTTACCAACACTACAATGATGCTCTTCAAAAATACTTCTATATCCTCTCCCTTGACCTCACACCTAACCAGTTACAGCATTTTATCACATCTTTTTCATGAGGATCTCGGTCCTTTTTGTTAGAGTCTGGACACATATAGGAAGTAAGGAAGCCCCTTGCACAGATGTGGAAAGAACCAGGAGGTGGATTTTAACTGGGTCAGGAGTTAACCAAAAATGCTGGAGACAGATGTGGTCCAAAGATCATGCACAGAACAGAACCAAGAAAGGGAGCCAAAGGTTGGCACTAGAATACAAAGATCGCCATCCATCAGACCTACAGGACAGGTGTGAGGACCTGGAGGGAGGTCAGGAAGTCAGGAGCAGGGACGGGGTCTGTCTTGTTCATCCTGGAAACTAACACGTTGCCAGTTCATGGAAGACATCCAGTAAGTGGCCTATATTCCCAAATACACAGCATTTGTTATAACCTTTCCTTCACCTTCCATTCAAGACTTCACATTAAGCAATGCTTTCTCATTTTCATCATTTTAAACCACCAGGTAGCATTTGGGGAAGAAGCATTAGACAAAAGCAACATCCGTTAATGTTAGTCTGGCTTGTCTAGAGAGTAACCTGGTATAATGGATAAATAAAGAGTCAAGGAATTTTAATAAGATTTGATAATATTTTGTGAGGTTTAACTTAACAATTCAAGTGTAAAGTGTCTTTATAAAATGAGTTTTTAAAATTGTTTTAAAAACATGTAATGTAGATTAAAAATATTCATCTACCAGATAGATTTTTTTTTGATTACTACATATTTTGTGACTTGTGATAGAACTTTTAGTGACTAAGTCACATAGAGGCTCCAAAAATACTGCATCTCAAACAGTGTGGAGGAAATGAAAGCAATACAGTCTAGAAAACTGTTGGTGGAATCAAATGGCGCTTACAGTATGAGAGCGGGAAAAGCAGTATTTCTAACTGGCATGATTTTATATAATGCATCATTCTAAAAATTCATGTGTAAGCTAAATTAATAAAGTAAGTATGAGTAGACATTTGACAATTTTCCCTAAATCACTAAAAGTTATACATTCCAAATGGTCAAAACACTTCTTGAGGATCATCTCGTTGGGAAACTGGGAATCTGATGACTGCATTATATTTGTTGAATAAAAAAAATGAATGGATGTGTAAATATTTATTAAAGACAAAAACTTAATTAGGAGGTTTGGGAATAATTTATTCACTAATGCACTGAGCAAAAATTGAGCTACTATCTGTAAACCAATTAAACAGGAATAAGAATGGTTTGATATTAAAAGTCTACTTTCCACTGGAATGTTGGCACCTAGAAAAAGAGAGAAATATTTTCTTTAACTTTATACTATGAAAAATTTTAAATATGCAGAAAAGCAAAAAATATATGAGAATAACCCATATAACTCCCATCTGGATTCAACAGTTATTAACATTTTCACAAAGTTGCTTTTAGTATATGTTTAATTTTTGATGAACCATTTAAAAGAAAATTACATCTTCACTTCTCTTAATACTTCAGCATGCATCTACAAAGATTAAAACATTCTCCCATGCAAGTATAATGCTATTATCACTCCTAACAAAATGAACAATTCCTTAATAATATATTTTTTCAGTCCCCATTTGGATTACCACAGTTATTCAAAATATGTATTTTTACCAGGTTTTTTACAAAAACCAAAAAAGAGGATCTAATGAAAGAACTCACAGTAAACTTTGTTGTCTCTTAAGTCCCCTCCCCCACCCTTTTTTCTTTTTTCCAGCTTGATTGAGTTACAGTTAATATATAAAAATTGTATGTATTTGAAGTGTACGACGTGATTTGATATATGTGTACATTATGAGATTATTACCACAGTCGAGCTAATTGACACATCCATCACTTCACTTAGTTACCTGTGTGTGTGTGTGGGAGGGGGGTAATGAGAACATTTTAGATCTACTGTCTCAGCACATTTCAAGTGTGCTATACAGCATTACTAAGTATAGTCACCATGTTGTACACCAGATCCCTAGAACTTCTTCATCTCAAACTGAAGGCTTGCACCCTTTGAACAACATCTGCCCACTTCCCCCACCGGCCCTACCCCAGCCCCTGGCAACCCCCACTTTTACTCTCTGTTTCTATGAGTTAAGCTTTTTTAGATCCCACCTATAAGTAAAAGCATGCAGTGTTATTCTTTCTGACTTATTTCGCTTAGCATAATATACACTGAGTTCACCCATGTTGTCACAAATGACAGAATTTTCTTTTGTGTGTGGGAAGCTGAATAATATTCTAATGAGTATGTGTGTGTATGTATACACAGACCACATTTTCTTTATCCATTCATCCATCGACGGACACTTGGGTTGTTTCTGTTATCTTGGCTGTTGTGAATAATGCTGCAGTGAACATGCGCGTGCAGTTATTTCTGCATGATACTGATTTTATTTCCTATGAATATATACCCAGAGGGAGATTGCTCCATCATTTGGTAGGCCTTTAATTTTTTGAGGAATTTCCATACTTTTTTCCATAACGATTTTAACAATTTACATTCTCACCAATAGTGCACAAGGGTTCCCTTTTCTCCACAGCCTAATCAATGCTTCTTACCTCCTTCCTTTTTGATAACAGCCGAGCTAGTAGGTGTCAGGTGATATCTCTTTGTGACTTTGATTTGCATTCCCTGATAATTAGTGATATTGAGTGCTTTTTGTGTACCTGTTAGCCACCTGTCTTCTTTGGAAAAATGTCTATTCAGGTCCTTTGCCTATTTTTAATTGGGTTATTTGGCCTTTTTGTGTTGTATGAGTTCTTTATATCTTTTGGCTATTAACCCTTTATCAGATATGTGTTTGCACATGTTTCCTCTCATTGTGTTTCCTCTCATTCCCTTTTCATTTTGTTGATCATTTCTTTTGCTATGCAAAACCTTTTTATTTTTATGTAATCCCATTTGTTTATATTTTGCATTTAAGAACCAGGCTTGTTGTGATGTAGAAAATTGCACATTGTGAATTAATTTATCTGGTATTTCTTGTGAAATAGAATTTAGGTATTAGAGTTTGCTTAAATTCAGGTGAAATATTTCATCAGTGTACTGAATATCATATCATGTTAAGAGCACAGAATGGTGAGCTTTTCTAACATCTGTGATGTAATATGACCACCTGGTTAAGGTTGTAACCCCAGGTTTGTGATTGGGGAAGTAACCTGCAGAGTCACAGTTTGGCATCTTGCAAAAGCCCTACTCTTTATTAACTTTTTCACTTAATGGATTTGGAATCTGTTGATAATTTTTGCCTGAATCAATTATTTCATTAGGAGTTGTAAAATAAAATGGACTTTTCTGATTAGCCTCTTCAATGATCAGTTTCTACTTTTCTCCAAGCAGCTTTTACAATCTTAAATTAAATATGTTCTTGAAATGTAAAAGGTTGAAAGTCCAAACTTTGAAGGATCAGAGTTTATCGTAATGGGAGAGTTCTAACCTTCAATTTTCTTTTGTCTTTCCAGCAAAACGGAAATTCCAATTTCTATAAGCCAACAGTTGAATCCTTTGAAGAAGTACTTCTTTATGCTGTGGTTTTAACTTACATGGGATATGGAATTAGAACACTGTTTAGCTATCATAGAGATTTTTTGAGAAACCAGGGAATAGAAAAATGCAAAGCAACTGTAGAGGGAGAAGAATCAAAGTTAGTTATGAGCACCTCCCTGGATCTCTGTCAATGCCTATGGTTCTTGAAAGTGTTCTCACAGTGGTGAGCATGTTCACATCCTAAAAAGAGTGACACACTTAGGAACTATTTAGTAAATTTTATTACTCTGTACCCTCTAGAACCCTCTAAATATCCCTTGTGTATTCATGGACTTGTTCTTTACAAGTATGTATTGAGCAACTACTATTGGCCAGATTGAGCTAAGGGTTTTCTTGTACATTATTATATTTATTTTTTGTAATAACCTCATGAGATATATATTAAAATACAATTTTAAATATGAAAAATGGAAATATAAAAATGGGCACATCAGTGCTCTGATCTAGTTGTAGGTTGAGTATTATTTATGTTCCTGGAATAGAAAAGTAGGTTTGAATGAAATGTGTGATTATAATTTCATCTACATCAGAGTTTCTCAACTTTGGCACTACTGACATTTTAAACTGGCTAATTCTTTGAAGTGGGGCTGCCCTGTGCATTGCAGGATTTTTAACAGCATTCTTGACCTCGACCCACTAGATGCAATTAGCACTCTGCCACTTACTTATAACAATCAAAACGCCTCCAGACATTGCCAAATGTCTCATGGGGTGCAAAATCACCCTCAGTTTAGAACCACTGATCTAGATCCTTTCAGTAGTTAACCTACAAAAGTCTACATCATCCCCTTTTCACACAGAGCTAACAGGACAACCTGGAAAATACTCAGAGATCTGGGAAGAGCCTGTGTCCTATTAACATGTTTTCCAAAATTGGTTCATATGATTTATGATGACATGAATCTCTTTTTCCCAAAAATTGCTTTGGAATGTATGACTGTGGGCATGGATTATCCCACGTGATGGAGCCGTGAGCACATCCAAGCAAAGAACATAGGTGAGACATGGACTTCCATGTAATGAGAGAACCTCAAATCCTGTAACTTAGTGACTAGTGCCTGCAGTAAGATAAACTCCTGTATGAAGTAACACAACCATGAACAAATCATGCAGAACACTTATTTTGAAATTAGCTTAGGTCAAACATATTGCCCTCACAAGGAAATCAGGCCCAGTTTTATCACTTCACTCTCTCCTACCTTTGGCTGGTATTTGAGCACATGCTCTACACCACCTAAGGGCAGCTAACAGAAAAGAAACGAGAAGTCCTTCATCAGAGAGTTTGAAGCCTGGTGTGTAAAAACAGACTCTTGAGCAACACAAATGATAAAAGTGATGATGAGGGGGAAGGTGATATGGGAAAAAAGGATCTGTGCCCTGTGATTCCCTTAGGAAGTCACAAAGGCATGATGCTGGGACTTTAATGTGAGCAGGAATCTGCTGAGTGAGCAAAGGTGCAAAAAAGACACTCTTGAAGAGTCAAGTCAGATTTGTTTTGAGCATGTATTTTGTGAAAGACACTGTGCTACAGTCTGGAGATAGAAGAATAACTAAGGAGATACCGTTCTTACCTTCATAAAGTTAACTATAAAAAAAGCAGTTGCAGCAGAATTTGATAAGAGATACCACAGAGGTAAGTAGATGCCATCAAGGAAGCAAAGAAGAGAAACATTTAACCTAAACTTGGTGTTCAGTGAAGGCTTCTGGGAGGAAGAGGAAGTTAAATTGACATCTAAATGCTGAAGAGTAAGTAGTAAGATAAAGAGTGAGGCAAGATGTGATGGAAGGCGTTATCAGGGAGAGGAAATATGGTGCAATATAGCCAAGAAGTAAGATAAAGCATTGTCCACTTAAGGAACCAAGGAATTCTAATGACCAGAATGTTGCGAGTGAGGGTGGGAGGACGTGGGGAGAAAGATTGTTTGAGAGGCAAGCAAGAGCCACACACTACAGTGGGTTTTTATAAGCCATGGTCCTTTATTATAAGAACAAAGGGAAGGCATTGAAGGATTTCAGGCAGAAGAATGTAGATTTGCAGATTAGAAAGATCACGTTCCCTGCCCTATGAAAGATGGATTGCAGGAGGACAACACAGGGACCAGAAAACTAGCTATGAGGCTGATGCAGAAATCCAGGTTTAAAACAAACAAACAAACCTGTGCACAGGGTAGTGATAATAGGGATGGCGATAATAGACCAAGCCAAGGGATGTTTAAGAGATGGATTAGGGATGATTGATTTGACTTGGGGAATTAGGGAGATGCACAAATCAAAGACCCCACTAGGTTTATGACTTGAACAGCTGGGTAGAAAGAAGGTGATATCATTCATTGAGATGGGGAATAGAGAAGGAAGGGTTGGTTGGAGGGGGAAAGTGGTCTATTTAGTTTTCACAAGTTGAGTTTAAAGAATTGGCAGCTGGATATAGAGGTCTAGACTTCCAGAGAAAAATCTAGAGGTGCCCAGAGATGGACATTGCGGCACCTTATGCAAACCTGGAGCATGTTAACAGTAATCAAAGCCACAGAAGCCAATGAGATTTCCCAGGGAAGTTTCATAGAAGGAAAAAGATAAAGGGTGAGAAGAGAACAAAGAACTTTAGAGAATTTAATGAATGTTAGAGATGGAATTTCGATTCAAGACTGAAAGCAAAGTGGCGATAAAAAGCCTTAAAATTGTCTAGGAAGAGATAATTTGTGCTTGAAATGGGGAAGAGGGAGATGGAATGAAGGAAAGGAAACTAATTAGATATATTGGAGGTAGAATCAATAAGCTTTGGTGCTGGACTGTATGAGAAATAGGACAGTGGGAGGAAACCAGGATAATCCAAAATTTCTACTTGGGTCAGACACAAGAATGGTTGTGGCACAGCCACAGCCTGTATTTGGCAGAAAGATAGCCACAGATAGTTTTGAGAATATGAAGGTTCTTTAATGATAAAGGACTGAAATGGTTAAATCAAGCTGGAGACAACCCAGTGCACTTCAAGAGAAGAATGCAGGTTTCCCAGATCCTAGCAGAGCTGATGGTGAAACTGGAAAATTGGAATGAGAAAGCAAGTTCCTTTTCGCCATTTTCACAAGGATCTCCACAGCCCCTCCCTGCCACCAGCTGGTGTGTTCTAGAAGCTCTCATCACAAGTCTGTCTGTCCCCAGGCATAAGTAACTGGTGCACAGTAAATCAGCACATTCTGGAATACTTACTGGAGCACAGGGTAAGTCAAATATACATTTCTCAGACGTAGCATCCTTGGCAGGAACAGGCTTTATATCTGCCATCTATTTTCCAACATATTGCAATATTTTTGCTCTATCAACCCAGCAGGGCTTGTCATTTTGGTTTTCCTATAATGTTTCTTACATTTCAAGCAGAGTGCATATGTGTGTGTGTGTGTGCGTGTGTACGTACATATAAACATACATGTGGCAAGCTGGTTGTCAGGAAAGCAGACTCTGAGATGGAAGGCTGAGGGCTGAGAGGTGAATGGGTGTGCTCCTGGAATCTACACTTAGACACCAATGAGGAATGAAAGAGGCAAGATGAGGCAGATGAATTGTGACACAGTCCCAGTGGAAGCCTCAGGGGATTCCACAGGGCTCTCTGGTGATGAGAGGGCCTTTCAGAAGCATTCTTAGTTAAAGGAAGAGGTGGAGCCTTCCATGATGCTAGATGGGGCTGCCACCAGAGAGGGATGTGATCTTGAGCCCGGCAGTTCCCTGCAGTGAGCTGTCAGGCTCCACACTCCCTGCATCTGGGGGTGAGGTGCTTGAGTCCTAAATGATGGACGTACACAGTGCACAGCTGTCTGTACCACAACACCTGTCACTATTACCGCAAGAGCTATTGAACCACTTCCCAGGAAGAAGGCAATGCATTAAACAGACCTGTGTCTCATATTTCTTTACAAAATGAACAATTTCCATCCTGTTTGATCTCTGTGAGGTAGAGGGCATTGATCAATTGGCTTGCCTTGGTAAATACATCTTCTATATAACACACTTGTTATGATGTGTTTTTCCCTCTTGAGCTGCTTTAGAGACTGAGAACCTTTCGGAGTAACAGGGTCTAGCAATCAGCCATGGCTGCAATCATGTGTTCTTTTTGGCGAGACTTGTCTTCAGAGTGGGCTTCTCCTTGTAATGCTGCCCCCAGGCTGGACTTCTTGCTGTATGTTAACAAGCTATCTTAGGCGCATCTTGAAGTCTCTTTCTTGAAAACATGGAATGTGCTGCTTTACAACGACCCCTGTTTTTTTGTAGTAGAAATGAGTGTTATTTTAGTCTAAAATCCGGACACTGGGCATGCAGAATAGATTGTCCTGTCAGACAAACCAGACCTGAGCAACGTGACACCAGGATAGAGAGTGCATCCGGGAAGGGCTGGTGGAGAAGAGCTCACGGGTGTTTTACAAAAACCGTCACTGGATGCTCTCATGTCCTATGACACTCATTTACGCTCATTCTTTTCATTTTCAAATTGTTTTTCATAAAGTTGTATAGATTTAGTGTGTACAACAGGATGTTTCAAAATACACATACGCAACGAAAAGGTTACTACAGTCAAGGTCATTGTGATGTCTGTCTCCTCAGTTCTTTTTCTTAATCAAATAGAAGAATTTATGAATCCACTTTCCCTCTTGTCTCTCTCATCGTGATGACTCCTCTCACACCAAACCAGCCACTCAAGTAAAATGTTGCTCAAATTTAGAATCTATTTTTCCTATTTCTACTCTTTGATCTCTAGCCCAAACACCTGGAAACTGATCCCAAAACATGAAAGCCTTGATAATCCTCTTTATCTGAATCACTTGATATCTGATTCACTCAGTTTTTACTGAGTCAACCAGTAATGCTAAGTAAAAAGAATAGACAAACCAAAATCTCCCTCCAGGAGAGCACTAAGCAGAGCACAGAGAGCACGCATCCCAGAGCCCCTGCTGCCTCCACAGACTTCAGAGGTAACCAGAGGATACTAACGAGGGAAAGGACAACACAGACAGATACAACATTAAGTATTTTGCTTAATTTTTCCCTTTAACCCTTCAAAGGCAACTCTAGAGTTGAATTGCACTTTATTAAAGACTTCTAGATAAGTTACTTTCTCAGTGATATAATGGCCCAACTTTGCTTAATTCAGAAGAGGAGGTCAGCAAATATAGTCAAAGGAATGTCAAGCATCATCAGAGATTTTATAAACTTCAAGGGCAGCCATGTTTCTTAGTCCATGTGGTTTGATAGCAGGTTCAGCACAACCCAGGACACATGGCACCAGCCTGGTGTAAAACATTGCAGTTGCAATTCCATGTTCACATTAGTTCCAAATAGTCTCAGTGTCCCTACAAGTAAATTTCTGGCCCATCTCCAGAGATTGTTACTCCCACATGAAACAAAGGGGGTTTAGAAAGTTGTAACTGTAGAAAATTTGAAGATAAACCTCCAAATGTTTGCATGAATTAAAACTTGCTCTTTTGCACCCACACTTGGTAGCTGAAGCAACAGCAGGATTTTCCCAGAGGAACATTTTCTGAGTAATTTGAAGGATGGGGTCCATAACTGGGTATGAGGTATGGTTTTGTCCAAAGCAAACAGATGGCCCAAGCACTGGCTTTCCTGTTTGGATCTGGGTGGGTCCAAAATGAGAGAGTTTTCCCTGGGGTTTCCCTAGGAACTGAACGTACTAGCCAGCAGCTTGTGGGTGATCATACTACTTGGTTACGTTCAATCTCTTCTCAACTAACAGCCAACGTGATTTTTTTAAACCAAAGTCAGTTCACAGGACATGTCTGGCCAAAATCCTTTCATGTAAATGTATGCCTGTTACAAGAAGCATCTAGATTTATTTTTATAACCAATGTGGAAGCTTCTGTATTTTAATAATATTGTCTATGAACAATTACTTGAACCATATGAATTTGCTGTTTTTATAGGTCAAAAACAGTCAAACGTTGACAATCCATATGGCTAAACCTAATATTTTAATTATTCATTGTTTAAACTTATTTCTGCCATCTGTATATTTTACATTCACATTTTCTGTTGCTTATTTTTAATTTTATCTATTTCTCCTTTCATATTTTTGGTACATTTGATTGAGTTTTCTTTGTTCTGCATTTTTTCCCCCTTGTCCTATTAGGAAGTTATATATAGTATATCCCCTACTATTTTTTTAATGATTCTCATGAAAATTTAACAAATATATTTGGAATTTAGCTATTATTATTTAGAAACTAGAGTCTTCCCCTGACCAGGAGAAGAATTTCATAAGGTTTCACTTTCTTCCTCCCACATACTCATTCTCCTGGTTGTCATTTATTTATAAATTTAAGTTTCTGTTTCTTTATACTACATATGTAGACCTGCTTGAGCCAAATCATATTTGATCAGTTTCTTCACTCACTATTTTCTCTGGCATCTGTCTTCCTCCATAGTTATTTCATTGTTTTATTGAGGTACATGCTCAGTTATTGCAGAAAAGGCCTGTGGGAGTTAAACTCATGACTCCTTACATATATCTAAACCAAGTGTTCACTCTATTTTGAGTAAGAGTCCCCATAAAATCTAAAACCCTATTTCCACTCAGAGTCCAGAAGTATTACTTACAGACTTACGTTGCTCTTTCCTCTTGACAGGGTGAGTTTATGTGATGCCATTTCAAATAAGAAATTAAAAATTGACAATAGAAGGACACAAAAGCAAGTTTGGGGATATAGAGTAATCCACCAATTAGTAAAAAGTCTGGGGAAAATGTTATTAAATCAAAGAGGAAACTGGAAAATATTTTCCTAGAATTACATAATCTCTTCTTATCTCAAAAATATATCCGTTCTCCTGTTAGCATAAAAGGGAATAATTGATTGTCATAATGCTGCAATATTTAGCTGTTTGAGAGAAATGCATTTGGTATGAGATATTCAAGTTACAAGTGTAACCAGTAGAGTTGCTCAACCACCCTTCAAATTCACATGCAGTAGATAGCCCCCAGTGTGTGGTTATGAGCAGTCTTTCTTATAGATAATCACAGTATTCCTCCAAATATGATGCCATTGCCACTAAAAACCAGATTCTATCTTTTCCTTCTGGGCTGGACCAGCTTAGAAGATGAGCGGGCCAGACCAGTAGCATAAGAAAGTCTTCCATAAAGCTTTCCCCAGGGTCTTCTTTGTTCCTTCAGGAAATCAGCTCCCTTTCCTAAGGGGAAGGAAGCACAGAACTCAGAGAAGATGGGAGGGAGGATGGGAAGCTCACTCCCAATTATTCAGTGGCTCCCTGCGGCCTCCAGGATAATGCCCAAGTTTCTCCTATGGACACGTATGCCTCCCGTGCTCTGTGCCCAGCTGACATTGCAGGCCCACCTGCACCACAGGGAATCGTAGGGGAATCAGAGTTGAAGCAGGGACCAGACCAGATGAACCTTGGCTTTAGCTCCAAGTGAGTTGGGTGCCATTATAGGCTCTGGGCAAAGAATGACAAGCTCCACCTTGTGTTTTATTCTACTCATTCTTCTCAAATACACCCCACATTTCCATCAGAAAGACCCATTCACTCCAAATGCCCTCTCCAAGCATCCCTGCCCACGGAAACCTCATTCCACCTTCAGTCCCCATCTCCAAGGCCCCTCCTACATAAAGCAACCTTGATTCCTCCAGCAAAATGTGCCTCCTCCCCTGGATTAAATCTTAACAAACACCCCCAAGTACTTGGCTTTGGCCAGGATTTTGCATTCTCTGCCTTGTACTATTAGTGGTTGACTGCCAAAATCAGATGTGTCTTGCTCTGAGCCTCAGCTGGACAGCAAATCCCTTGGACATGGATGAAACTTTGTACAGCAAAACAATTCTGTGATGTGAGAGAAGCCAGGTGTCTCCATAAGCTCTGCAACTTGGATTTTGGGCCGTGAGTCACCTGCCAACAGTGATGCCAGCAGACCCAACAGTTCAAGTTCATCCCCATGTCTAAAAACATAATGAGTGGGGAGACTCGTGGTCAAAAGGGTTAAGACCGAATTATCATCCAACCAATTTTTTTCTAAGTAAATTGCTTTAGACATAAACACCTCCTGTTATACTTCTGGTGTCACTGATAGGGGCTCCTTGTCTCCTGCCCTCATTTGGGGGCTTGTATGGTGCTGTCATCTTTGTGACCCTTGTTTGTCGTGTTTTTCACTTCCCCCACTATAATGTAAGTTCTTTTAGGTGAAGACCTCACAGAGGTACTTGTGGACCTCACCTGTCCCCTTCCCCACAGATCCTTGCTCAGAATATTTTCAGATGAAATATTTTCATAGATTCTCCAGGTCTGTTAGCCTTCAACTGCAAATAAACTACAAAAAATGAGGGACCAAAGGTAAACTTCTGCCTTTGTTATAATAGGATTTTGCGCCGCTGTATCAAAACTTTGAAAATATTTATACATGGAAACTTTACATGAGAGTCAGAGGCAACTGGAACTGGCCCATCTGCAGTGCCTGGGATTCTATTCGATGTGATGGAGAGGGTTTCAGTTGACAACAGGATGTTTAGGTGAGGCAGCCACCTGGAGGGGATTTGTTGAAAATAAATCCTTTCAAAGAAATTCCAGCATGGGCACCAGATTACAGATCTGAAAAAACAAGGCGTGGAACAGCAGGTCTTCCAGCATTCATCATCATTCAAAGCCCTTTACAAGCCCTCCTGAGGCCAGTGGGGGAAGTCGCAGTAATTACGTGGCCAAGGGAGGCTTGTTTGTATTGCAATGAGAGATCTGTGTCAGAGGGTGCAGGGTACACAGAGCCAGCTGGGAAGAGTCCTTTTCAGCTTTATTGACAAATTATACCCTCCTCCTTCTTGCTGCAGGAAACAGTGATGACCATGGTGACCATTTCTTGCTGAAATTTAAACCAGAGTGCAGATGTCACAAAAGCAAGCACCCAAGGGAGATCGGGGCCAAGTAATACTCCATGGCCTGGATACTTTTTCCCGATTCTCTGCCCAGCTTCATGTTGGGCTTACTCTCTTTTAAGGGCAAAACAGTTTGTGGTGACAATGTAAATCAAAATCTAAGAGAAAGTAAATATGTGACTCGGGCCAAACCTAAGATCTCTTTGAGAGTCTTTTACGGGCACTGGAATGGCATTATGTGAGAAAGCCCCTGATGTTCCCCGGCCCTCATCTCTGCAGGTTTACTGGAAGAATCATCAAAGATGTCATCAGCATGGGTTCCCATAACTTCCTTCGCCAAGTGCGATGAATCCACGAGGGCAGTAAAGGGTGTGTTAGAGACGTACGGCCTAGGTGTGAGCAGCACCAGTCAAGAAATGAGTATGTGCGGTCAGTATTTTGAAATTTTGTCCAGTCAGGTCTCAAATTCCTTGTGACTACTTCTCAAATCCAGATGATATATAGACTGTGTGCCTCAAAAAGCTGTTAGAAAATGAGAAAAGAAAAAGTTGTATGAAGGTCTTTTTAGAAATTTCAAACATAATGTTATTACCAAGTAGCTTATTAAGATTTTAATTCTCCATAATAAATAAAAATGGTTCTTTTTCTGAACACATTATCTAAAATAGCAGCTATTGTGCCTCTTCCACCTGGTCCTTTTCTGAGTTTTCTTCTCCTACTTTTCTTTTTCTTTTTTTGACAGCTTTGTTGAGGTATTAATTGATATTCTGAGAAAAACACTGTACTCATTTAATGTACATAATTTGATGAGTTTGGATGTATTCATACACCTGTGAAACTATCACCACAATCAAGGTAATAAACATATCTATCGCCCCAGGAAGTGTCAATGCCCCCCTTTTTTGTGATAAGAATACTTAACATGAAATCTACACTTTTTTTCTATTTTTTCCTAAATAAAATTTTATTTCTATTTATTGAAGTATAGTTGACTTTTATATTAGTATATTAGTTTCAGGTGTATATCTAGTGATTCTATATTTAGAGATCTACCCTTTTAACACATGTTTCAAGAGCACAATACAGTATTGTTAACTACAGTCTCTATGTGGTAGGGCAGAGGTCTAGAGCTTATGAAACTTTGTGCCCATTGAACAACAACCTCCCTTTTGGGATGGCTCTTTTTCCCATTCTTCTTAATGATGCTCGCCACTGATCTTGCTTTTGTTCTTCTGTATCGCCCATCTCTTCTACTAAAACATAAACTTCATGAAGGGAGGAAGCAGTCTTGTTGACTGTTGTGTTGAATGAATGAATGATAAATGATGAATGAATGAATGGGAAAGGAGAACCAGACTGCCTACTTATTTCTCTTTTAGCTGAAACATTTTTCTCTTATTCAAAGGGACAAAATCTCTAAGAAGCAAACTTCTGCTCCCCCCACTTCAGGGAGGATGAGCAGACAAGCCTGTGCTGGTAGAGAGCTTGGCTCTTCCAGGCACCTTGTCTCTCATATAGCATCTCATTCATTCCTCACAAAACCCTGTGCTGGAGGGCAGCACAGATGGTGTTGTTCCCATCCTCAAGGAGGACACTGAGGGTCACAGTGACTAAGTGACGTGCCTACAGGGCCGGATTCCCCGTCCTAACTCCCAGTCTAGCTCAGCTTCTCTACTAAGCAGTTTCCCATCCAGGTTAATCTATGCAGGACTCACCAGGTCAGTTTCAGGCCTGTCTAAGAATCAGAGGTAAATCTGCTAAAAATGGATTTACCATTACTGAAAAATAAGCCACATGCTCCTCTTAGATAACCAGTTGACTGAAGGGCTTTAGAAACATGTAATTACTCAGACCTGCGCAACAAATAGCAGTTCAAATTGAACAAAGTAAAATTTTACCTACATATCAAGTCATCACTTTGCTAAAACTCCAGAGTGTATAAGTGGTTGCCCAGATTTCTTAAGAAAGACACTGTATCTTTATTTTAGGCATGAGGGCTGCAGAAATAAGGAGGAAGCAGAAGGAAGGTTCTACTATTTTAGAAGAGCTGGGTCGCCATCAGGGCCGCATTTGGAGATGGGGCAGAGCCTGGAAGGGTTCCCCAGTTGTAGAAACATGAAGTCAATAAGCTTTGGGGATGTTTTTCCTGGTGTTGGTGATTGTTCATCAGAAAACACATTCCTAAAGACGATGACTCCCCAACTCACTGAGAACACTCCCCAGTCACAGCCACCAAAAACTGAAGGGAGGCAGCTTGACAGTGGAAGACAGATGTAGAGGATGGCCCCCTGAAACCACAGGCTCCACAAACCCAGAGAAACCAGGCAGAGAGGAAGAGCTTGGTTTGGATGCCTGCTGCCTAGGTTCTTTTTCCACCTCCACATCCTTCTGAATTGCTGGGCTTTTAATATTGCCTTCCTTCATTGAGCTCTCCAACTCAAGCTCTAGTAAGAAGATTTTAACACTTTTCAAGTAAATAATGAGAGGGAAAAATAAAACCCACCCACACTAATTTTAGGCAAACAAAAGAAGTGAAAACAAGGATATAAAGAATCACAAAATAAATGAATAAACAGAGTACATTTGAAAGTATTCTGTAGGACATATAGTAACCTTAACATAGCATGCACAAATTGGTAGTACAATTTGAATGCCTCTTATTTCAATAAATACAAGTAACTTTTGGAAAATGTATACTACATAGTCTTAAGAAGATGTTTAACAGGATCAACGAACTAACAACGAAAATTTTGGAATATAGAAACTTAAGAATTTCTAGTTACCAATATAGCTTCTTGAGGAATCAAAAGTAAAAGTTTAATCACTTAAAAGGACTTCCCTGATCTTTTAAAAATAGTTTCCAATGTTCTAGAGGAAAAAGAACACAGAAATTTTGTTACAAAATAGGAAAATAAAACAAACAAAAAAAAGAATTCAAGAGGAAGTATTTAATATACAGTAGAAAGTAAAAATCACACATTTAATTTTGACCAAAAATATACAATTAGATCATACTTGCCTATGGAAAGCAAAGGAAGGAGATCTGGCCAAAAACTAAACTCAGTCATGCACTATACAAAAACAAAAACAAAAACAAAAACAAAAACCAAAAACAAAAAAATCCTAAATTAAAGTTATTCCAATGGGTGAAAAGCAGAAAGATAGGTCCCAGCCAGGCACCTGGTTCCTGTCTCCCTGCTGAAAACAACATGGAATGCCCTCAGTGCCCAAGAAGGAGGTCAAGTCAGTGGAAGGGGCAGCAAAAAGAGCCCAAGAGTAGGGTTCTTTGCTAAATCTGCACCTGCAAATGTTAAAACTAAGACCAAAGTAGAGCTGTAAGTGACACACTTCCAGACAGATATGCACAGATTTGCAAGCAGTATTTTAAGATGTGAAATGATGTGCTACTATTTATTTTCATGTACAACTGAAAGATGGCAGGATATGGAATTCAGGGAGACTCTGACCCTTGAGTGGATCAATTTAATGTTCCACAAGCTGACAGGGATAGGACGATTGTGCTATTCTTTTTGTGCTATTCTTTTTTCATTTTTAAAAACACCTTTATTGTGGTATGCTTTCTGTACAGTAAACTACACATATTTCAGATGTACGTGTTGATGAATTTTGATAGATGTGTACACCAATGAAACCACTACCACAATGAAGATAGCACCCCAAGAGGTGCACTTTTCAAGATCCCAATATATCCCTTCCCACCTTAACCCCTGGTAACCAGAATTTTATTCTCTATGTCTGTGAGTCTGCTTCTGTTTTGTAGGTAAGTTCATTTATCCTTTTTAAAAAATTCCACATAAGTGATACCATATGGCATTTTTCTTTCTCTTTCTGGCTTACTTCACTTAGAAAGATGATCTCCAGGTCCATCCATCTTGCTGCAAATGGCATTATTTCATTCTTTTTTATGACTAAGTAATACTCCATTGCACACATATGTGTGTGTGTGTGTGTGTATATATATATATATATACACACACATACACACACTGTGTCTTCTTTATCCAGTCATCTGTTGATGGACATTTGAGTTGTTTTTGTGTCGTGGCTATTGTAAATAGTGCTGCTGTGAACACTGGGGTGCAGGTGTCTTTTTGAATTATATTTTTCTCTTGGTATATATCCAGGAGTTGGATTGCTGGATCATATGATAAGTCTATTTTTAGTATTTTAAGAAACCTCCATGCTGTCCTCCATAGTGGCTGCATCATCTTACATTCCCACCAACAGTGTAGGAGGGTTCCTTTTTCTCCATACACTCTCCAGCATTTATCATTATAAGATTTTTGAACGATGGCCATTCTGACTGGTGTGAGGTGATACCTCATTGGAGTTTTGATTTGCATTTCTTTGATAATTAGTGATATTGAGCATTTTTTCATGTGCCTATTGATCATTTGTATTTCTTCCTTGGAGAATTGCTTGTTTAGGTCTTCTGCTCACTTTTGGATTGGGTTGTTTGTTTTTTTCTTATTAAGTCGTATGGGCTGCTTATATATTCTGGAGATCAAGCCTCTGTCGGTTTCATTTGCAAAAATTTCCTCCCATTCCGTAGGTTGTCTTTTTGTTTTATTTATGGTTTCCTTTGCTGTGCAGAAGCTTGTAAGTTTCACTAAGTCCCATCTGTTTATTCTTACTTTTATTTCTATTGCTTGGGTAGACTGTTCTAGGAGAACATTTTTGAGATGTATGTCAGATAATATTTTGCCTATATTTTCTTCAAGGAGGTTTATTGTATCTTGTCTTATGTTTAAGTCTTTGATCCATTTTGAGTTTATTTTTGTGTATGGTGTAAGGGTGTGTTCTAACTTGATTGCTTTACATGCTGCTGTCCAGTTTTCCCAACACCATTTGCTGAAGAGACTCTCTATTCCATTGTATATTCTTGCTTCCTTTGTTGAAGATTAGTTGACCAAAAGTTTGTGGGTTCATTTCTGGGCTCTCTATTCTGTTCCATTGGTCTATAAGTCTGTTTTTGTACCAATACCATGCTGTCTTGATGACTGTAGCTCTATAGTATTGTCTGAAGTCTGGGAGAGTTATTCCTCCAGCCTCTTTCTTTTTCTTCAGTAATGCTTTGGCAATTCTAGGTCTTTGATGGTTCCATATAAATTTTATTATGATTTGTTCTAGTTGTGTGAACTATGTCCTGGGTAATTTGATAGAGATTGCATTAAATGTGTAGATTGCCTTGGGCAGTGTGACCATTTTAACAATATTGATTCTTCCAGTCCAAGAGCATGGGATATCTTTCCATTTTTTAAAGTCTTCTTTAATTTCCTTCATCAATGGTTTATAGTTTTCTGTGTATAATTTTTTGCCTCCTTGGTTAGATTTATTCCTGGGTATTTCATTACTTTTAGTGCTATTTTAAAGGGGATTGTTTCTTTACTTTATTTTTCTGTTGAGCTCATACCAGTCCTTCTCAAACTCTTCCAGAAGACTGAAGAGGAGGGAATACTCCCAAACTCATTCTATGAAGCCACCATCACCCTGATACCAAAACCAGGCAAAGACACTACAAAAAAAGAGAATTATAGGCCAATATCACTGATGAACATAGATGCAAAAATCCTCACCAACATATTGGCAAATAGAATCCAACAACACATAAAAAAGATTATACATCATGACCAAGTGGGGTTCATCCCAGGGACACAAGGGTGGTTCAACATACGCAAATCAACCAATGTAATACATCACATCAACAAGAGAAAGGACAAAAACCACATGAGCATCTCAATAGATGCAGAAAAAGCACTTCATAAAATTCAACACCCATTTGTGATAAAAACTCTCACCAAAGTGGGTATAGAGGGAACATATCTCAACATAATAAAAGCTATATATGACAAACCTACAGCCAGCATAGTACTCAATGGTGAAAAACTCAAAAGCTTCCCACTAAAATCTGGGACAAGACAAGGATGTCCACTGTCACCACTCCTATTCAACATAGTCCTGGAAGTCCTAGCCACAGCAATCAGACAAGAGAGAGAAATAAAAGGGAACCAAATTGGAAAAGAAGAGGTAAAAGTGTCATTATATGCTGACAAGAAATTACTATATATAGAAAACCTTAAAAGGTCCACACAAAAACTACTAAAGCTGATCAAAGAATTCAGCAAGGTAGCAGGTTACAAGATTAACGTTCAAAAATCAGTAACATGTATCTTTTTGAATTATAGTTCCCTCTGGACATAAGCCCAGGAGTAGGATTGCTGGCTCATATGGTAAGTCTATTTTTAGTCTTTTGAGGAATCTCCATACTGTTTTCCATAATGGCTGCACCAAACTACATTCCTACCAGCAGTGTAGGAGGGTTCCCTTTTCTCCACAGGCTCTCCAGCATTTGTCATTTGTGGATTTTTTGAATGATGGGCATTCTGACTGGTCTGAGGTGATACCTCATTATAGTTTTGATTTGCATTTCTCTGATAATTAATAATATTGAGCATTTTTTCATGTGCATATTGGCTATTTGTATGTCTTCATTGGAGAATTTCTTATTTAGGTCTTCTTCCCATTTAAATGTCCATCGACAGATGACTGGATAAAGAAGTTGTAGAATATTTATACAATGGAATACTACTCAGCCATAAAAAATAATAAAATAATGCCATTTCCAGCAACATGGATGGACCTGGAGATTGTCGTTCTAAGTGAAGTAATCCAGAAGGAGAAAGAAAAATACCACATGGTATCACTTATATATGGAATCTAAAAAAAAAAAAAGACAAATGAATTTATTTAGAAAATTGAAACAGACTCACAGACATAGAAAACAAACTTATGGTTATCAGTGGGGTAAAGAGGTGGGAAGGGTTAAATTAGGATTTCAAGATTTGCAGATACTACTATATATAAAAAGGTAAACAACAACTTTATACTGTAGAGCAGTGGGAGCTATAATAGTATCTTGTAGTAACCTAATGAAAAAGAATGTGAAAATGAATATATATATGTATGACTGAAACATTATGTTGTATACCAGAAATTGACACAACATTGTAAACAGACTATAGTTACATAATAATAAAAAAAAGAAAACAAGAGCTTGAAACATCTTGCAGAAAAGATCCCTGATTTCCAGTAGGACCATCCCAAATAATCCATCATGGGATTGAAAAGCCCCAGCAAATCCACAACCCACCAAAAATCTTATTAGTTTTCCTGTCAGACATCAATCCTTTACATGCTACCTGGTGCTTAACCGAGATCTTGAATGACATTGTCTGCCGAAAACTATATGCAAATGTTTCAGAAAGATGCTATCCCTTAAAAGAATCCCCATCTCCATCAGCTAATTTCTCTAGAGGATTTTATCCATACAGACACCAGTTGAACTCTTGGCCTTTTAAAATTAAAGAGGGTTTGGGGAATCTGTGTTACACATCTTGAAGTGTCTTCCTGTTTCCACATGTGTTTTCCCTTCACTTTATTGGCCTGTGTTTTGTGTGCTTCTTTTCCACACAGGGGTGCCTCATTTAAGTGATGAGTTAAACCATGCATCTCTTGTGCTTGGGGCTCGCCTCTCAGGTGCATCCATAAGGATCTTCAAACACAACAGTGAGTATCAATGTCTTTATCCAACATGTACCGCTTGCTTTTAGGTAAAAGTAAAGATGACTGATGGAGCTTTGTCCTTGCTCTTCAAACTGGGAGCTTAGCCTACTGATACACAGTTATGTTTATATTCACTACTGGCTTGTTAACCTCTGATGACCTGGGACAAATGGTTAAAATGCATTAAACACCCATACTGCTAAGTGTAACCCAAACGCATTAGTGTTGCTGTTATTAGGGGTCTTGTGATGTTACTTCTGAGAACATGACTGATCTATTAGGCTGTGTGTAATTATCATAAATGTAAATTGATTCCTTTTTTTGTAACTCTATCTTGGAAAATTCTGAAGACTTAAACACTCTGTAATAGGTAAAAAGTGATCTTGTTCCTTAACATAAATGCCTCCTTTACCCCCCCACCCCTCACACACACACATACAAACCATCTAGTCAACTTCGTTGATGTGCCCTTTCAGGCTCCAGGTTGTGAGGCTTGGTGCTGAGGTCAGAGCAGCATGGGAAGTACTAGGAAATACTTAGATGGAGGTGCTGGTGGACACCTGAGATCTCTCGTCCAGCTCTGCACCTGATCTGTTTATCGCCTTGTGTAGATCCTTTCATATTTCTTGTACTCAGTTTTCCATCTGTGAAATGGGAGTGTTGAATTATACGATGTGTAACAATCCTCCTAGTTCCAAGTTCCTGATCCTAACCCTTCATTTTTGTCATCAGAACTGTTCCTTCTCTCTGTGCACATGCACATGTACACAAGCACACACACACACGTTTCCTCTCTCTTCCTTCTCACCGCTTTCTCTCCTGCTTTCCCTTTCCCTCTACTTTTCCTTGTTCCTCTTCAGCACTTGCTCTCCAGGGAAGTAACAAAGATTGAAGTGAGGAGAAGAAAATAAAGTGAGGGGGAAGGAGTGTTCCCATCTGTATGTCACCTCACAGAAATCTCAGACCATGGACAGCTGTCCTGTGGGAGAGGAGAGCAAATGTATGGGAGCATTCTAAAGTGAACCTCCTTTTCCAGCTAGTAGAGTTATTCTAATGAAAAATCTCCTCTCTCACTGAGTAGGGTGAGGTCTGGCTACACGTTTACTGAACCGCCTTCAGCAGCTGTGCAAAGATGAACTCTTTGGAGTGAAGGTCAGGGCCAGGTCCTCTGCAAGAACCACACTTGAGACCCCTCAGACCTACAGCTTGATGATGACATTAAGCTCAATGTTAATTCAAAATACGTTGGCTCCATTTCTTAATTTTGCATCAAACACTCAATCTTTGCTTTAGTCTTTTATAAGCCAAGTTCAGTTCTTCCACTTCTGTTTCATTTATCACCGATTGTCACTTCCAGATTCAAATTACCTACACAGTGTGGGCAGTAGACATCTTTTAGGGATTCAGTAAGTGAATTTGTTAGGAGATGAAGGAAAATGCTTTTGATATTAGCACAATGTGCTATGCCTTTTTGATTCTTTGACAAAGCAGGTAGTTGGT
This sequence comes from Camelus bactrianus, assembly GCF_048773025.1. NCBI lineage: Eukaryota > Metazoa > Chordata > Mammalia > Artiodactyla > Camelidae > Camelus > Camelus bactrianus. The sequence continues at coordinate 48,634,581 of NC_133557.1, read as the reverse complement.
GATTATTCCGTCTACTTGGGGAAAGATAAAGGAAATAGTTGATAATTATTCAACTGTAGTTCCATCCATGGGTATGGTTAAATGTGATATGTCAACCTCTCATTTCCTCACTCCATTCTACTGAGAGCAGTGGAATGCCATTCCTCTAGATGCCCAGTAGAAGCATCTAGGGAATATCTATGAAGGATCAATGACTTAACTCCCCTCCAGACCAGCTGAATCCAAATTTCTGGGTTGGGACCAAGGTAGCTGCATTTCTTCAGAGCTCCCCATGTGATTCTGACACATTATGATGGAAACAAACCCTAGAAATGTGTTTTTTAACCTCACTTATTCTAGGCTGACCCTGTATCTTGCCAGTGTGCCCTGAGATATATCAGCAGAAACACATTGTCATATTAACTATCCTCACTCTTCCTCTCTCTGTGAGGAGCTCTGTTTTACACTCCTGGTCCAAAGTTGGCTAAAGTTGGCAAAGAAAGTCACAAAATGCAGAAAAACTGTTCTAAACCAAAACTTGTTGAGCATTTATCGAACACCTCTTCTGATTCAGGCACTTTATTAGGCCTTTGGAGAACCAGAAAAATGATAAAGTAGTATCTTAGCTAACTGAGAGCTTATAATCTAGTTGGAGAGGCAAAATATACAAAGGTAATTATCATGGATTGTAGTGGAAAAGGACCACAATGATATCAGGCAGTGGTTAAGAGTAAAGGTTTTAATCACTGTACCTTTTCACACCCACTAGAATAGCTAAAATCCAAAAGATGAGCTAAAATCCAAAAGATGACAACATCAAATGCTGGCAAAGATTTGAGCAACTAGCAAATGAGAGCAACCAGAACTCTTGCCCATTGCTGGAGTGTAAATGACACAACTTCTTTGGCAAACTCTTATAAAACTAAACATATTCCTGTACTATGACCCCAAAATCCCACAGTTCAGGATTTCCAAGAGAAATGAAAGCATGTGTTCACAATAAAGGCCTGTACAGGAATGTTCAGAGCAGCTTCATTCAGAATAGCTCGAAACTGGAAACAAATATCTATCAACAAGAGAATAGAAAAAGTTATGCCTTATTCATATAACAGAACACAATTCTACAATAAAGAGGAATAAACTACTGATACACACAACATGGATGATGCTCAAGAAGCATCGTTTTTGATGAAATAAACCACACATAAAAGTGTACATACTGTATGAGTCTGTTTATGGAAAACTCAAAAACAGATGAAACTAATCTATGGTGATATAAATCATAACGATACTTGCCTCTCCTTGTATGGGATGAATTGGTAAGAAAAGGCATGAGAAACTTTTTGCAGTGAAAAATATTTGATATTTTGACTGGGGTGATGCTTATATTCTTATTAAAATTCATTGAATTATATACTTAAGATCTGTACATTTCCTTGTAAATAAATTTTCCTAAAATTGTAATTACCATAGAGCTTACATGAATTAAAAACCTTTAATTTGGCATTTAAAAAGAAAAACTAGACTTTGACCCAAGCATTTGTGTCATTGTTCTGTAGACTATTAGCATGTGGTCCTAGGCAAATTACTTAACCTTCTTGGATCTCTATTTACTAATTCCAAAAATGAGGATAATTATGATGCCTGAGTCATAGTATGTTGGAGGAGGACTATCAGGTACTTAGCACATGCATGGTTATGGAAACCACTGAATTGTTTGTGCCTGCTGTGTTACTACAATTATTATTACCCTCATCATTGTCATCACCAGTGTCACTAAGGGATAACAGAAAACATTATGGTGACCCAGAAGAATGCAGAAGTCACTTCATTCTGGGGATTGCATGAAATGGATAGAATTTGCCATAGACTTTGAAAGATTAAGAGAATTCTAATCAGGGATGTGAGAAAGGACATTTCAAACAGAAGGCTAATCTGGAGTGTGCAAAGACAGCAAGACTTTCGGTGTGTCCTGAGTGTGGGGCTGAACTACTGGAGAAGAACTTTGAAGCCTTGGCCAGTTAACGTAGGGCGACAGAGACATGTATACAAGCTAAGATGTATGTACTTCAAGAAGCAATGAAAGGTGCCTGGGCAGCTCTGCTTCGTGACATGTTGTTCCTTGGATGAACCACCTTTGCTCAAAGCATTTAGAATCCTTCCCATATGTTCAGAGGAGATGAAAATAGAGATACAAGTGGCTTTGAGTTAAGTTAAAGCTTTGAAAAGCATCAGATGGAAAAGACTTTTCTTTATGGATTGTAAAGATTGGCTCACCTCACGGCATTTCTTTTACAATGTCTAATAATTTAGGAGCCAATTCCAACGTGTGGAGGGTTACCTCACACCACCAAGCAATTCCACAACACCAGCTGGGTGTCCTGTAATTCAACTCACTTCTGACACTACCTACCTGGAGACAGCACTAGACTCCACGGGTTAAAGGCTTAGTCCCTCAAGACTGTCCCCACTTCAGATGCCAATTGCAATTCCAGGTTGTCACTTGTGCTTCAGACTGACCAGCTAAAAATCAGAGGTTCCCCTAACCCCCTCCTTGGGTTCAATTAATTTGCCAGAACAGCTCAGAGAACTCAGGAAACCAACTAACTTACTGAATTACCAGCTAATTGTGAAAGGATATAACTCAGCAATAGCCAGATGGAAGAGATGCACAGGGCAAGGGAGGTGGAAAAGTATGCAGGCGCTTCCATGCTCTCTCCCTAAGTCTCCGTGTTGGTGGTCACCAACCTGGAGGCTCTCTGAACCCCATCCTTTGGGGTTTTACAGAGGTTTCATTACATAGGCACAATTGATTAAGTCATTGGCTGTTGGTAATTGAACTCAATTTCCAGCCTTTTACTGTTCCCCAGAGGTTAGGAGGTAGGACTAAAAATTCCAACCCTCCAATCTTAGAGCTGGTTCCCCTGGCAACCAGCTTCCATCCTCAGGTGATTTCCAAAAGTCACCCCATTAATATAACAAAAGACAATAAAGCTGTCATCACTTTAAGAAGGTATGTACCAGTAAGAGTGGATGAAAATCAAAAATATATATTTCTTATTATAAATCACAATGTTGCACCTTCTTTATCCTGTATTTATTACTGTTTGGAATTCAGCCCAAGTTGTACCATTCATACTAGTCTTCCCTTGGAGGTTCTATAGAGATGATGATGATGATAGATAAGTAGATAGATAGATAGATAGATAGATAGATAGATAGATAGATAGATAGATAGATAGATAGATAGGTAGATAGACAGGTCAGTCGATCAATAGGTAGATACAATGATGAAGCAAGTGAGATGAAGTGTTAGTAGATGAATCTGGGTAAAATGTAGCTGGGTGTTCTTTGTAGTGTTTTTATTCTTGAAAATTTTGTGTTAGGTTTGAAATTATTGTCAAATAAAGTTTTACATCCTTAACCTTTTATTGAAATTACAATTCAAGAATTTCATTTTATCTTCTAGTTTTACAAAGCTCTTAAAATATTCAGTAATTCCTCATGCTCTCTCTACGTACCCCCAGCTAATCAATAATAGTTCTTATCTATATCTTTATAATAAATGTGAACTGTGGTTATTTTATACCAGCAACTAGCACTTACTGAGAATTTACCCTGTGCCAGATGCTGAGCTAGTGACCTTCTTTTAAGTACTTATTTAACCCTGGGGATAGCCCCATGAGACAAGTACTAGTTTATAGATGAGGAAATTCAGGCTTACACAGGTTGTTTAGTACCTGTCCAGGATCATAGCTGCTCAGTGGTGACGCCTGGAACTGAGCTTGTGACTGAGCATATGACTCCGGGAACTGGAATCACAACACGTAAGGCATCAGTTACTGGTGGCTCCCTTTCGTGCTTTGCTGCTCCCAGGATCATACTAAATACCTCAGTAGAAAACGATATGTTAATTCCTAATGTGCATCCATACAGATTGGAATGATAATGTCGAGATTTTTTGAAGGATCTGCAGAAAATGTCGCCTTCTTGTGTGTGTGTAGGAAGGATGCAACCAGCCCAGACAGGAGCTTGGGATAACTTGTGAGATGGGTTCTGAAGAATGGCCACCTAAACTGGAATGTTCATAAATATCAGGATTATGGGATTTCATGCAACTACATTTGTTCTGCTTTCCTGGACTTTGCTCCGCCTATGTCCTCTGCTTACACATTAAGGATACACTCCTGTCATCAGGGTAGAAAAGGTCCCATTTTGATATAGATCAGTACCAGAGGATCCTGGTTTGATATTTAGAGCAACTGTAAAGAAATTAGAATTCTGGATCTTTGCAAATACACCTAAAGTTCAGTTAAAACTATTCAGACCATCATAACAAACTTTGAATCCTATGTGAACAGGCTTAACCAATAAATTTGAGCTATTCATCATTTCTATATTTCCCAGAAAATCAGGATGAGGAGCTGAAAAGACTAAAAGAAGGAAAATTCTGAAAGGAAACCAAATCAGAACACCCAAGGCCTGTACCCTCCAAGAAAAAGCAGAGGACTCAGAAGTGCATTTCTAGCAGAATGTATCCCCACGGATTAGTTCTTCTTGGATAATAAATACGGACAATTGCAGTCAGCTCTCCAGTTTTGCAGATTCCGCATCCACCAGATTCAACCATCCACAAATTCAAAATACTTAGAAAAAAATTCTAGAAATTTACAAAAAATAAAACCTTAATTCATCACATGCTGGCAAATACTGACACAGCATTTACATTGCATTAGTCATTATGAGTAATGTAGAGATGATTTAAAGTATATGGGAGGATGTGTGTAGGTTATATGCAAACACTATGTTATTTTGTACAAGGGATCTGAGCATCCACAGATTTGATGTCCACAAGGGGTTCCTGGAAGCTACCCCCATGAATACCAATGGGCAACACTATTGAGATCATAACTATTGTTCTTTCAGCATTCACTGTTGCCAAGCACTACTTCAAGACCTTTATATAATTAATTCATCTAAATTTAACAAAATCCAGATTCATATTTCTCTTCATTATTCCCACTGATTGAAAGAAAACCCATCCTCAAAGTGGTTAAATGACTTCCCTAAGGACACAAAGATGACATATGGTGAGAGTCAAAATTCAGACCCAGGTTGGTAGCTCTAGCCTTTGTTCATTTCCCCAGGAGCAGATCTGAGACCTAGATGTGAGGGTAAGTCATTTATTTGGGAAGTGATCCCCAGGATGCACCAGCAGATGAGCAAGGGATGAAGACAGGGAAGGGGAGACAGCAAGTAAAGGGTGTGCTGTGAAGCAAGTTACCATAATACACAACTGGAGCTACGGCCTACTCGGAAATGCTGGACATCAGTATACACATGCCTCAGTGTTATGCCACCTGAGGGGTGGGAGCTGGGGTATTTATCCACCAGTTCTGACCTGTGGTTTTTTGAGGGCTGTCCCTACTCAGGCTGAGTATGCTCCCATGGCTAGAAATAAAGCCTCTTGGGCAAAGAATGGTCTGTGTTAGAAGTAAGGAGCTGGGCTGGGAGGTGTAAGTGTGATGTACACAGCTGGGGTTGATGCTCTCATCCACTGGCTGAGTCCAGCCACTGCCAGGCCACACGCAGGACCTGGAGAGCTGCGAGTTCTTGTGTGAAAACCAATCTAGTGTGATGGCTTGTCCTGTTAGTAGCCTGAATTTCAACCCACAAGCTGAAATTTGGACTGTGAATGCCTCTGGCTACATGCTAAGGGGATCTCCTTGCACTTTCTACCATGGGCAACCTCAGTGAAATGGCCAGTCCTCAGTTTGCCTTTGTGACTCATCAGTGCCTCAAAACAGACTCTCCAGCCATTTGACAACACAAGCTAAGGACTCAACTCCAACCAGGGACCCACAAGTTCATTTTCCTCAATGGTTCTGGTGCATTTGAGGAAATGAGTGTGAGCCCATGGGGCACCTGGAGGTCTTTGGTAAACACATCCTTGGGGCTGAGTATATCAGCACCCTGACCATTCCAGGACCTCAAACCCTGAGTGAGTTTTCACTCTGTGGAAAGGTCAGCCTCTCTTACAGAGACTTGGGAAAATCAGAACTGAGTTATTATTTTGCCTGAATCTGTTCACTCTCTTGATAATTACATATAATATAGATTCCAGAACAATGTTCATGGACTTAAATATACACAGGCATCACTGTAGTGGGGGGTGGGGTGGCCGGGGAGTCTTGTAAAACGCAGGCTGTGATTCAGAAGATCTGGTGGGGCCTGAACTGCATTTCTGAGGAGCTCCCAGGCGCTGCTGCTGCTGCTGGTGCAGGACCACATGTGCGCCACGGGGCTGTGGGTAATCACCTCACTCAGGTGAGTCACAAGGGGCTTCCTGAGCTGGCCTGGAAGAGGAGAAGCCATCTTTTCAGCTAAGAGAGTTTCCATGAGGTCAGAGGGCTGGGCAGGCCAAGAATTTGGGGTGGTTGAGGGGGAAAGTGCAGAACAGAAGAACCAATATTCTATCTAGAGGCAGTTGAAGGCCGAGAGGAGGAGGAACCAAGCGCTCAGTGTTGGTGGGAACATGCTGAGCTCCACCTCTTCTGTGAAATGAGGGCTCACAGGTGTTGTCTGGTGAAAGGTCAGACCTATAAACATCCCTTAGCCCACTTTACAAGCCATGACCTTTTAGATCTCAAGGTATGACTCGGCCTTCTGAACCAGGTTGTTTGCTTTAATAAATAAAACAACTGCCTCTGTCTCTTCTAATGATAAAGACTTGAGCCCTCATGGAATGAAACTTTCACAGGCACTGACTCTGTTTACCTCACAGCCACACAACAAGGCACCTGCTGATTATCCCGTTTTTGCAGATGAAGAAACAGAGGCACACATGGAGAGGTGACTTGCTTAGAGACACAGAGCTGGAAAGAGGCAGAGCTGGAAAGAGGCAGAGCTGGGGTTTTAATCAAGGAGGTCTGACCTGAGAGTTCCCATTTCTAAGCACAGTGAACTTTTACCTCCTTCCCACCCCCTGCCACCCCCAGATGGTAGCATGATGCGTGCAGGACGTGGTACCCTCCATCTCCCAGGCAGCTCTCCTGGGTCAGGCAGTCGGGTTAGGCAGGCACAGCCAGATTCAGTGGTTGTCCTTGCTGCACCTGGACCTGAGCCCCCGAGCCCTGGGCTCCCACAGTGTCCCTGAATCCCGGCTCACCTCCTGCACTGACCCCACTCACTCCGGGTCCCAGCTCAGTACTCTGTCTAGTTCCACAGGCCCTTCCCTGAGGATCAGAGCTCTCCATGTGACATTGGGCCCAGAGCCTGAGCGCACAGGACACTCTGTTCCCATGCGTTAGGCTCTGCTTGTTCTTCATCTCATGTCCTCAAGGCCAGAACTTTCTGGTGTGACCCTCTCCCCTGGGGAAGCAGGCCCTGCCTCCAGCACCTGCCTCACCCCCTGCCCAGCCCAGCTCTGCTGCTCCCAGCTGCCTTTTGGTCTCTTCCAAGAAGGTTACCTTGCTTTTTAACCTACCAAAGGACATGTGACACCTGCCTACATATTTACAGACCCATCCAGAAAACCTGAACCAATCACTTCTCGGCCTTTTGGCTCAGATCAAGTGCAGAAAATCTGAACCAAAGTATTTACCCAAACTGTTTTACAAAACTTGAGGCACCGTATTTTCGATGCATCAGAAATGCCCTCATTGATCTCAAGGAAAAAAGACTCTATAAGCGTGACTTTGAGAAAAATATTTGCTTTGCTCGCCAGAGTTGGCCACTATGATGATGTTTTCCCCCAAAGGCTAAACAAGAGGGAAGTCCCCCCACAACCATCTTAAAAGGAAGAATAATTTATCACTATTCACAGTTATTTAAGTACCTATGGCTTAATAGTTCACATTTGGGCTCAGTGTTGGAGGATAAAACTGAGTATCTCTGAGGGATCAGGAGGGATTAGAAAGAATAATGTGGCATTTCTTCATCATTCAACCTATCTTTTCACTTAAGAAGTAGCTGTTGGGTGTCTATCATGTGTAGCTGTGAAAACAGTTTTGGCGAGCTGCCACGGAACAGGGCAGCCGAGGATGTATCCAAGTGCACCTGGAGGTGGGTGTCGCCGAGCTTTGGATGACGTCGGGTGAAGCAGAAACCACACTGGACAGCGCATGGAAAGTGGAGGCTGAAGTTGAGCCTGACTGGGGGCTGGGGATCCAGAACTGGGAGGGAGGTTCTCACATATTGGCTCACATACTGGCAAAGCTCAGTCGCACAGGAGAGGAGGAAACAGGCTGCCAGGGAAGAAGAAACAGTGTTGCTACTTTGCAGTTACTTTGGTTCAGGTTTTCTGGATGGGTCTGTACAGGGAAGCAGGAAAGAAGCCAGAGACCTAGTTCTTATCTTCAAGAAGACACTTTTTGAACTATACCGAGCCCCCTTTCTGAGAAGATTAGATTACTTTTCATTGTTCGCCTGTGTCCTCTTTTCACAGGATAGTTCCTGTCGTTACCCCAGATCCTAGAGGCTTGCTGATATTATTAGGGCTTGGAATTTAGGGACAGGCTGGCAAGGTGTAATTGTCACCTAAGTCTGATAGTAGCTTTGGGCACAAACCAGCCTCCCCTACTATTTAGTAACCCATAATCCAGTTAGCCGTGCCTGTGACAAAACAGGACTGCTCTGCACCAGAACATAGCCCCCAGGGCATGATCCATCACCCACCACGCCAGCTCAGTCCTCTCCACGTTCACAAACCAAAGGGACCAGCCTTGGTGATCCAGACTTGGTGGTGAATAATGTCTAATGTGTTAGTGATACTCACATTGGTGGTGATTACAAGTGCAAAGGGTGTCTTTATAACTTCACAACAACCTTGTACAGTAGTTCTATGTAGGTGTGCCTCGATGGCATCAAATTTATTCTTTTAATTTTCATAGCTCAGAATTTTCTTTATAGGCCAACAAGAAACTAGTTTGTTTGGTTGTAGGGATTTATTTGTTTGTTTGGTTTTGGTTTTTGGTTTTTGTTATTGGTTTTTACAAATCTTCTGACATTAGTTTGCTTATCCGAAAACAAAAACAAAAACAAAAACAAAAACACTTCATGGTTCTTCTGTACTTTTCAGAGGTGTCAGGAGGATGAACATAATGCCAGGATAAGTGCTTTAATAAGCATCATTATGTAAAAATCCCCTGCAGTTGTGAGCATGCGCTTTGCTGAAACAGATGACTGTCCTAAGGCCTGCAGAACATAATCCACAATCTCCAGAATCCTACAGGTCTGTACCCCACACACTGTAGAATTATAGAGCAAGGGCCTAAGAACCAGAGAGGAACTACTGGATGTTAACACAAGTCCAGATCCCATGGTGAGTGAAGTCATTCCTTTCTCTGTCCAGTTTCTGTGATTCTAAGAGGTTAGTGAGTTTGTCCCTCAAGAGGAAAAACAGCTGATTGATTTTCCTTCTGCTCAGGGGTGCCAATGTGTGGACACCAGAGGTTTCTGAATTTCCACTGAAAGCTTTTCCTCATGGAGCTCTCCTTTCACATCGGAAACAAGTCCCCTGCTCCATTTCCATCTGCAAAATACGTAAAATGTATCAAGATTATTTGAAGGCTGTTTTCTATCCTGCCTTTATTTTAGTTAGTGAGCTTCACTTAAACTCCCGAACTCAACCTTTAATATGTATGTGACTGTTCTGATTGCATAAACAGTACAATAATCTCTGCATGAACAGATTTTTCAAAATCTTATACTATTCATTATTAAATGACAGCTAATTAATTTCAGTGGGTTTGCTTTTATTACTGTGGCCCTGGAACCACACTCATCATGTGTCATTTCTGTACAAAATCTTATAAATTCCAAATCTCAGGAGGAGAAACTCTTTAAACAGGAATATGTATATTCCTCATCTCTTTATTCTATTCAGAAATTAACAGGCCTGCAGTAGATTATAGAAAATGGAGCTGGTCCCCCCAGTCCTTGGATTCCTTTAACATTTTAGGAACCCAGCCTAAAGCAAAACGTCAGTAAAGATGAAGGTTTATCATCCCTGAAAGTCTCAAAATGAGAACGCTGTTTCCTTGGCTGCCATCTAGTGGTCAATGGTGTAGTGTCACTAAGACACAGCATCTTATGTGAAGACTCAGATGTATCTGCCTGTCCTTAAAACAAAAGCCAAAAACACAGTTAATTAAAAAAATATGTATCATTGCAGGCATGAGGCAGTTATTCTTTCTCATAACTCCTATTTAGATCCAAAAATGCCATCTCTTTCCTGTTTCCTGGTCTACAATCTTCTCCATGAAAAGAAAACGTATTCAATTCATGAAAAGAAAAAGTATTCAATTATCAAATATCAATTTAGTGCTAATGTTGGGCATCAGGACTAAGGCTAAAAGGATGACTAAGATAAGGTCCCTGTCTTCCATGGAGGGAAATGAGATCAAACAATGAGCAACGTCGGGGGAGGGTAGAGCTCAGTGATAGAGTACACGCTGTAGCCAGGTTCAATCCCCAGTACCTCCATTAAAATAAGTAAATAAATAAACCAATTATCTCCCCCACAAAAAAGAAAAAAAAAAACAAACAAATAATGAGCCATGGAATGAGTGCTTAAAAAAAAAAGAATCGATGAGTCATCAGGGACACTGACAAGGAAGAAAATCTGTTTTGTTGGCTGGAAGAGTGTCAGTGGTGTGTGGAGGTTCTGCAGGCGGATGAGAGGGGAAGCACAGAGGACCGAGCACTGCGAGGCTGTGTGCTGGGGAACACTGAGAAACCACATCAGGAAGGTGGCCAGGGGCCAGATGGGAAAGGGCTTTTGAGATGACATTAGGTAGCTCTTACCAGCCAACAACCTAAAACCTCAGTGGCATCCAACAAATAGCACACACTTCTCACTCATGACTGCAGAGGGCTGGGCTGACGGTGCCCTTCTTGTCTCTCAGCCTCTCTGGGACTCTCCCAGGGCCAATGGGCTAGTCTGGGAGTGCTTACTTCATATTACTGGTAGAAGCTTGAGAGGAAAAGCAGGAACATGTAAGGCCTCTTAAAACCAAGCTTGGGACTAGCCTGCTGTCTTCCCTGGCTTCTGTTCGCCCGAGCAAGTCACTTGGCTGAACCCACATCAGAGGCAGGGATACAGCCTCCACCCTTTGGTTGGAAGGACTGTGAAGTCACATGTCAAAGGACTGGAATGGGGGGGGTGTAGGAATTGAGGCTGGTGGTGCAGTCTGCCGCAAGATCTATCTCGGAAATGCTGAGTTTCAGGTACCTGTGGGTTTGTCTAAAATGTGGTAGGAAAATCATTATATAGTTCAAAACAGAGGTCTGGCTTTGAGTGATGGACCCAGGGGTCCTAAGATCCTGAACATGCACACTGCAGAGCCCATCCCACACCGACTGATTCAGAATCTCTGGAGTGAGCCGGGGAATCCACGTTGTAACTAGTTCCCCAGAAGATGACTCATGTTCACTGAAGTGAGAGACCCACTGGCAGGTAAATGACAAAACAGAGAAAAGGACCAGGAAGGAAGTTTCAAAAGGAAAAGGGTGAAAAAGAAGAAATGGCTCCCACAAAGGATACTGGAAGAGAAGAGGGATAAGAGAAAACCAAAGAATTTTCCAGACACTAGAAAGGAGAAGCTGAGAACTCAAGTGTGTGTAACTGTGTCACTTGCTGCCCGCATGTCAAGAGGATGAGGATGAAAAAAGTCTGGTACATTTTGTAATGAGGAAATATTGTATGACCAGGACACAATACTGACTCCAGGAGTATCATTATGCCTGTTCTGCAGATGAAAACACAGGACATAAAATAAAATGAAGACCCCTTTCTCTTCCATTTCTTCTTTCACAGCCCTTGTATTATCTTGGTGAAATGGATTGATTCCACATTCAACCTGATGCATCAGCTGAAGAATCAGTCTCTGGCTTTTGTTAAAGAAAGAGAAATGACATTTTATGTGTTCACTGGTTCCCATATCATGCCAGGTACTATCGACAGCATACTACACAGAAGCTATTTCCAATAACTATTCCTCTTCTTTCTTATTTATATTGTTAGTTTTCTTGTCAAAGGATATCAAAGAGTATGTTATCACTAATGCTTGGATTTCCAAGAAAGATTCCTAGAACATAGCACCCCCTAATCGTGTCACACACATTTTCTCTGCTTCTCCTGCCAGTACCCTGATTTAAATGTAATTTGTTCAAATGTATTCGATCAATTTTAAAATATTACATCCAAGTCCTATTTCAAAGAAATATCTTGTGGACTCATTGCGGGTAGAAGATTGCAGTATGGAAATGTGAGAGCTTCCTATGTGAAGCCTAGGACCCACATCATCTCTCTGGAGTGATGCAGGAAAAATGGATGTGGGCATGAGGAGGGCCATGTCCCAGGTCTTGATGGAGCCCCTGGGACATGCCCTGTCAAGTCTGGGTCCTTGGCTTTGAGCAGGAAAAGAATTCAAAAGCGAACCACTGTTGAGTAAAGGTAGATTTATTTAGAGAGATACATACTGCATGGAGTATAGGCTGTTTCAGAAGGCAAGAGAAAGGCCATGAGGTGTGGGGGTTGGGTGCTCAGGTTAAAGTAAAAGTAGGTACACACTCCATAGAGTGCAGGCCATCTCTGAAGAGGACGGAGTAAGAGAGATGACCACGAGATGCCATGTTGCCAGTTTTTATGGGCTTAATAGTTTCATATGCTAATAAGTGGGAGAACCATTCCAACTACCCTGAGGAAGGGGCTGAGATTCCCAGGAAGTTGGCCATTGCTCACTCTTTGACCCTTTGTGGCTAGCCTTGGGACTGCCATGGTGCCTGTGGGCATGTTATTCACCATGCTAATATATTACTATGAGTGTATAATGAAGTTTAAGTTCTACTAGAAGTCAACTCTCCCACCATCTTGAGCCTCAAGGCCTACTGGGAGTTGAATCTTCCACCATTTTGATATTAATCGCTGTGTCATTCCTTGAATGGCTGTGCCTGGTCCCCTTCCTTCTGTGTCAGAATGAGGACTTAACTCCCAGCAAGGAGGAGTGTGGCTGCAAAGGATGCTGGAGAGCAGAAGCAGCATTTCTTTCAGGCAGGTGATCTAACCAGCCCTGAGTGCACCACCCAGGCAGGCTGGGCGGTTCTCATCTGACACAACTGCAACAGGGGACTACTGGCATCTGGTGGACAGAGACCATGGATGCTGCTAAACCTCCCGCAATGCACAGGGCAGTCCGCCAAAACAGAGAATCGTCTGGCTCCACATGTCAAAGGGTGCAGGCTGAGGAACCCTGCTGTAGAAGAGTTTAGCCACTCACTGGCCCTGAACGTGCTCCTTTAAGGAAATAATCTCATCTTGACCCTGGGCTGCTGTAACCTCAAGCCTGGGTCTTTCTCCCTGTGTGATGTGTGCCAGATGCCAGTCTGGGACAGGAGCCCTTGTCTAAACACCTGTCAGCCAGGCCTGGGTCCACTGAGGGAGGGAAGCTCCTTTAACTAGAGTAAACAGAACCCAACTGCACATAAACAGAACTCGGCTCCACTGAAGGGAAGTTGTGTTCTCAGTCCTTTGATCATGACTGACGTTAAGTGGACTACCAGGGGTTCACTGTCAAATATCCCCACCAGTTACCCAGAGAAACCACTCCAGTGGCGGGGCTTGTTAATGGCGGTGCTGGGCCTGGGTCCTACTGTGATCTCAGGAGAACAGGGGAGCCAGGTCTGGACTTTGGCTCCAAGACAGTGTGGCACCAAACCGCAGACGAGGGTTCACTAGCAGTGGTGGTTGCCCAGTGAGACAAACTACCTCAAGGCACTATAGTGAGTGATGACTTCTCATGCTGCAGTGTGGTATCTGGACCAGCTGGGCAGTTCTGCTCCACGTGGCATGGCTTGGGGTCATTTATGGGGCTGCATTCAATGAAGTGTTCAGCTGGGGCTGGAACATCCAAAATGACCTCACTCACACATTTGGGCTCTTGGTACTGGCAGTAAACTGAGGTGTCTTATTTCCTCCTCTTCCTGGGAAGCTGTTGTCTCTGTCATGCAGGCTTTTGTCATTCAGCAGTCTAGCCAGAGCTTCCTTACAACACGGCAGCTGGCTTCCAAGAGGAGGAAAGCAGAAGTTGCCAGCACTTAAGGGCTAGGCCCAGAATTGGTACAGCATCACTATGCTGTAACTTATTGGTCACCAGGGCAGCCCAGCTTCAAGGGGAGGGGAAATAGACCCCACCGCTATGTGGGAAGCTTGGCTTGTGTGTACTGGGCTGGCAAGACTTGCAGATAACCACCTTTGAAGGCAGTCTACCACAGCAGCTCAATCAACCTGATCTATATACAGACAGAAGTCTCCACTGTCTATGGATGTGGTTCACAGAGTGGTTTCTTTTATGTCACTTGCACAGGAATCTTGTCTCTAAATGAGATTGTGACCTAAAAGACTGGAAACAAGGCATCTCTCAGACAGGCCTCCGTACCTCTTGTGGCCTCAGTTTCCTCATCTGTAGAATAAAGCTAGCCTAGACTAGAGTTCAGGAACATGTGGGTGTTCTTATTTGCTGCTATCACCAGAAAATAAAATTATTTCGCACAAAACTTTCCAAGGGGTCAGGGTTAGAAACATGAAATCAATGGTTCACAAATACACTTCTACTTTTTAGAGACGTTATGGACACATGCCTTGTGGATGTCTACACAAAGCCTCCTCAGAGTTTTCCCTCCCAGATCCTTTTTATCTCTGACTTGTGGTTTGCCCCAATGGGCAAAGTCCCCCCACCACAGACAACTCACATAAATCAATTTTCAAAACTCAAAAAAAGAGCAACCAACCAAACCAGACATTTTCAGGTAGGTATCAAAATAGAAAGGCTACATACCAAGTCTGGGAAGGCAATAAATTCCACAAAAGCAGTTACGATAATAGTAACAATAATAATGTCACAATCCATAAATCATGTACGTATTATTATTTGTATATAGAATACAGGGGAGTCAGGATTTAAGGGGAGGCCTGGATCATGGGCTCAAATCGTGTGTTGCTGCCTACAGATATGTGCCCTTCATAGGGTTCTTTTGTAAGAATTAAATGAAACTAGTGCTTGGCAGAAGCCCAGCCCACAGTGAACCCACAAACAAGGGTAGCTGTCTCCATCATTAAATTTATTTCTGGTTGAAGAAGTTGCAACTTGGAAGACAATAATCCAGCTGCACAGTGAAACTGTTTGACACATGGAGGACGGGTGTCAGAGGACAGGGCTCACATTTATCATGTGTCTGCTCCTTGTTAAATATTTCAGGTGGGCCGACCCGGGTCAGCTCCCCCAGGACTCTTGAGGTTATTGTGAGGATAAAGACACTGAGGTTCCATGGCCTGGAGAGCTTGCCCCAGGGGAGATAACTGAGATAAAACAGAGCTGGGATTCAAACCAAGTGGCCCTGCTGGGGCAGAGGCCCAGTGTAAACAGACAGTCAGCCCACATGTCCACATCCAATGAAGTAAACATGGAAAATGCAAGGTCATCCATTTGACTTTCTCCATTAACCTCTCTAGGGCTCAGCTTCTGCACCTGTAAAATAGGGACATTGAAATGTGAAGTCTAGAGTTCCACGATTCCATGATTTGGGGTTTAAAAGTACAATAGTATTATTTTAGTGTTCTCAACTTCATTTTCCTTTGTGTTGTTTTAGCCACACTCTTCTACTTTTGTGTCTCTGAGAAGTCTAGTTGTCAATTCCTTGTGGCTGAGAAATCTCAATATTATTCAAAAATACACTAGAGATGGGGAGAGGGATCCCAAATATCCTGGGGTAGAAACCAGCACACCGGAGCCCGAACTTTCAAAATAAAACTGATCAAGAAATACTGTCCAGCCTTTTCAAAAAACACATATATAAACAAACATCGAAATCGAGGATTGAGAACCTCGGTGGTAAACTCTAACCCATATCTATATGTTTAAACAAATAAAGACAAAGAAAAAGAAAACAGTAGTTACTTTACTTTTAATCAGTCTTAACTCCATTACTCCCTCTCTCTCCACCTCCCTTTCTTCTCCTGGATTATACTTCGGGCCACCAAGGAGATTTTCCCACCATGTGAGTTGGCAAACCAGTGGTTTAATTCCCAACCCTACCAGTGGGTAATATGTTTTTTATGTGGAGGAGAAGGTGGTGAGAGGGAGATTTCTAAAAGGAGTCTCATCGCTTAGCTAATACATTATGTAATAGAAAAGATATAAAGAAATTACTCACTGGCTTGCTGGTGTAAGAATAATTCAGGTTCCTGCACAGGGCTTCAAATTAACTGGTGGAATTATCTTTACCTACCGTTGTATTTTAGTGGGTTTTTTTCTATTTAAATCAAAAGAAAACACAAACTTCCAATCAGGAAGAAAGAATAAAATGCTGTTCTTGTTTTCTTTACCATTTTTGGCACAGTTATTTGACAGCAATCCACAGGAATAACACAGATAGCCTTGTTATGCACACAAACTCCATATCCCACTGTAGGAAAAGGTTCAGTTCAAATCTGGTCACATTGAGAAAATGAAAACTTAGTGTGGGTGAATATAACTCTTTATAAAAACTGAATTCTCTCTGGACTCATGTGTGCCCTGCATTAACTCCAGAAATTGGCAGTATCGTTGAGTCATTAATCTTAGAGGAAGAAATATAAACCAGGTGGGCAGACTCCTAACATCAGCTAGGCCAGCCCCAGCAAGGATGGCTAATTAGCTGCCCTGAGTGTCTACAAACTGTTGAACATTAACTCTGGCTCCTGCCAAACTCAGTTCCAGAACAAAGAGTGGCTATTTGCGACATGTCCATTTCTGGCCTGTTTGTGTTACCAACTCATAACATTTTAAAAGATGAGAAGAAGATTCTAGAATTTTGAAGGCATACAGCCACTTACTATGTAAGACACTCATATGCTTTTTTCCTAGAAGATTCAACACAGAGCATTGGCAAGAGTTCCCAATTTCTCAGATTAGGCTTCCTCTTTGCAACCACTTCCATCTGAACTCCTCCTGAGAACAGAGAGAACCCAATGTGAGCTCATTGCGTGTCAGACACTTTACCAGCATTGTTTCTAGTCGTCCTTATAAAGACTTTAGGAACAGCGTGACCCCATCGTGCTTATTTTACATCCTAGGGAGCTGAGGCAGAGAACATCGTGTAAGTTGCTCAAGTCCTCAGTTAGTAAGTGGTGTGGCTACCATCTCAGTGTGGGCCATCAGACAGGTGTAAGCTCTTCCTTCTCAATGGAAACAACTTTAACAAGCAGTTCCCTAAGGAAATACTGGAATTACCTTGCAAACTTACATAAGAGAACTCTATTTGAAGAGAACTCTATAACACAATTTGATCTTCATTCCATTAAAATCTGAAAACAAAATCAATCAATCAATCAATCAAATCTGAAAACAGCCATTCAGAATGACCTTGTGAAAACACAAATGCAATAAGCTGGTCTGGATTAAAATTAAGAACCTTTGCTCTGAGAGACAATGTCAAGAGCATTAGAAGAAAAGCCACAGACTGGAGAAAATATTTGCAAAAGATACATCTGGTATAGGAATGTTATGGAAAAGATATAAAGAACTCTTAGAATTCAACAATAAGAAAATAAACAACTGAGTTAAAAATGGGCCAAAGACCTTAACAGATACTAAACCAAAGAAGATTTATGGATGGAAATAAACATGTCAAAAGATGCCCCACATCATATGCCAATAGGGAAATGAAAATTAACACAGTAAGATACCACTACACATCTATCAGAAGGTCAGGAACACTGACAACAGTAAATGCTGGCGAGGATGCAGCAACCTGGAGCTCTCGTTCACTACTGGTGGGAATGCAAATGGTGCAGCCACTTTGGAAGACAGTTTGGTGGTTTCTTACAAACATACTCTCACCTTACAATCCAGCAATCCTGTTCCTTGGTATTTACCCAGAGGAGCTGAAAACTTGTGTTTTCAAAACCCTGCACACCGATGTTTATAGCATCTTGATTCACAATTGCCAAAACTTGGAAGCAACCAAGATGCCCTTTAGTGTCAGTGAATGGGTAAATAAACTGCGGAACATCCAGACAGTGGAGTACTATTTAGCACTAAAAAGAAATGAGTTACGGAAGCATGAGAATCCATGGAGGAAACCTGAATGCATATTACTAAAGTGAAAGAAGCCAATCTGAAAAGGTATATAGCATATATATAGTATATGATTCCAGCCACATAATGCTCTGGAAAAGGCAGAACTATGGACACAGCAAAAGGATCCCTGGTTGCCAGAGGTTGGGTGGGGAGAGGGATGAAGAGCTGGAGCACAGTGGATTTGTGGGGCAGTGAAAATGTGGGATATTATAATTATGGATACATGGCATTATACATTTGCCCAAACCAACAGAATTTACACCACCAAGAGTGAACCCTAATATAAACTACAAGCTTTAGATGATGATGTATGGGTTGGATGATACGGGTTTATCAGCTGTAACATATGTACCACTCTGGTGGGTGACGGTGATAATGGAGGAGGTTAGGCATATGTGGGGCAGGGGGTATGTGGGAAATCTCTGTACCCTCCACTTAATTTTGCTGTGAACTTAAAACTGCTCTGAAAAATAAAATCCTTTAAATTTTTTTTAAAATCATAACTGCTACATCCAACACCCATAGGTCTGGGTGACTATACAAAAGCCGGACTGTTTTCATTGAATTGACCCAACACTTAATTTGTTTAATACATTAAATTTAATAAATAAACTAATTAAGAAGAAGGGAGAAATTCAACTCTCTGTATCAATTGACTAGTTCTTGAATTAAATCGATGGGTTGTTTGAATTGTTTGACAACCCCCTTCGTGGGGTGAGAGTGTGAGTCTGTGTATTTTCTTAGAACTCACCTGTCAGGGCAGTCAAAACTGTGCGGTGTAGACACAGCTGACAAAGTGTTCTGAGAACTGATTAAAGACAAAAGTTCTTTTAAATCCATTGGTTTCCAGAGGTGCCATTTTTCCGTGCTTATTTACTCCCTATTTTTCCTTTTGCTGGAGGACTTGAAGTATTCTTGCAATTTACAATACCGTGTAAATTTACCAAATTACAATAATACCATGAAAAATAAGCAGCTGGGACTAAAACAAAAGTTTATCTAGAGCAGTGGTTCTCAGAGTGCTGTCTCCAACCAGCAGTACTAGAATCTCCCCGGTGCTTGGTAGAAAGGCAAATTCTCAGCCCACCTCAGATCCTCTCAGTCAGAAACTCTGGGGGTGGAGCCCAGCAAACCATTCAAGGGATCCTGGTGCTCACTTAGGACTGAGACCCACTGCCCTAAGGGAAGAGAAAGAAGGGACACCGCCAGGCGCCACAAATAAGCATTTGGGCTCCTAAGGACTGAACAGGAGGGACTAGGGCGTTCTCCTATGCTTTAATTAATACTGTATTTCTTAAAGTTCTTTTGCGGGTTTTTCATTCATCTTTCTTTTTTTTTCATTTATATGGTGTATTGAGATAAACACCAAAGGAAAGAGGGAAGAAAAAATGACCATATGACCATAATGGAGAAAATCACAATTTTGTTACAAACCTCTCCTCTGATACAGCCCTTCCCCCAACACTGACAAGATCCCTGGCCAATCCAATCCAGGGTGTCAGTTGCTGGCTGGGTTCCAGGTGGAATGTTGGTGTGTTCCCCGGGGGCTTGTTGTGGCTGGTGGATCCATGGTAACAGGGCAGAGTCCTGTGGTGGATCAGTGCCATGGAGGGGCTGCCATCCTCTGTGGAGCTTGGCTTAGGGCTCTTCTTTGGGAAGCTGAGTGAGGTCGTGGTGTTGCTGCTGCCCAGTGGCCTGAGTTCATGGTTCTCTTTCCAGAACCTAGAAGGGCAGACATTGGCATGTCTACCTGTCATCAGCTTATTGGTGAGTGTCTTATGTACTTTCAGACTTGTTCAGTCTTATAGAAGTTGACTTTATGGAAGACATGAAGAGAAGTTGGCAAAAAACACTGGCTGCACTGATTGAGGAGAAATGCCAACTCATTGACAAGATTTGTGCTGCAAAAAAGGAGAATGCTGGGATGGAGACATCTGTAGAGAATGCCAGGATCAACAAAGATTCAGTAAATATACTTAGCCTCGCTGATACTTACAGAAAAATGATGAGGGTCAACCTGAGTTTGAGGAAGGAACTCAACTCTCTGGTGAAAGAACTGAAGAAAGGGAGATTCCTGCAGTCTAAACAAGAGGAGATGGCAGAAATGCTAAAAGTACTCAAGTTCCTGGTAGAGGTCATGAGAATCAACACGTCCCAAGAGGCTTTTACAAACCATTCAGGGCACCAAGCACCAAGCCCTGTTAATCCTTTTCCCAGGATTGGGCCTAGATATTACTTACTTGCGCTTTCCTCCTCTCCACTCAGGCATCCATTTCAAATGATCAACACCTGAGATGCAATGAAACCGGTAGAAGCAGGGCAAGCCCCTCCTTTAAAGAGAGTTCCTCCAACTTTACATTCTGTGCACAACCGTGAACTCCTCCATGGTCAGCTTCTCTCATCTTAAGTATATTGGTTAATTCCGTCTTTTAATCTTCGGCAATTTAAGCACTGAATTTAGGTCAGATAGAACTGGCCAAATATGACAGTAGCAGGCTGATAAAGAAGGATCACCACAGAGCAATGTAACTAAAACTAGCAAAGCACCTAGAACACAACGTGATCAGTCTGGCTACGCTAGGTGGCTTTACAAATAAATTCATCAACAAGGCCGTGAGCTAGTTGTTTAACAAGTCAAGGCATGTAAATCCATCGAGTGTAAATTATTTTTTCCTGGTAAAATAATGCCAGAGCAGCCTTACAAGACTGGGAAGGTTTTCTTAACCAAATAAAATATGCGTTAAGAGGAAAGGAATGGCCTGTCGCTGTCATCCCTGTAAGGTGTCAGGCAGGCTGTCTGAGAAGTACTGAAAGGGAGGTGACACAGAGCTTCCCAGAAGGGTGCACCCTGGTGACTAGAATTTCTTCTTATGCTCTAGTATGGAATGTTCCATCGTGTGTCTGCCCCAGATCGTGGCCCTAAAGAAGAAATACAAGGCTTACCTCTACATAGATGAAGCTCACAGGATCGGATCTGTGGGCACCAGCAGTCGTGGTGTGATGGAGTTCTTTGGAATGGACCCCAGAGATGTTGATGTGTGTGTGCATGGGCACATTCGCCAAAAGCTTTGGAGCCGCAGGAGGTTACACAGCTGGAAGGAAGGTAAGAGAGAGGTCCCTGTGTCTGGGAAGGCAGTCTTCGGGGTTCTCTGATTCCCAGGAGTGCTCCAGTTCAGCTCAGCACACCTCGCTCCATCTGCTCAGGGTAGCTGCAGCATGGTCACAGCCAAGCCAGGCCCAGAAGGTCGAGGAGCTCACCCTCTGTCAGAGCAGAGGAGCCTGTGATGAGTGATCACATGAGCATAAAAAGACAGCACTGTGTTCACAGGCACAAACTTAGTACAAAGGAGAGGGATGACGATCTCTGCTGGGCAGAATCTAAGAAGTCTTAGAATAAATGTCAGTCTTGTAGACAAATGATGGGGGGTTATATTTCAGAAAGAGGGAATAATGAATATCACGCCACAGAAGTGATAAGGGGATATCACAAAACTGTAAGTAGTTTGGTTGTGTGGCAAGAAAAACACAAGGTGGGTGGTAGAAACAGTGGTCAAAGGTCAGGTGTTAAGAAGGCCTGTGCTATAAGTTGTGGGGTTTAAGAGTTTTCATCAAAATAGTAGCAAGATCAGAAATGTCTTTTTTTCAAGATTTTTCTCTGTAAAATAATTCTCTCCCACAATTTTGGATAAGCCATGGGTCAAGTCATGCCATCTTCCAGCTTCTTATCTACATGACTTCAGATTCTGATCTGATGGAATTAGACTGTTACCCCTGTCTTTCTAGTGCCAATATCACCAAGGGGGTTACCAATATAAAAGAAATGTTCAAGAGAATTTTAAAAGAAGAGGGAGGGGAAGGAGAGAAAGAAAACAAAATGTTAAAACCTAGGTTTGAGGGATAAAAGACTCAGTTATCTGCTCCCTTGTACGACAGTTTTGTCCAAATCCTAGTAGCTATCTCTACAGGCCTATGCCTGTCCTGAGAGACTGTCAGGATGGTGTTGGCTCCACCTACAAGGGTACAGCAGGCCTAAAAGGAGTGCATGCAGGTGGTGGCTAATGGCTCATCTGAAATTCTGAAGTCCTTACTCATTGTCACCAGCAGGAACAGGAGTTCAGACTCTTGGGAAACCAGTTAGACAAACCAGGGAGTACAGCCAAAATCCATCTGATTGCCCATGATTTAAAAGGACAGATTTTATTGTGGCCACTCACATTGCCACGTGGTGCACAAATGCTTAAAACGTCCAGAGCTTTCAGTGGTCTTCACCCTTCCATAAGCATCACTATCTTCCGAGCTCAGCACATTGTTGTTCATCCTCCCTCCTCTGGCCGAGGGAGTTAGCTGGGAGATGCTAAAAACATAGGGAATGCCCAGGATGCCACAGAACTCGGCTGAATATGGTGAGAGGTTAAATGTTCCTCTCCTCGACTGTCAAAGCCATGGGATCAGAAGGTCTCAAACTTAAGAGCGCCCTCACCCTGGCTACTCTGCTCTGTTAGCTTGTGGTTTTGTGATGACTTTAGCAGCAGTTCTGAGCTACAGATTTTTTTCACCAAGTGTAACTCTACTTCCTGAACCAAAGGCACCTGAATAAACTGAAGTGAGTGGATCCTTGAAATGTTGTTAAATTTGGTAGCTGTCACAATTTTCCCCTTCGAGTTCCTTCATTGAAACCCACTTGAAACAAGGACTCCTGACAGCCCGAAGTTCCGACCAGTTCAGTGTCGTTCTCTCTCGTACTCTCCATCCTGAAGTCTGATGGATTACTTTAAAAGTGTATTTGTTCTTGTCTATGTAACCTTTATTGATTTGGGGTTGATACTGAGCAATTGTGATTATTTACATTAATCAGGATGAAGAAAAAGTATGTAAAATATTTTTGCTCTTTCAAAACTCATTCTGTGCATACTTGGACCCAGAGGGCTGCATCATTCTTCCTCCTCTCCTTCCTTCTCCCCGCCCCTTCCCCTCCTCATCCTCCCTCCCCTACCCCCTTCCTCCTCCCCAACTCCTCCGTCTCCCCGCCTCCGTGTTACACTGCAGTCTCTGAATTTACCACTAGGTGGCAGCAAGAATCAGAGCGCCTTTGGCGGAGGCTCTTTAGCTGGTTCTAACTTTTAACTAACTTTAGCTGGTACCTACTGGTCTGAAGTAGCAAGACATAAAACCTAGAAAACAGGGCAATCTTCAAGACGTGGTGCATGCGCACGAGATAGGAGGCCCCTTGAGAAAATGTCTGCATATGTTGTTTGCTGGTGATTTTAAAATCAGTCAGGTAAACACCTGTCGGGAATCATTTGGTAAGACTGTGATAAACCCAGGGAAACTGTGGTTTCCTTCTAGCCTCAGGAGCCCATGAGTTAATGGAACTTATGCATCTGCTCCTCTGTGCCTTTAATTTGTTAAATTATGTTAATTTTAACTTATGTATAGTTTCAATTTAAATCATAGTTTTTATTCTCTTGGACTTTGAAGAATTTTGTGAAGAATTTTTACTTAAAGTTTGTTTTAAAGTATACTTTTTGATAGGACGTAGGATTGGGGAAATGCTAAAGATCTTTGTTTGAAAAAAATCTTCCTATTGTATATTTAAATAATTAGAGTTTAGTTTTCTGAGTATCGTTATACATATTTTTTCTGGATATTTTAAAATATATATCTCAATTTGAGGGAGTATTGCAAAATATCCAGCATTATAGGTTCCAAACCAATGAGTATAAAAGCAACAAAATTATCCATAAAAAATGTTAAAGGACCTTCTTTACATTTCTCCAAAATTTTAATAATTCCAGTGTTCATAGGGTTTCTAGTAAATCTTGAGATCTGAAAATAATCACTTGGGTCCAAAAATCTAGAAAACTATAAAACTGCCTAGCTCTTCACTCTCCTTTTAACTGTCAACATCCGTGTTAGTGGTAGAGGGACAATATTCTTAGTAACAGTTTCTAGGAGGCTCTAGAAATCTTTATGGAGCAGATCAAGGTCGGAACTGCACCCATTAGCAACCAGATGTGTCACATAAGAAAATATATTTGGAAACACACAAGAGAAAAAGTGGTTTGGTGCTAAGATATGACAACAGAGAGGAGAGATTTTGTCTTGGCTTCAGCCTTCCAGTAACAAAACATCCTGCAAGTTCATCTCTGCTTCTTGGAGTTTACTGCCCTGGCCAGACCAACTCTCCCCACCTCAGGGAACCTACAAATACAGTCTCTCAAGAGCCAGAAAGGTTTTGCTGTTTTGCTCCCTGTGAGTTTGGAGCTGTTGGAGATGACCTGTGAACAACCCAGCTTGAAGTATTCCGTCCTTTCCAGACCTTCAGTGAAATGCCAGGTCCCTACTTCTCTCCACCTCTCAGAGCTCCCCACCATAAACAGCTTCTTTGAAGGAAGGCTGAGTTGACAGGGCTAGTTTCCTTATTTTATTTTTTAATTTGTGTTGCTCCAGTCTCTGAGATGTGGATGACACTGCAGACCTCAGGTTCTGGATCCAGATTTTTCTCAGGCAGGATCCTGAGTCCCCTTGCCTGCCTGGGGCTGACCACTAGCTTTCACAGCCTCCACAAGCCCAGGCACTGGCAAATGAATGGGGACAAGGCAACCCTCCTGACTGCTAGGTTGCAGGGCTGGGATTCTGAAGGAGGGAGGTGGGGAAGAGCAGCCAGTTTTGGAGTGAGTGTTAACCCAGGAGCCTGGGCACCAGACCAAGGCAGAAGCCAGCTGTGCCCTGTGTGCTCAGGCCTGGCTGTTTTAAACAGCACTTTGAAGTAAATGGGGGTCGTGCAATGAACACCAAGATGTTTATTCTGAGAGTCTCCTGTCTGATTTCCTCAGAAAAGCCATCTTTGTCCTTGAACTCTAGGCTCTAGTTTTGCACTTATTAATGGCCTTGGAAACTCAGTCTGAGGAGACCTGTAACACCCCCACCCTACCCCACTCCCAAAGGAAAACACAACCCAGACCCGCCTTGCCAGAGACAAAAGCCAACTCTTAATTCATTGCTCATGGTGCCCAGTGGGTGAGTGACAGGAGGGAATCAGAAACCAGGAGCCGAGTCTCCCTTGATGCTCTGCAGAAGTTACTCCAAGAGACCTACTTTCTGAACCACACAAGCAAATCAGCTCCCATCCACACACTCAGACTCTGAGAGAAGGTGGACTCAGTCTGAAAGAAATAAGATTAAGCACAATACAGCTGATGCAGGAAAACAGATATGGAGCATGAGAAGGGCTGTGTCCCAGGCTTTGGTTGAGCCCCTGGGATGTGCCCTGCCAAGCGTGGGTCCTTGACTTTGTACAGGAAGGAATTCAAGAGCGAGCCACAGTTGAGTGAAGGTAGATTTATTCAGAGAGATACATTGAAAGGCAAGAGAAAGGCCATGAGGTGTGGGGGTTGGGTGCTCAGATTAAAAGTAGGCACACACTCCATAGACAGAATGCGGGCCTTTTCGGAAGAGAGGGAGAGAGGGGCGGCTGTGAGGCGCCATGTTGCTGGTTTTTATGGGCTTGGTGGCTTCATATGCTAATAAGTGGAAGGACCAGTCTAAGGGGAAGGGGCGGGGATTCCCAGGAAGTTGGCCATTTCCACGCTTTGACCCTTTGTGGCTAGCCTTGGGACTGCCATGGTGCCTGGGGGCGTGTTATTCACCATGTTAATACTAACAATGGGCGTATAATGAAGCTCAGGATCCACTAGAAGTTAAATCTCTCATCATCCTGAGCTCAAGGCCTATTGGGGTTTGAATCCTTCACCATTTTGGTGTTAATTGCTGTAGCATTCCTTGAATGGCTGTGCCCTGCCCTCTTCCATCCTGTCTCACAGTCTCAGTGTCAAAAGGAAGTGATACTGAGTTGATGAGGTACTAATTCAAACTAAGAGTACACATGACCTTGGCTTTGTGAAATTCCTTGATTTGCAAAGGAAAACTGGGGGCTGGGGACATAAGGAGCCCTTTAGGGATAAAAAGCAGCTTTGTTTTGTTTCTTTGATCTTTGTCAGTGATGCCCCAGCACTAGGAGAATATTGCTACGTTAGAGCAGGCAGGTAGCTAGATACGAGCAGAGAAAGGGGGGCATGAGCAAATGGTAGAAAACCATACATCTTGTAAACAACAGGGGTCCTTGGACAGACTAAGAAAAACAGAGTCCTCTGGACTGATAAAAAACCATACCTTCTGGGTTGATAAGCATCCTGGAGGCAGAAGGGTGGGACAGGACAGGAATCCTCACCATCCAAATGTAACCTTTTGTTCATTATGACCTCATCCAACTTCCCAATCAAGACTAAATAGACAAAATATCCCTCCTCCCCACCTGGGACGGTGGAGGTGGGATGAAGATCAGGAAAGACAACCCCAAGCC
Organism: Camelus bactrianus; assembly: GCF_048773025.1. Classification (NCBI taxonomy): domain Eukaryota; kingdom Metazoa; phylum Chordata; class Mammalia; order Artiodactyla; family Camelidae; genus Camelus; species Camelus bactrianus. The sequence continues at coordinate 48,608,121 of NC_133557.1, read as the reverse complement.
CCTCCCTGCCAATGAATATTCTGCCCATTCACTTTTACAACCATATAACCGAGCTTGCCAAGGAAACTCGGGGCAGCTGCTCAACTGAGCCTGCCCACTCTCCCCTTGAAAGTGTACTATCCATCTCTTAATAAATCTTCACTTTACTTTCTTAACCTCCGTGTCTTTTCTCTGAATTCTTTCTGTGACAAGACAAGACCCTCTTGCCCACAATAGCTACACCTGTTCCTAAGAATGCAGCTTTGTGCCTCCTCTATAATTCAGGGACCCTCACCATCCTTCCTCAGTCCCTAAACCCCTCTGCTTTCTGTTAGACCATCCAGTATTTACCAGACCCCCACGAAGTGCCCATCTCTATGGGTTTAAGTGAGGGTGTAATAAAACGTCTAACTCTGCTCCTTGCTCTCAAGGAGGTTCCAGTCTCTTTTCAGAAGTAAAAGTTAATACATGTGAAACCTTTTGAGACTGATGCAGTTCATTCTGTGGTTTGACTATGAACAATTGAGTATATTAAGAATGCTCCCCTTCCCCTCCTCCTCCAGAGGCACAGTCTGTGGATTAGGGAAACATCACAGGGGTAAGTATCAGTGAAGGTGATCTTCTCTGCTTCCTGAGCCCTCCCTCACTCCAAGCCAAGCCAGCTCCTCTGGTCTGAAGAAGTCATATACTGTGGTGCCAAGGTGGGGTGGGAGGGGGTTAATCTATAGTCAGACTCTCTGGGTCCAGATCCTTATTACCCAACCACATTTTCGTCAGATAATTTTCTAAGCTGTTCTGTGACTCAGTGATCCCATCTATAAAATGGAGATAAAAAATAGTGCCTACATCATAGCGCTACTGTGAAGCTAAAATGAGTTATTACATGTAAAGTTCTTCAAGTGAAGCCTCAAGCAGCCAATGAATATCAACTCTGGGCCTGTCAGTGAATATATCAGCTCTCCTATCTCTGCAGAGTCATACAATCTGCCATCAGGTCTGTGCTGTCCTTTCTTTAAAATGCCTCTCTTTTCCTTTCCTTTCACTCCTACTGCTACTGCCCAATAAGGATGGAGGAAGTTCTGGGCTGAAAAATCTTTAGTTTGATCTCTAAGGCTCCCCAAGTGCAGTTACATAACCTACAGCATCACCCTCTGCAAAATGAAGGAGCTGGAACAAAGACATTCCAACAAGTTTTTAGTTTTTGGTCCCCTCCTCCCACTCTGAGCTCCAGTTTTGAGAAGCTCTGAGTCGGCAATCCATTAACAGTCATTGCCAACAGCGTCAGGTCTTCACTATGTACCTGCTGCTTTTCTAAGCACCATATCGGTATAAACTTATTTAATCTTCATAACGTCCCTGAGATAAATGTTACCATTATCTCATTTTTCAGAGAGGACAAGTAAGGCGCAGAGAGGTTTAGTAACTTGCTCACGGCCACATATCAGTAAGTGGCAGAGTGAGGATTTGAACCCACGTGATCCAGGCTCCAGATCCTGTCTCATAACTTTGCTGTCAGACCTGCCATCAAGGGAACAAGCCCTCATTACCTTTCTTGGAGGCAGTAGTTTCTCCCTCTACCCCCATTTGCCTCCTCCATGCTTTGCTGATTAAGACATCATCTTCATTCCTAATTTTAGCATGTGTCCCTGCCCCTGTCCTCCTCTGCAACAATCTCCCCATCCTTCAAGTTCAGATCAGCTCCTCAAAACAGCCCTTTTCTGACTCAGGTCTACATGAGCCCCCATCATCCTGTTTTCTGTGTCCCACCCACTCCCTCCTCATTGACTTTCCTGGCATCCTGTGGGGAGGCACCTGCTCTCAACAGAGAAAGAAAACCCTGCTGCTGCTCACGGAGAAGTCTGAAGGGCTGCCTGGCTGCAGCCACTCTGGAAAATGACCACCTCTCTCTCCCCAATCCCTCCCCACTGCCCCCCATCCTCCAAAGTGGGCTTCCTGGGTACCACATGACCTGGGCCTCAGGTCAGGCCAAGATCGTGCACGTCCTTGTCAGATATGGTGAAACACACCCAACCGTTTTTATGAGATTCGCTAAACAAAAGAATGGACAGGAATTTAACCCTGACTTAATCAAGAGGAGGGCTGCCAGGGACCAGACTTTCTGCCCTCCTCTTCCTGGACCCCTGCATCCACAACAGAGCCCAGAGCAAGGCCTTGTACCAATTTGCAGGAAGGAAAGATGGAAGGAATGAGAAGCTGAGGGTAAAGGGAGAGAAGAGAGAGGGGGGAAAAAGGAAGGGAGGGAGGGAGGGAGGAAATACTTATGAAAGGAGAGAAGAAAGACTTACATGGAGAATTTAAAATGAAAGGAAGTGAAGAGGGAATCAGAGTAGGCAGGATGGGGAAGGAAAGGTACAAACAAAACAAGGCATGAAGAGTGTGAAATGAAGGAGAAAGGAAGTCGGGGAGGAAAGAGTGTGGAGGAGGGGGTTTAGGATGAGGGACTTGTTGGAGGAGGGGGGGACAGAGCAAAGCTGCCAGGTCCCCCTGGGGGTCCAGGTAGCGGCACCGCATCACCAACCACCCGCGATGCAGGCCACTCACGTTACTATGAATGTTTAGTAAAATTCCTGCTAACCTTAGGTACTCTCTACTTACTGAGCTAATAACTTTAGTTACTAGTTCATACAAAGATGAATTATGAACATTTAAAATGTTTGGGTAACTAGGGTGGGGAAGGAGTGGGTGGAGGGAAAAATTGGGAGTTTGGGATTTGCAGATACTTATTACTATATATAAAATAGATAAACAGGAAAGTCCTACTGTGTAGCACACAGGGAACTACATGCAATAACTTGCAATTGCCTATAAAGATGAGAAAGAATATGAAAAGGAATATATATATATATATATATATATATATATATATATATATATCTGAATCACTATGCTGTACACCGGAAATTAAGGCAACATTATAAACTGACTATACTTCAATTAAAAACAATTTAAAAATAAAAAAAATAAAATGCTTGGGTAACAACCATGACACCCACACCCTCAGAGAGAGAAAGGTGAAGGCGGGCACAGGCCCAGGGGCAGAGGAGGGAGTGGACGTGGCCGGTGAAAGAGGGCTGGAGAGCAGAGCTCCCCCAAGTTCATCTTCAAGGGGATGATCAGAGAAGACATGTAAGTGGGATTCTCAGCTGCCTCGTTTTCCTGGAAGAGAAGGTGGCTGATCCTTTGCAGACCCTACTGCTAACTCAGAGCCGTCATGTGCCACTAGCTTTCCTGCAGGACACCCCGAGGGTCCCAGGCTGTGGGCCAGTGCAGGTGGGCTGATAGATGGTCTGCCCAGCCAGGCCTGAGGGCTTCCAGATGCCAGGTCTGAGGCCCCTCCCCCACCCCACTACATAGAATTAGGTTACTGGAGCTTCTTTGGGCTCCTAGAGGGCTTACCTGGGACCTTATGTTTGGTCTCAGAGCCCAGGCCTGCGGGTGGAGAATCATGCCCACCACAGCACAGAGCAGAGTCCTGCAGGGGGTCAGCACTCCAAATAGTGTTGCAAGAAAATTCCAGTAGCTCCCTCCTGGCCAGGCACAACCAGAGTTCATCTGGTCCTCACCTCCATTCTGGTTTAATTTCTCACCTCTCCCTTCTGCCACTCCCATCCCCTGGACGTTTCTTTTTATCTTTATCTGCCTTCTTTCCTCAAGACTTCACTCCAGGTTCTCACTGGAGCCTCCCTTATCTACTCCCGCTGGCCATAACCCGTCTCTATCCCCTGCAGTCTCTTAGCCTCCCTGCATATACGAGTTTGCATATCTTGCTACTTTTCCTGCCATTACCCCTCCATGGACACCATCAACTGTAGCATGCTCAGGGCAAAAATCACACCCCATATTCCCTGGACACTCCTGAGTACTAACCTAGTGTTCCTATAGGCCAGGTACTCAAACAAATGTTGAGGAAACCATTTTTCCTTTACACATCTGGTTTTGCCTTACAGACCTCAACTCCAAATTTGCAGCATCCCATTTTTGTAGATCTTCTAGGCTCTTAAGGGAGAGACTAAGAAGAAGGGATCGAGAAAATAAAAGTTTGGTGATGCCCATTGGAAAGCACATCACACTCAGGACTTAAATACCTTGTGCTATGATGGATGGAGACAGGACTAGATGTGATTCTTACCACCAACATGGATATTCATTTGCCTTCTTTTTAGATTTCCCTCCTTTATTAAAGGACCTTGTGGATTATTTACGGGTTTACTTGCACAGCGCTGCTTATGCTACATCCATGAGCCCCCCGACAGCAGAGCAAATCATCAGATCAATGAAATTCATCATGGGACTGGATGGGACCATGCAAGGTAAGAGGATCTGCAGTGAGCACACCTCCCCTGAACTCCTTTCCTAGACCTTTTTCTGTCTCTCTTCTGCTCCATCAACCTCCCACCTTGTCAAATATACACCTTTTTCTTGACATAACCAATTTGTAAACCATGCCATGTGTACCTCAACAGTACATAATACATAATAGTACAGGGAGAAGAAATGTACTAGAACTGCTGTCAGCACAAAAGGGGGGGTAGCTTTTGAAAGCAAAGAAAGCTTTCTAATTCACCACTTAACATGATCAGCAAATGTGGATAATCTTGTTAAGTTGTGTTAAAATGGAGCAAACCTTGGTGTTCTTGGTTGAGACTGTATATTGTGTTTCCCCGAGAACAAACTAATCAGTTTAATATACATTTTTTTTCATCCACTCACCCATCTATCTATTCATTCATTCATTATTCATTCATTACCAGCCAGGGATGGGGAAGAAGAATTCCACTGCTGCCGTTTAAGGACACATGGACAGAACACTCACAATGGTAACTTTCCAGCCATTTCTTTGATGTTGGGTCCCCACAGCCAAGGTGGCTACTTTGTTCAACTCAAATGAGCTTAATCTTTTTTTGAAAAACTGTTTCATCAAAGGCTCTGGGAACTCTCCTTCTATCCTACAGTTTATATCCTACTACAGTGATGAATAGTGATGAAGAGGCAATCCAGTGAATGCATTTATGGAAGCAACAAGTCATCCCAGCCCCAGACCTGCCCGCTGGGCTGTAAAAGCCATGTTCTGCGAACTCCCAGCTGATGAGACGCTCTGCCTTGTTTAGTGCAAACTTCCAAGTCTGCTATTTGAGCAGAAGTAAGAACAGACCCATCATTTTTCAATTTAATTAAAGCAGCAGAATGCCTTATTCACAGAAGCCTGCTGTATAAAACGGATTACAACAGGGCTGGTCTGGATGAAGTTGTATCTCCACCTTCCTCCAAACTGATTGTCCCTGAAAGCCCTTCTCTGGAGACACAGTGCTCCCCAGGTCACTGGGTTGAAAAGAAAGGAGAAACTTTTCTTTCTAAAGCAAAAAAAAAAAAATGCTTTCAGGGTGATTTTGTTCCTCCATGTGAAATGAAATGATTGATTGATCTCTAAGTTCCTTTCCAGCCTCATCTTTTGGGATTTATGATTCTGTGTCCTACTGAATAGTGAGAAAAGGCAATCAGAACCCAATTTAGGTTACACACATAAATGGAAAGCAGCTGCCTGGACTTGACCCCTGGGAGACCACTTGACTTGCTGTGTGGCCTTAGGCATGTGACTTAACTTATCTGTTCAACCCTGAGCAAGTTTATTTCTCTGTGCTTCAGTTCATCCAGCTGTAAAATAAGGAAGAGAATATCGATGAGTTAAGGTTTTTGTGAGGCTTAGGTAAATTAAGGCATATAAAATACTTTGCATTTTGACTGAAAACAATGTTACATATAGTAAGCATTATATAATGGCCTGCTACATTACTTGGTCTTATTCCCAAGAAGTATTTGGGCTGTGTCTCAGGAATGCTGTAGGAAGGATTCCTCTGTTGGAAGTGAGGTAAGACTAGATTTCCTTCAAGGTCCTGGATTAGTGAGGAGGAGTGAAATTAGGCCAGTGTAACAGATAAGCCCTGACAATCTCAGTGGCTTAACTGAACCAGGGTTTACTTCTTGCTCACATCAGATCTTATACAAAGTGGACCCCTCTCTGCACACTGCCCCTCCGTCGGAAGTGGCTCAAGCTGCTGCTAGCTTGAGGCTTGGCCATCTCACCACGTGGCCCCCACGATGAGAAAGAGCATCAGCCTGGAAGTGACACTCACCACCTTGCTTAAAATCCATTGTCCAAAACCAGGCACAAGGCCCACCCGAGTTTCAGGGAGTGGAGGTAGTAAAGTAAGGGACATGGATATAGATAAGAATAAGCAGATAGCTTTCAAACTTTCAAAACTGAAGCTAAAAATAGAGCTGTCTCTGTTCCCACAGAAGCTGTCAGGTTGTGTGAAAAAACTGGTCTGGAACCACTGGCTTCTCACAAGGTCATCTTAATGATCTTCTCAGTCTTGTGCATTTCTTACTGGAAAGCAGTGATCTGAGACTTAAGCTAAAATGCAAGCTAGATATATTGTCCTAAAATGACCAGAATTATCCATTGGTCTTATTTTAGAGATGAATAACTAGAAAAAAGTAACTCTGAAAATTGTCTGTGTCTCAGTAAGGATCACTAAGTTCTTAAGCCCTGTAGGGTGTATGTAATCAGAATCAGTTGATTAACATGTACCCAGTTAGACAATCATTTCCTTCCAGCCTCTGCGCTGCTTTACCGCTTGATCACAGACAACTCATTCTGTTTATCTGATCAGAAAAGATCCACAGAAAAATTACATTTAAAGATGTGATCACAGGTCCGTTGATAGCTGTCTATCATCAGTTTTCCTTCCTCCACGGTGGGCGATACTTCCCTTGGTTCTCTCTCTTAGCCTTATAATGAGAGAATTGCTTGGTTATTATTTTTAACTTCCCATTAAAGTTTCTCCCTTCATTCTTCTTGCCATCTTGAGAGAGAAAAGAAAGAAATAAACAGCAGGGGAAGTTATGTGCACACAGACTTGTGTTCTTAGGGTTAAGATAGGAGAATCAGGGAGAAAGATTGGGCAGTTTCTTTTCAAAGGAAATGGACAAAAGAAAGTGGTAGGAAAGAAACTGACAGAAGCATCAAAGGCACACAGTGAGTGACCATGCCAGCCGCACTGACGACAATGCCTGCTTTAAATAAGATAAACATGACTGGTAGGGAACTTTGCATTAACTCACCCCTTTCTACAGAGACAGACCAACTCTCAGGGCAAAGTTGCCCAGAGCTCAAAGGGGCACAGTATACCAAGCCAGAGCTGCCTTAGGACCTGCGACAGAGCCTCACCCCGGCCTTCAGCTTCCACCTTCTCCCCTGCAGCTGTGATTGGAGCCTTCCGAGGCTTTGTTTTGGGCTGAGTTTAGGGAGCTGTTGGCTGGGTCTTTTCCGTGATGAATGTCTTCACTTTCATCTGCAAGGCAAAGCCATACGCTTCAAAGAAAGGCAGGCGACAGGAATAAGGTCAGTGTTCCTTTGAAGCCAAGGTTCAAAGATGAAATAGCAGTCCCAGTGAAATGACAGTGTTTATGCACAAACAGCCACCCTCACCCTGCCGCCAGGCTGCTGGCAGCGTTAATGCACTCGAGCTGAGGGACTGCGATCGCCCGTGCCTTCCCCAGGCCCGGAGGCACTTTTAGTCTCCCTGCTGTCACCCTATGTAGCAGGGTGAGTCCAAAGTGGAGACTTGGTTCCTCCATTCTAATGGATGTTGGGGGGTCCACCAGCCAGACTAACACTGCAAACTCCTTAACAGCAAGAACTGTGCCTTGAATTAATTTGGGGTTCCTCTGAGTGTCAAACCCACTTGCCAGGCTTAATAAATATGTCATGACTCAACTTCCACCTTGCAGATACACCCGATTTCAGGTCTGTTTATGCTAAAAAGATGGAGGGGTGTTTCTCTCACAGGACAGGGAGCTGGGAGTCAGGCCCACACCAGTTGTGGCAGCTGCAGGGAGCCCTTGGGCACAGGGACCCCTCGGGCACAGGGACCCCTCAGGGAAAGACATCACTTTTGAAAAGACCCAGAAAGATGGCGGCTCGGTCATTTTCTTCATCTAGATGTGGCACAAATAATCATAGGAGGGTGAGCCCCAAACCACGACAACCACTCCCCTAAAGAAAGCACTGTCAGCATTCGTCTTTTATCTATTTAAATCTTTGATGCATATTTTTCAGTTAATTAGTCAACATTCTTTTTGAACTCCAACTTTGGCCTTGTGTCCCTACCCTCCATTCCCCCAACTCGGGGTAACCGTTCACTTCTCAGAGAAAATAAAAGTTGGACGGCGAGGAGGACTTAGGGCGTGTGCTTTGCAGCCAGACTGCATGGGGCCCAGTCCCTGACCCACCACTGGCTCCATGAATGGCAAGTTGCCTACCCTCTCTAGCCTCAGTTCAATGCTTGTAAATTGGGGTTGTGGGGGGGATAAAAGGATGTAATATAGGTGGTGAACTTCCTTTGATGCTGGATGCTTAGTGAACACTCAGAAAAGGTGAACAATTACTGTTACTTTTAATGCATCTTCCTTCTCTAATTTTTCCAATATTTTTTCCTCATCCTGGAATCTTCCTGTCTTTCAGGCTCACACCTACTCCACCAGCAAATCCTGCAGCACTACCTTTGCCATATTCCTGGAATCTGGTCGCCTCTCCTCGTCTCTGCCACGGCCTTCATCAGCTCTCCCCTTAATCCCTGGAGCGGCTCCTGAACAGTCTTCTCACTCCTGCCCTTCACTTGTTCTCTACACAGAAGCCAAAGTTATCTTTAAAAAAAAAAAGGCTGCTCTGACCTCCACGCAGAACTTTCCACTGCTTCCCATCTTACTCAGTGTAAAGTCCAGACTGAGCCCTTCAGGGCTTCTCGGGGCATGGTTTCCATGTTTCCCACCACTCCTGCCCTTGCTTGGTCCACTTCCAGCAGCTGGCATCCTGGTTTTCCCTAGAACTCGGGGAACAGCTCCCACAGAGGGCCTTTGCACTTGCTGGCCTCTCTAGAACAGCGCGTCTGCCAACACCCATGTGGCCCACTCCTCACTGTCCTCCCATCTTTACTCAAAATCAGCCTTAGGAGCAGAGCAGCTGTATCCTTAATGGCACACACCTCCGTGTCTCGCCAACTCTCCTTACCTTGCTTCACTCTTCATACCATTTGTGAACAGCTGACACATCATATATGCCTCTGCTCACTTTCTGGTTTCCCTAGGGTATAAACTCCAGGAGAACAAGCATTTTGTCTGTTTTGTTCATCACACTGAGAACAGAGCCTGGCAATGACGAGTTCTCACCAAATATTCATTGACTCCTCTCTTTCCTTCTTAGCTCAGCAGATAAACCACCTTCATCCCCTTCACATCTCTGTGCTTGATTCTCTAACCACCTTCTAAAGGCACCAGCCCCTTTGCTCAACCATGAACTCGTTCATTTCCTTCATCCTAAAAAGCTGCACCTTATCCCTTCTTCCATTTCAACAGCCACTGAGTCACACCCGTTTCTTTGCTGCAAATCTTCTCAAAAGAGTGGCCCATTCTGCCCACTCCCCCTCATCCTCCCTACTCCGCCATCAGCCCTCATCCTCTGCCCGTCTCCATGCGTCTGCTCCCTCAGGGGTCCCAGATGCCCACCTACCCTGCTGGTCCTCCTCCTTCCAGACTTGACCGAGCTCTTCATGTCCTCCTCTCTCCTTGAGAACAGTCTTCCCTTCATTGTGGAAGATGCTTCTCTTTTCTGGTTCTCTATTTCTCTGTCTGTTCTTCCTCCCCTTTCCTGCTAGGTCTTCTTCCCTGTTTGCATTTGTCAGTATTCTGTCCTCTACTCACTTTGCATTTCCTCCTGCACAAATTGCCCCTCTTTTTCCTTTCTGTTACGTAGAAACGTGCTTCTGAAACTCGAGCCTGTATCAGAGTCACTGAAAAGGTGATGAAAACCTCTCCACGTCAGAGCAGACAGAGGACCGCTCCGTGCCTAACGCATTCCTTATCTCACCAAAACGGCTGTAGGAAAATAATCCCTTGATTCAGTCAGCTTTTCCTGCTGTGACCTTCTGGGAGAGGCTGATGGGATAACCACCAACTTTGTGAATCGCAAAACCGCCCTTTGCTATCACATGCATGAACATGTTTGATTTGTTTATAATTGAGTGGTCAGCAGTGTTTCCCTGGAGAGGAAAATAGTGGTGGGAACACACTTACAAGTGAAAATAAATACAGAGTCCCAATTCCCAATGTACAGGATCCGATTTCAGTAGACTACACCTTCATCATCACTTATAAAATCTCCTGTGCTTAAAAAATCACACCTGCCCCTCTTTGCCCTTTCCTTAAAGGAAAGGAGTTTCTGGGTGGCAGGGTGGGAGAGGCGGGCAAATGTGTCTGCATGTTGTATAGGTAGAGAAAAACTAAAGGTCAAATTAAGATGGAATAATGAATCATGTTCTTCCTGGATATAAAGCAATTAAGTATCAGGTTCCTCAAAAATATACAAATTTGACAGGATGGGACACAATGAGGCACTTTATCTTTTTAATTTAATGTGTTTTCTGAGTATAATATTCTGGGATTATTGCTGTAAAAAGATGAGACATGATCTGAGGGGATTTCTGCATCCCTCCCCCATCATCTTTAAATTATCAATCAAACTTAGATACTATCTAGATAATTACCTCAATTCTCCACTTTCAGTATGAAGGAAAAGCTTAATTAGCCTGTCAGAGTATGGAGACCTAGGCTTGGGTAAGTTTTAGTAGGAAAGCCAGTAAGAGAAAGATGGGGAAACTGAATAAAAAATTAGAGCTAAGAACCCCCGTCCACTGTACCAGTACAGGGGATCTTCCTCAAGCTGGACATCTGCTGCCCTTTGGAAAACCAGAATTGCACCAGCCCAACAGAGGGCCTCCTCACACTGACTCTAACTGAGGTTCTACTTCTTGTATGACTTGAGAAATGTTCAAAACATTCTGTCTGTGAAGAAGCTGCTACCTCAGCCCAAAAGATTCTGTCCGCATGTCCCAAGCTGTCTTTGTTGAGGCTGGGGAGTGAGGACTCTCAGCTCATGGGATCACTCATCTTTTTCACTCTGAGTTTCAGCCTCTGGGATGGAGAGATTTGGGTGAGGTCTTTATATATATATATATATATATATATATATATATATATATATATATATATATATATATATATATATATATATATATTTAATTGAAGTATAGTCAGTTTACAATGTGTCAATTTCTGGTGTACAGCAAAATACTTCAGTCATACATGAACATACATATATTTGTTTTCATATTCTTTTTCACCATATGTTACTGCAAAACATCATATACAGTTCCCTGTGCTATACAGCATGAACTTGTTGTTTATCTATTTTATATATATCAGTTAGTATCTGCAAATCTCTAACTCCCAATTTATCCCCTCCAACCCCTCTTCCTCCCTGGTAACCACAAGTTTGTTCTCTACGTATGAGAGTCTGTTTCTGTTTTGCAAATAAGTTCGTTTGTTGGGTGAGGTCTTTTAAATCCACGTTTGGTTCTATTATGGAAGTCACTACTTACCATGATGTTGCCCATTCTAAAATTAAAACTGAGTATTCTGTCCCTTCCCTACAAAATCCTTGGTTCTGGTCTACAAGAATATCCACAGGGTGAAAGATGACTGTGGTTTCTGTGCAGAAAGGAACAGCAATGGAAAGGGGGATGTACTTAGTTGAAGAAGTTCAGATCATGTTCAAACCCACAGATTAGTCAAAATTAAAATCCTAGAAAACAATTGGCGTCCTCTCTGATTTCCTTCCCTCATTTTGGCCCCTTGGCCACCACAAAGACCTTACTTGCTCCTGACCCCAGACACAAACGCTCTTGTGTTTTCTGCTACTTCAGCTCATCTCTCAGAACAGGCTCATACCCAAATTTGGGGACCAAGCAAAATCTGGACTCAGAATAGCTTGGAACAGAGGTTCATGATAGAGTGACACTTCCAGTTCCTGCCACTAGCCCAGAGAGACCTCCCCTAACCACCCTTTCTAAAAGGTCACCCCCTCCCTCATGGGTGACTCTATCTACTCCCTTATTCTGCACCATTTTCCCTCACAGCACCGATCACTACCTGGAGTTATGTCCTTGGTTCCTTGGTTATTGTCTGTCCCCCATAGGAGAACATAAGTACCATGAGGGCAGGTACACTGTCCCCAACCTCAAGCAGTATATGTTGGCTGAACGAATAATCCCATTCAATATAAGCTCTGGCCTTATCCCATCAACTATTCACAAAAGGCACTGGTACCACCCTCCTGCACAGGTGTGGCATTTCCTCTCTCTGGAAGACCCTCATCTCTCCCCCCACAACACTCTAAACCCATTCTTTATCTCTTGAACCCTTGTTCAGCCTTCTTATCCCTATTTTAGTAGTCTCAGTCAGGAAATAATCCTTCCCTGCCTGTTTCATGCAAACTTTGCTCCTGTGTTCATCACACACTCTCTAACCCAGTCCTTCAAATAGTAGTGATTACTTAATGGTGTCTTAAGCATCAAACATGTGAATGAATGAATACTGAATGCCTGATTTGGGGTCAAGCAAATTTCTTGGACAAGGCTTGGAATCTAATCACCCTCTATAAGCAATGACCATATCATTTCTTTAGAGGTTACCTATAGAATTATTATGGTTCAAATACTGGAGTTAAAAGCACTCCCTTGGTAAGTAAATGCATAGGCCAAAATCTCGAATTCCTCTTCTATTCTTTCAATAAGCAAATGGTTTTGCATTATTACGTTCTCTAAGGCTTTGTCTAGAACCATCTAAAACAGAAGTAAGCCGGATAAATCAAGCCAATGCTACTCAAATAGCAGAAACAGAAATGGAGTTTTTCCATTAATTATCCAGGCAGTTAGCTGAGTCCCTCACTTAAGGTTTCCTATGGAGACACCATCCAAAGCTCAAAAGTGCATTTGAGTCTTTTATACCCAGTAATCAGCAAGGACTGGGCACCAGCTAATCCTCTCTGTCCAAGTTGAATTATATTTCCAAATAGAGGTGAGTAGGTTGATTCTTAAGCATCCAAAATGGCATTTCCCACTGAGTACACAGGAGGGACCTTCTTCCCTCCTCTCCCCCGTCTTAAAGATGACTTGCACTTAGGATCTTTTTCAGTCAAGAAACTTCATGTTTTCATGACATTACTGGTGACTAGTAATGAGAGGTTGAGAAACTAAAATTCCCACAGAAGATTTAAGAATTTACACCATTCAGCTACTGAAAAGTAAAAAGGCATTAGGGTCTTGAATCCTTGAAAATTTTCACGGTATCTTTCTTTACAAGGCCAGTATTGGTCAAGGTTAATTAACTTGTAACCAAGGTTAATAAGCTGTTGTAACAGACAAACTCCAAGATATAACACAATAGATGCATGTGTTGCAGATATAAAGTCCAAAATGGGTGCTCCTGTCAGGCAGATAGTTCTCTTCTAGGAACTCAGCCTCTTCCTTCTTGTGGCTCCTCCAGCTTCAACATATGGCTCCCAACATTGCCACCAAAGGGGTAAGGAGCATACAGGATCATGTGTGTGATGTTTTCAGGGGCCATAAAAGCACATTTCATTTCTGCCCACATCCTATTGGCACAACCCAGTAATGTGACCTTGCCTAACCACAAAGGATCCTGGGAAATGAAGTTAACTGTCTTCCTGGGAGAAGGAAATGGCTTCGGTGAACAGTTAGCCAGTCTTTGCCACAGTGCTTAACCTCAGTCCGGGACATTCTTTCCCAGACATTCTGATGGACGTAGGCTGTGGGAAGACGTCGTATATTTTAGACAGTTTCCCAATCTTTCTCTATTGACTTAGTAAATAAACTCTTGACCTGGAATGGAATAAAAGTAGCTAAAGGAAAAAAGAAAAACAATGTTCAAAGGACTGAAGATGAATCTCTTCCTTTTACAGGGACTCTCAGGGCTTCTAGGTTGGCTTTTACTACAAGCACGTCTGCTTTTTTCTCACAGAACCTAGTCCCAGGCCATGGCAGATACTGAGACTGTTCCCATTATTATGGTGCTAAATTCCCCCAATACTGTGTACTTTTTGGAGGCAGAAAGTGGACCCTGGGCATAGTGCTTCCCAAGAAAAAATTTAAAAGATGAGAAATTGGAATAGCTCTGGAAGTCTGGTCAGAACAGGAAAGAGTGTATATTTTGGAAGTAGTAACACACTCTTAGAAATTCAGGACTTTTTTTGGAACGGAGGATGTGATGAGACAGAAAGTTATAAATTGCATCGCTATCAGTAAATTGTAAACTATAATTTAAAACATGACATTTAAGAGCATGGACATTTAGGTTAGTTATCTGAATTGGATAGGGTTATTTTGAGTCGCCCCAACTCTCATTCAGCCACACTGTGGTTCTGTTGAGACCATGGACTGAAAAGAGGCTAAGAGGCTTAAACAACTATCAAACCTCTGATGTTCATTACATCGGCACCCAGCACACGACTAGTCAAAGTAACAAAGTCACAAGAGAGAACTGAATTCTGAGCCCAGGTAGAGAAATAAAGCTAGCAACTTCATAGCGAGACTGGATTTACATGAAAATATGATTCTGATCAACATCCCTTTGAGTATTTCATCTGCTTTGGCAAGTAGTAGAAGCTGTGTGCCTCTGTTGTTATGTCCACTCGGGCAAGTTCACTCCAGATAACTCATTCTATACCATTTCTGGGTACAGAATTTATTAAAAAGTTTTTATATTTTTATACATTTATAAAAGCTTTTTATAAATACAAAAGTCTTAAATTTCTGTTTTCTTTTAAATTCAGTTATTAGAAGGAGCTGAATAAAATGGCAAGGTCTTTCAAGTAACTTCATTAATTCATGTATCTCAATCATTTTTCTTTCTTTACCCTCTGGAGAGGAAATTAAGATAAAAGATTTAAAATATAATGCATTTGCACTGAAAAATACAGCCAGGCTTCCTTGTTGCATTATTTTGTCTGGATTATTTCTTTCATCCTGATCATTTATGAAATCTTATCATGAAATTGGCAGGTGAGGTACTGACCCTGCTTGTAACCCGACAAGGACTTGGAGAAAGTGGCCCCCATGCCTTCCAGCTGTGACCTTGGACCTTTGCTGTGATCCCTGGAACAGGGCACACGTATTTTTACACTTGAGTTTGATAGGTTTGAAAAAATGGGAGTGACTGGGAGGATTTAGGGCTTTGAAAGGGGAAAGAAAGGAGTACACGGGGTGACAGCAGTTCTCTCTCCTGAGTGGAATTTTCTCACTTTCCTACTGTTTATATTTGACATGAGATCCATTCACAAACTACTTTTGTAAGCTGATGCTCTTCTGCAGAGCCAGCTGTTTAGGGCTGCAAACTACCCTTTTCCATCGGAACCATCAAGCTTATCTTACAGATGTTCTTGGTAAGTTACTCTTCACCCAGGATCTCTGTGACGAGGAGACAGTGAGGACCATAAGGACGGTGATCAGTGAGTTGAAGCTAGGGTCATTAGACGCAGAGTTTTTAAAGGTCTTCTCAGCATCTACCTTGGTAGAGAGTTCAGCGGATAAAAAACAGAATTCCTACAAGTTCGTTTCTTCCCCCTAAACCCAGAAACATTGTTAGTTCTACCCCTTTGAAATCCCTCAATGAAGCAGAGGAGTCCAAATAGAATCCCACCCAAGATGGGCTGTCTGAGGCCCCCAGCATCCAAGGCTCACCGCATCACTGAGGGAGGACAGAGCTGCTGCTCCCGAAATATCTTTGTCACTTGGTTACCAGCTGGAGATGCAGAGAGAGGCAGAGAAAGAGACAGAAGGCACGGAGAGGGGCATTTTCTAAATCGTTTCAGGCCACTGGCATTTCAGTAACAGCTAATGCAAAACAGATGGTGGTGCTACGCTCTGCTGGCTTTCAACTGAGGGGCTCCTCCATCCGTGATTAATCACCTGTGCTGGGGGTTAAAGACTTCTACCTGGTCTTTGTGTGTGTGTGGGGGGGACCTAAGGTGGGGGTTAGCAAGCAAAGGGACAGGCATTGCCTCTTTGCCCTATTGCTTCTTATGTGTTTGTTGGACAACTGGGGTGAATCCCAGAAGCACAGAATGAGCCCACCATTGGAACCCCAACTAGGAGGGGAAGTTTGTCTGATTGTGCAGAAATAGCTCAAAAAATGTTCCACAATGTTCTGTCAGTTCATTTACTTCATATGAAGAGTTAGCCAAGGGTAGAATTTTATGTTAGATCAGTGAATTCTGCACTCTCTTTGAGCCCTTAAAAAATTTTCCCAGCAAGAGTGTAGAGAGAATCTGTTTGTCTTTTAAATGGCACTAGGGCAAAAGGATAGCATTGCCACTTCCTTCCTTCTGTCCTACGAACGAGATATCCTTTTACACCACATGTCCTACAGAAGTGTCCTCTTCTCTTTTGTTTCCTCTGTGTGGACTCTGAGACAGGGCGTTGTGATGTAACCCACCTGGAATTCCCTGCTGGTTTTGTACAATGGACAAGGAAAGGACATGATTCCAGCTGTAGGATCTTTGAGGGTGAAGGGGATGGATCTCTGTTTCCCCACCACGGGTTCATTGTCAGCTAAGCAGCAAAATCCCAAATGCAACGGTGACCATGCCCCAGCTTTCCAATTGTCTGCAGAGGTTTGTAGAGAAAACCAGCTCCCCCACCAGCCACAGCTGGGGAGGATTAAGCAGGTGGATTTGTGCCTGGAGAAGCCCAGCATGTGCTCTGGGCTAGGGATAATGTATTAGGTCTCTGTTTCTGCAGAGCAGACTGCCACAAACAGCGGCTTAAAACAACACCCATTTACTATCTGCCAGTCTCCTGGGGTTGGGAGTCAGGCAGGGTGGTTTCTTCTCTGCTCAGGTTCTCACGAGGCTGGATTCAACACTGTCAGCAGCTGCCCTCTGTTCTGGAGCTCAAACTCCTCTCTTAAGCTCACGTGGTTGTAGCAGGACCCAGGTCCCAGGGCTGCAGAAGTGAGGTCCCTGCTTCCTTGTCAGCTGTCAGCTGGGGCCCCTCCCAGCTTCCAGAGACTTGAATTTCTTACCCCGAGGCCCCTCCATCTTCAAACCCAGCAGTGGAGACTACCCATGTCACATCCCTCTCTTTCTCCTTGAACCTCCTTTTGCAGGAAGAACCTGGTCCTTTCTCTGGGCTCACCTGATTAGGTCTTAGGTTAATGTCCCTAAAATTGACTGTACCTTTGTAAAAGAGGAGGATTTAAGTAATGAGATTTCCAGGGATCATATACTTCAACTTGAATACTGATAATGAGAATCATTCTGGTGAACACTTAATTCTGAGAGACAAGCAAACATCAGACGATACGTCCTGGGCACCAAAACAAACAAACAAACAAACTGAGGAAGGTACAGGAACAGCCAGATTGGCTGCAGGTGCCCCAGGTCACTTCCACTGATCACGGAGACCCAGCCTTAGAGGGAAAATCCAAGCCCTAGGGGGCAAAACCACTGCAAATGAATGGCTTTCAAAATTATTGAACCATAAAATTTTTTTTAAGAACTTGTACATGGAAGTCCATTTTATAATTTTTTTTTTAATTTTAGAGCACTCATATAGGATTTATTGTGGCCACTCTCCTGAGTGCTTAATACTGAATCCTCAACGGTATGAAATGGGCACTGTTATTATTATTGTTGTCATTGTTATTATTCGCACTTTACAGTTGAAGGACCTGAGTTGTAGAAAAACAACAACAACAACAACAAAAAAGAAGACAGCTTCTGGATAAAATTCAACATGCAATTTTAGCTTTTGTTGCATTTTGAGTAAAAATAGTTGGCTGAAAAAAAAAAAAAAGAACCTGAGTTGTAGAAAGATGAAACATTTTACCCAAGATGGCAGAGCTGATTCTGAACCCAGGACACTGGGCTCACAGTCCTTGGGGACTTGGTCATGATCTTGTTGTAGTGGAAACAAGTTGGGGGGAGGGAGAGATTGGATCTCCCACCTGCTGAGCCTCTCCCTCAGTCTTTCCCTGAACCCCCTCCCCGAGGCTTCCTCAGTGCACCCTCCCCAGCAAACACTTTGAAAACCAGAGGGTTGACCTGTAGGCACTGCCCCACTGGGGCATCCTAGTGGCCACTTTCATTTATGTGGTTTCTCAGAGCCCTTCCAGGGGACCCGGTGACCAGATGACTCATCCAGGACCTGTGCTTGTCCTTGTTCCCACGGCAGATGCTGACACGTCTCCTCTCCCACTTCTGCTGTCGCTCTGGCCCCTTTATCTATCCTGCCACTTCAAGATTCTCCCTTGTCCCACTCCACACACCACATATTGTAAATCCTCTGCCCAAACTCCCTCAGAACACTGAGTGTCCTGCTGGTGATCCTGCCATGGCTCCCTGGTCCCCACCAACTCTCCAGTCAGCATCTGCAGCTCTCAGGGTCCGATTCCACTGATCTTTCTCACTACTGTAAACCAAACATTCTAGGCAAGTGAGCTCCCCATTCCCCCAGCGCACAAGGGGTTAATTTACCACCTCTAGGTCTTTGCTCCAAACTCCCAGAACATTTCTTACATAGGGCCTTCAGCTTTCTACCTTCTGTCATTATTACATTCATTTTTCTGGTCTGTAAGCTCCTTGGAAATAGTAGATTTCTTCATCTTTTCATCCTCCCCCAAGTCCTGGGAATTAGAAAGAGCAGCTGTCATCATCCCCATTGAACAGATCAGTAAATTAAGGCTCAGAGATGAGTGACTTGCTCATCTCCATAGAAAGGAGAAAAGGGCAGGTGGAAACTGATACATGGATCTGTGATGGAGCAAAAATGTTTAGAGACAAAATTGCTGTCTGGCGTCTTCAATTAGAATCAGCCTTATTATCTTCATAGAATCAACAACCATGATATAATTTATGACTTCAAGTCATGGTTCTAAAGTGGGGAGCACACCACAGTTATACAGGGGTTTTTTTCTAGATGTTCCACACCAGCCCTTCTGGAGCAGAACCTCTGCACAGGGGGTCTTCTGTGAGTTTTCCAGAAAAAAAAAAAAAACTCCCAGAAGCCTCTTGTGTGCACCCCTGTTGAAGAATCACCAACTCGCAGGGTTCCCTACCTGGTCCTCCAAAGTATCCTATTTGATGTGCAAAATTCCATAATTTAGTGGTTTGCTAAGATACTGCTCTCTATTTAAGTGCAGATTAACATCAAATCTTGTATCTTGTCACTCCTGTAAGTATTCGAGAAGTACTGCTATGAAATAGGCCTGCTAACTCTGTCTAGAGCTGTCCTCTGGCTCTTCTCATGTGTATGTTATCTTAAAACTGCACCGTCTTCTATTAGATTATTTCTTTCCAAACAGTCCCAGAAGTTGTTCACCCTCTGTTCCACCTTGGCAGGAGGCTCTGGTACATAGTGAGTGCTTTTCATCTGTGAAGGATACGAATCCACGAATCATGGGACTCACACCTTGTCAAGAAGGAGTTTCCCAGCTTCCTTCTCAGAGCAGACTTTGATAGACCCAGGCGCACAGCCAGTGTCCAGGTCAGCTGGGCGATGCAGTCATGATCTCCGGACTTGGTTTCCTCATCTGTGAAAGAGGCCCCAAAACACATCTCCTGGCTCATAGTAAGTGCACAGGAGATGTCCATTCTCATCCTTCCTTGTGGATTAGCCCACAGTAGTGTATTTGAGTGGTGGGTGGGAGTGGATGGTGGAGGCAGCGTCGTGAAATCTGGCCATGTAGACAGCCATCCTCCCCCGATGTCGGGCCTGCTGGCTTCTGCTCCTGCATGCACTCCACAGAAGCCCAACTGAGAGGGCTGGACAGTCCTTGGAACACGTGTCTGTGACTATAAAACATGCCGTAACCTTGGAATCCGGACATCAAAAGGGAGAGCTTCAGTGCACAGTAAAAATGTGTGCTCCCTCAGCAAACCCCTGAAAACACTGCTTTCTCCATCCCACTGGGGAGCTTGTCGCTGCTAATGGGATTCTTATGCTTCTTGCCACTCTGTAGCCTCTTGATCTTTACTGAGCTCCCTCTGCCCCTGAGTATGCTGGAAATAGACTGTCCTGTCTGGTGTCCAGAGCTTAATATAACAGAAGCTAGTTCCTGCTGCCACGTTAAAATTTGACTCCAAGGTCTCTCCCCAGCACCCCTCACTCTCCCCAGGCCAGGAGGAGAAGCTAAGGGTGAGCATCAGACAAAGAAGGGGAGGGAGGCCAAGGGCAGGAGGAGGCCTTCTCAGACCACTGCAAACACTCTTTAGGGTCAATTTGGTTGTTCAGAAAGGTTGAATTCATGAATACGGTGCCAAGATGGCAGAGTAGAAGGACATTCTTAGCTCACCCTCTCCCACAAATAGACAAAGAGAGACATTCACAGACCCACCCATTCACTCAGAAGAACTGCTGACCTTTGACAAAACATTGCCTTCTTCAAAAGACAAATTTCCTCACAAAATCTGGTAGGAGGGGAAAAAAAAAACCAAAAAAGAAATCAGTGCAGGACCTGTCCCCTGGGGAAGGAAGTGGCAAAGGAGGAATAGCACTCTTATGCTGGGACACCCATCTCCAACAGAGAGGTCAGCTGGGAAGGAGGGGGAACCTCCAAGTCTTGGAGGAGCACACAGCAGTCTCGTGGCCAACAGAACTGAGAGAAACAAGCACAAAGGGTCCCTGAGATCCCCAGCCCTAGACATGAGCCAGCAGGGGTCAGCTGGGACTGGCTGCCCAAGCTGGGTAGAGGGCTGGGGCCAACTGTGCAGAGGTGGCCTCAGGGGTGTGGAGTGTGCTGTAGGCTGTGGCTGGGAGTGTATACAGAACAGAATAGCCTGGGTCCCCTATTAAAAAAAAAAGCAACACTGCTGTTGCACGTTGTGAGGAGGGGCACAATGCAGCTGGGCTGTAGCCTCTGTCTCCCCAGTCCTGTGGCACCATCACTGGCTAGAGAAGAGAGGCGGGGCTCAGCCATGGCCACCATATTCGCTGGTGTGCAGCTCCCAGGTGGAGGTGGAGTTCAAACCTAAATCTGTACTCAGGGGCTCGGCAACTGCATAGGCAGGACAGATTTGTTTACAGCCCCAGGCAGACAGGACCGATTTGCGATGCTTGTGCCTTTGTGGACCCACATCTCTAAGACAAACAAGCAAGAAGCAGAGTTCTGGTACACAGTGGGGGTGAGTGCAAGTGTAGAGTTTTCAGCCGAACTGTGCACCATATGGGGATGTGGTGATGGGGACAGCGCTGACCCAGTAGCCCACCATGATCCAGGTGTGTGACCCAGAAGTCAACGGATCTGCACTAGTAGCTCTGAGGGCAGAGAACCTGGGGGACACCAGAGCAGAGTACTGACATTCCCGCAGATAAAGTGGGGACAAGGGGAGCATCAACAAAGAGTACTTGAAGTGCTCCAACCCTGCCTACCATGCGCCACAACTGAGAAACGGATCTGGAAGCCTCCATTCCAAAAAAAGGGGGAAAGACTCAGCTGCTGTCAGGGCTGTGACAAGCACAGAAAAAAAGGAGGCCCTGCTCAACAACCAAGGCAGACTCTGATCACCACTACACTGGCCACACATTCCCAAACTGATAACAGCCAACACACACAGAAGAAAGACATAGCAACCATTCATATTAAAAACAGACCTCACAACAAAATTACTAAAGGTGCACAGTCTACAGTGGAATGCATCCTCTTAAAAAAAATCCCTTCAAGACCACAGTAGATAACTGATGCTCCATAATCCGTAGTGCCAGAGAGACATAAGTGAAATGAAGAAGCAGAGAAACTACTCCCAATTAGAAGAATGAGAAAAGTCCCCTGAAAGAACTATCAGTGAAACAGATCTTGATAGTCTACTAGATGTTGATTTCAAAAAGGGGATGATAAAAGCACTGAAGGAAATAAGAAAGACTATGAATAAACATGCAGAATACTATAAAAAAGGAAATAGAAACTATAGAGAGGATCCAATTAAAAACAGAAAACTCAATGGCTGAGATAAGAGCCAAGCTAAAGGCAGTCAAAAGCAGACTAGATAACTCAAGGGAATGAATAAGTGACTTAGAAGACAGGATAACTGAAATCACCCAATCAGAACAACAGACAAAAAAGCAAGTGAAAACAAATGAAAGCAATACAAGGGACCTATGGAATAATATAAAGCATGCCAACCTATGCATGACAGGGGTCCCAGAATAAGAAGAAAGAGAAAAGATGATTGAAGAAATCATGACTGAAAACTTCACAAACCTAAAGAAGGATCAGATTTCCAAGTACAGGAAGCACAGAGGGTCCCAAACAAGAAGAACCCAAATAGATCTACACCAAGACATATCATAATTAAGATGGCCACAGTTAAAGATAAAAAAAGGATTCTAAAGGCAGTAAGAGAAAAACAAAGAGTTAGTTACAAAGGAACCCCCATAAGGCTTTCAGCTGATTTCCCCACTGCTGGCCAGAAGGGAGTGGCAAGATACATTCAAAGTCCTGAATGAGAAAAAGCTGCAACCTAGGATACTCTATCCAGCAAGACTATCCTTTTGGATAGAAGGGGAGATAAAGAATTTCATAGACAATCAAAACCTAAAAGAATTCAGCAATACTAAACCTATGCTAAAAGAAATACAGAAAAGTCTACTGTAAATAAAATAGAAGCAGGATGGGGAGGGCCAAGATGACAGAGTGGAAGGATGCTCGTAGCTCACCCTCTCCACAAATACACCAAGACTGACATCCACGGACCCACCCAGCCAATCAGAACACCTGGTGAACTTTGACAGAACATCGCCTTCTTCAAAAGACAAAATATGCCATGAATCTGGTAGGAGAAAAGGGAAAAAGAGGGAAGAAAAAGCAAAATAGTTCAGGACTTGTCCCATGGGCAGGGAGTGGCAAACGAGGAATAGCACTCGTTCGCTGGGTCTCCCCCTCTCCAATGTAGAGGTCAGTGGGATGGAGGGGGAAACTCTGAGGCTCAGATCTATTTGGAATAGCCCTTTATTGACAGAACTAAATGGGCAGAAATGGTCCCCATGACCCCCAGCCCTAGTTGCAAACTGGCAGGTGTGGGATTGGACAGGCTGCCTGAGTGGGGCAGAGGACTCAGGCCAGCTGTACAGAGGCAACCTCAGGGGACTGCAGTCTGCTATGCACCGTGGCTAGGATGGTATACAGAGCAGAACAACCTGGGTTCCCCATAAAATACCAAAAATAAATAAATAGCAAGCAAAACAACACTGCTAGTGTGTCCTGGGGGGAGGGGAGCCAAAGCCTTTTCTCCAAAGACCCAAGGAACCATTACTGGGAGAAGAGAGGAGGGGCTCAGACACAGCCATCATATCCTCCAGAGCTTAGCACCCAGGTGGGGGCAGGGTTGAAACCTGAATCCGTGACTAGGGGCTCCACAACCACACAGATGGGACTGAGACTTGTCTACAGCCCCAGACAGATAGGATTGCTCTGCCCTGGTGCCTTTGTGAACTTGTGCCTCTAAAACAAACAAACAAGGGGTGGAGTTCTGGCACAGGGCAGGGGCGAGAGCTGGTCAGCCATTTTCTCTAGCCTGCCTATGGAGCAGGGACCCAAGGCAGAGCAGCGAGATGCATGGAGCAGGGGAGCAACCTGCCGGCCAACCATGCACAAGTGTGGCACATGACCTGACTGCCTACCAGCACTGGGAGCAGCACAAACGAGGGGCCCCACTGGAGGGCCTCCGGTACTAGCTAGCTGAGTTTGCACAGCAGGGCAAGGGCAGGAGCAGCAACAACCACAAAACAAAAAGGAGGCCCCATTATTCCATAGGGCTATTCCATATAGATCTGAGCCACGGAGGTTCCCCCTCCATCATGCTGACCTTTCCATTGGCTACCAGATCACCAGCTACACCCCTAACCAAAGGGATAACAGGCAAAAGGCACGGAAGGAAGACTTGGCAACCACCCACACTTTAAGAAGGACCTCTTGACAAAATTATTAAGAGGGCACTGTCTCCACGGGAACACATCCACTTTTTTTTTTTCTGTTCTATTTTCTTTTACTTTTATTATTTTCTATTACTTTTTAAATTTTTAATTTAATTACTTTTTAAATTTTTTAATTTAATTTTTAAATTTTTACTTTTTAAAAAACTATTATGGTTCTATATTTTTTTTTGGTGGGGGAGGGAGGTAATTAGGTTTATTTATTAACTCATTTATTTTTGGAGGAGACAACTGGGGATTGAACTCAGGACCTCATGCATGCTAAACATGCACTCTATCACTTGAGCTACCTCCTCCCCCATTATGGTTCTATTTTTAATTCCTTTTAAAATGGTAATTTAAAATATTTTTGTCAACTTTTCAATTTGCCTCAATTTTTTAAATGTGTCTCAATTTTATTTTTATTTCTCTGTGTTTTGTTCTGTTATTGATTATACTGTTTTCAAATCTGTTTTCTTTTAATTTTAAAAAAAATTCTCTCAATTTGATTTTTATTTCTCTTTCTTTTGTTCTGTTATTGATTATACTCTGTTTTCAAACCTTTTTCTCTTTTTTGAATTTTTTTTTTTTTAGGTTTATTTCTGCATCTGCTTTAGATGAATAAATAAATAAATAAACTCCTTAAGAACCACAGTAGATAACTGATACTCTGCAAGCTATAGTGCCAGAGAGATATAAGCAAGATGAAGAAGCAGAGGAACCACTCCCAATTAAAAGAACAAGAGAAATCCCCTGAAAGAACGATCAATGAAATAAGCCTTGATAGTCTACTAGATCATGATTTCAAAAAAGGAGTAATCAAAATACTGAAGGAACAAAGAGATTATGTTCAGAGATATAAAATATGTCAATAGAAATTGAAATATTAAGAGGAGACAATTAAAATTGGAAAACTCATTTTCTGAGATGAGAGCTGACCTAAAGTCTGTAAAGTAGGCTAGATAATGCAGAGGAATAAATAAGTGACTTAGAATATAGGATAACAGAAATCACCAAAGCAGAAAAGCTGAAAAACAAATAAAAACCAATGAAAACAATATAAGGGGCCTATGGGATAATATAAAGCACACCAGCCTACACATAATAGGGGTCCTAAAAGGAGAAGAAAGAGCAAAGGGGATTGAAAAGATATTTGAAGAAATCATGACTGAAGAATTCCCAACCCTAAAGAAGGAATCAGATATCCAAGTACAGGAAGCACAGAGGATCCCAAACAAGAATAACCCAAACAAACCCACACCAAGACATATTATAATCAGGATGGCCTGGGTTAAGAATAAAGAAATGATCCTAAAGGCAGCAAGAGAAAAACAAAGAGTTAGTTACAAGTGAATCCCCACAAGGTCTTCAGCTGATTTCTCTACACAAACACTACAGGCCAGAAGGGAGTGGCAAGACATATTCAAAATCCTGAATGGGAAAAAAAAAAAAAAGCAACCTAGGATACTTTATGCAGCAAGGTTATCCTTTAGAATAGGAGGAGAGATGAAGAACTTCACATATAAGCAAAAACTAAAAGAATTTAGCAACTCTATCCTATGCTAAAAGAAGTAGTGGAAGGTCTACTCTAAATAGAAAAGAAGCAGGACACTACAGAAAGGAGAAAACCATAATTGGAAAGGCGATAATTACCATGAATTAAAACAGAATAAACATGTAATTGTAAAAGAGGACGTCTAAATCATTAAGGGTGGGAGAGAGGAGCAAGAAAATACAGAGGTTTTTTTTTCTTTTTTAAATTTTTTTGTTCTCAGTAAGAAGGGTTTGAGATTTTATTACTATCTGTTTATAACAGTTATAGTAATGCGTTAATATATGTACAAAACAGGGTAACCACAAACATAAAACTTACAATACAGTCACAAAAACTTTAAAAAATATCAAGATAATACATAGGAAAATTATCAAACAACAAAAAGAAAAAGAAAGGAACAAAGAAGGAATAGCAAATCAACTGCAAAACTAAGTTCAAAATGGCAATAAACACACATATATCAATAATTATTGTAAATGTCAATGGACTAACTACTTCAGTCAAAAGACATAGAGCAGCAGACTGGATAATACAACAATAACCTATAATATGCTGCATACAAGAGACCTATTTTAGGGTGAAGGACATACATAGTTTGAGAGTGCAAGGATGGGAAAAGATATTTCACGCAAATGGAAATGAGAAGAAAGCAGGAGTAGCAATACTGATTTCAGACAAAATAGACTTTAAAACAAAAGCTATAAAGAAAGATAAAGGTGGACATTTTGTAACGATTAAGAGTAGTACAAGATGAGGATATTACACTCACTAACAGATATGCCCTCAACATAGCAGTATCTAAATACATAAAGCAGGTATAAAGGGAGGAGTTGGTAGGAATACAAACATTGTCAGAGACTTAACACTGCATTAACATCACTGAACAGAACTTCCAGAAAGAAAATAAATAAGGCAACAGAGAAATAAAATGATACAATGGAACTAGACTTGGTTGATATTTTCAGAGCACTACACCCCTCCCAAAATAGAACATACATTCTTTTCAAGTGCACATGGAGCATTTTCTAGGATTGATCATGCACTTGGGCACAAAGAGCCTGAACAATTTTAAGGATATGGAAATTATTTCAAACTTCTTTTCTGACCGAAATGCCATGAAACTAGAAATCAACCACAGAAAAACAAAGGAAGAAAAATGACAGCATGGAGATTAAACAACATGCTACTACAAAACCAACGGGTCAATGATGAAATCAAAGAATTTTAAAAATTACTTTGAGACAAATGACAATGAGAACACAACCACACAGAATCTATGGGATGCAGCAAAGGCCATGCTAAGAGGGAAATTTATAGCAATACAGGCCTTCCTCAAAAAAAGAGCAATCTCAAACAAATAACCTAATCTACCAGCTAAAAGAATTAGAAAAAGAAGAGCAAAAAAACCCAAAAGTCAGCAGAAGGAAGGAAATAATAAAGATCAGGAGGAAATAAATAAAATAGAGATTTAAAAAAAAATAGAAAAAATCAATCAAACCAAGAACTGGTTTTTTGAAAGAGTAAACAAATTTGACAAACCTCTGGACAAGCTCACAAAGGAGAGAAAAGAGTGAGCACAAATAAGCAAAATAAGAAAGGATAAAAGAGAATTGACAATCAATACCACAGAAATACAAAATGTTATGAATATTATATTCATATATATATATATAGTTGTCCATAGAATACTATGAACATGTTTCTAGAAACATACAGTCCACCAAGACTGAATCAAGAAGAAACTGACCACTTGAACAAGCATATCACTAGAAATCAAATTGAATCAGCAATAAAAATCCTCCCCACAAATAAATTCCAGGACTGTACACCTTCACTGCAGAATTCTACCAAACATACAAAGAAGAATTCATACTGGTCCTTCTCAAACTCTTCCAGATGATTGAAAAGGAGGGAATACTCCCAAACTCATTCTATGAAGCCACCATCACCCTAATATCAAAATCAGACAAAGACACCATCAAAAAAGAAAATTATAGACTAATATCACTGATGAACATAGTTTCAAAAATCCTTAACACAATGTTAGCAAAAGGAATCCAACAGCACATAAAAAAGGATTATAAATCATGATCAAGTTGGGTTCATCTCAGGGACACAAGAATGGTTCAACATACACAAATCAATCAATGTAATACACCACATCAACAAGAGAAAGGACAAAAACCACATGATCATCTCAATGGATGCAGAAAACGTATTTGATAAAATTCAACACTCATTTATGATAAAAACTCTCACCAAGGTGGGTATAGAAGGAACATATCTCAATGTAATAAAACCTATATATGACAACCTACAGCCAGCATAGTACTCAATGGTGAAAAATTAAAAACCTTCCCACTAAAATCTGGGATAAATCATTGAAAAATCCACAAATGACAAATGCTGGAGAGGCTGTGGAGAAAGGGAAACCCTCACACTGCTGGTGGGAATGCAGTTTGGTGCAGCCACTGTGGAAAACAGTATGGAGAATCCTTAAAAGACTAGGAATAGACTTACCGTATGACCGAGGAATTCCGCTCCTGGGCATATATCCAGAAGGAACCCTACTTCAAAATGACACCTGCACCCCAATGTTCATAGCAGCACTATTTACAATAGCCAAGACATGGAGACAGCCTAAATGTCCATCAACAGATGACTGGATAAAGAAGAGGTGGTATATTTATACAATGGAATACTACTCAGCCATAAAAACCGACGACATAATGCCATTTGCAGCAACATGGATGCTCCTGGGGAATGTCACTCTAAGTGAAGTAAGCCAGAAAGAGAAAGAAAAGTACCATATGAGATCCTCATATGTGGAATCTTAAAAACAAAACAAAACAAAACAAACAAACAAAAAAACAAACCACAAACAAAGCATAAATACAAAATAGAAATAGACTCATAGACATAGAATACAAACTTGTGGTTGCCAAGGGGGCAGAGGGTGGGAAGGGATAGACTGGGATTTCAAAATTGTAGAATAGATGAACAAGATTATACTGTATAGCACAGGGAAATATATACAAAGTCCTATGGTAGATCACAGAGGAAAAATGTGACAATGAATATATATATATGTTCATGTATAACTGAAAAATTGTGCTCTACACTGGAATTTGACACAACATTGTAAAATGATTGTAAATTAATAAAAAATGTCAAAAATCTGGGACAAGACAAGGTTGTCCACTCTCACCACTCCTATTCAACATAGTCTTGGAAGTCCTACCACAACAATCAGGAAAGAGAAAGAAATAAAAGGGATCCAAATTGGAAAAGAAGAGGTGAAATTGTCACTATATGCAGATGACATGATAGTATATACAGAAAACCCTAAAAGGCCCACACAAAAACTTCTAGAAATAATTAAAGAATTCAGCAAGGTAGCAGGATACAAGATTAATGTACAAAAATCAGTTGCATTTCTTTACACTAATGATGAAGCAACAGGAACAGAAAGTAAAGAGACAATCCTTTTTAAATTAGCACCCAAAGTAATAAAACACCTAGGAATAAATCTAACCAAGGAGGTAAAAGACTTATACACAGAAAACTATAAACCATTGATGAAGGAAATTAAAGAAGACTTTAAAAAATGGAAAGATATCCCATGCTCCTGGAATGGACGAATCAATATTGTTAAAATGGTAATACTGCCCAAGGCAATCTACAGATTTAAGACAATCTCTATCAAATTACTCAGGACATATTTCACAGAACTAGAACAAATCATAATAAAATTTATATGGAATCACAAAAGACCCAGAGTTGCCAAAGCATTACTGAAAAAAAGAATGAGGCTAGAGGAATAACCCTCCTAGACTTCAGACAATACTATAGAGCTACAGTAATCAAGACAGCATGGTATTGGTACAAAAACAGACATATGGACCAATGAAACAGAAGAGAGTGCCCAGAAATGACCCCACAAACTTTTGATCAATTAATCTTCAACAAAGGAGGCATAAATATACACTGGACAAAAGACAGTCTCTTCAGCAAGTCGTGTTGGGAAAACTGGACAGCAGCATGTAAATCAATCAATTTAGAGCACTCCCTCACACCATACACAAAAATAAAGTCAAAAATGGCTTAAAGACATAAATAAAAGTCAAGAAATGATAAACCTCCTAGAAGAAAACAAAGGGAAAACATTCTCTGACATAAATTTAACAATGTTGTCCTAGGGCAGTTTACCCAGGCAATAGAAATAAAAGCAAAAATAAACAAATGGGACCTAATTAAACTTATAAGCTTTTGCACAGTTAAGGAAATGATAAGCAAAACAAAAAGGCAACCTATGGAATGGGAGAAAATATTTGCAAATGATGCAACAGACAAAGGTTTAATTTCCAGAGTGTGTAAACAGCTCATACAACTTAATAAGAAAAAAACAAACAACCCAATCCAAAAATGGGCAGAAGACCTAAGCAAGCAATTCTTCAATGAAGACATAAGAATGACCAGTAAGCACTTGAAAAAAATGCTCAGTAGCACTAATTATCAGAGAAATGCCAATCAAAACTACAATGAGGTGTCACCTCACACCAGTCAGAATGACTATCATTCAAAAGTCCACAAACAATAAATGCTGGAGGGGCTGTGGGGAAAAGGGAACCCTCCTACACTATTGGTGGAAATGTAGTTTGGTGCAGCCATTATGAAAAACAGTATGGAGATTTCTCAAAAAACTAAAAATAAACTTACCTTATGATCCAGCAATCCCACTCCTGGGCATAATATCCAAAGAAAACTCTAACTCAATAAGATACATGCACCCCAATGTTCATAGAGGTACTATATATAATAGCCAAGACATGGAAACAATCTAAATGTCCATTGACAGATGACTGGATAAAGGAATTTTGATATATTTATAGAATGGAATACTACTCAGCCATAAAAAATAAAATAATACTGTTTGCAGCAACATGAATGGACCTAGAAATCATTATTCTAAGTCAGCCAAAAAGAGAAAGAAAAATACCATATATTATCACTCATATTTGGAATCAAAAAAAAGGAAAAAAAAGGACACTATGAACTCATCTACAAAACAGAAACAGGCATGCAGTCATAGTAAACAATCTTATGGTTACTAGGGAAAGCAGCTGGGAAGGGATACATTTGGGAATGTGAAATTTGCAAATGCTAGCAACTACATATAAAAATAGATTTAAAAAAATTTCTTCTTCATAACACAGGGAACCATATTCAATATCTTGTAATAAACTTAATGAAAAAGAATATGAAAATGAATATATGTATGTATATGCATGACTGGGACATTGTGCTGTACACCAGAAATTGACACATTGTAACTGACTATACTTCAATTTTTAAAAAAGGGAAAAAAAAAAAAAGATCAACTTCTTAAATTGTGAGATGTGTTATATGGAGCGTCTTCCTGCCTCTAAAGAATGAACCACCTTTCCCAAGCAAGGTGGCCTAGGCACATGGTTGAGTTTGCTTGGTCTATTCTGCACTGGTGGAAAGAGGTGGTGTGTGTTTCTGAATGTGCCTTTTTAAGTCTGGGGAGTAATCAGATAAGTACCCCCATGGTATCTGTTAGAAAATGAACTTCTGTGTCTGCATGGATAGAGCATGGCATTTGTACTGGCTCAGAAGCTCGTCAAATCTGCCTCCTTCACTCAGTCTCACAGGGCAAAACACCTTTCTCCTTTTCTGCATGCCAATGGTAGGACAGAAAAGAAATTTTCCTTCTTTAGCTTTGGACAGGTCATCCTTGGAGTGTCTACTGTCCACAATTTCTTCTGGCCCTCTGGAGGTTGAGCTGTTCCAAGCATATTTTTTGAAACATCACAGATGATTGTTTTTATTAGGGGACTGAAGATCTTTGTAGTGGGATGCTTTGTGTTTCATTTGTTTTCCTTCCCCTGTCCCAGCTGTTTTTGTTTTAACAGCCTTGGCGAGAAGGTTAAATCTAGTCCAGCTCTCAAGTTGGCTGAGCTAGATATCTGAAGGTGTAGAAGAGCAGCAGGCAGGTCATCTGCCCAGACGGGACCATCCATGATCTTATCCTGACTTGTGAGATGGTGACAGTGGGGTTGGTCTCAGGTTGATAACTGAGGGGAGCGAGTCTCCCCACAGGTGGACAAGTGGAGATCCGAAGCACTTAGTCACAGCTGGGTTGTGATCTTGCCAAACCAGAGGCTAGGACACATGCTCATCTTTTACTTTCCACATCCAACCAGGAGCATGACTCAACCAAGACACAATCAGGTACCTAACACAGCCACTCATGGCCTTGGGGGGACTGTTAAAGGCAACAGTTTCTGAGACACCTGTGTCTCCCTGGCTGAACCATGTGAAAACCAGAACTCAAGCCTGGTCTCATCCTGAGATCCTGATTTAATTGATCTGGGGTATGGACTGGGCAGGGGATTTTGCCAAGCTCTCCAGACAATTCTGAGGTGCCACTGAGACATCTGAGAATTACAGCCAATGGAAAAGTGCAACTAAACTTTCAAGCACCTACTGCATGCCAGGGACTGTCCAAATCTCTTCTGCATTAACCCCTTCATTTTTCCCAATCTTCCTGTGAGATAAGCTAATTTATCTCTATTTTACAGGTAAAACTGAGCTCTTAAGGCCTTAAGTTATCCAAGTGGAGTTTGGTTCCTACTCCGTTTAACTCCAAAGCCTCTTCCTTTTTCAGAGAACCCAGAACACATCAAAAAAAAAAACCAAAAAAACAAAACAAACAAACAAACAAAAAAACACTTGCATCAACTCTCCAGAGCTCTATGTAAGAAATCAGCTCATTCATTTACTTATCTGTACAGGGCCTTCCCTGTCTTCTATGTAAAAGTTGGAAGAAGAAACAGATACTACTTAATTAGGGATTTTGAGTGTTGAGAGGGACTGTCACCACCATGACCCCTCTCCATGCCACTCTGGTGCAGCTATGACCAAACAAAAGGACAAGTGCTAAAAATGCCTTCTACTTTTGCAAAGAACTCTTCAAACAAGGATCCCAAGCACAACATAATTAATAAAATCACCCACATCCTGTCTAGATGAGTAGCATTTTATATGCACAAATTTCTCTCTGCCCCTAGGCCCTCCAATAGTAGGAGAATGTTTCCAATTTTTAAGAGTGAGCAATTGAGTAATTGAAAGGAGCTGTATCTTGGCCAACTCCAAAGATGTTAAAGGCATTTATAGTGATCCTGTAGGAGAAAATATGGTGACCACATAGTGTGTCATAATGGCTTCTCAGCCATGCTGTGCTAAATGGTTCAAAGATGGAAAAGACAGTGCAAGAATAAAACATTTAGTTCTTTAGAGTCAGCTGCCCCTGGGATAGATATTCTGATCTGGCCAACTATCCAAAGGATCTAGAAGCAGGAAAGTTATGACATCAGCTGGTGATCCAGTTACTTTGGGTTAATCAAGGCAGAGAGGACAGACGGGGCCAATTAAGGAGCTGGGCAACCCAGTGATGGATGAGTCATTATGCGCAAGGGCAAAGATAATGTCACTGGGAAAAGCAATTTAAGTCATTCGTGCCCTTCCAGGCCAGGAAATCCTTCTAGTCTTTGAGGGGGATCATTTAGGAATCATCAGACCCAGTCTGATTAAGTCATTTATTCATTTGCAAACAACCATCAATAAAAAGAGCTGAACCCACAAGGGGACAAGCCAGATGTAACACATTTTGGTGAATGGGATGTAGATCTGTGCCTTCATCTGAATCAACTTCTTTAAAGTGAGTCTTACTCCAGCCCCTCTTCTCTTTTGCATCTCTGGTCTGCAATCTCCCCCTACCCTTTATGTTCTCATCTTCCTAAACACACAGTCTCAATGTATGAAGTTTTTCTTTAAAGTAAAGACAAATACTTTCCTTCCCCATTTCTTGTTATGTTCTTCAAATAGGTTGTTTTCTGTACACATAAAAGTTTCCAAGGGGACACTTCAACATGTTACAAAACAGTTCTCTTTTTTAAGCACAAAGGAGGCTGTGTCTATGCAACAAAATTCATGCAAATTGTTCCAAACTTCTCCAGATCCCTTACTTGTAGTCATGTTGCAAATTTGGAATTTTAGGGGAGAGGACTTATCTTTTTTAAGGAGGTGTGTAGGAATCTAAAAACCCATATGAATTACAGTAAACTATACTTACAGCTACCTGTTTCTTTAAAACCAAAGTCCCAACCAAGGGAACCAAAGAAAAGGTTATCAATGACCGCCATGTTGATAACCCCAATGAATGCTATTTCATCTCCTGACTTATCTTCTCCCTCCCTGATTTCTCCTGTCTGCCTCCCTTTTAAGCTCATCCTCCTCATACCAACCTGTACTCCAGGTCTTTTTAGGCAGTCTACTCATTGCTCCAGTCTTGTCTTGCCTTGCCCTATACTCAACCACATCTTGCTGGTTCTCAGCTACTCTGTTTTTCTACAAACCACAGGACCATTGCATCTCTTTCCTGTACCAGTTCTCTCCTCTGGTTCTTTGTCTTGCTAACATTTATCCATCCTTTAGATCTCAGTTCACTCATTATTTCCTGATTTTCTCAGACTTGGTCCAATCTCTCTACTATGGTCTCTCCTAACACCACATAGCATTCTTTATGGCATTCATCAGATTTGCAACTTTACATTCACTTGTATGATTATTTGATTAATATCTGTCTCCCCCACTAGATTATAAAATCTTCCCTGTTTCTATTTCTTCTTTTCCTGTTGCTCCTGACTAACTTTGCAATGCCCATCACTCTTCTTCATGGGGTACAATAGTTTGTACTGACCAGTGGCTTCCTCTGTCTCATAGATTCTGATAATTACCTTTTCTTTCAATGCCCCTTAATTTCTAGTCTTCTTCCAATCGTTGGTTCTCTCTAAATTTTTTACATTCACACTCTACCAGCAAGATAATCTTACCAGTTTAATTCATATTTATTATTTCTTTGGCAAACTTCTTATGATAGACCAACTCATGGCTCCTGGGCCAACACTCAAATGGACTTCCTTTGGGTTGAGCTTGTCTTCCATCCATTGGCTATGGCCAGGATCATTGAGAGGTCAACTTTCCTGAGAAAGTACAATAAAGCAGACACTTTCTCCATCACAATCTGCTTGTTGAGAATGGGCAGAGTGCGGGAAGGGTCTTCCTTGAGAACTGGGATTGGATGAAGGAGTGAAGAGTAGTAACAGAAAACAAGCAGGGACAATTGAAGCATTCAACAACCTCCTTATTGGTTGGTGTTCCACGCAACCAAGTCTCCATTCCTTGGTATACATTGTTAACAAATTTAAGATTTCACAGAAGTTAAGTCCATTTAGACCTGATGAGCAAACTAAAATCTCAAGGAAAGATCTGAAGTATTTTGGGAGTGATGGAACCCAGGGGAAAATGTCAGATGATTAGATTTAAAAGTACCCTGTGAGGGCCTGTCTACTTCTGGTTCATCCTTACTGCTTAAGGGCAGCCCTTCAGCCTCTACCTGAGGGGAAGGGGAATCACCAGTTCTCCCATGGCAAGCCCAAGGTTCCAGTCCTCAATGCTGTACCCCAGGTGCTCACAACATGAAGCTGCCAAAATCTTATTCAGCCCTTAACCTCTCAACTGCCCTACTAGAA
The DNA here is from genome assembly GCF_048773025.1 of Camelus bactrianus. NCBI lineage: Eukaryota > Metazoa > Chordata > Mammalia > Artiodactyla > Camelidae > Camelus > Camelus bactrianus. Next base: position 48,573,070 of record NC_133557.1, on the reverse strand, counting down.
AAATTTGGTGTAACAATGATCTTAACAGGTGTTAGAAATAAGTTTTACTGAGCTTGAGGAGATGATTTGGCCACCATCCATTATCTGGGTGGACATCATCAATCATTTATATTGGGCAGAGCACCATAATGTAGGTGTTAACCACAGACTCTAGAACCCAATTGCCTGGGTTCAAATTCTGGCCCTGCTCCCTACCAGCTATGTGAACTTGGGTAAGTGACTTGTCTCCTTATGTATAGCATGAGATTGTGGTATCTATCTCAATACAGTTGTTGTGAATACTAAATAAATAATTAAATGTCAAGTGCTTATAATAAAGTTGACATTACATATTTGTGAGCTACAATCATTATTGCTGATGGTATTACTGTCCTTTAGAGGTCACCTCATCCAATTATTGACCACATATATTACACAGGACACATTTGGTTGTAGGTAGTAGAAATTCAGCTCAAAGTAGCTTAAGTAAGAAAATAAAATGCATTGGTTTACACAACATGGAGGGTCTAAAGGATTGAATTATTTAGGTGCTGCTAGACCCAAGAGTTCTAGTGATGCCACCTGGACTCTTACTGTCTTGAGCTTTGGCTTTCTTCTGAGTCAACATCATTCTCAAGCAGGTTTCCTCCATATAGTGGCAAAAATGTAACTTGAGGATGACCTTGGTTTACATTACTTCCTCAGTATATCTGAAGGACTCTGGTAGGCCCAGGTTGTGTTTCATCACTGAATCAATTAGCAGGGACAAGGAGGGTTCCAATAGGTCAGGTCTGAGTTGCATCCTACCCCTGTAGCAAAGAGGAAAATGGGGCCAACTCTATCTAAACATCATGATGCCCTGGAGGAAGGATGCTGAGCAGAAGACACCCACTGCTCAACCCTTTGTCAATGCAGCTGGGGCCATATCTCTAAGAAAAACTAGAAGACTGTGATTGACATGATTACTGAAATTTTTCTCTATTTTCCATTTAAGAGTTACAAAGTCCCAGCAGTGATGTCCAAAATACTGAATAACTGGTAGAACAAGAGCCGGTCATTTTGAATGGATGCCCAACCAATCAGAATGAAGATCAGCTGTATCAGTAAATTCTTGCTGAATAGCAACCCTGCATCAAATGCTTAGCTTAGACTGATTTCTAAAGGACTTAAATATCCAGTCCTAGTCAGTCTTCCTTATTGAACAACTGCTCTCTGGCTTTACCTACTCACTTACCTGATTAGAGGCAGAACTGAGTAGACAGGTGTCTCCTGAACTCTTTCTACTCTTCAGTTCCCTTTGTCATCTCATGTGTGTGACCTCCCCACTGGGACACACACTTAGGACAAAAGATAAGCTTTTGAGCTGAAGCATCAATAACCTTGAAATGAACACATGTACCTTGCTTGATATTCTGTTTGGGGCCAACACTCATTTTTCTGGCTGGGGAAAGTGGAGGTCCCCTCTTCCCTTTTCTCTATTATTCTACCACCACCAAATGCCTCACAAAACCGTCCTGGTCTCTGCTGGATCTATCTTTATCCAAGGATGTACTACCCCTTCAAATTCAGATTGGATGAAGTGTTATTTGATGAGAGACCTAGTTGAAGGGCAAATTAATGGGCCAGCTGAGCTTAGCTAAAAAGCCTCAACCAACAACTGGTGTGGAGTGGAGTGATAAACTGATGTGTTTATGGCACTCAGCACAGAGTCCATAGATAATAGATATCTAGTAAATGATAGTTTATCTCCTTCTTGTTAGGCACCCTTCCTACTGCCCTGCTGCCTAGCCTTGCTTTAGTTGCTAGCAGTACCTAACAGCACCCCCCCCCGGATCCTTTCTTCCAGTCTCAGAGATGGTCCTGAATATCAGTGCCCACACCTGCTCACCAGGAGGTACTTTCCCAACTGACTTTGTCCCCCTCCCAGCTAATAATGCAGCCTGCACAAAGACTCGGGAACACTTGCCAAGACAATCTGACCTTTGCTTTCCTCGTCCAGGTGGGAATTGATGGATTTCATGCCTGTCTCCTTTCACGGTTGCAGAGAGTACAGCAACTTGTCAAAAACACAAGATACTTCAGGCAGATTGAGAGAAATGGATTCATTATCTATGGGAATGAGGAATCTTTCATGGTCCCCCTGCTCCTTTACATGCCTGCTAAAGTAGCATGAGTATCCAAGGGCCCTCAGGAGAACACCTGAGCCCCAAGACATCTGACTGTTGGTGCTTTTGACACCAGGAGGCTCTTTCAGCATAGGTATTGCCTATGCACATTGAGCAGGATGCCAAGTTCAGGATTCACTTGTCCAGCTTCTCAGAAGCCATGTGCCAGCTCATCAGCAAGTGCTTTCCATGGGCCTTATGGGAGGGGAACCAGGTGAGAAAGCCCATCATTTTCAATCCCTGTGAACTGGGGAGGGTCTTGTAGCACCTGAGGCCTCAGCTGTAAAGTAGGGATGACCCTGTACCTCTTACTACCCCAAGAGCTTCTCAAGGAGAATTTCAGAAAACCAACTCTCCCAACATTTAAAATCAGCATTACCAGGCTCTGTGCTTTCTCCATGGCTATCCTCACAAGAAGGCAGCCTCATCTCAAGTGTGGGGAAACTTAGGCTGAGAGCAGTTAAATATAGCTTCCCAGTGTCATACAGGTCAAGCAGTAGTAAAACCAAGAGGCAAACCCCAACTTAGACTCACTCCAAATCTCTTGCTTTTAACACCAAATTTTAATGCCTCTCCTGTAAGCCTACTTGGGGTTGTTTTCCACTGACTGCAACTCAGAAGTTGAGCATCAGTAACAACTGCATAAAGAAAAAAAAAGTCTTTTTCTCAGCAGGTATAGATGATTTTATACATGAGCCATTCTCCAGTCTGCTAGAGACTAAGTCTGTTATTAAAGGGAAGTTAATTAAAATCTTTTCTAAATGTAAAATGTGTCTTATGGGGATGGGGTGTATAGCTCAGTGGTAGAGCAGATGCTTGGCATGCACAAGGTCCTGGGCTCAATCCCCAGCACCTCCATTAAAAAAACCAACACATAAATTCATATGAACAGACAAGAGTGGAACACACACACATACACACACACACACAAATTTATGCCTGACCAAGCGCTTGGTGGAAAACAATTTTCAACATGTTTATCAGATTCTCACATCTTGATTCTCCCTTAAGCCCATTGTTGATACTTTCTGTTTGATTCTATAACAGCCTAAATAGGTTGGCAGAGTACTAGAAGTAGTATAGAGAAGAAGTTCTGGGGCTATGAGTTGAGAATCAATGATGTGTAGGACTGAGTTATAATATTCCCAAAAGACTGAGTCTTCAGAGTACACTCTTGTGTCCCTTACCCCAGCAAAATAACCAACAGTTAAAATACATTCATGAGTTATCTAGTGCACCACAGCATTTCCACCACTCAGCCCTTTGTTCATGGATCTAGACTTAGAAGTCAGGAGTGGAGTGGCCAAGAAGACTGTGTGCTGCAGAAATGTCACAAGACATTGCTCTGTGCTAATGGCAGGGAGGAGTGACAGTGGGGATTCAAAGTGGTAGATAACCCAAACCCTTTACCGTCCAATCTTGGAAGACATGAAGGAAAACCCATGTTTATTCAGAGTGGTTACAGAAATGGTGTGTTCTGACTCTACACTTAGCCCATGCCTCTCTAATATTGTATGATTAGCTTAAATGAAGACACCAAAAGTAAACTTATTTTTGAGAGTGTAAAGTACACAACGCTGGAGGGTGGAGGTCAGGAGTGTGCTGGATAGTTCCCACTTTGATGATGGAAGCTGGGATTAGAATCTCAACAGATTGGGAAAATGAGCCCATCCAATGAGAAGAGTCCACAAAGAATAAAAACAAATGCAATGAAATGCAAGAATTCAACTGCAGGTTAATGGAAAGAGGGAAGGAGTTCTCCTCCTCTTCTGTATGCCAGGGGTCCTGCCCAGACAAAGCTAATGTGAAAAATGAGAAGGAAACTGTGAAGGAGTTTCCTGGAAAAGTTATGTTCTAGGGCATAATGAGATGTTTGGAATGAAAATGACTTTTTGACTCTGCCTTTTACTAGCTGGGGAGGCAGGGTCTGGGACAAGGTTACCCAACCTTCTGAAGTCCTGCTTTTCTCATATTGAAAATAGGACCTATTTCACAAGATCATTCAAAGATTAAATAAGATTACATCTGTCACCATTTGGCATGTTGCCTCGTATAAGAGCTACTCAGTGTTGGCTGTTATTATTAATAGTATGAATAATCTATACAAAGCACTTAATATAGTGCTTGTTATACTGTAAGGACTCAGTGTACCCACTGTTATTACTACAACTTCTACTCCTACTGCTGCTACAATGTTGATTATTATTAGTTTTAACTGAGTGCAAGGTTGAGTCAGCATGGTTGTGTGGTTTTTCAAAATAACTATTGCAATCTTCGGTTATGTTAAGAAAGATAGAACTTCAGGGAAAATAGTAGGAAAAGATCCTGCTATGCTCCCTGCCTCAATTAATCTACTTTGGACCCTGGGTGGTATGTCAAACTGTCTAGTGACTTCCTCTTTATGATGGTTTTTAAGGAGAAGCTAACATTGCTGATGTGAATTATACACTAAGGAAGGCTCCCAGACCCAGCGGCCACCCCCTGAAGGCGGGATGCTTAGTGTTAGTTTACAAATGAAGACACCAAGATGCACAAAAGTCAAACTGCTTTCTCAGGGTCCCTCATGCTGTAGGTAATAGAGCCCAGAATTCAAGCTGGTTCCACTTGCTTCCTAAACCAGAGCTCTTTTCAATGCACAGAACACAATCTCTCAAGCTTTAATATCCAGGGGAAAATACACATCTCATTAAAGCAGTGCAGAGCATGAGCTTAACTCTCTTTAATGTCACTGTTGGTGAATCAAAAGGCACCAATTACTACAATGCAGGAAAAATTTAATTACTTGGCTTGTCTAAGGAAACAGAACAGGTGAGTTACAGCAGGTAATATTACATGTTGTTGGCAGGAGTTGCTGGCTAGAGCTGGCCTGCTGCCTGGCCCTGTTTCCTTCTCTGATGTTTCTTCAGTGGAAAGTTAATATGCAGAGAAGCTTGGGAAACAGGAGTTAATCATATAAGACAGTGTATGAGCACTTTCTTCATTGGTTCATTTAAAAACCTTGGGTTTTATTAAAGAACTGTGATTTCTCCCCGTCTCCATCTACTACAGAATGAAAATATCATCTCTCATCAGTTATCCTTTTGAACAAAGTCCTATTGCAACTCTACCACTGGAATCTTTTATGGAGTTTAGTATAACATGATTTCACCCATAAAACATTCACTTAAATAATCAAGAATGTATTGGATTTACTATTCGGTACAGGGTTTACATTTTCAATCCACGAGCCTCGTCATACACTTGGAGGATGGCGATGCACGCAATACAGTGATGCTGTGTGCAATGCAGTGATGCTGTGTTCAGGGCAGTGCTGGTGTTTTATTATTATTAATCACATACTGTAGTTTCTTTCCACCTAGGCTGGCTCTAATTTGCTTTGGGGAGTACCAACCCAGAAGTTCATTATATAGAATGTTCAGGGAAATCATATTCTTTAACTGAAGAAGGCTAGCTTTGGTAGTGTAAGTTTTAACCCAGAAGTGCTCCAGGAGGCCTCAGTTGAGCCTAATGAACCAGCAGTCATGTATTTTGCTCTACATTCTTAGGCAAAACTCTCTTCCTCTGCTACAAAGAGAAAAGTGCAGATGGTGAAAATTGTCTCTCGGGAGTTCCGAAAACTGGTTTGAGATCATGGGTCAGGTGATTGTACTCTAGTAATGAAAGCACTCGACTTGCTTCTCAGGCAATTATGAGCTCTTATCCCGTGCACAGCTTTGTGTAGGCTGATAAAGAAAAAGAAATAATGGCCTGTTTTCAAGCTTCCTCAGTCAGAAAGCTCCATCTCCTTGTAATCTCTCCAGTCCAAATCAGAGGGTGAGTCTTCCTTGCCTGAGCCAGAGGGGTAGGAAGGCTGTGTGTCTGGTAGGTCTTGGAATCTCCACAGATTCATTTGAGAACCTGTGTGCTGCACAAGGCAATCCAAAAGCAGACAGCTAAACTGGAGGGAATGGAGGACCCAGCAGCCTTCCTCTCCACATCTGCGTCAAGGATTCTTCCTGAGTTTCCACTGGAAGGTATCTGTGGTGCTGTCAGCTTCCAGCCTAAAATAAGACACTAGCAACCTTAGTGCTAAGAACAGACCCGAGACATTTACTGCACTTGCAGGCAGAGCCTGTGTGTGATTCAGGATCCCTGCAGAGAGTGACAGAGCACAAAGAGGGAAAAGCTCACTTGGGGCACGTGCCTGGATCTGACATTGGATCTTGGCACCAGAAATTTACAGACTTTGAGAGCTTGATATTCTAGAATCATTACTGAAATTAGCTTGGGAATAAAAAGAGGCTAGAAGTGGTTAAGGGGAAGGAATCATAGCTTAAAAAGGTTTTACTCTGCATCAAAGAGCTTTATTTTTCTGATCCAAACAACACTGAGGTGCTCGTGAGTACCCAGGTCTGTAGAAATCAGACCTGTGATTCTCTTAACAAGTTAATTCCTGTGGAATATCTGGCTTGGAAGGAGCACAGAGACGTCATCTAGACAAGCACTTCCAGACTTTTGGGTCATGCACTCTTATCAATACAAAAATTTAAGCACGTTTCTAACTGTAAGTACAAGAGAAGGTGAAAATTGACCCCTTGAATGTCAGGGCATTAAGGTAGGAACTGAACATAAACAACTAGGAACAATGCTCACAGTAAACAGACAATGTAGGCAAGTCCATTCAGTGACCTTGTTTGGAACAAGAAGAAACAAGGCCACTTTGCAAACACAAAATGACTTGAAATGTCCCTCCTCTAATATGAGTGACAGCTGCTCCTTTACTGAAGACAGCTCTAACCCCACTTTACTCCCCCTGCCTCCTGGGTAAGAAATCTATAATAACCAATGCTGACCTTCTCCTGCTTTCTGTCAGCATCCAGCTCAGAGCTGGTCCCCACTTCCCTAGAATCATCTCATGCACAAGTCCCAGTGTGATAAGTAACCCTTCCCAGCTCCCTGTTACTAAGACGGTTCTTCTAGAGTATGAGCTGCTGTGATGCAGCAGTCAAGTAAACCCAACTTTGCTTGAATTCAGGTGTGTTCCAGGTAGTCAATCTGTGGGCTTCAACATAAATCCATGTCTAAATTATATATGCATTACCAACATGTAATGTGCATTGTATAACAGACACAAAAATAAGTTTAAAAGGTTGAGATATCACCTCACATCTATCAGAATAGCTACCATCAATAAGTACACAAATAACAAATATTGGTGAGAACTGGAGAAAAGGGAAACCTCCTACACTGCTGGTATGAATGTAAATTGGTGCAGTCAATGAGGAAAACAGTATGGACACTTCTTAAAAAACTGAAAACAGAATTGTCATATGACCCAGCAATTCCACTCCTGGTTATATGTCCTAGAAAGACTAAAACACTACTTTGAAAAGATACATGCACCCCAATGTTCATAGAAGTATTATTTACAATCACCAAGATGCGGACACAAACTTAGTGTCCATCAACAGATGAATGAATAAAGAAGATGTGATGCACTCTCTCACACACACACACACACACACACACACACACACACACACACACACACACTGGAATATTACTAAGCCATAAAAAGAACAAAATTTCACCACTTGCAGCAAGATGGAAGGACTTGAAGGGTATTATGCTAAGTGAAATAAGTCAGATAGAAAGACAAATACTGTATGATATCACTTATATGTGAAATCTAAAAAATACAACAAATTAGTGACTATAACGAAAAGAAACAGAATCACAGATAGAGAGAACAAGCTAGTGGTCATCAGTGTTGGGGGGAATATAGAGAAGGGGGATAAGAGGTATGAACTACTGGGTGTAACATAGGCTCAAGATCATGTTGTACAACCCAGGGAATACAGTCAATATTTTGTGATAATTGTAAATGGAAAATATCCTTTAAAATTGTATTAAAAATAATTTCTAAAAAGAAAGTTTGAGATTAAAATAAATCAAAATCCTATGTTTTCCTCACATATCCTCCATGAATAATCTCCTTTTTAAACATTTTTTAATTGAGTAATAATCATTTTACAATGTTGTGTCAAATTCTAGTGCAGTGCACAATTTTTCAGTTATACATGAACATATATATATTCATTGTCACATTTTTTTTTTTTGCTATGAGCTACCACAAGATCTTGTATATATTTCCCTGTGCTATACAGGATAATCTTGTTTATCTATTCTGCATTTTAAAATCCCAGTCTGTCCTTTCCCATCCCCTGTCCCCTTGGCAACCACGTTTGTATTCTCTGTCTGAGTCTGTTTCTGTTTTGTTTTTTGGGTTTTTTTGTTTGTTTGTTTGTTTTAGATTCCACATATGAGCGATCTCATATGGTATTTTTCTTTCTCTTTTTGGATTACTTCACTTAGAATGATGTTCTCCAGGAACACCCATGTTGCTGCAGATGGTGTTATGTTGTTAGTTTTTGTGGTTGAATAGTATTCCATCACACAAATACACCACTTCTTCTCTATTCAGACATCCATCGATGGACATCCAGGCCGACTCCATGTCTTGGCTATTGTAAATAGTGCTGCTATGAACATTGTGGTGCAGGTGTCATTTTGAAGTAGGGTTCCTTCTGGATATATGCCCAGGAGTGGGATTCCTGGGTCATATGCTAAGTCTATTCCTAGTCTTCTGAGGAATCTCCATACTGTTTTCCACAGTGGCTTCCCTTGCTTCTCTCTCCCACTCTTAATGATTTAGAAGTCTTCTTTTACAATGTTGTGTTTATTCTTTTTGTAATTCATGGCAGTTATCTCCCTTCCAGTTATGAGTTTCTCAATTTTGTACCATCCTGCTTCTCTTCTATTTAAAGTAGACCTGTGAATATTTCTTTTAGCACGGGTTTAGTGTTGCTAAACTCTTTTAGTTTTTGTTTGTGAAGATATTTATCTCTCCTTCTATTCTAAAGGATAGCCTTGCTGGATAGAGTATCCTAGGCTGCATCTTTTTTTCATTCAGGGCTTTGAATATATCTTGCCACTCCCTTCTGGCCTGTAGTGTTTGTGTAGAGAAATCAGCTGAGAGCCTTATGGGGGTTCCCTTGTAACTCATTCTTTGTTTTTCTCTTGCTGCCTCTAGGATCATTTCTTTATTCTTGACTCTGGCCATCTTGATTATGATATGTCTTGGTGTGGGTCTGTTTGGGTTCTTTCTGTTTGGGACCCTCTGAGCCCCCTGTACTTGGATATCTGATTCTTTCTCTATGTTTGGGAAGTTTTCAGTCATGATTTCTTCCAATACCTTTTCAATCCCCTTTAGTCTTTCTTCCCCTTCTGGAACCCCTATTATGCATAGATTGGCATGCTTTATATTATTCCATAGGTCCCTTATATTGTTTTCATTGTTTTTTATTTGTTTTTCTCTCAGCTGTTCTGATTGGGTGCTTTCTGTTGTCCTGTCTTCTAGGTCACTTATTCGTTCCTCTGCATTATCTGGCCTGCTTTGTACAGCCTTTAGGTCAGCTCTCATCTCAGCAAATGAGTTTACTAATTCTACTTGGTTCTTCTTTATAGCTTCTATTTCATTTTTGACATATTTTATATCTCTAAACACTATCTCTTTTAGTTCCTTCAGTACTTTGATCAGTCCTTTTTTGAAATCTTGATCTAGTAGGCTATCAGTGCCTAATTCCTTGATTGTGCTTTCAGGGGATTTCTCTTGATCTTTTAATTGGGAGTGGTTCCTCTGCTTCTTCATATTGCTCATATCTCTCTGGCACTGTGGTTTAAGGAGTATCAGTTATCTAGTTCTCCTGGAGACGGTGTGCTCTTAATGATTTTATCGAGAGGTCTTTGTGTCTTCGCCCTGTTTCGCGTACTCAGCTTGCTGTTTCCAGAGGCCCTCTTTTGGTGCCCTCGTCTGTGCTGCTCCCAGTGGTTGTTGGCTGGCAGATTGTGCCCCCTCCCATCACTGGGTCAGGTGCTGAGCTCTTACCCGGTGGGTGGGCAGGTCACTCCCCCTCCAGATGCCACAGTCAGATGCAGCACTCAGGCAAGGCAAGTGGGCAGATCGCGCCCTCTCCCAGCACCGTGGTCAGGTGATGTGTTCCTACCAGGAAAGCGGGTTGCTGCCCACTCTCTCCCAGCACTGGTCACTCTGCTGCTCTGTGCAGCTGCCTGGTCCACCTCGGGTCAGCACTCTGAAGGCGGGCTCGGGGAAGCCCACGGAACAGCACCGCCCCTGCTCCGTGGCAAATCTCAGCTTGTTTGTCCTGGCGGCACAAGTTCTCTGAGGTGCCAGGGCAGAAAGATCCTATCTGCCTCAGGCTGTAAATAATCTCAGTCCTGCCTAGGAGGTTGCAGAGCCCCCAGGTGTGGATTCAGGTCTCAGTCCCTCCCCTGCCCCTGTGCTTCACACAGGAGGAGATGGTGGCTGTGTCTGAGTACTGCCTCTCTTCTCGTGAGATGTGCCAGTAATGGCGGCGCAGGTCTGAGGAGACAAAGGCTATGGTGCCCCTCCCCCCAGGGCACACCAGCCATGTTGCTTTGCTTTTTTCACAATTTATGGGGGACTGAGGTTGTTCTGCTCTGTCACAGCACGCAGCTCCCTGCAGTCCCCTGGGGCTGCCTCAATGCAGCCACCCCAGTCCTATGCCCAGCTCGGGTGGCCTGTCCTGGCCCCAGCTGTCAGCTCGTGTCTTGGGCTGTGTGTCACAGGGACCCTTTCTGCCCATTTAACTCAGTTCTGTTGGACAAGGGGTGCTCAGGGCAGATCTGAGCCTCAGAGGCTCCCCCTCCATCCCGCTGGCCTCTCCGTTGGAGAGGGGAGATCCAGCGAACAAGCGCCAGCCCTCCTTTACCACTCCCTTCCCATGGGATCAGTCCCGCACTGTTTTGCTTTTTCTTCTTTCTTTTTCCCTTTTCTCCTACCAGATTTTTGGTGTCTTTGTCTTTCAAAGAGGGCGATGTTCTGTCAGAGTTCCATAGGTGCTTTGTTTGGCTGAGTAGGTCCATAGATGTGAGTTTTGGTGTATTTGTGGGAAAGGGTGAGCTACAAGTGTCCTTCTACTCTGCCATCTTGCTTCTCTTTCCATGAGTTATCTTGCTTCTCCCCAAGTTTGCTTTCAACACCACTAAGCTATTCCATCCTCCACCTTCAGCAAAAGCAAAAGAAACTATCCCAGATTGATGCAATTTAAAATGTAACTTCTGCTACTTTTTCTTAGTGCTTATATTTGGTATAAAAATTAAGAGAATACACTGAAGTAAAAAGAAAACTTTAATCACCCATAATGCTACCAGCCAGAAATAAACTATTCTTAACATGTTGGTAGATACCTTAACTGACGTCAATTTGAAAGACTTCCCAAAGGGGAGCATCCATAAGCCACATGAGTCATTCATTCTGATGTTAACAACCCTTACTTTCCCTTGTCAAAACACTGGAGTCTAAAATCCTCTTCCTTCTCATTTGACTGGTTAAGTTAAACAGGCTCAAAAGGTTAAAAAGGCATACCCGATACCCTAGGATTAGTGATAAGAGTAGAAGGAAAAATTACATTTTTAAACATTTTTTATTGAGTTATAGTCATTTTACAATGTTGTGTCAAATTCCAGTGTAGAGCACAATTTTTCAGTTATACATGAACATACATATATTCATTGTCACATTTTTTTTTTCACTTGGAGCTACCACAAGATCTTGTATATATTTCCCTGTGCTATACAGTATAATCTTCTTTATCTATTCTGCATATGCCTGTCAGTATCTACAAATTTTGAAATCCCAGTCTGTCCCTTCCCACCTCCCACAAGACATGGAAACAGCCTAAATGTCTATCAACAGATGACTGGATAAAGCCATAAAAATTACATTTTGCATATTCTGGATCTCAGTTGTTTCTTTTGTAAAAGGGGGATACATTTACCTGCCTGGATTAAGAGAATTGAAACAGATGAGCTCTTGGTCCCTTGTGGTTTTAAGCTCCACTGTTCTCTGGAGCATAGAGATGAGTATTTAAAAGCTGGGGTGGGAGAGGTGGGGGCAGTGGGAAGCATAGGAGAGAGAGGAGGACGCTAATCAGCCCCTATAATGTTCCATTTTCTTCCTGGCCAGGTTGGTTTGCTGGGTCATGAAGACACAATTCAAATGTAATCTGCAAACTTATCTTTTTCTTCCACAAGTTTATATATGTCATTAAACTTTAAAATAAAGCCTTCAAAGGTAAGCATGGATTGGGGCCTTTTATTCCTGTCCTCACACTGCAAAAATAAATGAAACGTTTATAGTGTGGGGTTAGACTATTAAAGAATATGAAATAAAATGCATTAGCCTATGACATTCCTCCAGGGCTGGCTTATGAACCACAGCTTAATGATTTAGTTCTTTCTCCTTTATTTTAAAATCAAATAAACTATCAAAGAAGACTATGGTTCTCTGTGAGTCTCCAGAGAGCAAGCCACTTGGGGTTTAAGAGAACTGGTGGGAGGCAATCTCTTTACAGATTTTGGAAGCCCTTGATGAGATGAGTGACCTTCTGCAGTTGAAATATTGTCGGCACAGGAAGTCAGCTCGCCCCAAACTCTAGAATGAGACAAGATTTGAATTTGAGGATTGAGTTTCCTGGTCCCAAATGGAACCTAAAAACTTCACCAGAAAGACCTCCCTCCTTTCCTCAGAAGGAATATAAATGGATTTTTCCTCCTTCCAAAGGACAGTTTTGGTTTCCAAACCAGCTTTATGGAACCAAGTGAGACACAATTGTTGTTGTGTTTTTAATGTCTCTACAGAAACTAAACTACAGTTCAAGAGTTTACCTTTCTCCTCTCCCAAGTGTCTTGCTACAAATACACACCTGCACTTCTTAGAATATTTTTAATGGCATGAGCCTGTGTTTTAGCTGCTACTGTGTGGCCTCTTTGGTCCAGACCCTTTTAGGAGTTTGATTTTTAACTCAGTAGATCTCAGTAAGTGTTTACTTACTTCATCTGCAGACAGGGCAGTGTGGCTGAACTGCTTGCTACCCACGACAGCACCATTTTGGGGGAAGTCCCAGGCACGAAGGTAAAGAAATGTGGCTTCTATCATTTGCCACATTTGGACTTTTTCCAAAGGCAAGTGTCAAATGCTATATAGTCAGTGTTTCGATGGAGAGAACAGACCTGGCCCGCAGTTACCAAAGGCATCTTTAAAGGAAACTTTCCTTTTCCTCTTGTTGGTCTCCTACAGTTTTACAGGTGCACTTTTGAGGTTTGGAAAATTCAAGACTTTTGTTTCATCAGGAAGAGGGCAGAAAGCAAACCAGCCAATTTTAGGCCTAGACTAAAACCATGAAGTGATAACAACTTCAACATTGTTGGTGCCATGTGGACTGAATGTTCAGCCCACATGGCCTTTATGACTTTAAGGAAAGAGTTGTCATTTTCTTATTGAATTTGGAGTACATGGTGAAATTCAATGTCCTTTAGAGTTGACTCTCAATACTGCACTTGAAAAACATATTGATTCAAAAATGACATTTAAAAGTAAATTCCCTTCAACTTTTTCAATTCTGACACCCCTGTTCAGGCCTATTAAATGGCAGTCATCTGGCATAAGCACTCCAATTGGGTGCTGGGTGGGCTTGTACACTATTGGGCAACCAACTGTAATTTACTTGAGTTTTCTTTGTCTCTCTGTCTGTCTCTGGATGTCTGCCTGTCTGCCTCTCTCTCTCTCTAAGTATAAACACAAACTCTTCTGCAAAATTAGCCTTTGCTAATTGGACCTGGTTGGTATGGAAAAAGCCAGTGGAAAACCTTATCTTTAATGAGCTCCCAGATGGTGCTCAGATTGAGAAACTTTAAAAACCAATGGTGACCTTTCAGCAAAGCTTCTGTAATAATTCAAATGAGTTACAGAACATTCCACTCCATCAAATGACACTATAAACAAATCACTTCAAGAGATTTTGACTTCGCATGACAGATGGGCCCAGACTTCCATGCTGGGTGTTGAGATCAAAACTCTGCCCATAGCACAGTGTTGGCTGAAGCAGCAGGCCTGGATGCTCATAGCTTATTAAACATAAAGGTGATAAGTGTGGAGAACTTTTTTATGGGGAAATGATAACCCTCAGTAGGCACATGAACTTAAAAGTAGATCACAATGATAAAGTTCCTCATGGATGTCTTCAAGGAGTCCCATAAGCAGGAAAGGAAAGGAAGTGGGTTCTGAAAATCCAGTTGCCCCATCCAAGGGCTGGTTTTAATACCTGTTTCAACACATACTAAATTCCAACTCTTCCTGAACTGGTACAGCATTCCTTGTGGAAAGAAAATCTATGTTATATAAATGTGCTAAGAAGAGGAAGACATGTAGGTCTTTTCTCTTGAAAATGTACATTTATATGAAGTTGATCCTAGTTAATTGTCCAAAATGCATCTTCATCAAGATCCCAGTGTCCTGGTCAATTTGTTACATTCTCCAAGATAAAGGATCTATCTGTTTCAGAGAGTCTGTTTGAGTATACACTTAGAAGAACAACTGGAATCAAAGTGGAATGTTTGGTGAGCACATTAGAGGGGCCCAGGTCCCAAAGGGCTGGTAGTATACAAGAATATACATCATACAGAATGAGGTCAGTTAACACAGTGCTTGTGAGAATTTTTAATTTTTATAAGAAAAAATCTACTGCAAGCTTAGTAAAACCATGATTTCAGCTTAACAGGTATTATTGGGTCTCACTAACTATACCAGAGCCAAAACATCCCTTGGTTGGTTCTGTTCTGAAAGACAAATTTCCAACAGAACTATTATTTTATTCACTCCCAGCTGTCCCAGTTGTGCACACACACACACACTTTTCCCTTCCTTTACAGAGCAAGCAAGAATATAATGGTACAGAGATAAGAATCTGGTTGGTTGATTGACAGATGGATGATGTTGTTCTAAATAATGACCTCAGAGAAGCAGAAGATAAAGGACCCAGATGGATGTGCATGAGGAGGATACATTTGCACATTAGAGAGATGGCGTGGACACCTTCCTGGTCTTGTCATGGAACAGCAGTATCCTGGATGTTTGTCTGTATTGCCTTTCAGCATGTTTTGGTCTGATAGAGACCACGAGCTTCAGACTTTACTAGGAAGCTTGTTAAAATGCAGATGCCCGGGCCCCATACCAGACCTCCACTGAATCGGACTAGCTGTCATGCCCAGGAATCTGCATTTTAGCCAGACTTCCCAGGGGATTCTAATACATGTCATAGTTTGAGAACCACTATTGGAACGTTTGTTTTGGTAGATCAGTTGGCTCTAATAACATATCGGGAATTTTGTTCTGATTCTCTGTTGGCAGTTAAGGGGGTTTATACTCTTGAAATAAAGTGAATTATTCTGAAATTTTCTCTTCAATGGGACATTTTGTTCCCATTTTTCAGATGTCCTCTCTTTCTATAAAAATGGATCCAATGTTAAAGAATAATCTGCCATTCATTTGGACAAAATTCTCTTCTCTAGTTCTCCTCTGTATCATTGCCGACAAGATGTCCTTTTCCCTTTTCGTCACGTTGTCTCGTTGAATGTGGTGTCTTGTTTCTTTTCATTTTTCCGACCCCTCTGGTTATTTATTTATTCCCAAAACAGCTCTTGAACAGGGTAAAAGTCTTCACAGTTCTTCAAACATGCAACGCTCCTCTGTAATTTTTCTTCTGAGGTAGCAAATATTACAAATGGGTTACTCCCACTTAAAAATTCTGATGAGGAAAATTTAAGTCTCTGAAATATATGCTTTGTTTATGACAATAATAACAATTGTAATTTGAACTTATCTGATGATTTTTTGGCAATATTTCCTGGACTCGGTAAGCACAACTATTTGAAGTCTGTTTTCTCAGAATGCCATATGTAACTGTGTAATGTTTAGGAAATTGAAAGGAGTCTATATTTTAAATGGTTCTAGGCAATTATTGTGGGACATTGTCTTACACTGTGGTGTGTTGTGTGTGTGTATATATGTGTGTGTGTTTCACTGAAACATTGGAGGTGACCAATTTTATTTCATTCTGACTGTGATGTGTCAATTTCTTTAATAAATAAATCACCAAAATAAATGATGATTTTTGTGTTGATTTAGTTTGGGTTACCCTAAAAAAAAAAAAAGGCCAAAGTAGAGATTTGCTTTTAAGAATTTCATGGAGGAAAATTGGCCAGTGGTGGCTAGCTCTGGCTTGTACCATGTCACCAGAACAAATTGTGCTCCTCCCTTCTCAACTCTGCTTTCAGTGATAGCACATTGGTAGCCTGAAACTGGTCATTGTGGGAGCATTTACACCATGGAAATTGACAAACACTACAAATTAGGGATCTGGAGAGCTGGCTGTTAAACATTTACCAGCACACCACTGAGACCACATACAATGGTACAATATCTAGGCTGGAGGGAGGGAACAGGTTTGGAAATAGGAGAAGCTGAGCTGTGATGTCATCATGACAAAGGCCTGAGTCAGCCCCAGGGGAGCTATGCTGAGATGGGCCTTTAGCAGTATCTCAAAAGGAGGCAAGGGAGCCAAGTCTTTTTCTCTTCTCCCAATGGACTAGTCATTGGATGCAAGCCACCAGGGTCTAGAGGTGAGGAGGAGAGCGTTACCTTGGGCAAGACAATCCTATTCAGCTGAAGGCATTCTTGGGGAGGGACTCAGCTTTGAGCTGATAGCAGTCCACCCACTTAAAAAAATTATTTCTAATCTACTTAATTTAAAAAAGTTTTATGATGGAAAAATGTAGACATACAATAAAATAGGAAAGTATCATGGGCCCACATGTGCCTACTACATAGCTTCAAACATTATCAATTCATTGCCAGTCTTTTTCATATATTTCCCCCAGCCACTTCACTTTCCTTCCACCAGATTACTTTGAGGTAAGCCCCAGAAATATTATGATTTCATCAGTATATATACGTCACTGAATCTCTCTAAGAGATGTCTTAATTTATTCCTTACTTTGTTTTAACCTCATTAAAAGGTAAATCTTCAGGAAAACAAAGGCACCAAAATGAGTTGAATTTTCTTTCTCGATCTCATACCTTGCATGCAAAATTTCTGGGTCAAGACTAGAAATTATACTACAATTTTACTCAGCCATAAAAAAAAAAGAATGAAATGATGTCATTTGCAGCAACATGGATGGATCTAGAGATTATCAGTGAGGTAAGTCAGACAGAGATAGACAAATATCATATGATATCACTTATATGTGGAATATTAAAAAATGATACAAATGAACTTATTTACAAACCATAAATAGACTCACAGATGTGAAAACAAACTATGGTTATCAAAGGGGAAAGAAGGGGGGGATAAATTAGGAGTTTGGGGTTAGCAGATACAAACTACTATATATAAAATAGATAAATAAACAACAAAGACCTATGGTATAGGATAGGAAACTGCATTGAATATCTTGTAATAACCTACAATGGAAAACAATCTGAAAAATAATATATACATATATAACATACACACACACACACACACATACGTACATATAACTGAATCACCTTGCTGTACATGTGAAACTAACACAATATTCTAAATCATTTATACTTCAATTTAAAAAAATAACTTAAAAAAGACTAGGAATTATTTCTAAAGAAGATATGTGGTGTCTTGAAAGATAATAAATCAATCATTTTGGACACATGTACCAGATACTGTACCAAGAACTCTGACACATATCATCTGGGACAGTCACAGAGACTAATAAAGAATTCATCTTGGAAGGCTGCAGTGTTGAAGTTGTCAGCAGATTCACAGTGCCTAAAGAGGGCTTTCCAGATTCTAACAGGGTGTTGCTTTTTTCTGAGAATGCCCTCTTCCTTACTGAATCAAGTTTCTTAAAAAGTTACTTCAGCTAAACTTTATATATTAGCAGGGATAATTCAAGCAGGAATAAGAACAAGTGAGACTAGCTTACCCATTTGGAAAAGAGTGGTGATTGTGACAGAGTTAAAAGTAGAACTTGTCAGCATCATTCTCATTGCATCCCTTTGTCTAAATGAGAGGCTTACATCTGATGACTGTAAGCCAACTGCTCTGAAAAGTTATCACTGACACAAATCAATAACAATATCCAACATGAGGAGGAGGTCAAAGTAGAAGCAAGAGAGCTTGTTTTTATTTTTGTTCTTGCAGTGACCTGAAACAGTTCTCCCTTTTATTCAGCCCAGATGATAATTTTTATATCAAAAAAATTGGTTGAAGGGGCTAGGGATTTTGGCTCTGACTCAAGTTTATTCAGGATCTTTGTAATTAGTTTGGGTGGACTGCGGTGCCCGTGGCCAGCATTAGGTCTGGCTCTAGTTACCACAGGCTCCCTACTTCATCACCGGCCAAGGAATAAGGCAAGGAAATTGCTCCTTCTTTGTTTCTCCAGCCCATAAGTCTGTTTCTTTTCCAGATTTGAAGCTTTCATGGAGCAAATGTGTAAGGAAGACCAAAAGAAGTCTAATGGCTTCACTGAGATGAAATAAATCTGGCCTCCTTGACTAGTGATCCCTCACATGAATAATGCTCTGTATCTGAAAAATGAATGAGTAGCAATGTGAGATCATGGAAAATGATCTTGGCATCTTCTGAATGAAAATTTTTCACCAGTCTAATTCAGCAATCAGGCTATGAGTTTTCTAAAGGGAAAGAACAATCTCTCTTGCCAACATTACATGCTTTCGCCATAAACGTCTATTTAGTAAATGACTGTAGTTAAGTCATGCCTCTTCTTTAATAGTGTTTCTATCAATTTCATATACTTTATACCAGTCTTTTAAAAACATCTCTGCATATGAAGCATCAGTAAATCTTGATCACAAATTATGGACACCTATGATAAAATGGGTTTTTCTTTATGCATAAAATAGCATGTTGATATTAAAAAATATAATCTGGGCCTCCTAAAACATTTTCAGCTAAATATCTATGATGAGTTTTTAACCCCTCAAAAAATCTTAGACAAAATCACAAAGTATATATTTGTAAGATATCTTATTAATGAGACAACTCATTAAGTTGGAGAAATTAAATGGGGTGAACCATTGTCAAAGATCTCCTACATAGATACTTCTATAAGCCTCACAGATAGTCAATGTTATAGACATGTTACATAGAAAAATTTAAATATTTTATTAAAGTGTGTCTATTTCTAATACTAATATTAACTCTAATGAAAATTACATTTTTTACTGTGCACTTATTATTTATAATAGCTGAGTAGAGAAGAAACATGTTGGCTACTCAAACTAGTCAACATGGACCTCGACTGTGAATAAAGATGAAAGATCAGGGGTTACCAGATATTTGAGGAAAACCAACAACACCAAAATGAGTAGCCAACATGATAAAAGAGAAAAATTTTCACCAACAGAAACAGACAATCAGAGAAAAGAGAACTTTTCAAATATCCTAATTATTATTCTTGTGGATTAACCTGATTACATGAAGATACCACATCCACAAAACAAGAATAAAATGACATGAAAAGGAATGAGGGTAGGTAAAAATTAGATATATTTCATATTTAAATGTTTGGTGAAAATAAATCAATAGGAAGCAAAGAAGGAAAAATTTTAAATCTCTCTCAGAATATAAAACAAAGGACAAAAGAGATAGAAAATGTGAGATTAAAATTTTAAGGATAGAACAGGAGTTCCTAATCCAGCTAATATAAAGTTGAGAAAGAAATAATAAGGACAACTGAAGGTAGGGGGCAAAAAATCAAAGAAATAACAGAGAAACTATTTTCCTGAAACAGAAACAAAACAGAAGGTAGAAAAAGGCCCAATAAGTACTAAGCTGATGAAGAAAAATAGATTTTCACCTAAAGGCATCTCATGAAACTTTGCTAAACCAAGGAAAAAGAGAACTAAAAAGTTTTCAACTAGAAAAAAAAACCAGTCTCTCCTATGAAAGTAAAAGGAACAGACTTTACTTCTAAATATTACCAATGTGTCCTCCAGAAAGTTCATTCCAATTTCCAAAGCCATCAAGGAGTGTATATAAATACCCATTTCCACAATCTGTGCCAGTGCTGAGTATTACCACGTTTATAATGTCTGTCAGTCTGACAGAGAAATGGGTTCTTACTAATGTCTGATTCCCATTTACTAGTGACACTTTTTTTTCCACGAATGTATGGCTGCTTGTATTGGTTTTTTGCACATTTTTTTTTGTATTCCCTGCTGCTTTTTCTATCATGAATGTCTCATTAACATCACTAGATGCTAGAAGACAATGAAGCCATGCCTTCAAAATCAGAGGGAGAATAGTTCCGAGTCTAAAATCCTATATCCAGAAAAACATATCTAATCAAGGGAGGGCAAAATAAGAACTTGTTTTTACATAAAAAGTTCAGAAGGTTTATTTTCTTTAAAAAAAATTCTTAACAAATACTTCAAAAAACACATCCAAACTAAAGAAAGACATGGCATCCAGAATTAATCCAGGAGTAAAAAAAAAAAAAAAAAAAATCCCAGAATTAGTTAAAATAGATTCAACACTTGTAAGAAAAGATGGTGGGCTGTTTTTCCTCTTGTGGAAGTCAAAATTCATGTTTCTGGTTGGCAAGCACCCTCCTCCACATGGTGTCTCAAGGACCCGGGCTATTTTCCCAACTGTGGCTCCACCAAGCCCTAGGACTTGGTCATGTCACATGTGGCTGAGCATCCAGATTTCAATCTGTGCAAAAAGAAACACGAGCATGGAGGAGGCCACCTCTTATCCCTTTCTGTTGATTGACTTAACTTTGGACACATTCCAAAGAGGATGACATGCTTTGATTCCACAATCCCAAAGGGAGTATTGAGAGATCTGTAAGAAGCAGAATTGCTGTGGATAACACCTTGATTTCTCAGCGCTTAGAGATACAGCCCTCTTCCCACAACACTACTCCAGCGCCAACCCCACTTACCCCTGGCTGATAGTTAAGACTTTGTAAGCTCCAGTCCTAGAGCCCAGAATCATAATCCCACAGCCGGCTGGGGAGCAGATCAGCCAGTCACTTATCCCATCTCTTATTCTCATGTGGATGCACACACCTTGTTCCTCAGAAAAAAATGAGCAAGGTGCCTGTCACATCTGAATACTCTCAGTTAAGGCATCTTTGAAAAGGCTGGGCTGGGCCTGGCCAGAAGAGGGAGTGTTGCAGTGGTGGGTGTCCACCTACATGCAGCTCTCAGGAAGTGGGAACTCTGTCCGGGCCATGAGAACTTCAAGCGTGCTAAGCCTGGCCCATATGCTGCTCAGGATATGAAAAGAGAGGTGATAGGTTTCTCGCCTCTGTGATCTTCACTCTGCCTCTCAAATTGTCACACCTCACTTTGGAACCCTCCTGGGTTTCATTAGTGATGGGGAAAGCCAGCCAACTGGTGATTAGTATAGGTTTGTTTGGGGTTGACTCTTTTAAAATTCCACTTTTACAGAGTAATAGCCTGGGGTCAACTCTTCAGTGAAACGCTGGAAACAAGAAAATATGGTGCACTTTATGGCTTGTTTATCCATCTGCATCTTCCCTGGTGCACGTTCCTGGAGTCTCTCCCCTCCTGGGTTATGACCTTTCAGGGTTTTGCAGCTTGTTCAAAGCTACTTTTCAGTGACACTTTAAGGATAAGGTGAGGTAGCCACTAAAAATAACAGTGTGCACAGCAATTCATTCCTGCCCCATCCCTATGCAGTGTCTCCCTCCATTTTCACCATTCAGCCTTAAATGTGACTATATGTGAGTGATGTGAAAATATAATTTACTTATGGTAGGTCTTCACCTTGCAAAAGTAAGAGTTGAAGTGACATGCTTTTAGAAAATGCTTGTTCATCAGAATTCCAGGAGCATTAATGTTCAGTTCTTTTAAATTTATACATCCAAAGTTCATGATTAGACAGATGTTCTATTAGAAGTGAAAAGTACCAGAAACAAAAATCTAACAGTAGGCTTCATACTTTGAAACTGGCTTTTTTGTCTCTGGAAAAAAATTGAAATCTTTTTATTAAAAAGATGCTTAGGGTGGGACTTGAAAATAGATCTCAAAGGATTTCTGGTCAAGATGGTGGAATGGTAGGACCACGAGCTTGCTTCTCCTCATATCTACAATGAAACCACAACTGACTGCTAAACAACCATCAAAAAAAAGACTGGAACCTAGCAAAAAAGATCTTCTTCAACTGGAAACATAAAGAGGGAACCACAGCAGGACAGTAGGAAGGGTGTGCTCATTATATAATTGGGCCTCATACCCCCCAGTTAGGTGACCCACAAGCTGAGGAATAATTGGGTTGCAGAGGCCCTCCCACAGAAGTGAGAGTTCTGGGCCCCACATCAGGCTCCCCAGTCTAGGGTTCCAGTGTTTGGAGGAGGAGATCCCAGGATGTCTGGTTTTGAAGGCCAGCAGGTCTTGGCTGAAGGAGCCCAATGGGACTGGAGAAAACAGAGGCTTCATTCTCTTGGGAGGCATACACACAATCTAGCATGTGCCACGTCCAAGGGCAGAGGCAGTGATTTCATAGGAATCTGGGCCAGGCCTGCCTGCTGGTTTTGGAAGTTCTCCTGGGGAGGTAGGGGATGGCTGCAGCTTACCCAGAGGACATAAAAGCTGGTGGTAGACAATCTGGAAGTGTTCATCTACATGAACTTTCCAGGAGGCTGACATCTTGATTGGATCATTAGCACCAAGACCTAGCTCCACCCAACAGCCTGTAGGGAAGCTCCAGACCAAACAATATACAGGATGGGAACACAGCCCTATTCATAGCAGACTTCCTGAGCCACAAATGCCTCTAGACACAGCCCTACCCACCAGAGGTCCAGGATCAAACTTCACCCAGCAGTGGGTAGGCAAAAGTTCCTCCTGCCAGGAAACCTGCATAAGCCTCTAATCCAGCCTCATCCACCAGGGGAAGATACCAGAAATAAAAAAAACAACAATCCCAAAGCCTGTGGAAGGAATCCACAAACACAGGCCAGACTCTACACTGGGACCAGCTGGACCCTGGCCCTTGGGTGACAAGAGAGGAGTGTACTACTGGGACACATAGGACATCTCCCATAGGGGGCCACTTCTCCAAGGTCTAGAAACATAACTAACCTACCTAAAAATACAAATAGAAGGATAGACAATATGAGGCAGCAGAGGAATATCTTCCAGGCCAAGGCACAAGATAAAATCCCAGAAGAAGAAATGAGTGATGAGGAGATAGGCAATTTATCTAAGAGTTTAAAGTAATGATGGTGAATATGTTCAGAGAATTCAAGAGGAGAATAGATGTACAGAGTGAAGTTTTTAGCAAACAGTTGGAAAATATAAAGAACACCCAAGCAGAGTTGAAGAATAAAATCACTGAAATGGATAACACACTAGAAGGAACCAGGAATAGACTAAATGAGGCAGAAGGATGGATCAATGAGCTAGAAGACAGATTAGTGGAAATCACTACTGCAGAACAGAAAAAAGAAAAAAGAATGAAAAGAAATGAGGATAGTTTAAGAGAACTCTGGGACAACATAAAGTGCACTAATATTCACATTATAGGGGTCCAAGAAAGACAAGAGAGAGAGAGAAACAACCTGAGAAAATTTTTGGAGAGCTAGGAACCAAAAACTTGGGAAAGGAAACAGTAACCCAAGTCCAGGAAGGACTGAGAGTTCCACACAAGATCAAACCAAAGAGGAACACACCAAGGAACACAGCATCAAACTGACAAAAATTAAGGATAAGGAGAAAATATTAAAATCAGCAAAAGAAAAGCAACAAATAATATACAAAGGAACTCCCAAAAGATTATCAGCATATTTTTCAGCAGAAAATCTACAGGCCAGAAGGGAGTGGTGAGATATATTTAAAGTGAAGAAAGGGAAAAACTTACAACCAAGAATACTCTATCCAGAAATTCTTTGAAGTTCAGATTTGATGGAGAAATCAAAAACCTCACAGATAAACAAAAGCTAAAAGAATTCAGCACCACCAAATCAGCTTTACAACAAATGTTAAAGGAACTTTTCTATTCATCAAATCATAAGAAAAGAACAAAAATAAAGAAGGGTGAAAAAGACCTACAAAAGATTGCTTTGGTAGTTTGGGGTCTTTTATGTTTCCATGTAAATTTTGGAATTGTTTGTGCTAGTTCTATGAAGAATATCATAAGTATTTTGACAGAGGTTGCATTGGATCTGTAGATTGCCTTGGGTAGTGCGGCCATTTTGATAATGTTGATTCTTCCAATCAAAGAGCACGAAATTTCTTTCCATTTCTTTGTGTCATCTTCAGTTTCCTTCATCAATGCTTTATAGTTTTCAGAGAATAGGTTACCTCTTTGATTAAGTTTATTTCTATGTATTTTGTTGTTTTTGGTGTAATGGAAATGTTTATGCCAGTTATAAAATTCTGGTTTTTGAAGTGAAAAAAAAGTGAATGAACGGCTGCAAATGGCAAAATATTCTTCTTCCTTAGGGGTGAGTTGTATTCCATTACACATATACAGTGCATCTTCTTTATCCATTCATCTGTTGATGTACACTTGGGATGCTTCCATATCTTGGCAATTATAAATAATTGCTGATAAAAGTGGGGTAAATGTATCTTTTTAAATTAATTCTTATTTTGTGGTTGGATTTATTCCTCTGATAACTATGTAAATTTAAAAAGGTAAAGCTCTAAACATTCTCAGAAGCAATGAACAGTGCATATATGTAAATTTTAAAAATATGTGCAGTATACTGTATATATGTAGTTCATGCAACATATTGTATATGTGCAGTCAAATTGTAACAATTCTACCTAATAAAACTGAAAAATGAAAAAAATTTGAAAAAAGATTCTTAACATTAGAGACAGACAAGTTGAACACAGATTTAGTTATCCAAAGAGCTAAGAAATTACTTAAAATCTGTCCTGTGTTTCATTATTGTGCTCTTGAATTATACTCAGAAGATTTTCCAATGAGGACAAACTTTAGTTGCTGACAACATTATGGTCTAAGTAACCAGAACCCCTCCCAGTGTAAGGAGGAAATACTAGAGAAATGTAAGATCCTTTTAAATGCAGAGCTGAACCTGTAAGAAATTTGAAAAAATCCCCAGGGATGAAAAATGAAAAGGATCTTGAAATCTTAAACTGTAAGAGCTGAGCAGAAACTCTAGTGACACCATGGGTGTTTTCTGGTCTCGGAAACATAGAGGCTTAGAGTTTTAATGTTCATTTGGCAACACAGTCGAAAACTTAGGTCAGTAAGACATGAAAGTTTGGACTAGAAAAATCCACCCAAAGGCAGAATGAGACAACAAGGACATTTTTCTGTCCAGGCTATAGATGGAGGGAAAAAAAAATTGGTCTACTCTAAGAATTCATAACCATAAGACTGACCTCATGGGTTTGGTCCCATAATTACACTAGAATTCCCATGTCAAGAAACTAGCACAAAACATGTTCTGAGTTAATAGCACCCATGGTATGCATGACAGAAACTATCAGAAAATCTCTCTTAAGGGCCATTTTCTTAAACTAGGATTCCCATTGAGATCCCACAAAAGATGAGTTCATACTCCAAAAATTACAAAACTTATGGGGAAATAATCTACTATGAGCAAGAGAAGTAGATAATATCAGAAACAATGACAGTAGACACCTTTAGAAAGACACCACAAAAAAAATCATTCTTAAATGATTAAAGACATAAAAAATGTGCAGGAAACATAAGAAAGATAGGACATATTCTGAAAACAGAACTTTCAGAAACGTGAAAATATGATTGGAAATAAAATCTCAATAGATGCCTTAGACAACGCCTCAGACAAAGCTTAAGAGAGAATTAGTGAACTATAAGAAAGAAAATTATTCAGAATGCAGCCCAGAAAGATAAAGAGACTTTTAAAAATATGAAAGAGAGCTTAAGAACAATTTGAGGATGTCATAGAACTTTATCAAGAAGGATGAGAGTATTGTTTGTAAAATCAAAATGGCTAGAAATAAAATATCTGTCTATAAGTAGGTTTGTTTGATTTTAATGTCTTATTTATTAAGATTTTTATTTAGTTTAAGATTTACTTAAATTTAAATAACTATAAGTTTAATGACACTGTAAAAATAATATTGCAAATATAAATATTTTATAAAACTAAGTAAATATTTAGAACATGTATGTACATAAATCCATAAGAAAATATCTAAAAGACTTTAGCCTATTTTCTCTGGGTAAGGATACTGGATGTGCGTGCGTGTGTTTATGTGTGTGTGCAAAATCTTACACAATGAAAAAAATAAAATAAACTTAATTTGGAGGGAAAATACCAACTTATTAGATTCACTCAGAACACCACTCTTGCTGAGCCCTAAAGATAGTGGTCAAGGCTGCTTACAGACTATAGGTTTGCATTCATACATGAAAGAATATAGAGACCTCTTGAGAAGCCTATGATCCATGCAGACTGAAACTTGTAACATACAAAAAGAAAAAACACAGCCTGAAGAAACTAAGCAAAAATCAGAACCAGAACAAGATATAACATAGATATTTGAATTATAAGACAAGGAATTTAAAAAAAAACTGTGATTAATATATTAAAGGCTCTAATGGAAAAAGTAGGTACGATGCAAGAACAGGTGGATAACATAAACAGAGAGACAAACTCTAAGAAAGAATCAAAAGGAAATCTTGGGGGGGTACTGTCTAACACAAATAAAGATTACCTTTGATGGGCTCATCAGTAGATTTGAAATAAATGAGTAAAAAATCAGTGAGTTTGAAGATAGAAGCTTCCCAGAGTAGAACTTCAACAAACTACAGGACAGTTTTGAAAGATGTAACATGCAAGTAACTAAACTACCAGAAAAGTAAAGAAATGATGCATTTCTTTACACTAACAATGAATCAACAGAAAAAGAAAGTAAAGAAACAATCCCCTTTAAAATAGCACCCAAAGTAATAAAATACCTAGGAATAAATCTAACAAAGGAAGTGAAAGAGTTATACACAGAAAACTATAAACCACTGATGAAGGAAATTGAAGAAGACTTTAAAAAATGGAAAGATATCCCATGCTCTTGGACTGGAAGAATCAACATTGTTAAAATGGTCACACTGCCCAAGGCAATCTACACATTTAATGCAATCCCTATCCAATTACCCAGGACATAGTTCACAGAACTAGAACAAATCATAATAAAATTTATATGGAACCATCAAAGACCTAGAATTGCCAAAGCATTACTGAAGAAAAAGAAAGAGGCTGGAGGAATAACTCTCCCAGACTTCAGACAATACTATAGAGCTACACTCATCAAGACAGCATGCTATTGGTACAAAAACAGACATATAGACCCATGGGACAGAACAGAGAGCCCAGAGATGGACCCACACACTTTTGGTCAACTCATCTTTGACAAAGAAGGCAAGAATATACAATGGAATAAAGACAGTCTCTTCAGCAAATGGTGTTGGGAAAACTGGACAGCAGCATGCAAAGCAATCAAGCTAGAACACTCCCTTACACCATACACAAAAATAAACTCCAAATGGATCAAAGACTTAAACATAAGACAAGATACAATAAACCTCCTAGAAGAAAATATAGGCAAAACATTATCTGACATACATCTCAAAAATGTTCTCCTAGAATAGTCTACCCAAGCAACAGAAATAAAAGCAAGAATAAACAAATGGGACCTAATGAAACTTACAAGCTTCTGCACAGCAAAGGAAACATAAGTAAAGCAAAAAGACAACCTACAGAACGGGAGAAAATTTTTCCAAATGAAACCGACAAAGGCTTGATCTCCAGAATATATAAGCAGCCCATACGACTTAATAAGAAAAAAACAAACAACCCAATCCAAAAGTGGGCAGAAGACCTAAACAAGCAATTCTCCAAGGAAGACATACAAATGGCACATGAAATAGGCACATGAAAAAATGCTCAGTATCACTAATTATCAAAGAAATGCAAATCAAAACTACAATGAGGTAGCACCTCACACCAGTCAGAATGGCCATCATTCAAAAATCCACAAATGACAAATGCTGGAGAGGCTGTGGAGAAAAGGGAACCCTCCTACACTGCTGGTGGGAATGCAGTTTGGTGCAGCCACTGTGGGAAACAGTATGGAGATTCTTCTAAAGACTAGGAATAGACTTAACTTATGACCCAGGAATTCTGCTCCTGGGCATATATCCAGAAGGAACCCTACTTCAAAATGACATCTGCACCCCAATGTTCATAGCAGCACTATTTACAATAGCCAAGACATGGAGACAGCCTAAATGTCCATCAACAGATGACTGGATAAAGAAGAGGTGGTATATTTATACAATGGAATACTATTCAGCCATAAAAACTGACAACATAACGCCATTTGCAGCAACATGGATGCTCCTGGAGAATGTCATTCTAAGTGAAGTAAGCCAGAAAGAGAAAGAAAAATACCATATGAGATCGCTCATATGTGGAATCTAAAAAAGAAAAACAAACATAAATTCAAAACAGAAACAGACTCATAGACATAGAATACAAACTTGTGGTTGCCAAGAGGGTGGGGGGTGGGAAGGGACAGATTGGGATTTCAAAATGTAGAATAGATAAACGAGATTATACTGTATAGCACAGGGAACTATATACAAGATCTTATGGTAGCTCACAGAGAAAAAAAATGTGACAATGAGTATATATATGTTCATGTACAACTGAAAAATTGTGCTCTCCACTGGAATTTGGCACAACATTGTAAAATGATTACAGATCAATAAAAAATGTTAAAAAAATTAAATGATGAAGCATAAGAAACATTTGAAGTAATAATGGCTGAAAACCTTCGAAAACTAATGATGACTACTAAAATACTACATATCCAGCAAGCTCAGAGATAAAAGGGTAAATCTAAACAAAACAAATGAAAACTCTACATATGTCATATTCCAACTACAGAAAAAGACAAAAAAAAAATCTTGAAGAAGTCAGAAGGAGACAACACCTTACCTAGAAAAGAACAATGTGGGGATTACAGTGGACTTCTCATCAGAGACCATGAAAGCAAAAGGAGAGGTATGTGAAATATCTGAAGTTTTGAAAGAAAAAGCACCACCAACCTAGAATTCTATGTTCAGTAAAATCATTCTTCAAAAATGAAAAAGAAAAAAGACTTTCTCTGACAGACAAAAATTGTGATAATTCTTCACCAGTGGACCTGGACCCCTCTGCAAGAAATGTTAAAAGAAGTTTTTCAAGCAAAGTAAAATAGTATAGGTTGGACACTTGGATCTGCATAAAAACAGAAGAGTGTTGGAGGAGGAATAAGTAGAGGTAAAATAAAATATTTTATTCTTATTATTCTTAGACTAGCTAGAATGATAACTTTTTAAAGTAATAATAGTAACAATGTATTGCAATGAGCATAGCATATGGAAAATTGAAATAAATAGCAGCAATGTCACAAGGGATGGGAGAGATGAGTTGGGAATATTCTACTAAAAGGTACTTGGACTTCATGTGAAGTGTCACAGTGTTATTTGAAGGTGGACTTAGATTAGCTTTTTTACAAAAAAAAAATTTGTATTTCACTCTCTAGGGAAACTACAAAAAAGTTTTAAGTATAATTGTTGTGCTAAGAAAGAACATAAAATAGGATCAGCCATAAAAAATGCTCAATTAAAACAGAGTAGGAAGAAAAAGAGCAGGAGAAAGAGGGAAAAAGAAACCAATACAACGAAAAAAAAAATTACAAACATGGTAGATGCTAATCCAATTATATCAATAGTCACTTTAAATGTGAATGTTCTAAGACTCCAATTAAAAGACAGATTGTCATAGTGTTTGAAAGATTAAAGAGGCAGTTAGTGGAAGAGCTCAGATACACCCCCATGACTGACTGTCATAGAGGTTCTTTCTGCTTTACCAGAGCAGGAGACTGTTTCTTTTATTAAAAAAAAAGAAAAGACTTAGCACTGACATGTTTGGTATACAAATATCTCCTGTTATATTCATCAAAACATTAAAAAAACAACAACAGAATTAGAAATCTGAAATAACCATGATCTGAAGGATAGTCAATCTGAAAGATAGTCAAAAAGTTGTTAAAATTACTGCATATTCCAGTTAGGAATGCATTAGGCCACGAGAAAAAAAATATTCCATAAACACTGACTTAAGAAATAGGGTTTACACTTTTCAGCCAAAAGAAAGTCCAGAGACAGGCAGTTTCTGGCATAAATTCCAGTGCTCAACAGTGCCATCAGGGAGCCAGACTTGTTCTCTTTTCACTCCACTTCCCTTGACTTTGTCCTCTTGTCTGTTGCCTAATTATCACAAAATAGTGACCATAGTTCTGGACTTGACAGCATCATTCGAGGCAGGGAAAAGAGGAAAGTGTCAGGCTGGTAGCATATGTCCCATTTTAAAAGAAAATGCTGACCCTGAACTTCCCTCAGAAGAACCTAGTTACATCTTATTGGCCAGAACTGTATCACAGAACCACCTGTAGCTGCAAGAGGCTAAGAAAGTGAGTATTTTGCTTTTCTAATCTAAGTGTGGTAAGTGAGGGAGAATAAGGCAGACAAGCCAATAGTGGCTACCACTGCATGTCCAAATAAAAAGAGAAAATCTGACTTTCTAGCTATCAGTAGTTTAGCTTTTGCTTTTTTTTCTTTAATCGACTTTATTCTTTTAGAGTAGTTTCAGGTTCACAACAGAATTGAGCAGAAAATACAGAGTTCACACATAGTCCTCCCCTACTCTCAACAACCTTCATCGTTGTGGCATATTTGGTACAATCGAGGAACCACCATGGGCACATTATTATCAGCCAAAGTCCATAGTTTACAATAGGGTTCACTCTTGATGTTGTACATTCTATAGGTTTTGACAAATGCATAATGACATGTAACCACCACTATAGTATAATACAGAATAATTTCATTGCCCTAAAAATCCCTTGTGCTCCATCTGTTCATTCCTCCCTCCCTCCCTCTCCCCAAACCCCTGGAAACCATGATCTTTTTATTGTTTCTGTAACTGTGCCTTTTCCAGAATGTCATTTGTTTGGAATTGTACAGTTTTTAGCCTTTTCAGACTGGCTTCTTTCATTTAGTAATATGTCTTTTAAATTTCTTCCATGTCTTTTATGGCTTAATAGATCTTTTTTTTTTACTGCACATATACTTTTTAATTTACATGTATGTACTGCTCTTTGTTTCTAAGAATGTTTAGAGCTTTAGACTTTTAAATTTACATAGTTATCAAAGGAATAAAGCCAAGCACAAATAAGAATTAACTCAAAAAGATACATACACCCTGCTATTAACAGCAATATTATTTATAATTGCCAACATATGGAAGCATCCTAAGTGCACATCAATAGTTAAATAGATAAAAAAAGATGCAACATATATATATGTAAAGGAACACAACTCACCCATAAAAAAAGAAGGCTAATTTGCCATTTGTGGGTCTTCATTCACTTTTCTTTTTTTTTCCAACATTTTTTATTGATTTATAATCATTTTACAATGTTGTGCCAAATTCCAGTGGAGAGCACAATTTTTCAGTTGTACATGAACATATATATACTCATTGTCACATTTTTTTTCTCTGTGAGCTACCATAAGATCTTGTATATAGTTCCCTGTGCTATACAGTATAATCTCGTTTATCTATTCTACATTTTGAAATCCCAATCTGTCCCTTCCCACCCCCCACCCTCTTGGCAACCACAAGTTTGTATTCTATGTCTATGAGTCTGTTTCTGTTTTGAATTTATGTTTGTTTTTCTTTTTTAGATTCCACATATGAGCGATCTCATATGGTATTTTTCTTTCTCTTTCTGGCTTACTTCACTTAGAATGACATTCTCCAGGAGCATCCATGTTGCTGCAAATGGCGTTATGTTGTCAGTTTTTATGGCTGAATAGTATTCCATTGTATAAATATACCACCTCTTCTTTATCCAGTCATCTGTTGATGGACATTTAGGCTGTCTCCATGTCTTGGCTATTGTAAATAGTGCTGCTATGAACATTGGGGTGCAGATGTCATTTTGAAGTAGGGTTCCTTCTGGATATATGCCCAGGAGCAGAATTCCTGGGTCATAAGTTAAGTCTATTCCTAGTCTTTAGAAGAATCTCCATACTGTTTCCCACAGTGGCTGCACCAAACTGCATTCCCACCAGCAGTGTAGGAGGGTTCCCTTTTCTCCACAGCCTCTCCAGCATTTGTCATTTGTGGATTTTTGAATGATGGCCATTCTGACTGGTGTGAGGTGCTACCTCATTGTAGTTTTGATTTGCATTTCTTTGATAATTAGTGATACTGAGCATTTTTTCATGTGCCTATTTCATGTGCCATTTGTATGTCTTCCTTGGAGAATTGCTTGTTTAGGTCTTCTGCCCACTTTTGGATTGGGTTGTTTGTTTTTTTCTTATTAAGTCGTATGGGCTGCTTATATATTCTGGAGATCAAGCCTTTGTCGGTTTCATTTGGAAAAATTTTCTCCCGTTCTGTAGGTTGTCTTTTTGCTTTACTTATGTTTCCTTTGCTGTGCAGAAGCTTGTAAGTTTCATTAGGTCCCATTTGTTTATTCTTGCTTTTATTTCTGTTGCTTGGGTAGACTATTCTAGGAGAACATTTTTGAGATGTATGTCAGATAATGTTTTGCCTATATTTTCTTCTAGGAGGTTTATTGTATCTTGTCTTATGTTTAAGTCTTTGATCCATTTGGAGTTTATTTTTGTGTATGGTGTAAGGGAGTGTTCTAGCTTGATTGCTTTGCATGCTGCTGTCCAGTTTTCCCAACACCATTTGCTGAAGAGACTGTCTTTATTCCATTGTATATTCTTGCCTTCTTTGTCAAAGATGAGTTGACCAAAAGTGTGTGGGTCCATCTCTGGGCTCTCTGTTCTGTCCCATGGGTCTATATGTCTGTTTTTGTACCAATAGCATGCTGTCTTGATGAGTGTAGCTCTATAGTATTGTCTGAAGTCTGGGAGAGTTATTCCTCCAGCCTCTTTCTTTTTCTTCAGTAATGCTTTGGCAATTCTAGGTCTTTGATGGTTCCATATAATTTTGTTATGATTTGCTCCATTTTTTTTCACTTCAAAAATTAGAATTTTATAACCAGCAAAGACATTTCCACTACATGAAAAACAACAAAATACCTAGAAATAACCTTAACCAAGGAGGTTACCTATAGTTTGCAAACTGAAATGACACTAAGAAAAGGAAAGATTTCTTGTGCTCTTGGATTGGAAGAATCAACACTATCAAAATGGCCATATTACCAGAAGCAACCCACAGATCCAACCCAACCTCCATCAAAATATTTGTGACATTCCTGACAGAACTAGAACAAACAATTCCAAAATTTATAAGGAACCACAAAAAGACCCCGAATATCCAAAACAATCTTTTGTAGGTCTCTTTTTTTACCTCTTTTTTCTTTTTGTTCTCTTTTCTTATGATTTGATGACTAGAGAAGGTCCTTTAACATTTGTTGTAAAGCTGGTTTGGTGGTGCTGAAATCTTCTAGCTTTTGTTTACCTGTGAAGCTTTTGATTTCTCCATCAAGTCTAAATGAGAGCCTTGCTGGATAGAGTATTATTGGTTGTAAGTCTCCCCCTTGCATCACTTTAAATATATCATGCCACTCCCTTCTAGCCTGTAAAATTTCTGCTGAAAAATCAGCTGATAACCTTAAGGGACTTCCCTCATATGTTATTCATTGCTTTTCTCTTGCTAGTTTTAATATTTTCTCCTTATCTTTAATTGTTGACAGTTTGATGACTATGTGCCTTGGTATGTTCCTCTTTGGGTTGATTCTGTGTGGCACTCTGCACTTCCAGGACTTGGGTGACTGTTTCCTTTCCCAAGTTGAGAAAGTTTTCAGTTATTATCTCTCCAAAAATTTTCTCAGGTCCTTTCTCTCTCTTCTCTTTCTGGGACCACTATAAGGCAAATATTAGAGCACTAGTTTTGCTTTTTCTTCTTTTAATTTCTTGAACTTGTGATTTCTCCAAAAAGAAAAAAAAAGATTTAACTGAATATTCTGCATATGAACCACAACTTCACTTAAAACTGAAACACCTTTCTTTTTCATCTATATAACCCTTTTGCTCTCCATTCCCTAACATAGAGCTGGTCTCCAAGCTACAACCTGGATGCTACCACAGATTATGACACACACTTCAAAAGAAGCAATGTAATTTAGGTGAACATGTTGTGCAAATGATAAGTAAAGTCCCTCTAGGTTTTGCATATGGGAGATTTAACTTACTTCATTTTAGGATGACATGGGACTTTTGGTGTGGAGCACGCAGCCAGATGCTCTCAGAATGTTCTCAACTGCAAGGGTTTTTAAACCCAACTCCAGATGGCTTTCTTAAACAATAAAAGGAGTTTCTCAGCTTCAGCAGAGTTTTATCCAGTGAATCAAAAATGTCACCAAGGACCCTGTTTTTGTTTTTCACTTTTTGGGGTTTTTTTAATCTGTCTTTTCTGCCATCAATGACATAGGCTTCACCCAAGGCTGGATTGCCTCATGCTTACATGATGGCTGCCAAGAACTACAGGGCAACGTACTTTCTGATACACACATAAAATATAAAAGAGATAAATTGACATCTCTCTCTTAGTCTGGTCATTTAGTTTGCTACAGTCCCTCACTTTGCTCTGATTGAACTGAACCAATCACAGTGTCAATAGAACACAAAGATCTGGTAGGCTTCAGCCAACTATAGGGATCGGGTCCATCCTACACAAAGGACAAAGTGCATCACTGCATAGTGGGAGAGAAAGAACTGTTGGGGTGCTGGGGAGGAAACCACAGTTTCCACTAGAGCTGGCTCCCTGCATTGCTTCCTGATGATCTGTGTGCATGAGTCTCCACAAACCTCAGCTCCCTCCTCCATAACATATGAACAGTAAAACCTGCTGAGTAGCTCAATCCACCCCTCAGGGTCCTTATAAGGACTGAGCAAGATAATGCAAATGAAGGATCTTTGTAAACAGTAAAGTATTCAACAAGACGAGGTACACAAATTATTGAGCGCTAAAGGTAAGCTTCTGGATGAACTTCCATTAGATACATTGAACAGCTACTGTCACTGACTTGCATTACTTGGCCTTTCCCATTTCTATTCACATCATCCAACTTCCAACTACTGACATCTACGTCCTTTGCCTGAGGTTTTTGTCTGGGCACCAGAGCCCTCTCTGCCCATGTGAGAGAGGTCACAAGGGCTTGGGAATAAACATCCTTCTCTCCAGCCCAGAAGCAGCCCAGCCTGTGACTGACAGAGTTGAGGAATAGATTCCTTGCTCCTGAGGTGGGGCACATTCTGCACAAATCCCAGAGTGGCGTCTCCAGGTGTCCGTGCTGGGAGCTGACTTGCTAATGCAACTTATATTGGCTTCCTTCCCTCCCTTCCCCCTTCCTCCCACTAATTCCTGCTTCCTGAGATCACCTCCCAAATAAACTCCTTGTGTTCGCATCCTTTTCTCAGAAGCTCCTTCTAGAGGAATCCAAATGAAGACACACATCCAACCAGTATCGTGCAAATAAAAGAATTCTTATTTGACATGAAAAGTATATCCCAGACATTTTATTTTAAAATACATCCAGTGATTCTTTTTAAGTGATTTTTCTGTGAGTTTTCATTTTCTCTATAGAGCATACCTTTGTTGCTAATTAATTCATTATGTTGCTAGTCTAACTGAGGGGTCAAACATGGCCTGACTCCAGAGAAAGATGAAACACGAGCAATGGTCCCCAGATGTATTTTCTACAAAGTCCTGTCCTGAAGATAGATAATGCTATTAGAACCCAGAATCTGCAATTAGTATATTTATCCATAAAATACACACTAGACTGTGATGAATTTGCATGTTTAAAGGCAAAAGAAAAAAATATGTTCAGGATGCATCCACTTAACCATCACTAAAAAAAAAGTTGTTTTGCACTGAGTTCATCTCTATCATAATCAAGTGATTGAGCTGAACAGACCATTTCATTTAGGCTCTTAAAAAATGGTGGCCTGTCATAAGCATTTTGAAAAAATGATTTTTTTTTCCAA
Source organism: Camelus bactrianus (assembly GCF_048773025.1). NCBI lineage: Eukaryota > Metazoa > Chordata > Mammalia > Artiodactyla > Camelidae > Camelus > Camelus bactrianus. The sequence goes on along the minus strand of NC_133557.1, from coordinate 48,536,925 downwards.
AAAACTACATATAAGTATTATAAGTTGAATGTCCAGCTATATTTGTTTTCTTATTTTATGATGGAATTCAAATAATTTGTTTAAAAGCTTAACCCTGCCCCAGGGCCTTTGCACTTGTGACCCCTTTGTCTGGAGTACATACGTCTGCATGGCTGCCTCTTTCTCACTATTAGGGTGGTAAAAAGTCTTTCTTCATCCACTGTCTAAAACTGTGCTGTCCCATACAGTGGCCAAATGTGGATGTTGTGCACTTTACAGGTATCACATATATAAAACCGATGTTGAATTTTAAAGGCTTAGTATGAAAAAAAATGTGTAAAACATCTCATTAATAATTTTTATATTGACTACATGTTGAAATATTATTTTAGATATACTGAGTTAAATGTATATTATTAAAATTAATTTTGCCTATTTCTTTTTACTTTTCTTTGTGTGACTGCCAGAAAATTTAAAATGTCATATACTGCTCAGATTTTGGATCATGTGATATTTCTGTTGTTCAGTGCTGACCTAAAGTCATGTCCACACAAACTTCTACACCTTGATTTATTGTCATCACAGCACTTTATCACCCTTACACAGGTAAATTCTAAAGTAGTTACTTGTGCACTGAATTGCTTAACTGCGTGCAGTAAGCTCCAAGGATCCTTTGGGCCAAGCTTACTCTGCACCAGCATTTGGCACACAGTGGGGTTGAAAACATAGTTTATGAAATGCATAGATGAAGGAATACAGGACGAAGTGGACCAGGTGCCCTGTTGTCCTGAGAGTTCCCCGTCAATAGCAACTCAGCCTCACTCAGTCCCCACCAGGTTGATAAGCTGGATCAGATTCCCATGGAGGGAGAGAAGGGACAGGCACACAAAAGAAATAGAATTTGCTCGCTGGCCATTTCTTAATTCTATTTTGTGGTTTTCTTCATGAAATCACAATCAGAAATGCAAGACTATTTGGCTCATCTGGTAAGAATAACCAATACACTGAGGATCTAGCTGAGCAGAGGATTTGCCAGTTATTAGGAAGCTAATGACTCAGTAACTAAGGCGATTGACTGGGATCAAAAAGACTTTAACTGACCTTCTGCTTAGCGAACAATCATTACAACAATCAAGAATCTGAAGGTACTTCATTGGACTAGAAGTCACCACTAATTGCTGGCCTCTGAGTCCCATAACTGCCATCAAATGGCTACCAGTGATATAATTAAGCTTCATAGTTGACAACCCTATTAAGATGAATGGGCAAGTTCACACTTTACTCAATGCTATTATTTTTAGATTTGCCTGTCTGAAGACTCAAAGACTTTGTCCAGACCAAGTCAAAATCTACTTCTATTTTGCTCACTGAATTGGCTCTGTCTTACATAGAAAGTCAGGAGTCTAGAGTTAGGCAACCATAGTGCTCCATAAATTATGTGATAAATTGTTTTCCCCTTTTTAACCTAGAATAGAGATTCCTGTATTCAGGGAATAGAGAAGTTATGTCATTGTTGATCCAGTGAACCTAGGGTTCCAACTTTATATTGGTCAATGATTTACAAAAAGGTTTCAAACATATTTTTAACCTTTTTCTGTCCCTGTGTCCTCTCTTTGGATATACCCATAGCAAAATACTTTAGTAGCCATGAAAAAAAAGTTTGATTTTTATGTACATACTAATCATGCCTTTCCTAAGACACACATTTTTCCCCCAAAATTAATTAAAAATATCATCTAACATGAATACATAAATAGCAAAGCTTTTCTCCATATATCACAAATATTCAGTTATTTGACAGTGTCTGAATTTTTTAATTTTTCAGTTTTAATTAGATTCTCATTATTATGTAGATGTGACCTGATAAAGTACATTTCTTATCTTTCTACCTCATACCTAAATGCCTGTAACTAAGCCCCAATCTCTCTGTCCTTTTATTTTTTTTTCAGTGTGGGGGCATTAACTGTACTTCATCCACAAATCTGCAAAACTGCATATTTGTATTTATTTTCATTCTTATTCTTGTCATTTCCCTCCACTAGAATGTTCTTCCTTTTCCCAGCTGTTCCTCCATCCTGCCATTGGAAACCTGTTCGATGCCTCCTCCTCCACAAAACCTGCCCAGAGTAACTAACTTCTATTCGAATAATAAGAACATGGATATTTTAATTCATTTTCTTCCTTCTTTCACTTCCTCCTTCCTTCTTTCTTCCTCCCTCCCTTCCTCCTGTGCCTCTGCTATTCACTAAGACCCAAGCAGTGGCTGAAACAGACCTGGATCCTGTCCTCATGAGGCTCCTCTAGTGGAAAAGACGAATGTGAACACGTTTATCTCCACTCTGTAGCTCACTCACAAGGCCCTTGAGGGACAGAGGAGATTCTGAGAACTGCCTGTTAAGTTGACCAAGACTCAAGTGAATTTGATATTTATGTTTATCACTGACAGGTGTACTTGCCTCTCAGGTTCCAGTTCTGGTTTTCAGTGAGCGGTGGCCCACCATCTCTGCAGCTGTGTCCTAAACGAAGAAAGTGAAAAGGGTAGAGCCTGTCTTCAGGAAGCTGCCAAGATGGTGCCCCAGTGTTAGGATTTACAAGTCAAGACATCACTTGTACTCCAGTTTCAAGGATTCTTCCTCTTTCCAGCGAGGGTGACCTGTGCTGTGATAAACTCCTTTAACCAAGGCTGTTGAGTGCACTCTGTGCTCAGCCCAGTCTCAAGGCCCAATTCGAGAACTCTTACACTTAGATAGCTTTACCAGCAGTGATAAAACCCAGTTTCAGAAACATGTGAATTTATCCTTCCAAGATCCTTTCAAACTATAAAGTGTCTCTCTTCAGAATGATTCCAAATAGATAAAGTTGAAGTTTCTCCCACTCACACAAATATGAATTGATTTCCCAAAACTCAAATAACAAATCATTTTAAAATAAATTCACAGAAAGCACGATGGCTCTTTTACTGACGTTTTTGCATTGGCATCCTTCATGATTTCCAAAATTAAGCTAATGAGCTGAGACATAAACTGTAGAAATGATTAGAGTAATTTAAAATTGTCATTGGCACCTCAATCTGCGTTAAGTAAACGGGGCTCCCTTTGAACATTGTTGGTTGTTGCGTTTCCTACCTGGAGACCCATCTGTTCTGTTAAACTGTTATTTTCTCAGGGTAGAGACTAACTGAGGTCTCTCTACTGCAATGGGCACTAAATATGTTCCCGGAAGTTTACCATAAACCCACTTGACTTAGTTAATCTACATCCAATTTGTACTTACAAAAAGAATAAAAAATTGGGAAATACCAATAGATTGACCAAAGAAGGAAAATGACATTGGAGTTAAATTTCCACCTTCCCTGGATTATGTTACCAGGGCACCTCCCGCCCCCCCAGTGAGGGGGAGCGGTGAGCAATGAGATTCATTAGCCATAATGATAATTACGAGCACTTTCAAAGAGACTTTTATCCCCCAGGCTTGAAGTGCTCTATAAACATTAATTAATTTAAGCTCCGGGTAGCCCAGTGCCATTATGTCTTTTGTAAAGAAGAGTAAACAGAAGTTCAGGAAGTTAAGTGGTTTCACTAGGCTCCTTGACCAGCCAACTGCAGAGCTGTGAACAAAATCGGATCTGAATGGCAGCCACCAATGCCAGTCACAAGCACAGGAGTTTCCAAGGGAGGGAGGGAAGAGGAATTCTGCAAAGTCAGTCCAAAGTCGAGAAAGTAAGGAAATGGCTAAATTTTAACCAAAGTACAGGTAAGCAGTACAGCACAGCGGATAAGATGGACCTCACCATGTGGATCACTGGCCCCATTTTTTTTTTTTTTAAGGCAGGGCTTCTCTGGCTTTAACGTGCAGACAAATCTCCTGGGGCATCTTGCTAACCTATAGATCCTAATTCAGTAGATCCCTGGTCAGGCCTGAGGGTCTTCACATCTAAACAAGCTCTTAGGTGAAGAGGAGAAATGCAGCTGGCCATGGACCACATTATGTGATAATTGCCCGTGTAGTTTTTTTTTTCATTATTATTATTATTGTTAGGTTTTTTTCCTTTATCCAATTCTGTACTTCTTGACTTTTTCAGTACCCATGTGTTATCTTTTTCTTTCCTTTAAAAATTGTTGTACGATACTTGTAGGGGGAAACACACAGATCTTTAAGTGCTCGGTTCTATGAGTTCTAACAAATGCATGCACTTGGATGATCCACAATCCTATCAAGATAGAGATCATTGTCATCACCCCCAGAAAGTTCATAGCCCTGTTCTGCATAGCCAGGTTACAGGGTAACATTGTAAAATGTCATTTTTTTTTAAAGGGATGTTGGAACTTCTAAAATGAGAGGCACATTACTCCTCTAAGCCTTTTAAGTTAAGAAAATGGAGTCCTCACAACCCTACTCATTTCTCTGTGACCTTCTTTGGAATTTTGAGGCAGAGCTGCAAACATATTATGCTGTAAACATCAGGCTGGAATCTAGGTCACCTGCCCTTTGATCCCAACTTAGAGAGACTGCCAGTCTTTTGAGCAGGTCTGGCTTGGCTCTTCCTACAAAATGTGCAGAAGGAATTTCACTTCATGACATTTATTATTCATTATTACTATTTGTAGTGTTTCTCAGCCCTTTTTTAAAGAGGAAGCACTAAATTTTTTAAAGATTTTTAAAGAAGGAAGCATTGGACTGAGGCAAATTTGCACTGCTGGAGCAGGGGAGAGAACATAGGTAAACCAATAAGAAATAAATCATGGAATTATGTTTAAACAATTCTAAACCACAAAGATGAAAAGATATGTAATCAGTCATTCAGAATTTTCTTTTTTCCTACATGAGGATAAACATCTGGACATTTGGAAACATCTGGATAATTAAGTCAATTTCTCAGTCTTTCATTGTAAACAAATTAATTGATCAATTTAGTTACTAAGGGCAAGGTTATCTATAAAGTATGCTGATAGGTTCCTTGAAGATGTAGGGTTGTTTGGGCTCCAGAAAAGATTATGGTCCACGTTACAAGCACATTCAGTAAGGCAAGAGCCTTAAGAAGGCACCAGAGAGGAAAAGGAAGGCTCACTAAAGGGCATACCTTCGGGGAAGACCAGAGAAAAGCTCATGGAGAAGTAGCCTCTGAGAGGGGACTTCATGGACAGGAGGTGGTAATGGGGCAGCAGGTATGCCAGGCAAAAAGAAACAGACAAGTAGAGGCATAAATAAAAGTGAGAAGAATACATGAGAGTGTTGGGAAACAAATTCTTATTATCTTGTCAAAAGAGAAGAAAGCAAAATGAGAGTTATTTTCATCTGAAACTGGTAGTTATAACAAAATGTAACTCTAGGCTTAAAGAACTCTTCACATATGGCCACACTTCCATCTTTCATCCAGTACAGGTCTCTGAGTGTGCACTGTGTGTCCGGCACTGTGCTAGGCTTTGGGTGGGCTCTGATGAAGCAGGGCAGGCATGGCCCCTGAGCTCATGGAGCTTAGGGTCTAGTTAGGGAACCAGGTGAAATAAGTAAGTAAACAAATCATGCACACTGACAAGAGATGGAAAATGCAGTAAATGAAGGAGATATAGACCTGTGGTGAGGAGGGACCTACTCTATACAAGATGATCAAGGAAGACCTCTCTGAGGAGGTGACATTTCAGCTAAAGTCTGAAGGACTTCAGAACTGAGAGTTGGAAGCATAGTGGCTTTTCATTGGCTGACTTATGACAGTCTTTCATTGGCTGAGTTCTTGCCAGGCAAGAAGAGGAATATTCCTTCTTTCTCTTGGGCTCTGCTACTGTTGTCTTAGAGCATAATAGCTCCCCCTTCTGGACTCCAGACTCTATTTTAATGGAAGTTTCTGTTTAACTTTTACAGCCCCCAGACAGAAAAGAATGGATGTGTTCCAGGAACTGTCAGAAGAACAAAAAGCCTGGAGGTTAGGAAGCCCAAGATGAGATGGGGCAAATAGGCAATGATCAGATCTTGCAGAGTTTTACGGACCATGGCAGGGAATTTGCATTTTATTTTAAGTGCAATTCCCAACCCTGGATGGGTTTTAGGATGGGAGTGACATGACCTAACCTGCGTGTTTAAAAGACCATTCCTATGACTAAGCCCTAGAGATCGACTGTATCGCATAGTGCCTGCAGTTACTAATACTGTATTGTAGACTTTAAAATTTGCTGGGGGTAGCTCACAAGTGTGCTTTTATCACACACACATTATCATCATCATCATAAACAGAGGGTGGAAGGAAACTTGCAGGAAATGAATATGTTTGTGGCATAGATTGTGGTGATGGTTTTACAAATGTGTATTTATGCCTTTTGTATGTCAGTCATAACTCAATAAAGTGATTTTCTTAGTGTAAAAAATAGAGTGAATGTATTCTGAAAGGAAAAGGTCATTCCTACTCCTTTGGAGAAAAGGATTGGAGGAGGGTAAGAATGAAAGATGGTGGTACTTAATTCAATGCCATTTTGGATTTTCTATGCCATAGCTACCTGTATTAGTATACATCTTTAAACATTATCAGTCAATTAAAAAAGAAAGAATGCAATATCCAATTCTCATATGAATTCCTAAAATGATATTGATATGCTACCCAGAAGTTAACTATCTAAATGTTTACATGCAAAGAAAGAAAATAAGGGGAAATACATGCAGAGTTTCACTCTGATCAGAAATTGCACAAATATAGGTTCAGGTTTCCCTGATGTACTGACCTGTGAGCTTCAATGTGAAGAAAAATTTGGGATAAAGCAATAAAAAGTTGTGGACTCTCAGATGATAAACTTTTTGAAGAAATCCACCTCTCGCAACTCCCCTCTCAGGCCAGACAGTGTCAGTGGTGTGGTGAAAAGTATTTTGGGGGGAGGGGAAGCTTGGGCAGGAGGAGTAGGGAGTAGGGGAAGACCCCTAATTTGTAGTATTTACTGATTTCCACGGTATAGATATTCCCTTCATGGCTGATTTCAGTCTACCAAAGAAGTAAAGTCACTGAACACAGAGTTGGAAGGCAATGTACAAAAGTACACCATCATATAGTATTTCCGCTGTATGAGCTACAATGGAGATGAATAAATTCAACAGCACGAGTAACTGTAAAATGGAATATAATCAGGAAATAAGTTTTGAGCATTACCTTTGCTCCTGACACAACTTATTTAATTGCACGTTTATGTAATCTGATTTTTTAAAATAACCATGTTTAAAGGCAGCTCACAAAATTCCTGGAAATGTAACATTTGACTTTCACAAGTCAGTCTCTTTCTTCACCACACTGCTGCTTGTCCACTGGAACTCATGACACATACCAGTGAATGTGTGTTGAATGAACTTCACTGGGCAACCTGGACTCAGAAGACATCAGTCTTATCATTCAAATTCTAGAAAAGTTCTATCTTAACAGAATTTTCATTAATAAGCAATTCCTAAGCACTTAGCTACATGCTCAAGGACTAGGGGTTGGGGAATATAAGTAATATATATTGAAAGTTACTGTGTGCCAGTTACTGTTGTAGATTCTTTAACTGAATTAACACCTGCAATAATAGTCGCTACAAGTAGATACTATTATTATTATTGTTCTCCATTTTTTGAGGAAAATTGGAACACAGAGGTCAGTTGGTTGAAAACTTGACAATTTGAACCCTTTCCTGAAAGTTAAGGGAAATAAACAAAAATGAAGTAAAATCTCTCCTTCAGCAATCTCAGAATGACACAAATGCGTATGTAACTATTTCATCTGTAAACACTCATGTCTGTGGATCAAACTTTTGCATCTTGTTCATATACTGGAAAAGTTTTTGTACTTTCAACTGCCTCAGTGCCCTTGAAATAATGGTCTATTTTAATAATTTGTGCCTTTATGGATTAAAAAAAATAATTTAGTTAAATGACAATATGAAAAAGCATTAATTTGATAGGATTAAGATGGTCAATACTTGCATTTTTAATCAGCAGTGGTTGAACCACACATATTTTTATAGCCATTCACTATTTCTCTTCATGCCACAACTTGTGGACATTTAAGTTATAAAAATAGTTTATAGGCCTGTAAAAACCAGAAGCTCTGTTCAATGGAAAACAAAGAAAGTAATTTGTACTGTCAACCATCTATTTAAACTTCAGAGTAGGGATGGGGGCTGGGGGCTTCAGACTAAGAAATGCAAAAGCTACAGGGGTTAAGCTCACCTTTTAAAATAATTTCTGACCCAACTCTTTAAATCCATTTTGAATCTACAATAAATGGGCCTCTCAGAGGAAAAAAAAGTTTAATCCAAGTGCTTGTCACATGGACTCACACCAAAAACAGCTTTGCAAAATCATTTCACATAAAACTTAATGATGCCCTAAGATTTCTCAGAATCCTCATGAATATAATAACTCAAATAATATTACTCAAGCATCTATACATTCAAAGACAGACTTAATCAGTCTTTTGAGTACTGATTGGTTTTGGATTTCCATAGTTTTATTTTGATTTTGAGACATCTTAGTTCCAAGTCTCAGACAACCTAATTGCTTTCACAAGAGAATAACACACATTTGAAGGGAATGGGGTGAAAAAGTCTTCCCTCAGAGCGCTGAGTCGTTCTGCCTGTCTGGGCCACTTTTAGTCAATTATTTCACATCTACAGCTAACAATTTTCCCCTTGCTGAAGTTTTCAAGGGCCCATTCTGTCCACCTTTGTAATTGAATTCTTCCCCTGGGGATGGAAATACTGCTGGAGCCTCCTTTCATAATTTTCACAGGGTGTGATACAGAAAGATAATTCTTTCTTGTGGGGAAAAATGTGGGGGAAAATGCCTTTTTTAGTCATGGCTCATATTTTCTTCCCAGGTGAATTAACCCCACTTTGGATTTGCTATGAGGTAGCAGGCAGTTGAAGGGCTTTAAGACACAATTGGGCCCAATGTGTCAGGTTCAAAAGCAGTGGGGGTATCTTTACCCACCTAGGGCCATGTCTGCCTGATCTGACTGGAGGAGGAACAGACTGTGAGAACAGAGGGTAGAGGGAGGGGGTGGTCACCATGCATGGATGCTCCCCCAAGAGGGGGTTTACAGTTGGGTAGCTGTACTACCTCCTGCTAAAAAGGGCTAATGCTTTGGTCCCCACAAGCTCTGGAAAGGTCTGTCATTGAACTCCAGAAACATAAATCAGGTTAGATGGCTCCTCTGCTTAAGACATTTGTTAGCTTTCCATCTTTCTTAGGATAAACTCAAACCTCTCCACAGGGATGAGGCCCATGTCCGTCTCTCTCAGAGGTCCGCCTACCAGCCACCTGCTTGCTCCCGCCTTCCAGGCCTCATTGCTATACCTCAAGCATGCCAAGCCCTTCCCACCTCCTGAACTATTTTAAGTGCCTAAAACTCTCCTCTAGTATGTCTCTCGTCAAATTCTTGTCTCTGTTCAAAAGTTTTCCCTCAAGCTCTCCACCATGTCAAAAGCTTTTTCTGCATCTACTGAGATGATCATATGGTCTAATTCAAAGAGATATCTGGACCCCAATGTTCACAGCAGCACTTTTTCTAATAACCAAGACATGGAAGCAACCTAAATGTCCATCAACAGATGAAGATGTGATATATATACACAAGGGAATATTACTCAGCCATAAAAAGAATGAAATAATGCCATTTGCAGCAACATTAATGGACCCAGAGATTGTCATACTAAGTGAAGTCAGTCAGAGAAAGACAAATATATGATATCACTTATATGTGGAATCTAAAAAGATGACACAAATGAACTTATTTACCAAAAAGAAAGACTCACGGACATAGAAAATAGACTTATGGTTATGGGGTGGGGGGAGGGAGAAAGGAGAGATAAACTGAGAGTTTGAGATTGACAGATAAAAACTACTATACACAGAATAGATAAACAATGAGGTCCTTCTATATAGCCTGTGGAACTACATTCAATGGCTTGCAGTAAACTGTAATTAAAAAGAATATGAAAAAATATGTATATATATGTATATATGTATAACTGAATAACTATGCTGTACACCAGAAATTAACACAACATTGTAAATCAACTACACTTCAATTTTTTAAAAAATGGGGAGAAAAATAAAAGCTCTCTGCCTTGTCATGAAGGCAGGGTGAGAGTGAGTTGGGGAGTGGAGAGGGGCATTAATGGGCAGGTGACCTTTGTGAACAATGGGGGCTCAGTCCCTCCAAAGACCTACTGGGAGACTGTGTAGAACAGGCCTTGAAGGAAGGAAATTGTGGTATTTGCCCACCAACTCCTGTGTGTGCCCTGGTGGAGGTCAGCTCCCAGGGCTTCCATCACTGCAGGCAGGTGGGACGCCCTCCTGCGGCCAGAGAACACCCTCGAGCAGAGGCCAGGATGATTTGAGTAGGGGGTCCCTGGCATCTATCAGTGGTGCCAAGGCAATACGGGGAATTGGCCGTGTCAGGTGCACACGCTTCCCTAATCCCATGGGGACCAAGTACAGGGACCGCATTCTTGGAGCAGACCCAGTCTGGGAGGTGAGCTCCTGCACTAGCTCATTGTGCACACTTGGGTGGCACCTTCTCTCTCTGGGGTCATTTCTTTGACTGTAAAATGGGGGTTTGGGTCGTAGCAGTGTTTCCAAAGTGTGGCATACAAATCACAGGTGGTATGTAGGTAAGCTTAGGTAATAAATGGATGGGTATGTTCTAATTTTGAGAGTTATGCCTTTTTATTAGACAGGTAACTCTAACTGCTAAAGCAGATACCTCTTGAATGCCCAGCCACTTAACACAGTAAGCCTTGATTTCTCACTCGTGGGTAGTCCCAGTGAAGGCTGGTGCGATGGAAAGAGGGGTGGGAGGGAAGCAGGAAGGCCTCTGATCTACAAGGCAGTTTAAAAATCAAGCTTCCTTCCCTCTACTGACTCTGCCTCTGCCATTTTCAAGGACCCTGGAGGCCTAAACTGTATTCTTTGCATCCAGCCAGCAGACAAGGGGAGAGAGAGAGAGGACAGGAAACTTCAGGAATCAGTCTAGAAATGAAGACATCAGTACCACTGACCCTGACTATTCTTTTTTTTTTTTTAATTTTTTGACGTCTTTATTGTGGTATGGCTCCTGTATGTAAACTACACATACATTCTGATGAATTTGTTGGATGTATACACCAGTGAAACCACTACCACAATCAAGACAGCTGACATTTCCATCCCTCCCCAAGAGTACAACTTCTGAATTCCCAATTTATTCCTTCCCACCTCCTTTACCCTCTGGTAACCATAAGTTTGTTCTCTATGTCTGTGGGTCTATTTCTGTTTTGTAGATAAGTTTGTTTGTGTGACTCTGACTATTCTTGATATAATCATCTTGTCCAGAATTCAATCACATGACCCCAGCTACCCTGGGAATGCAGTTTTTCGATGTACCCAAGAAAATAACAAATGAGTTTTGCTGAACGCACACATAGAAGATCACTGTCACAGTATGATGTATGTCCATATAGATATAGAGATATAGATACAGGTACAGATATAGATGTGAAAAATATAACAGATCAAATTTTAATTTCATGGATGTTATTATTTGGCTATGTGTACATGGAAATGATCTAAATGACTGATTTAAAATTAAGTTTTTAAATGATTAAATTAATACTGTTGGAGGAGTTATGTAGATGGGACAAATTGTAAAGGTGGAGTATCAGTGTCTTCCAAATATATAATTTTTTATAGAATTTTTTTATTCAAGTTTTGTGATGGTAACTGTAAAACTGAGTCAAGGACAATAATTCAGGTCATGTTTCTGGAAATTTTAGGAATCAGTTAACTAGCTCTACAGTAATGCTGGGTAATAATCACCCAAAACTCAGTGGCTTAAAACAATAATCAACTATTTAGATGTCTGCAGAGCAGGTGGGAACTACGTGACCTACTCGAGTCCAGCTGGCCTCAGCCCCAGGCTGCCAGCCGGGTCCAGGTCCCCTCCACACACATCTCTCATCGTCCTTAGAACAGTAGCTGCCCCAGGGCAGAAGCATAAGAGACTGGGAAGAAACACACCAATGTCTCTTACGGCCCAGCCTCAGAACTGACTCACCACTGCTCTTGCCCACACACCACAAGCCAAAGCAAGGCACTCGGCTAAACCTAGTTATCAATAGGGTTGGACAATACACTCCACTGAAGAGCTGGGGAAAATAATGCAATGCACACGGGGCCCCTCAAAGACAAGCAAAGGAGAAATGAGAGATCTTGGGGAGATGAAAATGGAGGAAAGGAGAATAAAATTCATATCCTAGTCACACAATTTTATTCATTACCAAAACTTATTCTGGTATCAGTTTCTATGATCATGTGGTTCTTTCCTACAGTTAAGTGAATGAAGAACACAGAAAATATGGAGAGACAAATTAGACAAAGACCTATATGTCACCTTCCTCTGCTGTCATAAAGTGCTAGTAAATAACTTCCTCAAGGTCTCAGTACGAGCCTGACTCAGGTTCTAGATGGGCAAAAACCATCATCTTGGTGATGTCTTAATGGTTTTGCACAGCACATGGTAGCAACTTAACATAAGATAAGCAACCCAGTATAGGAAAAACCCAGTTTTTTTCCCCTTATGTGGCATCTCTGTTATAGAAAACCTAGGTTGAAACTTAATTAACAATGTTGAAATATTTTTTCTGCTTTTTAGAATGCAGGTGTTGCCTCCCTTCCCACCCTCACCGACCTCACGGTGGTGGATAAGGTAGATCACAGCCCCCTGCTCTTCCCTTTATCTGTCTTCTCTGCAATGAGTCTCACAGTTCTACCCATCAGGCAGTGGAGTCTATGTGCTCACACTTTGAATTTGGACCAGTCTTGTGACTCACTTCAGATGACAGGTTGCAGCAGAAGTGATGCTGTATGAGTACTGAGCCTAGCTCAGGAGCCTGGCCAACATCCATTCTCTCTTGGATTCTGCCACCATTATGAGAACAAGTCCAGGCCAGCCTGTTGAGGAATAAGACACCACATGGAACAGTCCCCAGACCACATGCCACCTGACCACAGATGCATGAGACCAGCCCAGATTAGCAAAGCCACCCCAACCAACTCATAGACTTGTGTGAAATAATAAATTATTGTTTCAGGACAGTGAGTTTGGGCATTGTTTGTTATGCAGCACTACATACTGATACAGATGGAGAAACTCACCCAAGTTTTTCCCCTCCCCAAAGTCCACTGATGTTGGACTTAACCATGGTCCTTTGACCAATGGAGTGTAAGTGGAGGTGACACAAAACTGAAGCTTATATGTGCTTGTGCAGCTGGACCAGGCCTTTCAGAGCTTCTACCTTCCACCAGGAAGCCCCAGGTAGTTCTTCATTTAGTTTAGGTCCTGGAACACAGACACAGGAGCAGACTTGAAACTCGCCTGAAACTCATAGTTTACCCTGGCCTAGACAAAATCAGTCAAACCACAGCCAACCTGCAGGTTATTGGTGAGTGTGAATTAAAATGTCGATTATTGTAACCCACTAAAATCGTGGTGTTTTTGTCAAGCAGCATTATCATAGCAGAAACCTGACTAATACACAGAATATCCACATATAAAGTTAATGAGCTCTGGGATGCATATAATCTTACTCCATAAACTAACAACATCCTTGAAAACATGACATAATTGCTTATGGATTATATGAAAATTGAATTTTACTAGGAAATTTCACAAAAATAAAGAATCCAATTATGAATCCTTTTCATAAACTGCAGTTCGTGGAGCAACATCTTTAATTATATTGACTTTTGAATTCAGATTTCAAATATTCAATGCTAGATTAAATGGAAACTTATATGAAGACCAAGGAAGACTGTAAGAGTTCTAGGCCTGATTCCCAGTTGGTTTACTATCTTTGACACTACTGCCAGGATCTGAAAATTTCTGCTCTTTATCTAGCTTATAAGAGGACTGTAACAGAAAAAGAGATTATGGACTTTTAAGGGGAAAATACTATTTAATTCAAAGTAGTATTTTTTTTAGAAATTATGAGATTACATTAAGGAATTTATAAGAAATGTAATCAAAAACCTATCTTCAAACATGTATCATACAATATTTTTATTCTTATTTCTGTTTATTGAGGTACAATTTATCAGCACCCAGATTAAAATATAAAACACTTCTGGTTTCCTCATGCCCTGTCCCAGTCTACACCCCTCCCAAGGCACTATTCTGATCTCTCATCACCTTAGATTAGTTGGACCTGTTCTGGAATTTCATATAAATGGAACAATATAGAATACATCCTTTTGTATCTATTTTCCCATTAATCATCATGTCTGTGAGAATCACCCATATTGTCACATGTGGCACTCAGCTCCATTAATTCTTCTCCATTAATAAGTATTCCATTGTATGGATATATTGAAAATTGTTTATCCATTCTAAAATTGACACATATTTGGATTGTTTTCAGCTGCATATTATTAAGACTATTCTTACACATGTCTTTTTGTTGATATAAGCATTTATTTTGTTGAATATATCTCTCTTAATGGTATTCTAATTAAGGGAATTTTGTACAAAATAAGTGTCCAAAAATTGAAGTCAGACTAATTAAATTACAATATATTCATGTAAGAGAATATGCTACAGCCATTATAAGTTTTCTTTCAGAAGAGTTTTAATGACTACATGCAACATGATTTCAATTATGTCCCCAAACTATGTAAAAATATCTAAATAGGTACGCAGGCCATGCATATTTGTATGTGCAAAGATATGTATGTGCTCAGTGTGTGTATATGTGTGTGTAAACAGAAAAATACTACACCAGAAGGCTAGCAATGGTCATCTTTAGGTGACAGAAATATACATCATTTCAATTTTTCTTTTATTTATAATTTTCCATATTTTCAACAGTAAAAATATATGGCTTTTATAATTAACAAAATGCTTAATAAAAGAAATGATTCAAAGTAACAACAGAAATCTACTCATTAGTAAAATCTTATATTACAAACCACATTTTTGCAATGTCTTTTAATTTAAGTTTAAAAAATTGTAATCATTTTCTTGATCTAAATGATATATGAAATCTTACCTGTTACCACAGCTGCTGATGAGTCAGAACTGAAATGGGCAGGCCAAGCAGATGTCCTTCTCTGCGGCTCCGCCTCGGCTATTCTGAGAGTCCAGTTTCTCATCATTACCCGGTTGTACGATAACCAGGAAAAATAGCCATCCTAACTCTAGGAGAGAGGGAGGACCAAGGAAAAAGGCAGCATCTGAGTGCTTCGTTGAGCCAACAGAAGTACTAGGTGAATCTCATTACAAAGTGCCTAGAGAAGATTAGCACAATGTAACTGTGCATCCTACTGCTGAAGCAAACCCTTTTATAATGACATACGCATGTACTATATTTTGAAATATAATTTTATATTTCTTATTACTATTCGGTCTATAGTAAATGTTTATAACTGTTATTTCCCAAGAATGTAACTGTTGTCACACAAAACTACTATTTAAGACTGCATAATCTACATAATCTCAATTAAGTCTCTATTCTTCTATAATTGCCACCAACAGTTATCTAAGAAATCTCAGCAAAGTCAAAATCAGCTTAGGAGTCATCTGAGAAACAGAAAATCCTGAAGTGCCAATTATTTCCTTTTAGAATTTATCTAGTCCAGGGGTCCGCAAACTATCGCTCACAGGCCCAGGTCGGCCCACTGCCTCTTTGTTCAGTCCCTGTTTTTTTTTACATTTTTAAACAGTTACACTTTAAATGGTTATAAAAGTACATACATAATGTACTTTATTTTTCTTCTTGTCCCACAAAGCTGAAAATACTTACTATTCAGCCCTTTTTGGAAAACTATGCTAACCGTTGCTCTATCCAGTTCACCCATGACACTACAAGCTTTTGTTCACATACTGGTGAAAATGAGTGGTATTTTGACAGAAATGATTCTACGTGGAAACAGTACCATACATTCAATATGCCCATTTTATTTTCCTCCTAGACATACAGGAATTCTACATTTCCCAGGTCTCCTTGCAGCATGTGACTGAGTTTTGGCCAATGGCACGTGGTCTGGCCCTTAAAGCCTCCTGAATGATATTCGATTTATACTTTTCTCTCTTCCATTGTCTGCTGGATAAAGGTTCTAGAAAATACATGGCCACTAAATAGAAGGAGCCTGGGCCCCTTAATCAAAGGAAGGCTGCCCGTTGAATACAAAGGTATTCAAAGTATTGTGGTACAAACAAGAAATAAAATTTTATAGTGTGAAATCATTGAGTTTTGGAGAATTGTTTCTTATACAGCCAATGTTACTTTTCCTGATTGATACATGCATAATTTGTTTTTCCAATACTGCTGTGCCTGATATCATCACAGCATGTATTTTCTCACATACACACCCCAAAAAATGTGCAAACAGTTTACCCTTCAATCTTTTTGAGTAACCAAAACATCCCTGGAAAATATTATTTGGCTTTTATGGCCCCAACAAATAGAAGCTTTATTCCCAAACACTACTTTTGTTACTTATGGATAAAACTGAACCACAACTTCAGAACCAAGTTAGATGCCAGGTAAATAAAGGAAATTCCTGACCTTTGTTCAAACAACAATTTCCCCAAATTGGAGCTCCAAAAATGTATAAACAGCTTTTCCATGCTTGTTCCTCCACAAGGCTATTGCACATCTAGTTTTCATCATCCTGTTTCAAGTTTACCAAGTGAGAATTTTCAGATTTCAGTTTAGACACATCTGGCTCACAAATGAGGCACGACAGCCCCTAATTGTTGTGAAATCCTTGCCACAAGCATTGGTGATGAGATCTTGTGTTTATTAGCAAAGATGTGAAAACCAGTTGGTCACAAATCTATTTTGAGTGGAGACATCGCTGACGTGGCGTCTTCGAGGTGTCAGTTTGATCTTTCTCTGCTGAAGAACTGTTATCTTTAAATTTATTTCTAAATGCAAATTTACCAGTTTTAGCCTTCTTTCAGATCTTAACCTCAACTGGAGCTGTTGAAAAAAGTTATTTCAACTACTCTTTAGCTGTTAAAAAAGTAGCAAACATTACCAATCTGTTGGATTTTTTCTTCTTTTGAGCTCTTGTTAACTTCCTTGGGTATATTTAGATTCCTTGCAGTTTTTTTTTTTCAAGTGCATCATTAAAGCTAAGGCATTTACTGTTTTTAAACCACTGAAGTCAACTTTGATTAATAACAAATTTATTTCTCCTTTGTCTTATACCAAGTCTGGCTTGCTAGCAAAAAGAGAGACTCTGAGAAGGAGTGAGAGAGGGAGATTGAAGCTAAAATATTAGGAATGAATTGATGGCTTTTTAGAGCAAACAAAAAAAAAATTAACTGATTCATATGGGAAAGTCACCCTCTAATGAGGTCACAGCCCACTGCCTAAGGGGGCTAGACAAGGTTAACAAACAACTTAGAACAAAGTGGAGTAGGTTCCTGAGAAATTGGATGAACTCATGTTTTCTCTCTTTCCACAGAGGGAAACTGTAACATACCAACATACTGTCAATCAAGAACTCTTCCCATTTGATTAAGACCTCTGCATAATGAAAAAGATTCCTCAACAACGGGGTAAATCAGTACTGTCAGCACTGTGGACCCTGTGTGTATTATACATATACATATATTCTTTTCCAGTGCTTTTCTATTATAGGTTATTACAAGAGATTGAATGTAGTTCCCTGTATTATACAGTAGGTCTTTGTTGTTTATCTATTTTATATATAGTAGTGTGTATATGGTAATCATATTTCACTTAATATGATAATCTATAAGTCCAATCATGTTGCTGCAAATGGCATTATTTTATTCCTTTTTATGGCTGAGTAGTATTCACATTTTCTTTATCCATTCACCTGCCGATGGACACTTAGGTTGCTTCCATGTCTTGGCTATTGTAAATCATGCTGAAATTTTTCAAAATAAAAAGTTGGGGAGATGGGAGAAAATATTTGCAAAAGATGAAACTGACAAAGGCTGGATCTCCAGAATATATAAGCAGCTCATATGACTTAATAAGAAAA